>NW_027437196.1:19481000-20082500 GCF_033239565.1 Halichoeres trimaculatus | reverse complement strand
TAGTGAAGTCGGTTTGCTGTGAATTTGTCACCCTGGTCTGACATCGATGTAGCTATTGTTAGCTATAGCTGTTGCTATAGCAGCATTAGTAGATCATTGTAACAAGGGATTTCAAATTACAATCTACAGCTGAAAACATGGCTCATATTTACGCGGAGTAGCAATGATTGGACATCTGAAAAAAACTATTCATATCATGGGAAATATGTTATACCCCTTTGTTTCAAGTGAAGTCCCAGTTTGTCTTCATTTCAATGGCTGTGTGGCCCGTCCCCTTGATCTCACAGAGAAATGGGCACCCCTTCACCAGACGTGCATGTGCAAAACCAAGGGCCGAGGGTTAGAATTAGGTTTGGCCCTTAGTCTGGAGTCATGACCTGGTTTCTGCTGGAGTCTTTATCATCTTCTATTGTAAGAAGGTCATTGGAGTTTTTGTTACTGAAGCTGTTGACTCCTGGAGTTGTTAACAGTGTCTGTCATTAGTGAGTCATCTTGTTCCTTGACCTGGTTTACCTGGAGTCGTTACAAGCATATGTTGAGATGAGCTTTTATGGTCGTTGTTGCACGGGCTGGTGACTTAAAGTTGTTGTACTCTGTCCTAAGTCAACTGTTGTGGCTGTTGTTATTCCAGCTGGCGTCATAGCCTGGAGTTGTCACCATTCTGTATTGTAAGTGAGTCACTTGAGACATAACTAGATATACTAGTATATAAGTATTATTATATTAATTAACACAATATTGTTTTATTCAATAACAAAAATAGCAAGTGTATTCATTTCATTACCTCTGTGACAATAAGAAGCCTCTCAAGTGATTAGCCACAGGACAAAGAGTGAAACATCTCTCCCAAAGCTCTCTGATGCAAGGAGTGCATCTATGATTCAGAGTTCACATAACACTCTTCAGCCTGTATGTTCCACACGCACACACACACACACACACACACACACACACACACACACACACACACACACACACACACACACACACACACACACACACACACACACACACACACACACACACACATACCCTGCCTGTGTGCAATCTGACCTCATCAACACACACCCTCCACTGAGAACAGAAGGAGGAAGGTGGAGGTTAATGAAGGTGTGTCTCTCATCTCGCTTTCGCCTTCAGCCGCCCTCACAGATGGAGTCAGATAACATTCTCCTCTTCTTCTCCGCCTTCCCCACTTTCTCTCTCCTCTTCCTCTTCTCCCTCCTTCCACAGACTGTCCTCAGGTCTGGGCTGACGATGTGTGCAACTCTGTGTGTGTGTAATATGAGTAATAAAGGACATGTTATGCATGTGTGCAGTACTGCTGACCTTATATCACGTCTGAGTACATTGCTTTTTTTTCTTCTTCAGCCTGCTGCTTCGCCAGGTTTTCTATAGTAACAGGTGCTGTCGCTCTTTCTATCTCAAACACACACACACACACACACACACACACACACACACACACACACACACACACACACACACACACACACACACACACACACACACACACACACACACACATACACTTCCTGAGCCTGTTCCTGAGACTCAGTGCCAGCAGGATGAGATGCATACATTGACCCCCGGTAGTCCTGCTGGGATGCAGCAGCTGTCCCTCCTGATGGACTTTGTCAGACTGAGTCTCTCTGGGACAGGAAAGGATGGGTGTCCAGCCCCAGGGCATCATGGGAAACAGAAAGACAGGTTTGTCAGGACTCCTTTTTTTCTGAAGTAAGACTCCAGCAGAAAAAGTGCTCAGGCTGCACTTTTACTCTGTTATCCCTCTGATTCATTGTTCTCTTTGTGTTTTACTGTGAAGCTCTTCTAGCTCTCTGACTTTATTGAACCATCTTGTAGTCAGTGTGTAAATTCAGCCAGAATACTCTTATCTGTCTGATTCACTGGAGTTAAACCAGCTTTGGTCCCAGTGCTTCCACTGTAGCTACATAATTTACCAGTTTGATACTTAATCAGGTTATCATTTTAGCCACATTTTTTACGTCTATGATGCTAATAGAAGCTAATGTTTCAACCAAATTATTCACCGATGTTATGCTAACAGAAGCTGACAACTGCATTTTTATTTACTAATTTACTTTGACATTATTTACTAATATGATACAAATAGAAGCTCTAATTTAAAGCACATAATTAACCAATTTGATGCTTATAGAAGCTAATGTTCGAGCCACATTGTTACATAATATGATATTCATAAAAGCTAACATTTAAACCACCTTGTTAACTAATGTGATAAAAAACACTAACATTTGAGCTAACTTGTTCACCACTGATATGCTTTAAAAGCTATCATTCTAGCCACATTGTTTACTAAAATGATACTAATAGAAGCTAACATTACAACCACAATGTTAACTAATGTGATAATAAACGCTAACATTTTAGCTAATTTGTTCACCAATGAGATGCTTAAAGGAGCTACAATACTAGCCACAATGTTTAATAATATGACACAATGGAAGCTAGCATTTTAACCACAATCTTAACTCATGTGATAATTAATGCTAACATATTAGCTTAGTTGTTCACCAGTGAGATGCCAATAGAGGCTAACAATTAACCTCACCCAACTTTCTATGGTGTCATCAGGTTGAATCTAAACTCTTTGAACTCTTTTCAGCAGCCGACATCAGTCGATCAGTCTGACTCTGGCATTGCTCAATTTTTGTGAAAGTTAATTACCCCTGTGAAGGGGTTGCCGAGGGATTTTGGCCAATCAGAATCAAGGCGGTCAAAAAGACGGGTCAAAAGCAGATACAGAGATCAACATGATGGAGTTCATGATTTATTCATTTCCTGTTTTCTTCTCTGGTGACAGCTCAGCTCTTTATGAAGTCTGGATTCTGTAATACACAAGACCACTGATCTGATCGCATGTGTGAGTGTGTGTGTGCTGGATACAGTCTGTGTTACACAGACCCAGTGTCTGTGTAACACAGACTGAGTTAAATAGATCCCTATGAAGAGGTTTCAGTGTCCCGGCTGGTTGCTGCTCAGGTATTGATCAGGTCCTGGATAAACTGAGCAGTTATTGATGATGAGGTGTGAATCACTGAAACTAAGCCCAGAGCAGACACAGAAATCTGATCTGTGGCTTCATGAGGACACAGCCAGGAGTAGTTCAGCCAGCCAGCTGGAGATGAGGGAGAGAATATGAAAACAGTAAATAAGGTGTAGACTGTGATGTGAATATACAGAAGGGATGTTTTAGACTTTTTCTATAACATTATCTTTTCTTATTCACATACAGTCAGAGCATCCAGTGTGTTATATTTCTATAAAAACACATCAACTGCTGACATTAACAAAAAAGAGAGCTCAGATAAGGAGACGGACTAACAATGAGACGTCAGACAGAAGAAATTTCAAACAACAACATGAAAAACTATCTGATAGTGTTTAACATGGCATAAAGACCAGTCCCTCTGGTTTCTGAGTTTAGATGAGAAACATGAAACAGAGGTGCACCAGGATCAGGGTTTAACACGAACTGTAAAGATCCAGAGCACTGATGCTCTCTCCAGCCTCAGCTTCATGTTGACGTCTGCAGGATGAATCAGAGCTGCTGCATGTTTTCACAGCCTGATTTACATCCTCTGTGAGAGATACTTCATGCTCCTGTGCACTCAGCGGGACTCAAACCCACGGCCGTGTCTGCAACACAGAGATGGTTTTATGTGAGTCAGAGCAGATGGATGTAAAGTCTGTGCACACTTGTCCTGCCACAGAGATGATGGAGAGAAACACCGAGAGGCTCTCCTGTAAGAGGAGCTATAAAAGCTCCTGCAGGACTGTAAATATAATGATCCTGCAGATTACTTTCCCCATCTTCTCCACCCTCACACACCCTACTGCTGCTGCTGCTCTCCATCTCTTATTTAAATGTGTGTGACTGTGAGAGGACATAAAAATAACCCTGCAGCTTCTCGCGCAGACGTCAACTCCAGAGAGAGTGGAGCAAAGACAGGAGTCAGTGAAGAAGAAAGAAGGGAAGTTCCCTCTGATCTGGTTCAGGAGGAGGAGGAGGAGGAGGAGGAGAAGTGAGTCATCCTGCAGAGCCACAGAGCTCAGTGACTTTTCCTTCCCCCTTTTACTCAGAGGTCAGCTGAGGTCCAGTCTTTCAGGTGCATGAAATCCTGCACAGATTACAGTCAGAGGGAAACTGCACACTTTAGCTCAGTTTCTGGGCCAGGCAGGCATTTCAGGACAGGGGAAAGGCCAGAGGAGGTGACAGCATCATTCATTACCAGTGCATGAACTTCTCTGTCGACAGGCGCCTGTGGAGAGCCTCGGTGTGGGGGGCGAGACTGGAGAGAGGCTTAGAGGGCCCCGGGCAGAGGGAAGGACAGAGAGCAGCTCAGGCCATTAAAGAAGGGGAGAAAAACAGGAAGAAAGAGGAGCTGCAGCAGCCGAACACAGAGAAACAGGACTCTGGGTCCTCAACCTGCAGAGGAGAGACAGAGAGTCAGACCGGCTCTGAGCCTCGCAATAATGATCGATATAATCTTGATAAACATTATAGCCGTTATCACAGAGGAGAAACTTGGGGTGCAAACCTTGATTTCATCAATCCTCAGACTGTCTCTGCATGAGCAAAGCAGAGCTCCCAGACATCCTAACAGAAACAGAGATCATCAAACACTTAGATGATGCTGGTCAACTACTTTCAACTCATTGCCCAGCACTAACATTGATTTGGGTTTCTATGATACATCATCGTACCGTATCAAGATACACACATTGGTCTTAATTAGACTTAACACTCTACCTCTACATCACGCCAAAATGCTGCGGTTAAAAACAATTGTTGAGATGAACAGTCACATTAATAATACATCATGTTACATGTGTGTGCCTGTGCTTCTGTATACTAGCACCATGCTGTAACCTGAGTGCTGAGGACGCGACTCAGCCTGCAGACTAACAAAAGACTGGACTTCAGGGTAAAACATGCAAAGATTCAGTACATTTACTCTGTGTGCGTGTGTGATCTGTGTACTAAAGACAAATCCAGCCCCTCCTGAAACCGTCAATCCAGCACCTCACTGAGCTCCTGGCACCTGCTCCTTCCTCAGCTGAGATTGAGCTTTTTCTCGGCTCACAAAATGTCCCACACAGAAGATCCAGAGGTCTGATATATTACCCTGCAATAATATTCAAGGGTGGACCACAGAGACGTCCAACTTTCAGAGTCCAACTTGGACAGCAGAGCAGGCATCAGGCCAACACGTGTAACAGGATGAGCAGAGTCTGCTAACAGCATTAAAAACAGATCTGAGTACAGCTCTCTGAGCCAGCTGTGTCCTCACACCTGATACATCTGATTTAATAATCAGATTAGAGAACATTAGCTGTGTGCATTAGTGTGTGTGTGCTTCAGTGTGTGTGAGGAGCTTATGTTACACACTAAAGTCCTGTCTGACTCGTTATTAACCAGGGTTTGTGTTTTTATCTGTCTGTCCTCACACAGTGATGAGGAACTGTTATTGGCAATAACACAGATACTGTCTCAGCCTGTTTGGAGATATAAACACACTCAGGTCAGTGATGTGACAGAGCTGATCCGCCCGATATCAGAGACAGAAAAACTCCTTCATGTGTGTGCAGAGCTTCTTTCAGCTGAAACGTCCCAGCTCTGATCTCTGAGGAGGATTTCTTTCACTCCAGACTTTATTCTTCCCTCACTACAGACTGTACTCTTCTTTTACTCCTCTTTGTCTCTTTCACAGAGGGTCCAAACCTCTGCTCGCTCTGCCAGCTCTCTGACAGCTGGAGCAGCTGTCGGGGAAGCCCTGAGAGAGGAGCTCACACAAACACTTTTATTCCTCTTTCTTGTTTTTTTTTTTCCTATCCTCTGGTTTTATTTTTCTCCTCTCACTAACAGCTGAGGGAGTCAGGACATTAATCACGCTCAGAGTTTCACAGTCTGGGACTTTATCCAGATCTCAGACTGTAGAAATATCACACAGAGCCAGCTAAATGTCAGCTACAGGTTTGTGGACCAGTGATCTTTATTTACAGAGATGGAGGAAAAAAACAGAGTCTGAGTGAAAAAGCAGGATCAGACTTCAGACTTGGGTTTCCACTGATTTCAGCTCTACTATACTGAGGAAGACGGTGATGAAGATGATAATAACTAACACTGATGAGCTGTTGTTGTCTCTTGGTCTTTTCATAAACCCTGGTAGTCAGTGTGTGTGAGGGTTTCTGGGTCAGCTTTTTGTCTGTCTCTCTTGCAGCTTTCAGCTCCTGCCCCCAGGAGAGACAGACAAGGACCTGATTTCTCCGAGCTGTGGTGATGTCCCTCGCCGTCCTCGTTGTCCTCATTCATCGGCTGCTTTTGATAACGTCTGAATGATTTCAGCGAGATCTCTCTGCCCCCTAAATCCTCACAGACTGAGCAGCCGTTAGTCTCTAAACCCTCTGATTGATTCCCCGTCTTTAATCCCGGAGGAGAGAAGACTTTATTTCATCATCTCTCTCTGTCTATCGTCTCACTTTATACCAAACCGTCAGGTCGCGCCTTCATGTCTTTGTTTGTGAGCTTTCACAGGCCAGTGAGGATTCTCCTCAGCAGCAGTTTGACTCGACAAACACTGAGACGCAGAGATCTGTTCCTGTGAGAAGCTGACAACACTAAGGTCATCCACATAATGAGAATACACACAAACAGACACACACAGCTGGACTGAGTGACCTCACAGGCTCTCTGTCCCGGCCCGGCCCGGCTCTCTTCTTTCCCACGCCTCCAGAGCAAAGCAGACATGTCTGAAACACGACGCTGAGGAACATTCAACACCGACAGAGAATCCAGACGGTCGAATCAGTCCACTGCTCTGCTTTTATTTCATTTAACTCACTGTCTCACACACACACACAAACACATACATACACACTTTGTCCTCATTCTGAGGGGTCAAAACCCATCTTGGTCCCTACAAAGATAGCTATACAAACACACAAGCACTCATGCTGACCTCAATGTCTCTTACTGTACAAAAAGATGGATGGTGAAACAGCTCCTTAATGGTGAAGCCATGTTACAGCCTTTGTTTTTAAACAAAGTTTGCTTTAAATTACTTTTTGATGCTATAAAAAGAGGGGGTGTGACATCATGATTAACAGCTCTGTTAACCAATAAAAACTGAGGATGAGCAATGAGAGGAAACATAAACACTGCGGCTGTAGCTGGGAAATCAATGCGTGTCTGTTGAGAGTTCAGTTCCCACAAAGCTGACAGTGTGTGTGTGTGTGTGTGTGTGTGTGTGTGTGTGTGTGTGTGTGTGTGTGTGTGTGTGTGTGTGTGTGTGTGATTGGTCCTCTGGGGTTGAATTAATTTCCTCCTGATGTTTTGTGTTGTCAGAGTCTGCCCTCTCTCCTGTCTCTGGGCTCTTCTGTGGCCTCCTCAAGGCTGCTCCTCCTCATCCTCGTTCCGCCTCTTTTGTCCACATCCCTCTCCATCCCTCCTCGTCCTTTCTTGTCCTCTTCCCTCCTCATCCCTCTTCATCCTTCCTTGTCCTCACTCGGTCTTGTCCTTGCCCCTCAATGTCTCATACCTATTCTTCCCTCCTTGTCTTCAGCTCTCCTCGTCCTAGTTCCACCTGTTCCCTCATCATCCTCATCCTCCTCCTGCCCTCACCCCAGGTCTTTTCTCTTTCTCCTTGTCCTTGGATCACATGTGACGGCCTCCTACCACTAAGGCCTGGGACAGTTTGTCTGTCTCCCCTTTTTCTTTGTTGATTTGTGTCCCTGTAGGCCTGGTGGAAGGCATTTGGCACACCTGGGTGGATCCCCCAGGTGTATAAGTTCTGGTTAGCCCCTGGTGCGGCCTGGCTGGGTATTTGCACATTGCTCTTTGTTAGTTGTTTCCGTTGCTAATTCAGTTCTCTTTGTTTGAGTTTTGAATATGTTTAAATTCATATTTTGTTAATAAACTTATGTCTTGATTTCTTAACTGTATGTCCCCTCGTTTGTCATGGCCTAGAGCCAGGTTGTGAAAACACGTTTTTTTCTTCTTTTTCCTTTTTCCCCTCCTCTTTCTTGTTCCTTCTTGTCCCTTCTTGTCATTATCTTTCCTAGGCAATCCTCTTCCTCATCCCCCCAGTCCCTTCGCTACTTTGTTCCTCCACGTACCTCCACCTTGCTCCTCACTGAGGACCAGACAGAGTTATAGCGTCACATTAAAGCTCCATTAGAGAGCGTGGTCTGCCCTGATGAGCCCTATGTGCTGGTTAACTACAGCACTTTGAAGCTGTGAGATTTAAATTATACTTAAATACCTTCACACAGAAACGCACACACACACACACAGAAACACACACACACACACACACACACAAACACACACACACACACACACACACACACACACACACACACACACACACACACACACACACACACACACTTAACAAGTTTTATTTTTTGCTTTGCAGTAAAAAAGGCATTGTGGTCACTTCTACAGTGCAGAGAAATTATTTTTCTCCCAACAAAAAGGGCAGTTCTTAAAAAAAAAACCAAAATAAAGAACAAACAAGAGAACAAACAAGAGAACAAACAACAGCAGCTGAGAGGCACAAAGAGCAGAACAAAGCAGCGTTGCCTTTCTGCCTGTGTGTGTCTCTGACAACCCATATGTGTGTGTGTGTGTGTGTGTGTGTGTGTGTGTGTGTGTGTGTGTGTGTGTGTGTGTGTGTGTGTGTGTGTGTGTGTGTGTGTGTGTGTGTGTGTGTGTGTGTGTGTGTGTCCGTCTGTTTGTATGTTGACGGTATGTGACTGTTAACCTCCAGGTGTGCGTCGCTGTTGGGCTTACTGTGTGTCTCTTTTTGACCTCACTGAGTGTGTGTGTGTGTGTGTGTGTGTGTGTGTGTGTGTGTGTGTGTGTGTCCGTCTGTCTGTCTGTCTGTCTGTATGTTGACGCATTGTGACTGTCAACCTCTTACTGTGTGTCTCTTTTTGACCTCACTGAGTGTGTGTGTGTGTGTCAGTGTGTGTGTGTGTGTCTGTGTCTGACTGTCACCCTCTTTGTGTTTGTCTGTTGACCTCACTGTATCTCTGCTCAGTTCAGCCCTTTGCTCACAGACTCTCAACAGAAATTTTACCCGCTGGCCTTCTCAGTCTTGCAGAGACTCATTTTTACACCCCTACTTCACCTGCAGAGATCTTCTTCCCCCACTAACCCTCATATTTAAGTCTCCTCTGTTTTTACTTGCTGGCTGGCTGACAGCACTTTGCAGCCTGAGGTTTGGCCCGAGAGCAGCATCATCACAGCACTGTGGTCCATCAGATCAGGACACTCAGTTTAGCTCACAGAAACCTCTGTGTGATGATTTCAAGATTTAGTTAGTATATGTTTCAGTTTGTTTTGGACCAAAGGATCTTTGTTCTGTTATTGTTCATATGTATGATAGGTTCAGAGCTCTTTGTGTCAGACTGTGCATCGCTACAGCAGGTGTGTTTTGTAGGAGTCCACCTCTTGTACAGGAAACCTGCTGTTATAATCTGGGAGTCAGTTACAGCAGAGCTCAGATTAGGAGGGAACTCCATATTAATCCTCTTCAACTGTAACATTAGAGGACGCTCCGCCGACTTAATAACATACAGCAGCTGTGAGGCTTCAGAGGGTTCCCATCAGAAACAGCTTCAGCCCAACTCTGTCTCTGATCTGGACTCTGAAGTTTGATACGAGCGTTGATGAGAACACTTCCTGTCGGACAGGAAACAGGAAATTAAAGATAAATCATTAAACATAAACTGTGAGTGAACACAATGAGTCATGAGTGTGAGGAAACTAAATACAAAGTCAAATTACATGTGTTTGATGTTTTACACACACGCCAATAAATACCGCTTCTGGGAACCAACGCAAGGCTAACATCAAATCCAGGTCTGCTCACACAGAGTTCGCATGAAATCCAGGTCCGCTAACAGAACAAGGACATCTGATTAGTGCCTCTGCCTTGTCATGTGATAAATGTATCCGCTCTCTGATTGGTCCCCTGACTCTAAACTCTCTAACTGATCTCCGTGTTGGTGAAATGTCTGGTTTAATAACTGAGTATTGATTTATCCATCTTACTGCTGATGAGTCTGTCTGGTTATTGACAGTTTGATGGAGACAGAAATGAAGCTGTTTGTTTGTCTCCTCATATACACTTCCTGTCCTTGTTTAGGTTAAAAACAAAGAGGAAGACATATTTAAACTTTATTGTATAGTAATATAACAAACAACATCATATAATTCCCCTCAGTCATCAGTCCTAGTCCTAGTATTAGTTTTAGTCCCTTTTTAAATAAAGTCATGGCGAAGGATTTAGTGAGATCAGAGTTTTCTCCTCGGTGGAAGAGTTTCTGTCTGTCAGTGCCAACTATGGTGACGTAAAGCATTTTAAGACCAGAGAAGAAAAAAAACACAAACAAACAAAAACGTGGAGATATAATAAGAAACATCATGGTTACAGCTGACATTGAAACTTCACATCACTTGAATTACAGCTCTGTGACAGGAGGGAAATGATGGTCTCTGTTCCAAAGTTTGACAACCTCCTCCTTCTCACAGTCTCTTCTCCCTCTTGCCTAACCATAACCCAGAGCATCAAGGACTGGGAAACCTCCCCTTGCTCTGCTCTGAACTCTGGTCCAGATGTAAACAGTTTGGATTCATGAGGGATCTGTTTAACGTCAATCAGCTGTGAGCCTGGGAAAATCTAGAGCAGATCAAACTTTATCTAAAATCATGTTAGAGATGAACAGAGTTTACATCACTTCACATAAACACACAACAGTGTTGGTGGCATGATTGAGGGAAAGGATGATAAAGACTCGCAGAGCTCAGGTGGCACACATATCTTCACACAGGTTTAAACAAGCTCTGTACTGTCCTCATAATGCAGTGATCAATTTACAGGATGACTTCATTCAGCAGAAACCAGATGAGACCCAAAGTCTCTGATTAGCTCTGAGTGTTTTAAATATAACTAAGGCCAAGTTGTGCTTAGTTACAGTAAAAACAGAATTTGACAAACACAACATATGAAGCACAAATAAAAACACACAATATCAAAAAAAAAACAGGGTCATTGTTTACAGACAATCTATAAGACCAAATAAGTGTTTGTCAAATATGGTTTTTGTCATTAAAGTTATCTCTTCTCATACTGACTTATGTCACAGTGTTCTCTTTGAATAAAGTTTAGTTTAAATTGTTTTTTAGACGCCATAGACCCCTTTACAACCTCTTCCATTTTAAAGACACATTTTGGCAATGGGAGCTCCATTTGCCACCATTCACTCTGATGAGTTAGTGTTCTTTAAACTCTGAATTAAAACTTTGGGTAGCTTAAAAAATGTCTGTTTGTTCTGTTGTTGGTTATCAAAAATGATATTCAAGTTACCTTTTAAGAGTCCTGACAGGATTATGACCGTCAGCATCCGGTGTTTTGGAGTTGAGAGTGACCATGCTAACTAGAGTCTACAGCTGAACTTGCAGAGGTTTGCCAGCTGGCAGTCACCTGTTCACAGGGTCACACTGAAACACATTTAATTTGACTAAATCAAACTTTCATCTCCATAAATCAGCTACCTGGATGTTGTTGGTCTTGCTAAAGAGACTCTGCCTGAGTTCTGGTTGTAGTTTGGGGACTCTTCTCCTCCCTCTGTTTACTTTGCAGCTCAGAGTTTCTCTTTTTGTTATTAGACACAAAGTTTGTTTAAGTTTGTGGTGTTGCCACAGAACATTGTTTGTTTCCTGAAAACATCACAGCTTGCAGTTTTCTGGTCTGCAGCTGTGAATTAACACCAAACAAAGCTCATTTCTGCCTTCATGCAGCGGGCAGTGTGTCTGCCTGAGTACTGTGACTGAGCGGCAAGGGAGGGAAGTGAGTAATAGGAGAATACAAAGAGAAGAGAAGCTGAAAGTCATCACACAAATATAGATTGATACTTGTACCAGTATTGGCATCGATATATTGATATTTCAGATCAATCCGCCCATCACTTGTCCATAGGCCAGTTCATTCCAAGAAAAATTTCTGTTAAACGCGGAGGGCACATTACGTGGTATTATCTTTCCTTTATAAACAGAACGTCAAAATAACAGAGTTACATTTCTGTATTTTTAATCACCAGTTTAGACTAACAGAGACCTCAAAGAACTCAAACTGTACTCAGACCTGAACTGACCCCCTCAGGAATCTGCTCTTTTCCTCAGACTGCGTCTACAAACATCCATCCTGAACTGAGCTGACCCCTGAGTCTAAGCAGGGAACCATCAGACTGCAGGAGAACAGTGTTTTACATCCAATCGTATGTGAGCTCCTCTCTACATAGAGGAACAGAAACAGGCACAAAGACAGTTGTGAGGATGCAAACCCAGCATGTGAGATCAGATGTGCTCTGAATCAGATGAAATCAGGTAATTACAGCTTCATTCTCGCTTCTCTACACCTGTAGCTGCTCAGGAGAAGAAATGTTCCTATCAGCACACATGGAGGACAAGATGACAACAGAGTGCAGCAGCTAAGAGAGCCAGAGACAGGAGTCCATGGTGATGCTTCAACCAGTCTTCAGATAATAACCCTTCATCAGGACAAGAACGCGTGTGCACCAGAGGTGCAGAGACACTTCTTCCTCCTCTCAGTGTGTGTGTGTGTGTGTGTGTGTGTGTGTGTGTGTGTGTCTCAGTGATCCAGACAGTGAGTCATGTTTAATTGGAGCACAGTTAGGGAGCATCCAGTCAACACGCAGAGGTTTGTTATTGTGCAGATAAACAGCAGAGAGGACAGGACATGTGATTTCAGTAAATTATGTTGCTGTCAGACAGTCTGGACCCAGAACCAGCCATCCCGACACCACAGCGAGAACAGATTCCTCCAAACACAGCAGGCAGAGAGGTGAGCCTAAAGCTTGCTTCAGGATCTTCCATCACAGGAGAGGCGGAGGAGCAGTGCTCATCCTGAAACACACACTCACGACACACAGGGACTCTGATTGAGTGAAAACCTTCTGTTGACCCTTTCTTCGTCCTCCTTGTCTTTGCTGCTTGTCAAAAAGTTTGTCCTCCTCTCTAATGAAGTGTAACCTCCAGATCCCAAACATCATTCATCACACTGCACAACTCTGCTGCTGCTGCTGTGTGTGTGTGTTTTAAACCACTGTATGTGTCTCTGTGTGCAAACAGTGCCTGGAGGACTTGAACAAAAAATAAAAAAAACATTTTGACCTGTTTGTTTTTTAAGGTTTGCTTAGTTTGGCAGAAAAATCTCTGGTCTCATTTCCTCTGTCAGAGATCTTTCTGCTGTCTAATGTTCAGATTTCTTTGTGCAGGTTGAGCCTTTGTGTGAATACAGAGAAACACACATCAGTTAATGTGAGTTTCTCTCTGTGCAGGTCGAGTCTTTTGTTCGGATTTCCCTCCCTGAGTTTCAGGTCTTCATAAAGGACTGAGCTCTGTGCCATAATATTTACATGATTAATAGTTGGCTTGTGTTTAGTCTGAGCTCAGATGTATATCTCACTGAAATGTTTTCCTTCATCACAGTCTGAAGGTTGTGTGTGTGTACGTATGAGTGTGTGTGGGTGTCTTTTTGAACATGTGTTTCTCTACAGCTGCAGCTGGACCGAGCACACTGAGCATGTGCAGAGCGTCAGTGTACAGCAGTGTGTGTTTTATCACAGTCTGTAACCCTCCTAACACTGAAACCTGATAAATGAGATAAGAGGTCAGATCTGAAGCAGCAGAGCTGTGTGTAATGAACACTTCAGATGTGTGGTTGGTGTGTGAGCAGGATGATAAATGCATCTCCTTTAAATCCTGACTCCTCTGCTGTGTTTCATATCCTTATGGTGAAGTTTAACTTCACAGTGTTCACATTATACCCTTCATTTAGTGTGAGCTTCACTGTGAGGTGTTCAGTTACAGACCACACCAACAGGCTGTTATTTATCACAGACATTATGAATTATCTGGAGGTATCAGAGCCAGGATACAGGAAACATTTTAAAGGAGCTGGATTAGATTACAGGGCAGTAAAACATTTTCTGGAAGTTTAAAATTAAGACATAAAATCCTTCATTTGAATATCTGATTTGGAGCTACTGTGAAGCTGTGAGTCTACACTCACAGGCAGAGGGGTTTGTAGACCATTCAGAGGTTTACAAAAACTTCCTGCAGAGTCTGAAACTCACCTGACCTTCACCTGGGCTGGTTTCACTGTAATGTGTACACCTTTGAATATTAAAGACAGTCAGACACACAGATGGTGAAGGGTCAGGAGAGCCTCCTGGGCTCGGTAAGACCTACTTCTGCATTCAGATTAAGGGCAGAGTGAGAATAATGATAATAAAACCTGAGAGTGTTTGAGCCTGCAGGCCTCGGCTGGAAATAAAACCAGATGGTAACAAACAGGATCCACTTTAATCATCCAAACCCACAAATACAGCTGTGTGGAGCTCAGGCTGTCTGCATGCTTCACTGGCGTCCTGGTTTAAAGCAGAATAAATGTAATGGCTTAGGTTTTGTGGGGCTGGCCTGAGGTAAAAGGGTTAATGTGCTGTCTTAATTAAATGAATATGCAGCAAGTTTAAACAGTGATGAGGGAACAAACAGTGGAAAACAATGCTAATCTGCCAGCACAGGCCGACACACACATGTGAGACTTTATGATGTCTTTAAAACTTTAACATGAAGCAGAGGTTTACTGACATTCAGCTCCATCACACAGCTTTCTGACATTACACAGACAGAGAGATCCAGGAGAGTCAGAGCTGTTTAACCACTGCTGCAATGAAGAAAACTGCAAGAATTAGACATAAGCTCTAAACATGTATCAGATATGACGTCCATCTTGTGAAAACAAGCCAAACCCTGCTCCAACCACCTAAAAGAGACTCCATCACATGAGCAAACAGCAGAGGAATTAATAAATATGATAAAGTGAACTTCCCCTGTCTGCGGTATTGGTGTAATCTGTCAGTAATGAGCGCTCAGAGCAGCAGTTCAACATGTTTATGTGGCATTAAGAGTCGTCACCAAGCAAATGAAGAAACAGACAGAGAGAGGAGTGCACAGACATTATGTTATCACTCACACAGAGACTGTAGCTTTATGATGGATCTGTCCTCTAATGTTTCCTCTGAGCAGAGGACCAGAGACCTCAAACCTCATCAGAGACACCAGGAATCAGCGGAGTGGATGCAGGTGAGGGGGTAATAACTGCTGTGTTTTTTCTCTGATGGGGTGACAGAGGTGGTGGAAGGCGACAGATCACCTTCTGAGAGCTGCAGCAGGTTTTCTCAGCTGATTAGTTTGTGACAGCAGATGAAGCCAGGTCCACCCTCCAGCTGAAAGGACAGAGACGAGACAGAAGTTACTTACATCTTTTAGACTCGTGTAAAGACACTGCAGAGCATCAGCATCAGATGGATCAGTGTCTGTAGATGTAAACTGGAAACATCATCTTCTGTGGTCTGAAAGATGAGCTTCTCACTCGCAGGTTGGTCGATGCTGTTGACGCCGGTTTGGCTTTTAAAATATCAAACAGCATAAAGGTGTGTCTGCACAAAGATTAACAGATACATCTTTTCACAAATCTTCAAAATCATATCTTTTGAAGCTTGGTAACTCCATGTAGAGCTGCTCAATGAAACCACAGACACATCCTGCAGTACCTCCTCTGTCCACCAGAGGTGTGTGCTCGATGAGATTAATAACACCTTTTAAACTGTGTTTTAGTATCATCTATCCCTCTCCATCAGTCACAGCAAAGGCTTGTCACTTAAAAAAAAAAATACAAGCTCGAACAAATCTTGAATGGCCCGTAATTTGAACTCCCCCACCCCCTTTCAAAAAATCCACCCACTCCCCTTTAAGGATAGGTACCTTTTGCATTTACAACGATACGGTACCAATGCCTGGTACCAGGTAATTGCGACCGGTACTGAACGGTACCAATTTTTGGTACTTTTGTGATTATGTAGTAAAGAACATCATTTTAATTTTAGAAAAAGGTATCTTTTTTTCATTTGGATATATTTATTTTTCAACATATAACCTTGCAATGCTGTGTTTATGTCCAGTATGGAAAATCACCTACTCTCCCACTCCCTCACAGCCACAAGGATGCATCTAGGTACCCAAACATGGTACCTTTTGGTTTTACGTGGATCAATACCCAGTACTTTGAACTGAATTCTGTCGGTACGTTTAAAAGCACCCAACTCAGTATACATCCCTACTCCCGCCACAGCACAACCTCATTGTTTTTGTGTCTTGATTAACTTAACCTGTCTAATGGAGGGAGCTCCAACAGCACAAAAATTAAAATGTAACATGGTAAAACTAAAAGTTGAGCTGAACAGCCCACCTTCATTTCTGAGATTATTTGCCAGAAACACAAGTCCATCAACTTGATCAGGATCAAGAGCAGCTCTTTTTTTGTTCACAAATTTATTCTATCTGTTGACGGGACGACATGTTTAGAGCGCACAGACATTCTTGGCACACACAGGTATTAACGGGCCAGCTTTTAGAGTTGGGGGTACCTGTTGCAACATATGTCTCTCCACCAAAGCAGCGGCTGTCTGTTTGCAGACAGAGGAGTCTCCTTCATGTAGGTTTGCATCTCCAGGATGCCGTCATGGCTGCCTTTACCACAGTCATTGGATTCATATAAGTCCCCAAACAGGCTCCCATCGCACCCAGGGCAGCAGCTGCCTTTTCTCCCACTCGTGTAGCTTTATTTAGCAATAGGTCAGCAGGGCATGCGTCAACCTGGTAGTGAATTCTTAGCGCTCCATCTGTTGGATATCAAGGCAAAATACATCACATTGTCTGATTCATCTGTAGAGACTGCAGCCAGCGTTTTGAGCAGGTTACTAGAGTTCGAACATGAACTTTTCACCTTATGTTCAAATGAATGTTTGAAACTGGAATAAAAAGTCACAGCTGACCAAATCATCTCTAACACTCCTCACTTGTTAAAGGTTGGAGTTACACCTGGACAGGAAAGAAGCCAGTTTTAGAGCTGTGGCCTGATTGAGGAGCCACAGACTCCTTCAGATGCTGCAGACAAACATGTCCTACTTCTCCTGGACGACAGAGAATGCATCAGGTGCATCGCCGAGATTCACTGCACGCCAAATGAGGCGAAACAGCTTCTTTCAAATTGCAGAGAAAAAAAACTTTTAAATGTGAGCACTTGGTTCAGCTTCAACAAATAGCCAGACACAAAGGTGTTTAAAAACAAAAGAGACCAGGACAATTTGAATATTCTCTGAATGAACAGGTTAATTAAACCATATGAGGATTATTATGTTAGTTTATAAAGCCTGAGCATGTGAAGCAAGGGTCAATCAGAGACCCCCTCTCTGTCAGGCCTCCGTGAAATCAAGTCCAATCATCTATTATGAATCTTTATATCTGATAAAGTCTGAAAACTCTTCTGGCTGTCACTCACATTTCAAGAGAAATTTTAAGGCAGCCCCTCATTTAGACAGTTGACCTGATTTTCATTGTCTCCTGAGTCAGATCAGAGTTTCCCACACACAGATTATCTGTAATGCACCCACTGAAAATAAGATTTATGTGCAGAACACAGTCTTTAAGGCTAATGAGACGAAAATAAGGTTCATTCAGTGCACAAAAACATCAAACTGCTGATGAAGAAGGTTTTTTATGACAGAGAATAAAAAGTGAGTAATGAATGAATTCCACATTTCCTTTCCCAGAACAACTGAAAATTACGCCCGAGAGGTCTGTTGCTGCTGCTGCTGGGACACAGAATATCTCTCAGAGTGAGACCTCTGTTGGCTCAGGTGAAGCAGGGCACTGTACCAGGTGAGTGGAGCAGAGACAAGCAGGGAGGGTGTTGTCTGACATAAATCAGAGTCTGTCTCTGAGCTCTGACGGGTTTCTGTGAGGACAGAGTTAAAGCTCTGCTTGAACTGTCCAGAGCTCTGACTGCTCAATGAAACAAAGCTTTCACCTCTTTCATCAGATATAAATATTAATGTCCCACAGGAAGGTTTTGGCAGTGATCTCCTTAAATGAGAGGAATCAGATCTCTGTGGTTTATATGAAGTGTGAGGAAATGTTTTGATGTGGAAAGTACACTTGGTAATGTTAGAGTTTTCCTCTTTGTCCGTGTTCTGATTAAATTTTAATAAATTTGGTAAAGAAAAAGTAGATTTAATCATTTTAAAGGCCTGAGTCCTCCTCCTCTCACCCTAAATCTCTTCCCTGAGCGTGACGTCCGTCCTCATTTCCTCAATGGTCTCTGGTCGTCCTGAGGCTCTGTCACTTCATTCAGCTGGACGGTCGTCACTCTGACTTCCTCGGTCCTCTGTGGTTGCAGTCGTTCTCTCACACAGAGATAGTCGACCTCGTGTTGTTTGGTTGGTTTCGTCCTCAGCTGATATTAGTTTGATGGTTTGGTGATGTGTCTGTCAGCTGATATAAATCAGTCTCTGAAGGTGTTTCCTGTATTTCATCAGGTCTGTCTGAGAGTAGATGTTCCCCTCTCAGCCTGAATAATCTGATCACAGACAAACAGGTTAACCCCATCAGGTTCATCTCTCTGACCGCTCACAAACAACCACTGGAGGTGGTTACATTAATCACCTGAAGGCTCACCTGATGTAAGAGCAGGGTCAGGTCAGGGTCAATGACAACAATAAGCTAACTCATCATTGCAGTGTCAAAAGCAGCAGTAGCGCCTAAGCTCTGCAGGGTGAATGTATCAGAAGACAGAGTCAGGTGGTCTTTGTTAAATTGAGGTCAGCTTTAAACCCACAACACACACAGTGCAGACAGAGTGAAAACATAAAGAGCTGAGGACTCGTATAAAGCTCTGTGTGAGATCAAGTGTCCTCAGACAGCAGACTGAGTCTCATTAAGGTTTCATTGGAGCCACATACATTATCCTGACTGTACAAACCTTTCAGCTGCTTTGACTCTACACCACTGTGATCCTTCATCAGGACTCACCTCCACCTCTTCTACTCTTTACTTCTCCATCTTGACTACTCTCATTCTCTCCCCTCCATCAGTCTCCAGATGTGGGCTGCAGAGCTGCACAGGCTGCAGATTATTCATGATGTAATTAGCCAGCAGGGAAATCGTGTTAGAGCATCTTACCCACGACCTGAGGGAAACTTTAAGCTCTTCATCAAATCATGGAGCAAGACTCCAAATCATATCCTGACCCACTTCAGCTGTCCCTGAGGACAGAGGCTCTGAAGCTCTGCAGCAGAGAGGGAGTCAGGTCTGATCCTCAGAGTGGTTCAGCAGCAGGAACAGGGCATCTCATCTGCAGTCTGCTGACTGCTCACACCCACAAACAGAGTCTGATAGACTCACAGCACGTCTCCTTTATGAGGAGGAGCTCATGCTTTTCAGTTCATCTGTGTGTCTCTGATGATGATGATGATAGACTTCAACTTCAGTTTTTTAATACCTGACTCATCAACTCATGGGCTGAAAATGGACCAATGAACCGAGAGTTCGCAGAGTCAGACTATAAGTTTTATTGTTAAAGGGGCTGTGAGGAGTTTGAGCGTGATCTTGAAAAAGTCTCCCTTCTTAATCCACACTTTAAGATTATCACCACAAATATTGCTGGTTACAGTTTATTTCAAATTAGCTTCTAGGTCGGGCCAACCAGGACTGGATTGATATACGGCACGTCTAGGTCTGTATGACAACACCACACCAGCTGGCTAAGCTTAGAAGAGAGAAGAAATAAAACACAGATATCTCTGTTTTTCTCTGCTGTAAACATTTTCTGTGATTAATTTTGTAGTGATGGTGGAAACAGGAGCCTAACTTGCAGACAGAAAAAGGAGAGAAAGAGCAGAAGAAAGCTAAACAGGAGAGTGATGGAGCACAAGCTAAAGGCTAACACAAGGGCTAAACTGTTTGTGCGAATGTTTATTCAAACCCACAGTCAGCAGTTATTCTGCAGTGGTCTGTTCACACTTGAGAGTCTATCAATAAAATGAAGAGTGAGGTTACGTTAGTTCTGCTTGGTAGATGACTGGTAGGACATAACCAGGAATCACTAACGTTACACATTACAGACATGTCTTAGAGCACCAGGCTGTCAGCTGCACTAAATATAGACACCTACTAAACTACTTACAAACTGACAGTGTTTTCTTGTTGTCACATTAGCCTACAGATACGTCGGAACACCGGGCTGACAATGTCGCCACATGTAGCCGGCTGCTTTGACGTTTGATGTCAGGTTTCAAACCATAGCACTACGTAACTGTACTAATAAATACCGTACCTCATTGCGTTGTATCCAGTAAAAAGTTGTCTTCAAACAATATTTTTTTTTCGATCTGATCCCCATTTAATTCCAAAACAAACACACACCTCACTAAAAGTAATTTACGACAGTGTGCGGAGACTCCAGGCCAGAAGGTGGCGAGGGAGTCAGATTAAAACAGATCCTCCTCGGAGCATCTTTAACCAATAGAGAAAAACATGATGATGATAACATCGTTACGAGTTTCTCTGGTGTCACTGAGGGGACACGCTGACTGTGGCGGACTCTGACTCTGGATGTTTACTCTGAGTTGATGGTTTCTGTGATTTCTGTCGTAAATCTGTTCATGGCTCTGATGGCACATCGAGCAGACTAAATGTGCTGCTGCTCTGAGCCTGTGAGGTGGTTTGTTCCACCACATTAAGCACTGTTTGTAGGAAGTCTGCATCCTGAGTGGAGCACTGCTTCAACAGGGAGACACAGATATCCCAGAATGCATGACTATGGAGAGTCATCCCAAAGTGCCTGGCTGCAAGACGTGATCCTCTCTCCTACAAGCTGTGGTCAGGATTAAGACCCTCTGTGGTTTATGTAGCTGCTGTCCAGAGGACATTCAGCTCCGTGATGGAGCTGCACCACAGAGCTCTGACAGCTCTGTGATGGAGCTGCACCTGAGGAGTGATCAGCTGTTGAGCAAGCAGCAGCTGCTGTTCTGGTGGCGGTTTTTGAAGCACTGAGAAGTTGAGCTCAGCGCCCTGAAAGCTGCTTCCTCTGAAAGGTTTCTTTTTAATGGAGGACATCTGGATGTCTGAGCTTGTTGTGATGAGCCTCCAGTGGTGATTAGGCTGACGGAGCAGCACAGAGGAGAGATGGAGCCAAAATGATGCTGGATGAGTAGAGTGATGGAGGAGAGCTGGGCGACTGAGGCACACTGAGTGATCTGTCTGCTGAGGTGTTGTGGCTGCAGGGACAGAGTTTGTTTTGGCCTCAGGACAGCTCTACCATTGGCTGCTGGAAGCGTCAGCGTGCAGGACTCAGAGCAGAGCTTCTTCAAATCCCTGAAATGATGCAGATCATCCTAGAGAGGAAATAAACAAAGTATTTCCTTCATAACAAACATCAAGAGGGAGAGGTTCAACAACTGAGATATTCTCTCACAGGCTGTGCTCTTATTCATGAACCTCCCTTTGCTTCAAAATAAAACGTCCCAACATCCCCTCACGATCAAGTCCAGAGCAGTGACCACAAACACCAAGATCCTCTCCTCCATCAGGTCAGCCTTCCACTGTCTGTTATTTCCCAGAGTCCACTGCAGCAGCAGGTTAAGCTTTCTCATATACAGAGATGTCAGTCCCCCACAGCTGACAACTGATGCTGGCTCAACTCCCATCATCCTTTGCTGCATGTCTTCCCTGAACTCTGTACTTCTCATTCATCCTTCTCAACTTTGACAAATGCACACACACACACACAGAAACACACACACACACACACACACACACACACACACACACACACACACACACACACACACACACACACACACACACACACACACACACAACCCCCAGGCAGTCTGGATCCTGGCCTCCTGCCTGCTCAGAGTACAGGTGCAGGGCCCTCAGGTGGCACAGGACTGTTTGGACTGCAGAGAGACACAGGTGTGTTTTTCAAGACCAGGACCTGCAGGCAGACACACAGACTGAAGACACACACACACACACACACACACACACACACACACACACACACACACACACACACACACACACACACACACACACACACAGAGTGTTGTGTTGTATCAGTGGACAGAGATGATCTCTCGTTAAGCCTGCTGTCAGCTGATTGGTCCTCAGCCGTCTGACTCTCTGACCCCGTGCTGTGGGTTCAATAACTGCGTGAACACTTTACAGTTAAATGGTGTCACATGCAGCCTCAGTCTGCCCCTCACAGATCGATACGACTCACTGTGCAGCATAGACTTCCACTCTGAGTCCTCTGACTCATTACAGCACAGCGACCGGGTCCCTGCAGTGCATCATGGGAAAATAACTACTGGAGACTGGTCTCATGTTCACCCCACAGCTGAGACTACAAAGAAGCTGAGTTAGCGTCAGGGCTAGCTCTAACTGTAACACAGTGTATGGACCTGCTGCTCTGATCCAGGGTTTCTCATCTGAGGCATCTGCTGAGCAGAGGAGAGCTGCGAGTCCCTGAGAGAGACCATGGACAGGAAACAGACTCAGCTCCTCTGGAAAATATTATCAGCCCTCCTCACACACTTTCACACACATTCACACAGAGTTTATTGTGTGTTAGTGTTTATAGTGAGGGCTCAGCTGGGACTCCTCCTCTCTTTGTTTCTTTTCCTGCTGAGCTGTAAATCCAGAGCTGAGCTCTGCTCTGCAGTCAGTCTGAGATAATCTGAGCCAACACATCATTTGTTTCTTTTTATTCATCACAGCACAGTCTGAACCACGCTGCAGGATGAAGAGTGATGGGCTCATGGTGCTGTGAGTAACTGTTAGGCAGACTAAACTTTATAATCCCATCCAACTTCTACATCTGTAGTCTGGTGTGCTCCTCTCTACAAAGACTGAAAAACTCTGAATAAAACACAAACATGGAGTCTGGGGAGGCTGCTTTGTCACCTCTAAACCTGCTGCAGAAACACATCCAGGTTCATTTCAGGCCTCTGAGGGCAAAGTGGGAGAAGTTTTAATGAGTTTCTCAGTAAAAGATTTACAACAGTTTGTAGGTTACATTTAGAAGAAGACTGAGATAGACACGGACAGGAATATGACACAACGAGAAACAAAAGAAGAAACACAAAACCTCATTGCAACCACAGAATCTCTCTCCTGGAACTATGTGCTCTTCAACCATTGAAACTGGGGTTTAAATTTAGCAAGGAGGTGAAGCCTGCAAGCAGAGCATGTCTGATTGGTCGAGCACCTGCCATGTTTTGTTTCCCCTCTCTGTCCACAATAACATCACAAACTGTTGTGATTGACTTGGTTCAGTAACTCCTGAACAATGGTCTTTTTTTTAACCTGATAGTGTGAATGTGTCTCTATCAGATCGTGTGTCCCAAATCGCATGCTTCCATACTCAAATACTAAAAATTTTGAGTATACGGCGTCAAAATGAAAAACAGTATGCATAGTATTGCGAAAAATGAGCATGCAAAAGTACCCGGATGATGTACTCAAATCGGCCCGGATTTTGAGTATGCAGCTGTGGACACTCAACGCACTCATTTCCTCCTCTGACAGCAATGGCGGAAGAGAGCTGTGGCTGTTCGCTCAGCACGGTGGATGTGGCTGCGCTGTATAAATGTAAGTTATTGATGTTACACGTGTTGTTTCCACCAAGCACCATCAGCTGTTGACGTTGTGACGAGTGGCAATAGTAAAAAAATTACTCGTCACATAAATGTCTATCTAAAAATACAAATAAACAATACATACCGGGACATCTTCAGCCAGTAGGGGGAGGAGGAGATGTTGTTGGCGCAGATTACTGCGTAGCAAAGCGCGATTGAAATTCATTTTAACTACAGTGAAAGATGGTAAGATCTTGATATTTTGATCGTGTTACTAACCATGTTTAATATACTACTGAAAAGGCTTTGAAAATTCGTGGGAAAATAGTGGTGGTATTTGGTGGAAATGGGCTGGAAGCCGGTCACAATTAGACGTAGAAGAAGAAGAGGTTGACATCATGTTGTCATTTCCCGTAAGTATGGCGCTCCGCAGTATGTGATTTGAGACAGCACTACATCCTCAAAATTTGCGCACTAAGCCAGTGAGTATGTAGTATGCTTAGTACACTCAATTTGAATATTTTGAGTACACAGTATGGAAGTATGCAATTTGAGACACACTGTTGGTGTTCCAGTTTTAGGAGTGACCCTGTAAACTGGAGACTTTCAGCTGAATGTGTCAGTGGATATCCAGTTTACAACAGCTGAAACAGAAGAAGTCCTTGCTGATGCATCTTATAAATATGCATTATATAGGCTATATGTTGAACTACTCTCATTAGGTTTGTATTTAATGATAATCTCACGCCTTTTAAGAAGAAAGCATCCTGCTGGAGTCATCTATCAACAGGTCGATCTCTGCCACCTTCAGTCAGACAATGGAGCAGTCTGATGTTTTTCCAGTTAAAGCTGTTAAAGGCTTTGACTGGCCACAGCTTTGTCCCAAGAGCTGATCCAGGGTTTGTTAAGTGTCAGCAAACCTTTTTACAGATAAATAGAGCACAAGTGAAGCCAGCACAGGCCATATTTTGGCCTCTTGCTGAATGATCTTTGTTTTCTTACTGCTCTCAACTGCCCTGGCTGGGTTTTGCATTTGCCTGTACTTTTTACCATACCTCACTGCTCTGATTTGTATAATCTAGCCAGGTCTTCAGATGCAAACAAACAATGGTCTACAGGATCAATTTATTGTTAGAGAATGTTTTACCAGAAGCTCAAAGTTCCTGGACCTCAATTCAGTGTGCAAGTATAACCACAGTCTGAGCCCAGGCTCCTCCTCTGTTAACACTCCCATTATGATCCGGTTAGCTCTCAGCCACAGCAGAGCGCTCATATCACGCCCTGATGCCAACGTTATGACTGTAATAATCATTCTGTGCTCATGCTGAGGAAACACACACACACACACACACACACACACACACACACACACACACACACACACACACACACACACACACACACACACACACACACACACACACACAGCAGAGCTCATTCCAGCTCCTCCCTGCCGTCAAACAAATCAAAAACCAGTTACTGCTCCCTGTGCACGCCGCTCTGACTCTTTAATATCGACCATCAACAGGAAACAAGCGGCTGGGGTCCTCTTCTTCTCTGGAGTTAATTAGTGTAGGAAGACCTTTGCAGATATCTCCCTCTGACTGAAACACTCTGATGGTGCTGGGGCACCGATAACAGCTCTGCCTAAAGATTCACCTTAACGAAGAAACAGACTCAGATCCTGCTCAGAGATCAGCATCACTGAGTCAGAGACACATCTGACTGAGAAACAAATAAAACTCCTAATAAACTGAATCAGTGATTTACCTTCAGCATGGACTGTGGCTCTCTTTATAACATACATGACGCCAACATGCTGCATTCCTCATGTCGGTGTGAGGACACATTGCAGTGACTGAGGTGAGTCATGAGTCATATGCAGGTGATCTAAGCACATAGCAGCTTTACAACCTTCAGCGATGAGCGTGTTTCAGTCCATCAGGACGTTTGTTCACAATGGGCTCAGATTTATTTAACCTGTTTGAAATAAAGGACAAAGACAGAGTTCCTCAGTTTTCAGATTTTTACTCTTTTCATCTCTAATTAAACCCACAGACGAACAAAAGCCAACACAGCTCGTCCACTTTCTTTAATTACTTCTGACGCAGAGCGACGATCTCCACCGATAAAAACCCACCGAGTCTGAATGAGTACGGTTTCTAATTATCCTCTTTCATGAGACTCAGTCATGATGGAGAGAAGGAGACAGAGTGAAGGACTGACCTGAATTCCTGTCGTTATATTGAGTCTCTTTGTTCCAGTTTAAAAGACTCAGCGAGGACTAAAGTAGTTGTTTCACTCCTGCTCTGTGCTGTACTCACACCTGCACCTAAAGACAGATACAGAGGAAGTTTCATACTCCTGGTTTCTTCCTTAGTCCAAAAACTTCTTCATAAGGTTAATTGTTGATTTTAATGGTTGTCTGTTTCTGTGTGTCAGCCCTGTAACTGACCGGCAAACACTCCAGGGTGTACCTCACCTCTCACCAGCTGAACAGGATCAGTGGTAGAAAGTGGATAGATGGAATTCATCAAATTACAACCTTAACAAAGATCAAATTCACTTATGTGTTGCACATAGCCAAATCTCTTAACAATAACAGCAAATTAAGGTTTATGTTGTTCATTCTAATTTAATTTGAATGAAATCATCATAATTTCCTTTAATAAGCCACAAAAATAAAAACAAAGAAAATCAAATTACTCATTGAAACTTTTTCTTTTAGATAAATTGAATCAAGCTGAATAACCTGGGTTACCCTATAGTCTCTATGACACCACCTATGTGTTCCTGATACAGAGTGAAGCCCACCCTTAGAGGTCACCATACCGGAAATGCTAAACTCAACCTACATCCCAGTGAGGATGAAGTAAAGAGGCAGGCCTTTGGTGTATCTGTAGCAGTGGCGACTGCTGGTCAGTCAAGGAGGGGAAGCTCATTTTTTTCCAGCCTAAATCATAAATTTGTTAATTTATTTAAACGTAAATTCTACCCTCCGTATTGGTGAAAAGAGAGAGAATCTTTAAACACAACGCTGGGGATTGATAAAACGCCCAAATCACTCCAGAACAAGTAAATGTAGAACTGAGAAGATGCTCCGGTGGAGGGTTATACTTCAAGATCGCTGACTGGCTCATTTCACTGTCAATCAAAAAGGGATTCGGCCTCAGACAGATCATCCAATCATCATGCAGAAGCCCAGCGTCCAGGCCAGCCCACTGCCTCATAGACCCCCAGAGACGCTGAGCGTCCGATTGGCGGGACGAAGCCCAGCGTTTATCCAATGACGGTCCAGTTTCCACAGTGGAACAACCCACTCTACACTTCCCCGCTGAAGTCAGAAGACGCTCAGCGTCCGACTGTGTTAAAGCGCTGAGACGCTGCGGGGATGAATGAGAAGGAGGTGGAGCCAGTTACCTGTGATAGGTAGCTGATTCTGAACAAAAGATGAAGGAATTCTAGCGCATATTTTGTCAATGAAATGTACACACAGCAGAACATATCACCACTTTTTTGGGGACATTTAAAGGGTTGCAGAGCTTCCCTCGCAGTCTTAGGCCCTGTTTACACGACGCCTAAAACGGTCGATTCCGCAAACATTTCGTTGCGTTTTGGCCTTCCGTTTAGACGAGACCACGTTGCGTTTTCAGTGAAAACACAAACTTTTGAAAACGCTCCCCAGAGTGGAAAGATCTGAATCCGCTCCTCCATCCAGCTTCGTGTAAACACAGAGCGGAGCGTCTCAGGGTGAAACGCTGACGTCACCGCATGCGCACTCGCAGTTTCAGGTAAAGGCTCCGCGCTCAGCCACATTTCCAGTTGAACCAGTAGGTGGCGGTAATACGTGTTATGGTTGGATTGCTGACCGTCTCACACAACAAAACGGCAGAAAAAGAAAGAACAGAAGCGGAGACTTCTCCTCCTGGAGTCGTATGAACGCGGATCGTTTTCACGCCGTCCTCATGTAAACACGGGTGGCTTTTGAAAACGCAAAGGAAGAATCGTTGCGGGAGTCTCCGTGTAAACGGGGCCTTAGAGCAATCGCCACTGATCTACAGACAACTACAGGTTGCTCACCTGTGGGCACAACTTACAAGTTCAATAACTTTGAAATTAAAGAGTTATAAAGAAAAGTTTATCACCCGCGCAGCCTCTGCTGATAAAGAAAATAGCAAAGCAGACTAGAATCTTCTTTTGAGCCAACAGGGCAAATTTCTGGTTTCATTAATACTGCGTGAGCTGGATGAACCTGCATCCAACAGACAGAGGCAAACAAACACTTACCTGTGACCTGTGATTCTGACAGGTCAGATCTTAGTCAGCTGATCTACAGCAGGTTAAACCCACCTGTCAGTCAAAAAAAGACAAACATCAAACATCAACTGAAGAGCATCAACTGGGAGGAAAAGTCTTTCTGTCTCAGTCTCTCTCCATCTTTCCCCCTCACCAACACACAAACACAGCCTGAAGTCACAAACAGGCTGTGTGTATTCAACAGCTGAGGCCAAACACACACACACACATTCACACAGCAGGACAGCCATGAGTCATGAAACACACAAGTCTACTGACCGTACATCCTGTGAGCAGAGCAGCATGAGGCTGTAAACTTCACTGACTCAGATCCTTTGTGTTCATATAGAGCAGCTACAGAACACACACACACACACACACACACACACACACACACACACACACACACACACACACACACACACACACACACACACACACACACACAGCGTTATAGCTGCAGAGCCTCTCTCTTGCTGTTAAGTCGTATGCTTGTGCTCCAACCATCTCTTAGTGTGTGTGTGTGCGGGTGTGTGTGTGTGTGTGTGTGTGTGTGTGTGTGTGTGTGTGTGTGTGTGTGTGTGTGTGTGTGTGTGTGTGTGTGTGTGTGTGTGTGTGTGTGTGTGTGTCTGATTGAGGCTGGTACAGATCTTATCCCAGGCACAGTTCTGCTGAGCTATGGAAACAAAGCAGGTCCATCATGGCTGCAGCTCAGATGTTATCTCCACAGAGAGAGGAGGGTAAATAAAAATCAGCTGCTCCAAACACGGACCTCTCGCTGAGCGGAGTTTCCCTCTCTGAAAATAACCTCAGAGGGTAAAAAAGGCTGAACGTCTGGGCCAGCTTCATTCAGCAGACTCATGTGAGAAATGTTTGTGTTGGACATGAACAGATTTTATCCTCCTCTGATAAAGTTTATCACAGGAAGCTGTGGAGCCAGAGGACAAACAAACTCATGTGAAACTGTAATCACTGCTTAGGTTAAATTTAGTCGGAGTGACGCCTCTCATGAACTCATTTTCTACAGTGAAACTAAGACCCAACCTACAAAAGCTGGTTAAAGCCTCCAGGAAGCTGTCTCTTTACAGTAAAACTGAGACTCACAACAGACAGGGAGTGGAGAGTTAATTTTTCTTCGATCTAATCACCTGGTCATCGCTTGGGCGACAGATAATGCTGCAGAAAGAAGGGAGGCTAGAGCTGTTTATCATTCACTGATGAAGGAGGAAACAGAAAGACAGAAAAGATATAGGGAAGCTAAGAGGAAATAGAGAGGATGGAGGAAGTGAAGGAGAGACTGAGATTCAAAGTTTTGGGGTAAACCTGACCTCTCTGAATGAGCTCTGATAGAGGGGGTTTAACCGCTCCATTCTTCTTCATCCAGCAGCAGACAGCTATCGACTGCTCCTCCTCAGAGACACAAACACCAACAGAAAGAAAGAAAGACTTTTTCTCCTCCGTCCAAACACATCAGTCATAGTTAGAGACCCTGAGAGACAGTCAGGGAGGGGCCACGGCGTCCTGCTGCTGACCAATCAATGATTCAGTGATTAATGAGCTAATTTTACCCACACCCTGTGGATCATTACCTCCTGACTGTGACAGAGTCAGCCTGCAGAGTGGGTCAGCTGCTCCAATGCAGACACAGAGACACAAAGAGGGAGAAGGTGGAGCTACCTGCACATGGAGGACAGGTGAGGGGAGTAAACCTGAAAACTTCTAGTGGAGAGCTGTGACAGAGAAACCACAGGACAGCATCTCTTTGAGCACAAAGATGAGAGTCAGAGGAGCATCTTACTTCAACCATGAATCTCTGATGCTCTTCTCTGTTGGTTTAGGTCACATGACTGTAAAGGTTATTCCTTGTAGCAGTTGCAGTCTCACTGAGCAGAGAAACAAAAACTCAGTTGGAGAGTTTTGAGAATGAAACATATTTGACTGAAACGTGATAGCAGCTCCGCTGGGGATTTTAACAACATAATTGCTGGTCTTCTGGTTGGTAAATGGTTGGTGTATACCAATGGTGGCTGCTGGTCAGTCAAGGAGGGGAAGCTCATTTTTTTCTGGCCAAATCATGAATTTGTTTATTTATTTAAACATAAATTCTACCCTCTGTTCCTTTTCAAGAAAATGATCTGTGACCCTGTTGTACTAACCAGGTGTTTTTCTCCAAGGGTTTTACCAGTGTTCTCTCAACGCTCGTCGTTTTTGAGAAAGGTAAACTCGCTGAGGATCGATAAAGCCTCCGGATCGATAAAGCCTCCGGATCAGTCCAGAACAACTGAGAAGATGCTCCAGTGGAGGATTTTACTTCAAGATCCCTGACTGGCTCATTTCAGTGTGAATCAAAAAGGGATTCGGCCTCAGACAGATCATTCAATCATCATGCAGAAGCTCAGCGTCCAGGCCAGCCCACTGCCTCATAGACCCCTAGAGATGCTCAGCGTCTGATGGGTGGGACAAAGCCCAGTGTTTATCCAATGACCGTCCAGTTTCCACAGTGGAACAACCCACTCTACACTTCCCCGCTGAAGTCAGAAGACGCTCAGCGTCCAACTGTGTTTAAGCGCTGAGACGCTGCGGGGATGAATGAGAAGGAGGTGGAGCCAGTTACCTGTGATAGGTAGCTGATTCTGAACAAAAGATGAAGGAATTCTAGCTCATATTTTTTCAATGAAATGTACACACAGCAGAACATATCACCACTTTTTTTATAGGGACATTTTAGGGGAAGCTGAGCTTCCCTTGCAGTCTTAGAGCAGTTGCCACTGGTGTAGACCAAGGGCATAGAATTGCCTATGAACCGTATGGCTATGTTCACTCCTATCTCAAACAAAGGCTGAAATGTCCCCACCAATATTAAGGATAAAAAGTTAAAAAAAAAAAAGTGCGGCACACAAAGGTTTAATCCCTTCTCATTTCATCACCGTCTCCTAAATCCATTTCTGACACCAGTCTGGATGTTGGGCAAGAGAAGAAAGGCGGAAGGCCTTTTCACCAAACAAATGTAAGGCACCTGAAGGAAATAGTCCCTCCTCTAAGGCAACACTGTCTGATTAATGCAAAATTCATACCGTTTTTTCGTTCTCAATGATGATCGATTTGCTACTTTTACTTTTCTCTGGCAACAGAGGAAGCAAAAGGACTAAGCGGCAACCTCCAGTCAAAGAATATGGGACAATGCACAAATGCTAAAACCTGCTGTTTCTCGAGTGTTCACTTGAAGCTGGCTCCAGAAGTCACATACACACCAAGCCAAAAAAGCTGTTTTCTCACAGTTATTTACCTATTTACAGCCTGGTTCAAAAAACATCTTCTGTCTGAGTCACCAATTTTACTATCTGCACCCACTATCTATGGTGAATTTTTTTCTTTCTAAAATGTTCAGAGAATATCAAGGTCACATGGTTGCCCAATCAGAGGCACAGCTCAGGGTCATGTGAACAACAGGAGCCCTATAGCTGTGCGCAAAGCCCTTGCCACTACCAATATGGCCGCTATAGCAGTAGTGCTTCATTTTCCGTTTCAGAAACAGACATGTCGGGGAAACTACGTCCATGTCTTATACAGTCTATGAACAGAACTGACCTGTTTGTCAGACAGCAGTGGAGTGGCAGGGTTACAGCAACAGGTGATCTTAACATAGTGGTTAATTTAAAAATGGAAAAAAAATGTCAGGTTTGACGACAAACTGGGGGATGCCGGTGAACTGTTAGCTTCGGCTAACACGGGGAAACACAGTGTTCAGCTGCAGTAAGACTACTAAAAAGAGGAGAACTGAGTTCGGTAACTCTAATCGAATATGCAGCAAAACACCGTTACATGCACCACCGCACACTCTCACTCCAGGGCAGACTCTACCCCACACAAACTCAGCTAACAACAGGTACAGAGAGCCCAGAACAAAAACACAATTAACCTGGGGCTACACGGCCTAACCAAACAACACAGTATAGTTCCCGGTAATCCATTTCCGTTGCAGCGTGCCTCTTTTATTTGCAGCGTTAACTTTTTAATTTGCTGTGGTGTTTCTTTTATTTGCAGTGGCGTTTTTTTTTGTTGTTGTTTGCAGCGTCTCTTTATTGTTTGCAGCGGTTTTTATTTTTGTTTGCAGTGTTTCTTTATTGTTTGCAGGTACTTTTGTTTGCATCTGTGGCGGGTCTCGGCCACCGTAGTTAAGACTTCATTATTACACTTCATTTGTCATTATGTCATTACACAATTTAAAAAAGTTGTGTTGATGCTGACTATGTCCCCACCAACATCAAAGTCAAACGTACACCACTGGTGTAGAAGGAAGGAGCCACAGAGGTTTGTGGAAATGATTAAGCTTAAAATACTAACAGAGTGTTTAATGGGACAGCACAGATGGTCTGTTACTCTTTAGTGTTCACAGGAAGATCACCTGCAGCTCAGAGCTCATCAGGGTTACTGTGGTTACCTCCACGTTGTTCCTTCAGAGCCATTAAACCTCAGAGGGAGAGGAAACGGACCCAACAGGGAGACAGAGAGGAGAGGAGTAGAGGAGTGGCTTCTCCTCTTCATTTGGTCTTTTTTGCTCTGTTTAGTCTTAAAACATTGGTTTCCAGAGTGTGTCCATTCCTCAGGGTCTCACAGCTGAAGGAGGTAATGGTGTGAACATGGCTCACCAAGCAGAACCACAGAGACCCAGACAGAAACGTGAACCTGTCAAAACGTGGATCTTGAGTGTTTCCACAGAGCAGAGAGACTCAATGCTGCAGTATGATCTTTGAGTGTGAGGCGTGAAAAATATGAGTGGTCAGGTTTTCATCTGCATGCAGGTGTTACTGTTCAGAAAGAAGGTCTCAGAGAGGAGGGAACATGTGGAACGAATGGTGGGAAAGAGAGGAAACACACACAGCGAATGATGTTTGCAGACCCAGTGACAGTTTCATTGATTTATTCACTGAGTTTCATCCTGCAAACTGTCAGAAACTTTAGTATCTCTACCCGTTTGTACAGAGGAATAAAAAGATGGTCTGCTTTGTTCTGAGGCTCTGAATGGACCTGAGGGAAACAGAGGGAGATTTCATCCGTCACACCACAGAGGGAAAAAAATGTGATGTCTGTGATAAAAGAGAAACTGATGTTCTCCTGGAAGGATCTCCGATGGATATCTGAGGAGTGACGGACTGATGGAAGCTGACGTGTCAGGAACAGGGACGTCTTAATACATATTTTAGATCGAAGGTCCAGAGTGTTTCATCCTGCGGTAACAGCACAGAGAGCGTCTCAGTGACTCAGTGAGGAGAATCTGAAGCTTGACAGACCGCCTGTGTTTAATAAGCAGTCAGTCAAGTCATCAGTGAGCTGAGGGGGAGGTGTTGTCTCCTCACACACATGAACACTGTTATTTTGAATGTCATCAATGTTGTTTTCTGAGTCAGCATGTGAATAGACGTTGATTTTTTTATCACAGTGTCAACAGGCACTGCAGGGGTCTGATGACTTCGCTCTGCAGATTGAACTGGTGTGAGTGATCAAGTTGTTCCTGGTAATGATGAAAATAAATCACAGCTGTTGGCGTTTAGTCCAATCAGAGTCCAGCTTTTCAAACAACTGGTTCACAACATAGACTTAATAACCAATGGACGTAGTCTCCTCGATATCAAAGTCTGTTTTTGAAGCAGATTGGCTATAGCAGCCACATTGGAAGCGATAGGGGCTTTGAGTACAGCTATAGGCTGCCGTCAGTCACGTGACCTGAGCTGTGCCTCTGATTGGGCGAGCTTTCGGTCATAATATCCTCTTAACTGCTAAGGTAGAAAAAAATTCACCCCCTGTACAGTGTGTGCCGATAGTAAAATTAACAATTCAGACAGGAGACGTTTTTTGAACCAGGCTGTAAAAAGGTTGATTTTGTGTAAACAGCTTTTTTTGCTTGGTGTGTGTATGTGACTTCCAGTACTTCCAGAGCCAGACTCAAGTGGACACTCGAGAAACAGCCGATTTTAGCACTTCCGCATTGTCTCATATTCTTAGGTCAGAGGTTGCCGCTTGGTTGACAATCGCCCACAGCATGTCAGCTAAAAGCAGCTCTGAGACTTAGTGAGGGCTGGAAAAACTAACAGAGATTTAACTGTACTATCTAAATCATATTGAGTTCAGTGTTCAATAAAAAACACCCTCTGAAATCTGCAAAGCTATGTTACACATGCTAAATGAGACCAGAGCTCAACCTGAAACTCTGCAGCTTGACAGGTTCAGTTCAGTTTGAACACTGAGTGAGATATTATGAACTAAACAAACCTGGGTGTGCAGGTTAAAGAAGAGTCGAAGCCAGGTCTGAGTCATCATCAGTTTATTCATTCAGTCAGGATGCGTTTCCTTCATCACTGAAACTCTCACTCGTCGTCATCGAGACGTGGTTTTGACCAATCGGAAAACAGAAAATAACAGCATGTTATCATGGACACAGACGCACATTCAGACACCAATGTCAGACTGATTGTTGAGGCTGATTTGATCCAACATGAACCACATGAACCTCAGAGAGTCTCTGTACCTGCAGGTAAGGAGGGAACAGGTGCGATGTAGAAAAATAAATGCAGACAGTACTTCAGAGGAATCTGTCAGAGCCTCGCTGAGCAGACCGATGTTCAGGAAACGCTGCATGCACGATGACACAGGCACTGATCTGGACCTCACTCTGTGGGTCCCCAGGCAAGAGACAAAGGGCATTCTGGGAATTGTAAGCTCTCAAACAAGGCAGTCAACAGGACTCTTTAGAGTGTTCATTAAGAGATGAACACAGACGGAGGGATTATGAGCAGACAGAATAAAATTTGATCTGTAAATAAAACAGGAACACTCAAACATAGTGGCTTTAATCCAGAACCTTCTCTAAACTCTGACCCACCTGACCCACCAAAGAGACTCAGCAAACCAGTGCTGAGGATTCTGGGTAACATAGTAAAATCCAGAAATAAAAACAGGAAGCTGTCAAACAGCTTTGTTTACAAACAAACAAAGTTAACCGTATACAAATAAAAACAAGCACATGTAGTACGATGAATACTTAAGGCGAGTTAAAATATTGCAGAATCGTTTGGCCCCTGTGTCTCAGACAGACCGCCACAACAGTCAGAGCTCCGCCCACCGAGCAGGAAAGGAAACAAAAAGAAACAAAGCTCCGCCTCTCCGAGCAGGAAGTGAAACAAACAAAAACAAAACGATCCTCTTTGGAGAGAAAGATTTTTTGGTTTGGTCTCTTGGTCGTGTTAAAGGGAATAGTGAGGACCTCCTGAAATAAAAGAAGGTTGGTCATGTGATCAAATCCTGCTCATCCCTAATGAATCGAGGGGGGAGGGGGCACTGAGATCAAAGATATAAAACTGCAGATTATCAACAACCTGATATGACAATGAGGATGCAGTGCCCTGTGGGGTGTAGAGGAACACCCCCTGAAGGTCCTCCTGATCGAGATAAAGAGGGACTAGCAGACAGAGACCCCCCTGGTTTGTGTCTTTGGGCCTGTCTCTCTGGCGTCCCCTTTAGTCTGAAAAAGGCTGGGGGTCAGAGAAGTCTGCTTGAGGTCCTGGGGGGCTGCAGACAGGCTGATGGTCCCCCTGCAGGAGGAGGCTGTGCAGAGTCCTGGTCCTCCTCTGAGGAGGGGTTGCCTCGTCCCCCCCCATGTCTCAGACCCACTCCTGCATGGAGCGTTTGCAGTACAGTATGTGGCGTGGCGTGCCCTTCCTCTTGAACTGCACCACCGTGTAGATGAGAACCAACAGGCACAGCGACAGGACGCAGGGCAGGACGATGGCCACCGCCTGCACCGTGCTCGCCTCGTCCTCCAGCTCGATTACCACATCTGTCGTCCCGTCGTCTGAAGGGGGGCGGCCTGGGTCGATGGGGGTCAGGTCGCAGCCCATGAAGTCTTTGAGGATGGAGCGAGGGTAACCCGGCTCCACCCGCAGGAACTGGTTGTTGAACTTCCAGTACTCTCTCCCCTTGTAGAAGTAGGTGAAACCTGAGGGTGGCATCAGAGAGAACAGTTAGGATAGAGCCAACTTTAGCTTTCCTTATCTTACTTCACACTCTGGCTTATGGATAAATTATGTCCTTACAGCAGAGCCTTTATTTTATTTATAGACATTTTTAATATCATTACATTACTGTAACGATGTTTTTTTCCTGCGTCTTTAGAGAAATAGATCATATTTTTGTCTGTTTTGTCTTCTGCCTTAGTATGAAACATGTTTTGAGGTATCAACATTATTCCTTAAATAATGATCAGATCTGTTAAAGTTTTTAATATTGTGATAAATGAATTTCAGTGGTTGATTATGATGAATCAGATTCTAATTGTGTGTTTAAATATCCATTACTCTGCATTTTAAACTGTTTAAACCCATATTAACAACATAAATCAGTTCTTCTCGCTGAGTTCATTTGACGCTCAAATAAATGTTATGAAATGTTTTTATGGTCTCTTCGATGTGTCATTCGGATTAATGCTGCTCTGCTGCAGGAAACCACGACCACCAGAGGAGACAGCCTCAGAGAGTTTATTTTGTCAGATACAGGCCCTATTCTGAAGAAGAAAACAGTTACACTGGTTTGGTCTCATCCCTCGCTCTGTGCTGATTCTTTCAGCTCTGTGTCTGATTGGCTCCACCTGTATGCTTCGCTCTTAAGATGTTGTTCCATTACTGTGGCAGCAAGAAGAACGGAGATGCTAGAGCAACTGAACTATGGTGTGCCAAAAGGGACAAAATGACATATCAATGTCAGACCTAAATCAAGTTAACACTGATGGCGTGGTTATAGTTTTAGTCAAAGGCTCTAACCTTCATGTCTCTGTTTGTCATTAAGGCCTGGACCACGTTTAAAACAAAATCTCTGTCCACACCACATAAAATATCTCTGCCCCTACGAAGAGGCAAAGCTGAAAACTATCGCCTCTGAAGCCTGCAATGCCATGCCTGGGCGATAAGTGGCAGGTTAGCAAAATGTGAAAACCATAGAAGAAGAACATTATGAGCATGCACAGTCCAAAACAGGAATAAGTAAGTGAAGAGATGGTGAAAAAAAACAAATAAAACTGAGTGGTTTGTGTGGACGGACGATGAGGTGGACTTGTTACTTTATGAACATCAATGACAACATCATCAACAACATTACATTTATCTGTAGAGCTGTAATGAGGGCAAAAAGTGCAAAGAACACAGAGATAGCGCAGTACATCAGCCATCGTTCTTGTTGTTGGCAACCGTCGCTTGTTGCTAGGCGCTTGACGTCATTGGGTCAACACCAGCTCCGTTTAACACCACTATACGGATATTTTCTATTTCTTCACTTTTTTATCTGTTTTAATCTGTTTATGTAGGTGAAATTGCTGTGTTTGTGTGGTTGAGAGGCCCAATCAGACATAAAAATGTGCGTTTAGGAATATATCTATATTCCTGTGGTCCAGATCTAAAAGTGAGTAAATAATCAGACTCTAACAAACCTCAGCCTCTCCACTCTGACTCTAAACGATAATTAGTATTATAGTATTAATACAATAACACGTGATAAAGAGGAATCATGTCTTCATCAGAGATGTGTCTCTTGATATGTGGCCCTGAGCTGTGATAAACTGCGTGCTGACACTGATCCTCCTCCTGTGACTCCTCTCTGTCTCTGAGAGCGTCACGGTTAGATGAACTCAGTGAATCTGGGCCTGACTCATTTCACTCCTCATGTGTCACTCTGACTGATGTCTCACTTCCTCACACAGGTGTCTCAGTAGGTGGTAACTGTACAGAGCTTTAGGTGCTTCTGATAAATTGTACTGTCACTTTGAATTTAACCCTTTGATGTGTCATCACTATCCATAACTTCATCACACACACACGCGTGCGCACGCACACACATAAAGTGGTTATGTAGGTCATCTTGAAGATGGAGTCACACACCATCTGAGCCAAACAAACTGACACACATATGAGCAGGTTTATGCAATGCCATAAACCTGCTCTATCTTCTTGCCCCCCCTGGCATCATTGTGGCCCCGCCCCCCTCTGATCTGGCAGCCTATCCTCTCACAGATGGTTTGAGTGTTCGCCACCACCTGCTTTGTTTTTTCCTACAGCCTGATGCCAAAACCAGCACCAACACACCTGACTGATAACAGCCAATGAGAAGAAAGTAAATCTAACTGTCCAATAAGAGAGCTCTCTGAGGAGACTAAACCCCGCCCCCTCAGCCTTGGCAAGGGCTTAGACCAGAATGAGACCCAGCGGTGGTCTCATGACAGGACGAAGCCATGAAACACACTCTTCTCTGAAACCTGATCTCATTTTGTTTATTTATTTATAAACAAACAAACAAATACTCTCATATAAAACCCAATCTGATTTTTTTATTTTTTTAAAAAACAAACTAACAAACAGACACACACACCAATAGCTCCTCTGATTCAGCAACTTCATCTCCGCAGCATGATAACTGACGCACATTTTAGTCTGTGCCCTATGTGTTTCTGTGTTGATGTGTATGTCTGGTGGGTTTGTGTGTGTGTGTGTGTGTGTGCCAGAGGATCAGGACAGTGCGTACCGTTTGCTTTGTCCACGAAGGCCCCCTGTGGTGAGTCAGGAACTCCTCTCCAAACTTTGATGGGTTTGGGGTATCCAGGGTCCATCGTCTTCATCTCCTCGTTGTAACGCCAGTACCTGCACAGGTCAGAGAGGTGAACAGAAAGAAGACAGACGCTGAGTGTGTGAGGAAACATAAGGAGAAATGTTTGATGTTTAAGTCTGCAGGATGCAGACTTTTCTTATAATTTAACAAAGCGTTTAAATGTTGATTAAATCAGACAACTTGTACAACACAAGATCAGCAGGTGGCGCTGAACCAAGACAAATCCCAGGAAAAGAGTCATTTGAGATACTTACAGCTTCAGTATCTGACTTTTAAAGCTTTTATGGAGTCTCTTGTTTTCTTACACACCTGTCCCCCTTAAAGATGTACAGTAACTCTTACCTGTCACCTTTGAAGAAATAGGTCTTGGCCACGTCCTCCCACCACAGAGCTGTCTCGATGCTCTGAGGAGGCATGCCGAGTCCAAACTGGGAGATGTCCTTTGGGTACCCCGGCTGCAGCACGGTGTCCTTAAACACCCAGAACTGTTTCCCTGCACATCAGGAGGAAGAGGAGGAGATACATGAAAGGATGAAGGATGAGTGGATAGGCCTGCAGGAGCAGATTAAGCAGAACAGGGCCAAGCTGAGGATAACCTGCTGCCCTGTGAGTCTAATGTTGGTGTTCACTGAGCGACAGGACGCAGATATGCTGAGGTATTCTCCCCCTCCTGTCCGGAAACACACCACAGAGTCAGATTACTCTGCTTCAAACAGGCTCCACACACTGACTTAACACCTGTTCATCCACAGAGTGAGAGTTACAACCTTTAGAGAGTGTGTTTGTCAGAGCCGTATACACTCTGATACACCTCACAATTTACAGTTCAAATACCCTTTACTGATCTCAGGCTGCTGTCTCTAAAAACCTAATTTCTGCTTCTGACATCAACACTTCACTTCATCTGCTGTCTCTGAAGAAATCACAAAGCACACTTGAATGCAGGAAGCCTCATCCACTTTTGCTGTCCGACAAAGTTGTGTTTCTCAGCTTCAGATGACAAATGAGGAAATATAGTTGTATTATTTGGATACAGAGCAAGATTCTTCTGTTTGGTGAGTTTTGTGTTGATTACACCCTTATAAGAAGATTCACCAATCAGTGATGTCACAGTTTGAGTAAATCTCGTGTCCATCTCATATAAATGCCCTGTGACATTTTGAACAAGATGGTCAGAGCAGTCTGCAGTCTCATCCCGGGATAACTCAAACACACCCTTACTTTCCAGTCTGAAATTCTGCACGTTTTCATATTGACATTAATCGTTTAAACTCCATATTTAAGCATTACACCTCATTAAAAAAAGCAGTATGTTCAAGTCTGAGCCCCTGTGGATGTGTGCAGTTTGCTCCTGTGCTTCCTGTGACGTTTTACAGGTTAACACAGTGGTGACACAGCTTGACCTCAGGAAGTGATGTCATCACCAGGGTGGAGGTTCAAGGCATCAGAGGAGGAAGAGGGTGGAGGACTAGTGTGTTAGCAGAAAGAGAACAAAGAGGAGGAGGAATGACGAAGGCTGAGAGGAAACACACAGGAGGTCAGACATCCTTTGCTGACTCACCTCACTTACTGTTTTATTCATTCAGGTTAATAATTTCACCGATTTGTCAGAAGTCGACAGCAGTTAACTGTAATTACTGGAATCATGAACGAGGGTCAGATATGTTTCAGAAGTCTGAGGACAGGCGGAGGGATCAGACCCTCGGGAAGAGCAGACAGAGCGAACGTTTGGATGATTAAGTTTCCTGTAACATGAATAAATCCAGCAAAATCAGCTTCAACACAACCTGAAGCCTTTGTATAACACAGCATAAAACCCTGACACAAGGAGACTTGACCTCTCACCTTTAAGAGGAGAAGGAGAAGGAAGAGGGGAAGAAAAAAAAGGAGGAGGAGGAGGAGGAAACAGAGCTGGCTGAGTGTGAGCGCTTTCTTTCTGGAGAGGAAATTCCTGTCATTTCACCTCCTTCTCTTACAGCGCTTATTCTGGGTCACACTTCCTCTGCCACACACGCACACACACACCAAACCCCGCCCTGAGATTAAAACAGTCTCTCAGCCCAAAACAAAAAGAGTTTGACTTGATTCAGAAAAAGGAAAACAAAACCTCTCTCTAGATTTCCCTTTAATAAAAAACTCAACACAGAGAGAGAGATAAACACTCAACTGTTTATCTGAACAAAGACTTTATCTTAACAAAACATTGAAGTCTGTTAAAAAATTAAGTGCAGTTCCGTGAGTGTCAACTAGTCTGTTTCCAGCAGTGAGTCAGACCCCATAGAGCCCCATGTTAAAATAAACTGCAGTTCCCTGAGTGTCCACTAGTTTGTCTTCAGCAGCGAGTAATGGTGCGTTTTATTTGTACTCGCCAGTCTGAATCTATGAGTTCGGAGTTTGCCCACTGAAGTCGGAATTTCCAACTGGGAAGTCGGGGCATCCACACACCCCCCCAGTTTACAATCAAAGGTGGCCGCCCCAGGTGTAAACAGTATTAAAGCCCCTCATATATTCCGTTTATTTAAGAATTTCTGACTAGTGTTTGTTGCAATGAATCAGCCATATACATAGGGTTATTTTATGTTTAATAACAAAAATATTGCTGTTATGGCAAGTTTTTCCGACTTAGCAACTGGAACGCTTTTAACTCGGAGATGACGTCATTCCCACTCCCCACTCCCCAGTTGCGATGTAAATGGAACACAGCATCAGTCCCCTTAGAGCCCCATGTTAAAACAAACTGCAGTTCCCTTAGTGTCCACTAGTCTGTTTCCAGCAGTGAGTTATGGTGTGTTCCATTTGTACTCAGAAGTCGGAATTTATAAGTTCCGAGTGGGAAATTTCAACTGGAACACCCACTAAAGTCAGAATTTCCTACTGGGAAGTCAGGGGATCCACACAACCACCCAGTTTACAATCAAAGATGGCCGCCCCAGGTGTAAACAGTATTAAAGCACCTGATATATTCCGTTTGTTTTAGAATTTCTGACTAGTGTTTTTTTTGCAATAAATCAGCTGTATACATAGGATTTTTCTATGTTGATATACAGAAATATTGCTGCTATGGCAAATTTATGCGACTTGGCAACTGGAATACTTTAAACTCAGAGATGACGTCATTCCCACTTCCCAGCTGCGATGTAAATGGAGCACAGCATCAGTCCCCTTAGTTAAAACAAACTGCAGTTCCCTGAGTGTCCACTAGAGTCTGTCACCAGCAGAAGTAAACATGGTGCCAAAGCAGTCTGTCTCTACAGCTGATTGCTTTCTTCATGCTGTCAGCGCTCTGTGAACATCAGAGTGGAGCTCCTCCATCTTTAGATCCTTTCAGAAGCTGCTGGTAAGACTCAGATTTTGTGTTTGGTCTCTGCGACCGACTTTCCTCCTCATCTTTATTCAAACAGAGACAGATGGAGCAAAGTCTTCTGGGAAATCAGCTGTGCATGGTGAAATAAAACGTGTCACTCTGTGAGAGGGGATATTATAAATCTGAGTCCTCCTGCTCTCAGACAGAGAGGGAGAGGAGGGTGGAGTGTGTGGACGTGTCGTCTTTATTTCCAGGAATTGTTTGGAGTCTAAAAAAGAAATAAAGAATTGTAATTTGTGTCTCAGCAGACTCTCAGTTTACCCATGTCTCCCTTCATTCACATCCCTCCTTCTCCTCCTCCCTCTTCTCCTCTCCTCCCTCTTCAGTGATTGAAACAGCCCTGCCACGTCTGTCTGCCTGTCTCTGCGCTGGGATTGGCTGTTCAGACATAATTACCTTTGAATCTGTTTAAAGCTCAGTCTGGGTTTGACACGAGGACAAATCTCCTCAGAAAGCCTCAAATCTAAATCTGACGGCTCAGAGCAGAAAATCTCCATCACAGAGAGTCTGACGTGTGGAGATGAAGATTTAAACACATTAAAGGCTGTAGCCTGATGTTACTCAGAGTGTAAAAATCTGACAGATTATTCTGGATTTACTCACACACTCAGCGTAAACACAGCACTAATCTCACACAGACAGAGCTAAAACCTGTCAGATATCACACACACACAGCTAGCACACACATATCTCAGGTAAAACACCAGCTAACCTTTGAAGAAGACAAACTTCCCCTCGCTGTTCTCGTAGACAGCGTCAATCTTTGGAGGCAGACCTCTCCAGAACACACTGATAAGCATTGGGTACCCAGGCATCACAGCGTTATCTCTGACCCTCCAGAACCAGTGATCCTAAAACAGAGAGAAAGAGAAACACACACACACACAGAGGTTAACACAGTGTCCTTCTCAAACACACCCTGACTCAACTCTAAAGCTCTAACAGGGAGAGATTCAGGAACAGACCAGCACTCATACTGTCCCCTTATTGAACAGACCAGAGGAAAACTGTCCTCTGGTCCAATGAATCCAAATCTGACATTCTTTTTGGAAACCATGGATGGTGTGTCCTTTGCTCACAATTCAAAACCAGCATCCCTGATGGTTTGGGGATCATAAAAGTCCTTTAGGGTTTAATCCTGGCAGACTGTATTCCAGGGAAATCTGACCAAATCCATTTCCCTTTTTCCAGTAAAGTTAATGACAGGAAACGGAGGGAATCACCCCTCTACAGTAGTTATGCAGAAACGTTGATGCAGGCTGTGCTGCTGCACTGTTGACAGGGTGACATAGGCTCGCTTACACAGCAGTAGCTACAAGCTACCTAGCTCAGCTGATGCTGTCTGTGGCGAGCTTTGCCTGGGAGCATTTTCCGAGACTTGAGAATGTACTCAGTCATGACATGTTTGCAATGGTTCCATTCAAATGTTTTGTAATTTTCAATGAATTCTCATTTCCTTCATTGTATCTTAACTTCTAAACTTTTTACATGCAGAGAAGCAACTGGTTAGAGCCACACAGCCACTCCTATCTCAGATGGTTTCACTGGCCGGCACAAACATGAAAAAGGTCTATAACCAAAATGTTGCATTAAAGTTTTATCTCTCTGGTAGTTGGCCAGTGTGTGAGATTTTTCTTTTTCTGGTAAATTCAGACTTTTTTGTCTTCGTCCAACGCACCTGCCTGAGGATTAGATGTGGGAAGATCTGTCCTGTTTCAAAGACTTGAGAATGAAAGAGCTAAGTGCATGGTGTGTGATGGGTCCTCAAGGGGTCAACAAGTGGATTTTGAAGACATTAACAATCTTAGCATCAGAAAGTTCCCAAAGAAAGTCCATTGAGTGGACTTTTGTTTAAAATACCAGTTTAAGGAACCATTGAATGGTTAGTTCATCATATATTTTTAGTTTAAAAAGCATAGTTTTGTACAATGTTGGTTTAATTGGGGTTACTTTATGCTGCTTATAGCTTTTCAGAAGACAAGTCACAGACAAACCACTTAGCATTTCATAATAAGCATTGCAATAGATGTTATGCATTGCAACAGACAGCCTGTGTTGATGGACAGAGACTGTGTTGTTTCCCCCCGATAATGATAAAAATAACACACAAAACTGTCATTTTGGGTCAATTGGTCAATTGGCTTAGCTGCAAAAACAAACTAACAGAAAATACTATTTCCAAGGGGAATTGGTCGTCTTTTCCCAGATGTGATCCATTGAATTTTCTGGGAAATATTAAACTGTAGAGTCCATGGCATGGGGAACTTACACATCTGTGGAGGCTCTATTTATGCTGAACAACAGGAGCAACACATGCTGCCATCCAGACAATGACTTTTTCAGGGAAGACCATCCGTACTTCAGATATTTGAGCATTATGAAGAGTTAAAAATGAGACAAAAGAGACCCTGAACTGTTGAGCAGCTAGATCCTCATCAGGCAAGAATGGGACATTTCATTCTGCAACTGGTCTCCTGGGTTAAAAAAAAACTCTGTTAAAGAAAAGCTGATTACACACATTAAACATGTCCCTGAACTGTCTGAAATGTGCTACTGCTGATTTGTTTTCATCAAACAATAACAGTTTATCATCTGAACCCTAACACCTGATATCTGAGTGCTGAAACAGGGACTTCTGCCTCCAGCTGCTGCTGAGATGACTGTGGTTCTCTGTTGGAGTGATGAGAGAGTTACAGCGAACACAGACAATGAAGAACAAACCTGGAGCAAGATTCAGAAACAGAGAGAAGGCCAACAGCTCCAACACGCTCTGATTTCATCCTCAGGGACTCAGGAGAAGAGCCAACTGCGAGGTGTGACAGTTTGATACTGGACCAAACTCAACCACAGGAGGAGGAAGAGGAGAGAGGATGAAAAGAGGGAGACCCAGCTGTGAAAGTCATCAGAGCTCAGAGAGAGATGTCCCACCTCATGGCCAAGACCCCTCCCTCTCCTCCATCATCTCCTCCCTCTCCTCCTCCTCTGTATATTCCATGTTTCAGCATTTCTCCTGCTCAGTAATTGAAAACAGATCAGGCTGTGAAATCTGAGTGTTTCTGACTCTCAGAGAATATTGGGCTTACTCTGAATCAAAGTTGTGAGCAGCAGACTGAACTCAAACAGAGAGGTCTGAACCTGCTGCGTCTCTGCTGAGAGTAAAATATGTTTCCTTATCGTACTGATTGTGGGCTGAAGCTAACATCCTAACTGTGTTTGAATCCATCCAGAAAACACAATGGATCATTCTCAGACACAGAGGAGAGAGTTAAACTGTAGAAACCTCCCTACATAATCTCCCTCTACTCCACCTGTGGGCCTCGGGGCTGCTGGGAGCTCTTTTAATGACTTGGCATCGGCTTGACTCGACTAAACTCGGCTCTCCCAAAACAATCAGGAGAGAAGCCAGAGAAAGATCTACATCAGGAGGTAATGGAGCAGACCATCAGCCAGAGAGAGGAACACACCTCAGCATGTATCCACACAGACACACACATGCATGAGCACACTCTCAGAGCTGTAAGAAGGCTTCTGTGAGGGCGAAGAAATATGAGGACCACCTGACAGACAGAGCTCAGGGCAAACTGTGAAGCTGTTCCAGGTGGTCCTGATGAGATTGATCTCATAAAATCTCAGAATCAATGACGAGACAAAGGAGGAACCACAGCCGCCTGAAGTTTGGGCAGTGTCAGAGAGGACATGCAGACTCTGTCCACACCACAGACTTATTCCTCACAGAGATGCCAGGACACTTTAATTCCAGCCCACAGATATATGAACGCATCCCAGACCCAGCTGGCCTGTTCTCCCTCATTCTCTCTTGACTTCATGAACTCAGACTCCTCAGACAGAGTAAAGGAGCTGAGGCCCGTTTGGGAGAGAGGAGAGAGGAAGGCCAGGTTTGATTCCCCGTCCTCTGAATGTGGGTCAGGTTTCAGTGAAACACCTACACAGGCTGCAGCTTCAGCTCTAAAGTGGAGTAAAGTTCAGAGAGGACGAGGAGGGGTTCCCTGCTGGACCCACAGAGCTCTGAAAGCTTTCTATTTATAACCTCACACAGAAACAGCCTGTGATAGTGCTCTGAGACACAGAGCAGCCCTGACACTGACCAACACACTCTCTCCCTCTGCTGCATGAAGGAGAGATCTATGAGAGGGGCAGAGAAAGACACAGAAAGAAAGGGGGAGGATCTGTGTGTTCACAGATCTTCACTGTCCAAACCCCAGCCTCAGAGTGACCCGACAGAGCTGCTTTTAGACACCACAGCTCTTAAACTGTGCTCTCAAGTCACTCACATCCACAGCTTCCACAGCTGCAGCTCCAAACTGACCCCCCCACACATAAAGTCCCCCTCAGTCCCCCCCCAGGTGTGTGTTTCCACAGACTCACCTTGAAGACGAACATCTCCCTCCTCAGGATGGCCAGCGTGTTGAAGCCGCCCTCGCAGATGTGTGGTTTAGCGTTGGGGTGTGACGGTCTGTCTCCGGGGGGCAGCCTGGGGGGTCGGGTCTGTCTGTCAGGTTTGCGGGGGTCTGAGGGAGGATTGGACCGGGGAGGGGGAGCAGTGGGCAGAGGTTTGGTGGGTTGTGGGAGTTTATCAGGAGGACCTGCAGGAAGACACAGACAAGGGTTTCAGCATTTTCACAAAAACAGAAACTACTGAGGTTGGATGACGATTCGATTCTGCTACAACTTTTGGGGTGCCGATTTGATTTAAATTGCGTTTCTTCGATATTAACAATTTTTGCGATTTTCTAGTTTGCTTTTTTAACACCAGACCATGTGAAAAAGTTAAATGATGATGATAATGTCAATAGACTTTATCAGGAGCCATATTTTCCAATCTAGTTTATAAACAAAGACTGAAATAAAGAATTTGAATTAATTAAAAAAAAACATTTTTGGAGAAAGAATCACGATTTTTATATTGTAAAACAAAACAAAAAAACCCAGTACATTGATTTTCAATTTTTTTCTCCCACCCCCAGCAACTACAGCAGAAAAGATCAGGTTGATCCGATGTGGTCATGTGGTCAAAACTAACCCAGTCTGAAGCTGATACAGAAACTGAGTGAATGATCAGCCAATCAGAAAGCAGGATTGTATGAATACAGGTATAGAGATGAATGAAAGGTGGAGGTGTGGGGTTAGACAGACAGAGAGCTGATCAGAGGATTATCTCCTCCCAGACTGAATCCTCTGAGCTCAGTTACATCACAGCTGACTCTCACTGACTGGACTCCATTAGATCTGTGTCCGTCTACGATCCGCTGAAATCTGGCTCTCTCATCTGTCAACAAACGCCAGCTGATTTTCAGATCCCAGCGTGAAGCAGCACCATCCGACAGCTAAAACCTCTGACCTGCCGACCCAAAGCCCGACCTGACCTTTTGTTGTTAGAGTTCAGAGAAAAACAATCTAGAGGAGCTAAATCTGAAAATCCACAGGGTGTTTTAACATGTTTCAGTGTCTGACTTCCTGCTCGTTGATGCTGACTGAAATCTTGTGTGTCTGCTGAGGAAGATTTTCTGAGTGGATGCACGACACCACCAGGGCTTAAAGTGAAAAATAATCTGGAGCCTGAACATTTTTGGGTGGGGGCGTGGGTACAATCTAGCTAACATCACATTTGCATAGATTAACGTGTGGCTGAGATATGGTGAATGACAAGTCGTGCTCTGCAATGAACGTTGCCACGCATATTCTTAGATCGCAAACCAGGTCAGTCATTGATGCTGGTACCTCAGCGGTGGCTGTTACTCTTGGCTAACGAGGTTGGCTGTGGGGTTGAGAGCGCAGACAGCAGCTCTGAAATGCTCACCAGTTTTTTTGAGCACATGGTACAGAAGCAAGCACCAGGCCCATTCAATATTATTCACCAGCATCTGAAGGGTTTGCCGTCTCTGTTTACATCTTCCAACTAGGGCTGCAGCTATCGAATATTTTAGTATTCGAGTATTCTACTGAAAATCCCATCGATTAATCGAGTCATCGGATAAAATACATTTTTGTTTAGTTAAAGAGCAGTTATTTTTCAAATGAAATTTTTCTCTTTAAGAAATAGAATTTTCTGATACAGCATGTCAATAAGAGCACTTGCTTTGGTAGCTCCAAAATTTGTAAACATACTTTGACACATTTTTTGTGCCTTGTACATCTCATCAAATGTTGCGGACCCAAATGGCACCCGTTTTGTAGAATGACCCATTAGTCTCCAAACTCCAGAAAAGAAACTAGATTTGTTGCTAATTGCTATTTTGTGTAAGAGGTAGCTTGAGGGGTCTGAAAACTCTCTTAATATGGCCTCAGCTCTATTTGAAATACCACTCTTTGATCTTTTTTAAAATTAAACGATTCCTCGAGGCGGAGAAAATTACTGGAGCAATTTTTGTAATTGAGTACCTCGAATCATTCGAGGAATCGTTTCAGCTCTACTTCCAACCATGCCAAGTGGCATTTATTTTTAAGTTCTTTGTTGATAAAGAATCCTTCCCTGGCTTCAAAAATCTGTTCATGGCCCTGACATCGGCGTTCCAAACTCTGTACAAACCACACTAAAACTCTAGTATGGACTCAACTGTATCTGGATCATCTAGTGATCATAGTTTGGTTGAGAGCAATATCTGTGTTCTCACTCATGCCATTGGTAGACGGACTTGTTTGGCAACGCAGTTCTATCTTTTTTTTTCCGAGCCAAACTTTACACACCAGAAATCTGGGACAGTGCTGGAGTACTTTAAACCATGTACCACTGAGCGAAGACAGAACAGACGTGAGGGATACAGGTGTTCATGCTTCCTCTCTCTGAATGGGCTCATCTCTGAGGTCCTGTCTTAACCAACATGAAAGAGATTTAGCTTTATAGTAACACCAGCAGAACGAGCACCCACAGCCTATCAGTCGCTAAAACTGACACTCACCGTAGATCTTCTGGATCCCCAGCAGGTCGTCCATGGGCAGCTTGAAGTTCTCTGTGTCCATGTACTGATAAAATGGAGCCATGATGGCCGTCGGGTCATTGGAGTGTTCGAGTCCCAGAGCGTGGCCGAGCTCGTGGACTGCCACCAGGAACAGGTCATTACCTGCAAACAGAAATAGAGACAGAGAGAGCAGTGTGTCAGTGCTGAGGCTATCACACAGCTCTGCAGTCATCCACCCACAGCCTGCAGATCCCTGTCAGTCCAGCTCCACCATCTGAGCTGCGCCAGGTCCAAGCTCAGTCTCAGCTCATCAGCCTGCAGTGACAGGAGACGCTGTAAGTCTGATCACTAGGCGTTGTAGAAAAAATCTAAAATCGATGTATCTGGATTTTTTGTTTGACAATATCAAAATCACGATTCTTTGTCATAAAATCTTTTTTTTCTTTATATTCAAATTCTTCATTTCAGTCTTTGTCTACAAACTGGATTGGAAAAAAATATAACTCTTCTTCTGCAGAGGGTGAAATGTTTCTGTCCGACTCACATTATGTGTATTTTATGGGAAAACATGGCTCCTGATACAGTCTGTAGACTAGACATTATTATCATCATTTAACTTTTTCACATAGTCCTGTGTTAAAGAGCAGACAAAAATTGCAAAAATCATAAATATCAAGGAATCGCAATTTAAATTGAATCGGAACCCCAAAAATTGTGATGGAATCAAATCGCGAACATAGCATATCATCCCATAACATCACAGAAGTTACCAATCAGACAGAAACACACTGAAAATGAGGAGGAAGAATAGTGGAAAATATGTTCAGGATTAACATTAGGTCGGTGAGAACCCAAACAGGGAGCTTCTGATCCTCCTCTAAAGGAAACACATCAAACTCCTCCTTCTCTATTCTGAGGAACCCCGGATCAGTCAGTGAGCTGCAGCGTCATTATAAGAGGAGCCGTCTGTCTGCTGGAGGACTCAACATGATTCAAAACAGACTTTAAAACAGGCTCTAAAAACAGACTCTAACTGCTGTAAATATAATTATCTGCTCTCTGCTTTAAAGCTTCTGTCAGCATCAAACATCTGAAGGCTGTAAAAACCGCTCTGGAGACTAAGACTAGGGACTCGTAAAAACTCCTCCTTTTGCTGCTCATCGCCTCTGTCTCACCACACAGCCTCTACAGAGACGACGAGCAGCAGCACAGACAGTGACACACACAAGGAGGAGATCATCAGTTAGAAACCATAGCGTGCTCATAACTCAAAGCTTCTGAGATGGTGCTGTCTGATTATTGACAAAAAAATAAAATCATGACTATGAGAGAGGAGACAAAGCAGGGAGGGAGGAAGAGAGGCTCAGAGGTAACATCGGGGGAGAGTTTACACCAGGTGAGGAGAAGGGGGAGGACAATAGAGAGAGAGGATGAGGAGAAAAAAGACGAGATAATTAAAGGGTTAGGGGAGGACAGGGGAGGTGAAGTGAGGAAAAGGGTTGTTTGGAGGGAAAGAGGATGATGGAGAGAGGAGGAAACATCGAGGCGAGGAAATGATAAGGATTCAGTGTTTTCTGTTTCAGAGGAAGGAGATGATGAATTATACAAGGGTGACCCTTGACCTCTACACACACACACACACACACACACACACACACACGCACCCAAGCACGCACGCACACACACACACACACACACACACACACACACACACACACACACACACACACACACACACATAGTTGTAGCATTGATGCCTCATACATATACCAAACTGTAGTTTTCTAAGACTGTGAACACAGGATCTAGGGCTGAACAATCAATTGAACTGAAACAGAAATTACAATGCAGAATGCATAGGGATGGGAATTGATAAGATTTTTGTCAATACCGATGCCCTTATCGATTCTGCTTATCGATTCTGCTTCTTTATCGATTCCCTTATCAATTCCTGTTGTGAATTTTCTTGGTACAAAAAGTAGCTTTACAGGTTTTCTGTGTCAACAACATTTAATTGAGTTTATACTGTAAGTGAATAAAATGTAAATTGTCCCTGAGTCTGGATATTTCTGGGCATAATTGTACAGAAACTGGTAAAAAATTTCACACAATGTAACGTTGATGTACTGTGTTGTAATATATCAATAAATTGAGTAGGCCATCTGTGTCTTGAAGTGGTTATAACAATGATTTAAGTTTGGAAGCTTTCCATAGTTATGAAGTCAGCCATGAGCCTTTCAATTGCCTGTTAGCTTTTGACATTTGAAATTCTCAGTATTTTTTACAAAGAGTTGATGTGATATGTTTCTGTGATGAAAGTTGAAATACTATTCTGAAGCTGAAGTTATACTGATGCGTGCTAAATGCTAGCATATCAATGCAGTTTCCCGTATGTGTTAGCTTCAAGCTTGTACTATTTTGTTATTTTGGTAAATAAGGTGATTTATACTATTTTGAATGTGAATATGAATCTCCTGAGAGAGAGTAATGTACATTTCTTTACAAAGTCGGTTCTTCAGTAAAACTTCAAGCTGAAAATCCTGAATCAGAGTTTTCTTTGGAAACGTTAACTAACTGCTAAGCTAAGATAGCTGCAGCAGACGACGTAAGGCCCTGCGGCTCCAGCACAATGTAAAGAATTGATAAGGGAATCGTTAAGCACAAAGGCTAACGATATTGATGGATTGAAACATTTCTTATCTATTCTCAACAGGAACCGGTTCCCATCCCAATTTTAAAATCTCCAAGGCTGCAGTAAAAAAAAAATTAAGAAAAAAAAGTGTACACAGACCTAGAGGGAATTAAGTAACTTGTACTTGGTCTCCCTTAAAACCAGCAAAAGTCGATATGTTGATTTTTTTTGGCAAAAAAGGCTTGAAGTGGAATCAATCAGTTAATAATCTGCTGTGATTGCAATAGTTAAATAAAAAATGTTAATTATATCAATTCATGCATCTGTTCATCTAATTTTATAACATGCAGGCTGGGCCTAAAGTAAAGAACTGCCTATTTGTTAACAGGATCCTTTGTCGTGTTGGTCATACTATAGAATGATTTGTTGCTTGTGCTATTGAATAATGCAGAAGAAAAAATGCCCCCCCCCCCCAAAAAAAAAAAAAAAAAAACATTAAAAAAAATTGTATACTAAATCGCAATTGCAATATTGGTCAAAAAAAATCGCAACTAGATTATTTTTCAAAACTGTTCAGTTGTAACTGGATCACAGAACAGAAAAGATCCTTTATTGTGACTATATTTAAGATGACCCACTCTGTTCCTTTTCCTGTGAACCAGATATGATAAATCTGAGCAGGATGAGTTTTAAATCTGTGATTTGTGAGGAATTTATAGTAAAAGGATATCATTTTAATGATCATTTTCTTCCTCTTTATGAGCCCTCTGTACAGAGTTAGGTTTAGTCACCAGAATTAAACTTGGATGTCACATGACTTAAAGTCTTTTGAGTCCCACTGAACTCCTTGACACCAAATGGTTAATATAGTTATTTTTGATTTTCTAAAGCACAACAGGTACAGAAAGAATCACCACAAGGACCAACATCTGACTGTTCACACAACAGGAGGCAAATTTCATGAGAATAATTTTATCAGGGATAAGGTATTTACTCTTTGATCATTCATTAGAGGAGGTGTGTGTAAGTGTGTTTGCAGTCTGTTCCATCTATTTAACATTCTCATTGTGCTCAGCCTGGTCGTCAGAAAACGCTGAGCTGTTCTTTTAGGAAGGTTCCTGGAAAACGTTCCAGACTCTTGTGCAGAGAGAGGAAACACTAACAGGTGTTAACGCTCTGAAAACATTCCTCACAAAGAGCAGTCAGCACCTCTCTGAGCAGCAGGTCTGTGTGCCCAACCTTTCCATGAAATGTTACCCCACAAAAATGACAGAGCAATAACCCACTGCCTCCCTGCCTTAAATTCCTCACACCTCGCTGCACACAGGATCAATTCAAACTGTGACACTTTGTGCAGGTTAACCCCAGTGTACAGAGTTTTTGTTTCCAACTGTTGTTAACTTACTGGTGCATTTGGTAATAAAACTTTGTTGCACTGACTTTCTGAATTGTAGCAACGCAGTGCTTGAAGTTAAATAGTAAAATACCAGAAAAGGGCATGAACACATGAATAGCACAAATATAAAGCTATAGACAAGTGTTATTGAACAATGGCTAAATAAAATAAAAAACAAAATATTTACATGGAATATAAGTATCAATGAGTTAAAAATATAAGAAGCGGTGATTAAGTTGAATTGCTGTACTTCAGTGGTAGTTTTTGATATAAATGGATAATACATGAAAACATTTCTCTTAACAGAACAAAAAGCAGTTGAAATGCAGAAGCACGTTCAATTAGTTTCCTTATATAGCACACAGCATCCAAAATCCAAGTTACTGTTCATGTAGAATGTGGAGTTGATCGGATGGGAAGAAGAAAAAAAGAAATGTCCAGTAGCTCTGAGGAGTATGGTGGATGTGATAGGCTGTGAGGAGTAGAAGGAAATGCATGTTTGTGTTAGTGACAGATTCAGTATGAAGTGTATATGGGGGGGATAAGGTTCACAGCAGTCCATGTACATGTGCATATGTGTGTGTGTGTGCAGTTAACAGTCTTCATACAGCCATTTGCTGCATCTTCCCCTGATCTCTTCTCTCAGATAAGATGACTGACATCCGACACCTTCACTGACGCATGACAACACACCTGGTACCTCTGAGGCTGAGGTGACTGTGTGTGAGGCTCTACCAAGTTGATCTTTACAGCAGAAACAACATGTTAACAGTCTGGCACCATAAATTATTTCACTCAACTCAGCTCAATTTTCTATCAGCACACGATGTATGACTGAAGATTCGTGTCCTCACTGCATGTTTTTGGAGTTATCAAACTTGTTGGTTTTGCCCATTTAAGGCCATGGCAGGTTGACTGAAAGGTGGGTAACTTGAGGCTTAAGGCCCGCCTCTTTGTCTCATTCTAACTTGAACATAGCATTACCAATACAGCCCCTGACAATGATAGTCTTAACAACTCTGTATTAGAAACAAATGGGTGATGTCACAGAGACCACAGCCTTGTTTTTATACACACTCTGGTGTGTGTTTTGTCACTGTATCAGTTCATGCTGAGTTCAGGTCAGAGTCAGCAAGATGCTGACCTCAGGGTGCCCTGGTCCTGTCTCTGTGAGTTTCAACGCTCTGAGGAACTGTGCTGTTATTCATCCTCTCTGCTTCCATCCCTTCGTTCTGTCTGCACACATACACATAGTCTGGAAACAAATAGCTGATGAGGCAACACACAAACAACAGACTGACCTGTTTGTTTACAGAGGCTGGTCTAAGTGTGTGTGTGTGTGTGTGTGTGTGTGTATACCTGGGGTAAATAAAGCAGCAGAAAGGAGAAAAACATGCTGCAGGCAGAGGGCATCCTTTATTTATGTCATGTTTATCTCCCAGCAGCACCTGGGAAAAAAGGTGTGTGTATGTGTGTATGTGTGTGTGTGTGTGTGTGTGTGTGTGTGTGTGTGTGTGTGTGTGTGTGTGTGTGTGTGTGTGTGTGTGTGTGTGTGTGTGTGTGTGTGTGTGTGTGTGTGTGTGTGTTTTCACTGCGGTCATTCATTTTTAATAATGTATTCACAGGCTCACCTGTGGACACAGCTGACTGTTGTTCTGTCACCACAAACACTGAGCGCAGTGCTAACCTGAGGACAGGTGATGGACACACAGGCTGGAGGTGAGTGATGTCAATAATATGTAGCCATTCTTTCTGTGATGTTGTCAGACACTGAAAAAAACATCTGAGCCTGTCAGGGATATATACAAGAACTTATGGACACACTTTAATCCATCAAGGATGTTTCTGACGTTGCAGCCTGTTTACCTGCTGCACGATGAAGATATCTACAGCACACACTCTGAGACATTAAGAACCTGCTCGGTACCAAACCATGCAAATAGAGCAGAACAACCCTTTAAGACGCTCTTGTAAGTTCAGCGTAGGAGGTGGCCTCCCAATGACCCCCAAACCCTCTTACTCTCACACTCTGTCTGACCCGTTTCCTCTTTCTCTCCTCTTCTGGTTTTCAAAGCGATGTCTCTGCGTTTCCTTCACAAACACTCACAGTGGAACAAACGGGCAGAGTTTCATCATTATTTTAAAGTGAGATCCTAAATATTTCCCTGCTCTCACATCATGACATCTCATCCGTTTCAGGGTGTCAGTACTCGCCTGACGTTTCCTCTTTTGGTGTTTGACTCTGACACTTCAGACTGTCTCTGCTCTCTCATCCTGACGCCTTCTCTTCATGTCTGCAGAAACTGGAACATTACAGCTAGACACTCAAAGAGAACTGCAGACCTAATACCTGCAGACACACCTCACACCTTCAGAACTTTGGGCGCGTCTCAAAGCGATAATCTGATGCCTCCTCTCTCCTATCTCCTCTGCGGCACCGGAAGTACTTTCTGAGTCACCATTTTGAAGTCTGTCCCAAAGCAGAGGAGAGAGGAGACTGATTGGAGAAGCGATGATCGAGGAAACACTCGAGCAGGCTTTGCGGAAGTCTTTTCACTGACAGACATGCCCCCATATTGAATATCACTCTCTGATTGGACGCTGCAGTGGCTCTGACTTCTCGACATGAAACTTTACAAACACAACAGAGTTTAATAAAAGAGAAAAGACAGAGCTGAAAACAGGCACTAAAAATGGTTCAGAAACGGATCTTAATCTTGTAATAAAAGTGTTAATTGTGAATTTAAAGCACAAAATACTGAACACAGCCATCATGAGCAGGTTTTCTTCATGTCAATGTGATTGTTAAACAGGTTAAAGGAACAGACAAAGCTCTGTTACTGTTTATGTTTTATTAAAGTTATTACAGCGCACATGTGCAGACACACAAACAGCTGTTAGAGCTGACTGACAGATGATCCAGAGGTGATCAGCTGATGCCATCATCACTGAAACATATCACTTCTTGTGACGCCCCGCAGGAGAGGATGTCCCATTGCTCTATAAACAAATCTCCTCCATCCTCTCTCCTCTCTACATCTTCTCTCATTTCTCCCATCATCTCTGGTGGGAGGGACTAAGACCCAAGTGAACAACGCAAGTTGAGGAAGGATGGATGGAACTTTTGGGCTTTGAGATGAACCCTTTGTCTCCACAGGTATAACAGCTCTGTCTGTTTCAGTAGCAGACATGGACACAAGTGAGGTGTTTCATTCAGGTGTGAGCTGCTGAAAGGGTCAGTAACAGGTCTTTATAGATCCCTCTGAAGTGTGTCCAGACTGTCCACACAGAGATGTGTCTCTTTGAACAGGTAAGCTTTAAGACACACCCCCACCTGTCCCCTGTGAGGGTGTTTGTTCTTCTGTCATCTGAGACTGAAACAGAAACCTCTCCTCACACATCCGCTCATTGATAAAGCTGCTCAGGAACAGCGCAGATCTGTACGAGGCAGTTTGCAGAGGATTATGGGAAAAAGGTTAGAGACCATCTGACTGACTGGTGGGAGGGCGAACCTCCTCAGGTGCAGAGTGTGCACTTGTATATATGCGTGTGTGTGTCTGTGTGTTTGTGTGTGTGTAGGCGGAAGAGAGTGCTGCGCCCACGTGGAGCTGGTTTGTGCTGTCGGTGGGCGGCGGTCTATTTGTGGCGAGCTCCTGGTGAGCAGAAACAGGCTGATCTCTCTCCTCCTCTGATCGGGATCATTTTTCAGAAATAGGCTTATGTAACTTCCACGTGAGGATTTAAACAGTAAATAAATAAACCGAGCTGTATTATCATAAATACATGACTCATTATTTCACTTCAGTCTCTTACCTTCAGCACAGTTTACAGAGAGCTCTCTCTGACTGACCGCTGAGTTCATAATTCAGGAGCGATGGTTGTGCGTCATAAATGATTCACTCATACAGAGCGCGCTCACATCATGACATTTATACACGTGTACAGTCTGCCTGTCTTTACTGTCACTGATTTAAAACCTCATCAGAGGCTCATGTGAGACATACAACTGCAGAGAAAAAAAACTGAGTCAAAGAACGGATCAAGACATGAATCCAAACAAAGTAAAACTGAATCTACCTGCAAGAAAGTAGAAACTCAGAGGATGACAACATGCAGAGACAGACGTTCTGAGGGCACAAAAATTTAAAAAGAGGTCACTCCGAGGACATCCCCGCTCTCATCCTGACAGAGCTCAGCTCTGTCCAGGTCAGACTGGACATATGTGAGCCAAGTTTCATCATTTATAACAGAACTTCCTCCCTGAGGTGAGACAGCAGCCCATCCAGATTAAACACACTTCCAGCCCGTCCTGTTTGTGCAGACCAAGAGCTCCTGAGTGTGCCACAGGGCGATCTGACACCTGTTTTTTACACATAGGGGCTCTGAAGGGAGTCAGAGCTAGGACCCTGAAACAATTTTCTCAGACATAGTGCGCTTTGACTGAAGAATTAAAGAAGAGGAGGAGCCAGGAGGAAGGGACCGCCCTCCTCTTCTTCATCTCTCAGCAGGAGCAGCAACCAAAAATAACCCTGCAAGAAAGGGCACCATCTGTCCTCCACTTCTCTTCTGTTTTCTCTGTTTGCTGAGCGACTGCAGCTCTCCTCCTCCAGTTTTCTCTGTGTCCTGAGTGTCTGAGGCTCTCCTCCTGTTTTCTCTCCATCAACCTGATAAACACTGATCTCCTCTCTCCGTCTGCAGACTTACAAGAGCTTTACCTCCTCTTAAAGGATCACACATCGATGATAAAACGTTCTGTCGATCAGCATTAGACGGCCTCGCTCTCTGCTGGCTCCATCTGTCAATCATCTGATCAATGAACCCTCACTAACCACTCCCTTAGCCAATCAGCACTTAATGACCATCTGAGCTCTCTGTTATCCAACCTGAGCACCTGAAACACACACATTCCCCCTGTGTCGCCCTCCTGAGTGTGAATGTGAGTGAATGAATTGTTCTACACAGTGCAGACTGACATCCTCACGTTAAAGGTGGGATCTCCCAGGTGACTTACGGTGCAGTATAGCGAGGTGGTAGCTCTGCTACCATTATTCATGTAAATAGACTCTAATATCAACCAACAAACCAAACGACCAGGTAGCTAATATACAACCAAATTAATCAGTCAAACCAAACAACCATTTTTGAATCTTTCATGGCATTCCCTGTGTTTATCCTGGATTCAAAGACAGATATAACTGTCACTTGCACAACAATGAACATTAATAGAGTGTTTCCTCATTATGTTGTATCGGTCTCTGTCAGGTGACATCACATCCGCAAACGCAGCAGTGCATCTTGATGCACCAATCAATATTGTTAATTGTTGACAATTTTTAAAAGTATCTTTCCGTGGCATCTTTTGTCAGCTTATCTCGATATGGTTTCTGCTCGTTTGGCCTTTGGTTTTTTTAGTTTTAACATTGTATAAAATCGTAGAGCTCTTCACTGCCTCTCCGTTTACCTCTATTGTTTACCTCTATTGTTTACATCCGTTTACCCACCAAAATGGCGGGAGAGGCTTGTAGATGACGTCACTGACAAAGACCGATAGAGGGAGCAAATATTACATGAAAAGAACTGGTCCAAGCACTGAGCCTTGTGGAACTCCATAACACCCTGGTGTACATGGAGGACTTATCAATGTAAACAAACTACAAGCAATCAGACAGATATGATACAAACTAAGCTAAAGCAGTTCCTGTAATGATGATGATGATGATGATGATGACTGTACTCACTCTCTGTAACAGGAAGCAATGGCTGATCATAGATGAAGGACAGACACCACTTTCTGTCTGTCTTAAGTTGGCTTTGCTCTGAGCCTTTTTGATATGTGATGCAGACCGGGCCATAAACACACCTTCACATCATGAAGAAACAGACAGAGTTACTCACCATCGTGGTTTGGGTTTCCAAGTGTCCACGGCTCATCTGAGTCAAAGTGTGTGTCTCCCCCAATCCCCGGTCCTGGGAAGTAGGCGTGTGCCAGAAAGCCTCCTTCACCATCAAAAGGCGAGCTGTCTCCATGAAAACCTGAGGCAAAGATGATGGTGATGTCTACGTCCTTTTTAGTCCGCTCCAGCTCGCTGTACGGCACTGCCTCAAAACGCAGTGGTGTCACATTCTGCCACACATCAAACGCTCTTCTGATGGCGTCATGTGTTTCATCTGCCCCAACTTTAGGTGTCACGTTCTTAATGCTGCAGAGACATAGACAGGAGTCAGACATGTCATTAACACATGTGTTAGCATGTTAACAAGTGATGGACCTGTGTACAGAGTCTCAAAGAGATACACTCCACTGACTTGATTTCAATGAGGCTTCAACAGTCTGAATCATGTATGTCTCCTTCTCACAGTATCTGTTGTCTTTGCTTTTTTAACCCAAAGCATAATCATAAATGCATTTATTTTCTTAAAAAGTATATAATTAGAGCACGAGTAATAAAACAGTCTGTGTGTGTCTCTGTGTCTGCTCTCTGGCTCTCTGTGGCATGCACAGTCTGATGTTTCTGCAGATCTCTAAACATGAGCTCCTTTAAATTATTGAGCAAGTAAAAGAGAAGCGGAGCAGCTACTCGTGAGATACTAAAACAGAAAACATGAAAAGTTCATTAAACTGCGGAAATAATTTAACAAGTTTCAGTACTGGCACACTTGGAAGGATCAGCTGATGTTTCATCCTAGAGTGATATATTCATAACTGCAGCTTTAGAGCATCTGTTCATCTGTTTGAGGTGAGTCTCAGTTTCACTGTAAACTGCAAGTTCTACAGAGGCTTCACTCAGTCTTCCTTCAGCGATATTCAGACTGCAGTTTTATTTTATTGGTTCATGGTTACATTTGATTTAAAAATCAGAGCCAGTCCTTCTTGGTCTTCAAGTTGTTCTGCAGTCTTTTAACCTTTTTATTACACTGGTTTTCTTTTATCTATTTTATTAAGAATCCTATCTAAACAAGTTACTGCAGGGTTAATAAAGTTGTTTACGGTGAACAAAAGAGATTCTTTTTTGAAACTGTTTAACGGGAGAAGTGTCAAAAATATGAAAAATCATCAACAACATGAAACAACTCAGATTCTGACAGCAGGATGTTATCTATCAAATGAACTCTACTTCAATCTGAGCTAAAAGGAGCAGCTGCAGGCTGACACACACACACACACACACACACACACACACACACACACACACACACACACACACACACACACACACACACACACACACACACACACACACACACACACACACTCCATCCTATTATGTAACTCTAATCTGTCAGAGAGCAGCCTCTGCTTCCACCGGGGTTTCCTCCACTCGGTTCATCCTCACTCTTTCTCTCTGCAGCTGAAACCCCTTCACTTATCTTACTCCTCTCTTTTACTCCTCCTCCTCATCCGTTCTGCCTCCTGTTTTTCCTCCACTCCATGCCTTCCTGCTCCTCTGTTCGTCATTAGTTCTCCTCCTTGTTCTCACATCTGTTGGATGAGCTAATACCCTCTACACTCATTCTTAAAGTGCTCCCAGCTTCATCATGCTTTACAAGGACAAACACTCCACTGACCTCAGTAAGTTTTATATGACTGTGTGTATGTTATAAAGATTCCTTCACAGTGATTTATATATACTGTATGTATGACTGTAGTTGCAGCTCAGACAGGCTCTGCAGATGAAACTCAGAGTGTGTTAAACATGTTTCCTGAGCCAGCCCAGCTCTACAAGTTAACCCTGAAAATGAAGCAGAAGCAGCACACCTCAGTGTGTGAAATAAATGACTGAATGTGAGCTACTGACCTACATCACACTGATTATTAAACAACCTGCTGTCTGTATATTACACATCGAGATCTGTGCTGCATACAGCCCTGACACAGATATACTTACTGTTTCAACATGTTTCTCTACTGCTCTGAGCTGTTTCTCCATTTCTCCTGAGCTGTTTCTTTATCTCTCTGTGCTGTTTTTCTGAACTGTTCCTCTGTGTTCTGCTAGACGGATGTTCTCTGAAATAATGTTTAAGTATCAGAGCTTTCTCAGAGCTCCTTCAGCAGATCTGTCAGTAAACCAGCCTCCATCCTGTGTGAGTTCACCTGTCCTTACCTGAACCCTCTTAGCTTGGTTAAGGGTATGAGTTAACATAAATTACATGACACAGATGGGCTCACCTGTATGTGATGTGCTTGTGCAGCCACCTCTGCCCTGTGAGGGCGTACCGTCGTTTCCTCACACTAAATCTGGAAGTTCCTCCTATCAGGTCAGGAACGCCACATCTGGGCTTCTTCATCCACCTGAAGAGGAGGAGGTCACAGGGAAGGAGATAAAGGTAAGGAGGGTTAAACACCTATTGGACTTCTTTGGTCCAAACCATAGACTGTATGTAGAGTGGCCATTTATCATTGTACAGTTTTGAAGCCAAAATTCCCCCGTCACAGGTGCAGCCAGTGTAACAGTTGTGCATCCAGAGTCTGCGCAGTAGAGACTGTGAGGGATTCTGAGAGAATGTAAGAGGAGCTGGGCGACAAAAATAATAGTTTTTCTTTACTCAAGAGTCTATTCACTTCCTGACTTTACCTCCCGACATATTTTACAATCCCCGAAAAAAATACACGAGAACGGCAGCTGTCAATCATCGTTGAACGTTACGTAAAACCTTGTTTTTAACTTCTTATAACAAATGAAAACAAAACTTTTCAGAAAAAAGAGGACTTGAATACAAGACAGTCAAATGATATCTTCAAATCACTACAACAATCGGACGTGAGAAACATTTCTACGAAAAGTATTAATTTTTTAAAGTCTGACCACAGCCCATCTGGAATGGCTGGAAAGCCGGATTTTTTAACCTATACTGCAGCCAGCCACCAGGGGGAGCAGTTTTTGTGGAGACCTCACTTAGAGTCGAGCAAGCAGACGTCCATTTCTTTTACAGTCTATGGTCCAAACATACTCGTTTTATTTCTAACATCGACACTTGATTGTCTCTATACACACACACACTCTCACCTGCTGACTGCCACACCTCACACACTCAAAGACAGACAGTCAGGTGTCTCACCTTATCGTGTTGTCACTGCATCATCAGAGCAGCAGAGGAGAGACAGAGAGTCACACAGGTGTTAGTCTGCAAGCACATACCTGAACATCACGCTCACAGGTAACAGACAGGTTACAGACAGGTGAGTGATCAGGAGACCCAAGGGTGTGGGATCAGGTGTAGGAGCATGCGTATGTTTAGGTACACTCACTCTATGGTGTTGCTGTCTAGGACTCCGGTGACATTGAGGCCATAGCGGCGCTGCATGGCAGCGATAGCAGATTGCATGACTTGAGCTGAACGCAGCACGGACATCCTGGGGTCTGCAGATGGCAGGTAACCGTACCTCTGCAGCCATGCCTGGAGGGGAGAAAGAGAGAGAAAGAGATGTTTTTTAAAAAAAAACGAACACTTTGATTACCTCGCATAAATATTACAGAGGCATAAATCAAGTGCATGTTCAGAATCTAGTCAGTTTACATTAAAACTCTTGCTGCTTACTGACAGAGCAAATTATGTTTTTACAAAACAACAGCAGCTCAGAAGTGTCCAAGTCTCCTGTTGTTCACAAAACCTTAACTCCAGCCATAGTCTGGCCTTGTTACTGCTCAGAAACACCGCTCTAGGCTCTTGTTCTCAGACCCCTTCAGCATAGTCTCTGTCCTTAGACCACCTCTGCATATCCCTATCCTTAGACCACCACGCCAGAGTCCTTATCCTCAGACCACCTCTCCATGTGTCTACTTGCTAGGCCCAACTCTCTGACGTCCTCAGTCCACCTTCCTCAGCTGGATGGGCTGCTACCTGAGCAGCAGACAGAGCAATTATGCTTCAGACCATGAGCAGGTAAACTGTCTATTGTGGATGAGAAAGAAATCACTGTTACCATGGCAACAGGCTTATGACATGCTTATGTTTATGTCTGAGGCTGAACAGCTGATCAGGTCAACTCAGGTTACACGTGCATAACTGCAGATGATGAGCTTTAAGTCAGTGGACAACAGCAGATTAGAGAGCCTGATACTGTAAACATGATCCACAGTACCAGCCTCAACACAAGAGCATCAGACCGTCCCTCTGACTCTGTCCTCTAATGCTGACTCTGTCCTCTCTGCCATGACACCTGTTAAATGAAACAAACAACCTGAGCTAACATCTATACAGGCTGCAGTACCGATAGTGATCATCACACACTTCAGAGAGATGGTTTACTGTGCAACAAGATATCTTCAGCTGAAAGAGTGTTTTCAGAGTAAGATGAATCTGATTTGTTGTTCTCAGAGTTTGAAACAATTTTGAGTCACCCTCTTGATGTTTTCTGGGGATTAATAAGACACATCAACACTGCCTATTGAAGCCCATCACATATTTGTCTATTTTTCTTTGTCTGTACAGTTATTTCTCAGGCATAGCAGAGATCATGTGCTGTGGGTTAACACTGTGTATCTGTGGAGTCAGGATGAGAGGAGGCGGAGCCACTAGCAGGCAGAACAGGTGACTCATGGGAACACAATCCATCCTCCTGAGACGACCAGCCGCCTCTGACCAACCTCAATTATTCATCACGCACACATCGCACACATTGGACCACAGGTGAGTCTGCCAGGGTAACCACAGCAACCACAGCTATCCTAACTCTTATAGTAACCACACACTCATACACATGCACTCACACGTTTGCGCTTACCATGTCCTTTGTCTCAGTGTCCCCATTAGGACCAAATGTCAGAAGAATGTCATCTAGAAATGTCACAGACTGATCGCACACAAATCAGAACTGTGTGTGTGTGTGTGTGTGTGTGTGTGTGTGTGTGTGTGTGTGTGTGTGTGTGTGTGTGTGTGTGTGTGTGTGTGTGTGTGTGTGTGTGTGATGTAGGTCAGGTGTTGTGTATTTGTGCAGGATCTGATGAACAGACTGACACAGACTTCCTGCTGTCTCTGAAATCTGCTCTCTAAACATCGCCAACTGACGTCAGGACCACTGAGAGGGTTTGTGTTTGTTTGTTTGTATGTGTGTGTGTGTGTGTATGTGTGTGTGTGTGGGTGTGCGTGCGTGCACGCACCTGTGGTCACACAGACATTAGGGCTGGGAGGATATGCTCTTCTCCTGATTCTATTCTTTAACGATTTTGGGACACCAATTTGATTTAAAATGGGATTCTTCAATGTTGGCGTTTTTGTGACTTTTAGTTTGCTTTCTAAACATCAGACTAAGTGAAAACGTTGAATGAAGATGATGATGTCTATATACCATACCTGGAGCCATATTTTTCTAAAAAATGCGAGTCAGATTTTAGGATTTATTCAGGGGGATCTGACATCTTAATTTTTTTCCAACCCAGTTATTAACATGACTTCAATAAAGGATTTATATTGGAAGAAAAAAAAAACAATAGTAACAAAAACATCATGAGTCTTCAATGCATCATTTCTTTCTCCCACTCCTAACAGACATGTTTATGAGGATTTATAGGAGTGGGAGAAAAAAATGAAATAAGATATATAAGGAGTTTTTGTTTGACATATCAAAATCAGCATTCTTTGTCAAAAATTGATTCAGATTCTTCATTTCAGTCCATGTTTATTAACTGGATTGGAAAAATGTTACCACTTTTCTCCAGCAGAGGGTGAAATGTTTCTCTCTGGCTCACGTGATGTGCATTTCATGGGAATATTTGGCTCCTGATATAGCCCGTAGCATTTATCATTATTGAACTTTTTCCCACGGTCTCTGGTGTTCAAAAAGCAATCAAAAATGGAAAAAATCTTCAATATTGAAAAATCACAATTTAAATTGAACCTGCACCCCAAAAATCAAAGTAGAATTGAATCGCGAGAATAGCATATCATCCCAGCCCTAAGGATTTACATGTTGTTGCTCTTCACTTGTTTTTTAAACTGAGCAGTCATATGAAATGACACACACATAGATATTCACTGTTTTTTGTCTGTACTTTTACTTGTTTAAATTGACAAGTTGATCAACCTCTTAGTTTATAAATACATTCTATGTAAGATAATAGTCTTATTTCCTGTTGATGTAATAAATGTATAATGTTGTTATACTGCAGAATAATAAGAATCTACATGAGCAAGGTAGACAACAGGAACAAGCTAACGGTGGCTCCAGCCTCCTTTACTTCACTAACAGTCTGTGTATCATTGAACTAGGTCAAAAATCCCACAGAGGAACACTGTTACAGTGAATGATTCCTGTGTTAATAAGACTGTTTTATTGATTATCTTAAAGAGAGGGTGGAGACACAGATAAGCTTTAGAAAAAACAGGTTCATTACATTCAGTCTTCTTATATTTCTGTCAGAGTGTTTTGGGATATTTAAGAACTTGTGTTAAGCTCATCCCATCAGTGTGATAGTTTACATTACCACCTGTTCACTATACAAAAAGCCTCAATTTTTTTTAAACATGAAACAGAGTCGTGATGGTGCAGAGAAAGCGCTCTCACAGAAACTCTGCTGACAGTTGGACTCAGAGAAATAACAGCTTACATAACAGAGATCAGACACATTAAGACCCATTATCTCTGATATCACCAAATCACACTAACCTGAGGGTCAACAGAAATGAAACACATACACATACATACACACAGAGATCAAAGTGGACTTGATGAACCCAGGCTAAGAGACGATGGTTCAAACTAAGCTGAGCATTGAATCTGTTAATCTCCACAGACTGAAGTCAGAGAGTGACACTCAAATATAACTCTGACACAAAGACACACACACAGAAGCAAAAATCACACAAAAATGACTGACTGATAAAGTGTGTGTGATTAACCCAAATCAAAGAAACACTGAGGACCAGAGAAACCTGCAGTTGTGTTTCCTGATGGAGCAGCACTTTGAGCCCTAAGCTTTAAACATTAACACTGAACCCTTTGGAGGTCATTTGTCATCAACAGCCCCATGCATGCAGACACACGCGCACACACATGCAGAGACAAGAACACACAGACCCAAACAGAAACAAGAAGACACAAGTAGCAGACCCAGGCATTCTAATGCAGACAGAATAACACACAGACACACATGCAGAAAAAAACAGACACACAGAGACACGTGCGAACACACAGCCAGGAGAATACACAAGCAGGCACATGAAGACATTTGCAGATGCACACAAAATCACATGGACATACAAAGACCAGCATAGATAAGCAGAGACAAATGCAGACACTAGATACCCAAAAAGACACACAGTCAGCCAATCGTAAACATACACATACAGACATACAGTCATAGAGACAAAGAAAGAAGAGGACATTACTTTTTGGTTCTAATAAAATCTTGTATTCTTTTTACTACTATATAAATCTATTTGAGAACTGAGTGGGCACTCTTCTGTCATGATTTAAGGCTGTTGGCAAACAACTGTCAGACACTGTCTGGCAGGACTATTGTATTACAACATGGTAAAAGATGAAAAAAAAAAAAAAGTTTATCCAGATAAAGTACTATTTTAATTTCATCCCAAACTTTTTTTTTAACAAATTTCTGCCTACAGCATTCCGTCCTGACATATCAGACAGTAAACTGAGCTGAGGACTAGATGACACATTAGAGATAAACAATTATAACAGTCTAGTCCTTCTCTCTCACTGTGTCCGTGGACAGGACCGAGAAATCTCTCAGAGCTGAGAAGAAGGATGATGATGACAGTGATAAAGGTATGGGAATTAACAGATGTGATGTGAACAGTCTTTATGAACTCGTGTTTATGTTTCCAAACAGCAGACAACCTGAGAGCAGAGAGCACACATGAGGTCATCTTAACTATTGGGCAGCTGACAGGACACATGTTGGATCATCTCACAGTCTGAAGACTGTCATATTCATCCTAGTGTGTCACCTTAAAAGCTTTATTTCAGCTTCTGAGAATCAAGTTTGCAGATTTAAGCCTGACTAAATATTTACCCTGTGGAACAGTAAATAGATTTTAACTTTAAAGTATATGTGTTTATAATATACAGAAACATTTCAGAGACTGATCATTGTAAAGTTATTATTGAGATTCTTGTTCAGGTTACAGAGTAAGCTGAATATGCGCTCCCGAATTTGAGACTACAAGAAACAGAGGAACCATGTTTCTTTAAAGCAGAGAGAGAAGGAGGAGGAGAAGAGCGGAGGAGAGGAGCAGGAGGAGAGCGAAGGAGAAGAGGAGGAGAGGAAACGAGAAGGATGAGGATGAGGAGGAATGATAAAAGGGGGAGGAGGAGGAGAGGAGGAGTAGGAGGAGGAATCAGAGAAGGAGGAGGAGGATGGAGCTGCAGCTGCTCTCACAAAGACTCTGTTGTTAGATGATCACAGTCTGACCCAGGTCTAACACGGTAATAATCCACCATAAACACGGATATCTTCTCCAAACACAAAGTAAACATCAGAAATCCTTCGGTCAGCGGACACAAGTCCTATCTCTCTCCAGTAAACCGTCGTCGTGCCCCGGTTCTTACCTCCACACTGAACGGCTGCTCCTCTCCGTTAACGAAACATAAGATCCAGATGAGCAGCTGCAGACAGACCGTCCGGACCCAGTAGCTGCCCGGGGCCGAGCCCCCGCTGCGGGGCCACAACACCACCATTCTGACCCCCGTCCGCGGCCCCGGTCTCTGATTCGTCTACACGGACTAACGGACAGCGAATAGATCCTACACGGTCTCCATCGCGCTGAGTCTGATTCTCTCTGAGGAGGAGCAGGAGGAGGAGGAGAAGACGCGTATCTTCTGCCTCTCAGGCCTCAGGAGGAGCTGGATCCCCGGGGTGAGAGTCTCCGTTAGCGGCGGTCAGCAGCCCCTCGGTCCCCGGGTCGGTCCTCCGGTTCTCCGGCCGATGATCGCGTCCAGCTCGAGTTCTGCAGCGCGCGGCATAGCTGCCCGTTTTCTATCGTGTTTCCCACCAAGTGCGCATGTGCAGTCTCGCACGAGCGCCCCCTTGCTTCTCCATCCAAACTGACCAGTCACAACTGAGACAGGGAGAGGGGCGGGGCTGGACCGGGCTGGACATATCTGACGACACATTTATGGTCAACCAACATCCAACTTTGATATAAAAAAAATTACTATAAACACCTTATATAGATAAATTAAACTTTTTTTTTTGAGTTCTTCTAACATTATAAGTAACTAAGTCTGAATAATATTTCATAACCAAACCTTATAATTCAGCAACAGAAATACTTAAAAGCTCATATATAACTAAAAGTCTTCCTACCATAATATGTAATTAAAAGCCCTAATAACATTACATTTTACTAAAAGTCTTAAAATATTTCAAATACTAATACAATTCTTGACAGTATTCAGGACTTAATAAATATATAGAACATATAAAACAGACTGTTTATAAACACATGAGGCAAAGACATGGTTGTCATTAGATTACATGCATGAATCACATCAGAAACACTTAATAATTTGTTAACACCAATTTACTTATAAGTTATAATAAATCAAATAAATCAAAGACATGGAGAAAGACGTGTCAGTTGTAGATAAAGCCTCAGTGAGTGTCAAGAGATGAGGTTCTTACAGGACAACAGCTGTATGACTGTTGAACATAAAATGGTGTTAAATTATTCAGAATAAATCATGAAAGGTAAAATATTTTCAGTAACAGGTTAAACCCCAGCATCAGAAATTCAGAATGTGTGTGTTTGTGTGTGTGTGTGTGTGTGTGTGTGTGTGTGTGTGTGTGTGTGTGTGTGTGTGTGTGTGTGTGTGTGTGTGTGTGTGTCTTTCTGTCTAGTCTGTCTCTGACTGTCTGTATGTGCATCTTTCATCCCTTATTTTTTGTAGACTGTTTTCATTTGATAGTACTCTTTCTCTCCAGCAGAGGGCAATGATAAGCTCAATGTGTTAGACAAAACCAGAGGCTTTTTTTCTGTCCCTGCTTCCTCTAAGTGATGATAATGATGATGATGATGATGATGGTGATGATGATGAAGATGATGATGATGATAGTGATAATGGTGATGGGGATGGGGATGATACTGTCCTTACAGTAAAGTTCCTGGTTTGAATCAACCCACTCATTAACACATTTGGTGACACACTGACAGTCAAATGTCATGTATGTGTGTGTGTGTGTGTGTGTGTGTGTGTGTGTGTGTGTGTGTGTGTGTGTGTGTGTGTGTGTGTGTGTGTGTGTGTGTGTGTGTGTGTGATGTAATGACGATAGCCCTGACTCAGTTTATGTTACAGTCAGTGAAGTAGAGTCACCCATGTTATTTTCAAACAGCAAATAATACAACTACAAGCACAGCTGCTGAAAGTTCATCAGATAAAATAACAACCAAGATCCATGTACAGTAATTTTAATTAGACATTACAATTTAAAGTTGGTGACAAACAGAAAGAGTAAAAAACTAGGTAAGAGGGACAGACAAGATCTTATATATGTTTTAAGCCTATAGCAGTCTTGGTCTATAGCAGTCTGGACCTATAGCAGTTTGAGCCTATAGCAGCATGTCAAGAACTGGTCCAGGCTTAAGCCAGCTTGAAACAATACTTGAAAATACAAAATAACTCTAAAAGACCACTGGTTGACCTCAGTGTGTTATCTCTCTAAATTTGGCAATCACACTGTTATTAACACTCTGTCACTCTATGTGTGACTGGTAAATGTTTACACAGACACACACACACACACACACACACACACACACACACACACACACACACACACACACACACACACACACACACACACACCATGACTCTATGGAACTATCATGTGACCTAATCATCACGAGTCCGTGTGGATAAAGACATGGTTGTTCTCTCTGCTGTCTGTCTCTGTCTCTCTCTTACACACACAAGCACACAAGCACACAAGCGCACGCACACACACACACACACACACACACACACACACACACACACACACACACTAACAGACTCATGAGTTGTGTTTGTACATACATACAAAGTAATCAACATGTATAATGATATAAGACTGTTTATTTTTCTGTTATGTGCCAGTGTGTGTTTGTTTTGTTGTTCATTTGCTTAAGCATGTTGGCTTGTTTTTTAGTGTTTCTGTGTGTCAGTGTGTCACTTTTTGTGTCTGTGTGTTTGTACGCACACACAGGGATGCTGTCATCACAGTGTTATTGTTTACTAAGTTGGACTAGCTTTGTTTGGCGCCTGTCTTAAGGGTACATTAGAGGTTTACTTGAATATTTGCTTGAGTTTCTTTGCTGTCATCAGTTGCTGACACATGTGTTGTTTAAAAGTTTGACTTCCGTTCTTTTTTCTCTCATTGGAAAAGAGGAAAAAAAGAAAGGCTTGTCAAATTTGTTGAATCATCCTCTCTTCCTCTCCATCTCTCTCTCTCTTTTAAATGATTTCCTGCATCCTTCGTCTCTAAAGGTCCTGAACTTTTCAAACTGCTCCTTCCACCCCCAGTCTTTGCTCTGCCAGATTCTGAGAGCCACTCCATCCAAACACCACAGAAAGTGTCATCCTGCTGCATCTGCTGCAGGCCACCAGAACCTCCATCTGTCTGCTTCTATCAGGACTGGGGTTGGGGGACGATGGCACATATATGCAGTATATATGCCTATCTTCCACCTCAGTGATGAAGAGGAAGCTGCCAAAGCCGGTCTGTGTTCTTCACCAGTGTGTGATGAAGGAGAAATCTGATGCAGTATGATCTTAGCGCAAATACACGTCCAGCTTTAAGTGATGGAAACAGACCATTTGGACCATTGGTGAAAAAAAAATTAGGCTGACGGCAGGATTCCAGCATCTGTTTGGCTGTTTAAGGGATGGCATAGGTTGTGTCGATGTGTTACCACCTAGGACAATATATGAGTAAGGATATTTAAGGATCAAGTTACTCATTTGGAAAAGTATGACAATGTGGAGCTATACAACAAATTAAGATTTAGGAGACACAACATTTTTCACTTAACAGATGAGATAATAGAGGCAATCTCAAACCAGCAAGGCTCGCAAAGTTTGCTTTGATCTTCGCTTTTATGTGTCTGGGTCCTTTCAAGATGTGTGTGGTGAAATGTAAGAGTTCATCAAACAGCTTGTAGAGTTATTCATCGAGTTACTGGGGCATTGCTACAGTGCTTGTTCTGCAAAGCAGCTTTCGTATTGTTCTTTTTTTTTTTTTTAGGTCTTCTGCTGTGTGCTCAGAAACACCACATGCATTTACCCTGTTTAAGATCTTTGGCCAAACTTTCCCCCTCTCTTTGTTTATCTTAGATGATTAACTAGCTGAGAACAACTGTGTAGAGAATGTATAATTTTTCATCTTCTCCCAGTCACACAATTACCTCTTGGTAAGGTTACTGTTGTTTTTGTGTAGTTAGGTTATAATAGTTAACTAAAACGAAACTAGAAACAATAACTAAAATTTGAAATACATTGCAGTTGACTCAAACAAATAAAAACTAGAAAAGAAAACAAAAACGCTAAGTAATCTAAAACTGTATCTTGTGTTCACAAAACTGACTGAAACTAAACAAAATTATAGCCAAAATGTCCCTCCTTATCGTTTCTGACAATTATAAAAGCCTTTAAAATTAAAATAAATCCGACACATTTTCCCAGCCAATTATATAACAGTTTTCGACAGTTGTCAGTGCCGTACAGCACTATCGTAGTGATGGACTGGGACGTGCTTGTTTACTGCACTGACTGGCTGTGCGCTGTGCTGCAACGAAACGTAGTGGAGAAATGAATCAGAGCATCTGTAATACTTTAATTGCATGTGAGTCTGACTTTAATTGTATTTGAGTCTGTCTTTATTGTTACAGAGTCCAAGTTTCTTATTATTTAAGCTCATATTATATTGTTTTATATAATCTATGTTCATATTATTTTATGTAATTTATGTTAACATTATTTTCATATAATCTATGTTTATATTTTTAATATCAAATTCATATTATTTTCATGTGTTTAAGGCAGCAGCCAACAGTTCAGTGTCAGCATTGACTGAGCAGTGAGCACTATGATGGACTTGAAAATCAACAGTATTACCAAATATTTACTCTGACCTTTTTGAATCCTGCACCTGGTTAATAAGGTATGAAAAAACTTAAACTAAACTAAAACTAAACTAAAGCTAAGCCTTGTTGCCAAAATCAAAACTAAATAAAAACTAGAATGCCTGCTCTCAAACTTATTAAAACTAAACTGTAACGGAAACAAGTGTCAAACTAACTAAAACTAAACTATAATGAAAAATCCAAAACTATTATAACCATGAGAAGGGCAATTTGAATTTGTTGGTTATGATTTTTCTCTGAGGTTACCCCAACATATGACTTTCTGCACCTGCCTCGCTTTCATGATGTCATTAGTCAACTGGCCACTTATTTACAGCCGTGCATGCAGCTAACGCTACAGCCAAATAGGCCGTTCCAGAACAGTACATCAGGACTAATGGTTCAATTTGTGTAATAACTGGACATGCACACGGGCCCTGGTCTTTAAGATCTAACTGCATGCCGAGCAGTAACATGATGAGTGAAGTAAGCTCTGCGATCAGATGAACATTTCTAAATGCCATGAAGCACATTTTCACTGTGGCTCTGTAAATAAGAATGATAATAAATTATCACAGCTCAGCTGGTGACTGTTACATTAGTCATGAGTCATTTAAATGTTAGAAATGAGTAAAAGAAGTCAAACAAATGAGTCAGACAGACTGAAAGTATAATGAATTGCGTTAAGGAGGATTCGTTGTTCATTGTTAATTCAAACATTGCACCAGTTAATGTTTATTTGACAGCTGAAACTTTTAAAGCTCTCTCACAGAGTTGTTGGGTTAGTTTCTGTTCAGTGTGTCTGAAGGAGCAACACGGATTCTCTGAGTTTTATTAAAAACAGTAATCGTATTTTTAACTCAGGGTTAGGTTAGTGTCACAATAAAACTTACTCTTAGCAAACAACCAGAACCCATAGACTGAACGGACATAGTCCCCCTGACGTCACTCATCTGTTCCTGATACAGAGTGATGAAGCTAATCGTCAGCTGGAACCATTTTGGAAATTCTGCCTCAAGAGACGGGCACTTACAGTTATAGGACACTGGTCAGCCAAGTGAGCTGTGCCTCTGATCGGACAAACTCGTGATAGAAATATCTGTAGGAGCCACATTTAAGTTTCTGCATTTTGACTGTGCGCCCTCCTTATACAGAAAGGCGCACCTTTAAATGAGAGTGTGGAGCGCATCTGTGGGGGAAGACAGACACAGCTGACACCGTCATTGACTGCAGTTGTTTTTTATCATATCTGTGTTTAAGTTAGAGTCAAAATACAGGCTTTGTTTTACTTTGTTTTGCAATAAAATTTGGATCTGCTTCAACTTCAAGCACTACATCTCACTGGACTTATTTTGGATAAAGTCTGAGCGTTTGATGATCTCTTCCTGTTTTCCTAAAGGAGTAAAAACAAAGAAATATTTGAAAGGTTACAGGACAACCCTGAGTTTTGAGTTTTTGCTTCTTTAATATCTTTTAAACCACTGAATTTGAAAAATGTGTGTGTGTTAGTGAAATTAATGTTTCAGCCACAAGCCAATTTTTGAGCCAGACAATACATATGTTCTTCTGAATGTCACAAAAGTGTTTTTACCCCCTTTTTTTTCTTGGTGTGTGTGTGGTTTCCAGTCTGCACTTTCTCATCGGCTTCATTTTTTAAAACTGGATATTGCCCCTTGCCAGTTGCCACCACATAAGATCATCAGGCTGAAGTGACCTGCCCACTACTGCTTATAACATTCACCAAGTCAATCGTTCATCATGTATAAAGCACCAAGTCACACTTGATGTGATCTGAAGCCTGTTTTCAAACAGGTGGTCTGGACTACACTCTGTGTTGTTAACAGAGACGAACATGAAGATGAACATGAAGACAGAATCAGACCCTGTCTCACAAGCAGGACTGATCTCAGAGCAGTATGCGGACAGTCACGAAAATCAAACCATCCCTCTCATATTATCAGATATTATGTGTCATGTTGCACAGTGTGTAAGGTCTATGTCAGTCCCAGATGATGGAGCTGTGAGTCATCTCTCACTGACCGCTGTAACAAAGTAACCTGATCCAAATTTTAGCTGCTGGTTCTTCAAAATAAAATTCTGCCACATTGTTTTTTTTCTCTCTGCCCACTGTCTGATTCGTTACACTCACGTTCAACCTGTGCTCTGTCTGTGATGATAACTGACCCTAAATCAGATCATACATCAGACCAGAAGGTGTATTACCTAAGGGCTGAACACCTGTGAGTTTTCCTCTTTAAAACATATATTCTACGGATCAGAAGTTCAAACTGTCTTTAGCATGTTTGACATTCAGTCTGCCCTTGGAGCTGCAGTTCACTTGGAGCAGAGGAGGAAAGATTAAATTAAAGAGAGTGCTGAACCCCAGCAAGAAGTCTACAGCTGATTTACCCTAGACCCTAACTACAGTCAGCTAGTAACTCCAGTGAGCTGCTCACAGGTCACTCTGTAGTTCTCAACAATTCTGGTTTTTGTTCAGTCCTAGTTTTGTCTGGTTCTGGCTCTGTTTGTCTTTGTTTCTGGCTCAGGGCTCTGAGTGTTGGCAGCAGTTGCCCTTGCTCAGGATGGAGCAGGCTGCTGTATAGTGCGATTCCCCCCTCTCAGACGTATTAAAGGCTTATTTCGGGGAGTCAGTGGATCTCTTTAAATCAGAATCAACCGCTCTGAGATCTTTAGTCCATAAGCTCCGTCCAAAGCCCGGCCTCCATTACTCTGATTGGCTTTAACCTGAGATCAATATTTACGACTCAGAGTGACTGAGCGACAGAGGAATAAGCATTTCTCCTCTTCCCTCTGACTCTGATTTGATTAAAGACACTGCAGCACAAACAGAAAGCTCTCTGTTATGAAACATCAGGTGGATTCATCCTGTTGACTCACTTTAACACAAGGACTGTTCACACTAATTTAGCAGACTCAAAGAAAGGCCCCTACCATAACGGCCCATTTAATTTCATTATTATTTCATGATCCTCTATTGAACACTACAATGAACTGGGTGTGTTCACATAGGTCGGTAATGTGTCATTTGTGAATAATTCCTTCAAAACGAACAAATCATCTGGGTGAACAGATCAAATCACTTACTGATTACTGATTTGGTTGGGTGCCTTGTGTCACTCAAGTCCGCTCCTACAGACCCTTCATAATCTCCAAAACTGAGGAAGTAGCAGCTATTTAGTAAACAATATGTGTTGCAGAAATATACATGCTTTTTATTGCTGCTGTCAGTTTGCAAATGGCTTCTGTATCCAACTTCCCATCACTCAGCTGACTCTTTCATCATCAACTGATGAAGATCTCAGCTCGATATTGTTTAACACACCACACACCAGTGTGTGTGTGATTGAGGCTGGAGCTCCGACATGAACCACTCACTGTTGTTGACTGACTGAACGTACTGAAAGGGAGCTTTGCTGCTGAGTCTCTCTTCCTCTAAGTCAGACAGTCAGTGAGTGGTTTGTGTGCTGAACATGATAAACAGAATAGTTATGATTTTTTTTTTATAAGCTTTCAGTTTTCAAACAAATCTTTTGAATGGATAATTTTACTGATCTGGTCCTACTGACTCAGTACACTGAAAAGAACTGCTTTTTCCATCATTAACATGGGCTCTGTGCTCCTCAAATGTGTGTTAAAGTGTATACCATACATCTTTTAAGTTGTGTTTCCTCAGGCTCCCAGTAAAACTTTGTTCAGAGCTGAGGAGATGCTGAAAGGAGAGTAGAAGTTATTGGCAGTCTTATCCCTCTCACTCAGCGTCTTTAACAGAGCCAGGGAGTATACCGAGTTAGCCTTGGCCAGAGACAGTGACGGTGCAGCCATCGTGTCTGTAAAAAGTAGAGGAATATTAGAATCACTTTTTGGTTTTATTTAAAAGGTTACACTGTTCCCTGTTGAAAATAATAACAGCTTTGGAAAAGTTATATTGAGTAGGACTTATTCACTTTTTTTTCAGCCTTGCATGAAGATGGGAGTGGTTTATGCTTCGCAAAAAGGGGGCTGAAGAATCATGTGGTGAGACTATCTGTATCCCTTTAGTTATGAACTCTGAGCTCCCACTGTCTCTCACATACACAAAATACACCCAGTGGTCCCTCCAAGGCAAGGCAAGTTTGTTCATAAAGCACATTTCAGCTAGGCAATTCAAAGTGCTTTACAGAGATACAAATTAGAAAAACATATCATAAGAAAAAAAAATCCACTAAATATCAGTAAAAAATGAAATATAAAATGCAGTTAAACAAAACCACTCAAATGCAATGGAGACGGTGCTTTTATTTCTTTTGCTCTGTCTGCTTGTGAAGAATTAACACGGTGACTGTTGCTGGTGGTCAGAGAGATGTCCCTCCTGTTAATGCAATGATTGAGGTGTAGTACCAAATATGACCCTCTCATCCTACTGTTTTAAAGGTTTTGGGCAGCTGGATGCTGTTGATGTCATTCTGCACGATTGTTTGAGTTCCTTATGAAACACTACACTGTGAACAAGCAAAAGAACAAAACCCACTGCAGTCTTCTAAAGATGCACGACGACGACACAGAAGCTAGCACACCAAATGTCTTCAGTCTATGCTTTTTACAACTCGAAACCCGAGCAAACTAGCACAAACTAACATACTATTACCCTCTCTTAATAATTAAACTAATAACCAATAACTTCCTGTACAAAGACCAAGTTTAGTTGTTATACTTATTCGGTTCACTTGTGTGAAACAGCAGGGAGAAACATATGTACACCAGAAACAGGTCGGGTCTCGAAGGTTAAAATTTATAGACACTCAGCTGACCTGCCACTACCAACATGGCGGACGCGCTGACGTATCACAGCAGCGGGAGAACGGCCCGTGGAGGAAAGACCACTGATGTCAGTGCCAGATGGCCTGAGCTACACTTGCTGCTGCTGATTGGTTGCTGTGCGGCTCAAACAAACGGAGGTCCTCCAATGTGATCCCGGTTCCCATCATGCTCTGCGGCCCAAGATTTTTAATGTGACCAATTTGTGCCGAAAATAACCTAAAAGCCCTTTATACTGGTGTAGAAATAATTCAGTAGCGTAATGGCAGTAAGTAGGGGCTCTGGTTGTATTTTGTTCCCAGTAGTTAGACAGACATGCAGCCTGCTCTGATATAAACTCGTCGCATAGCAGCAATTTCCTTCGGCTGGTCCGATGGCGGTGAGATTTCAATTGATTGCTACAGTGAGTTACAGAACCTCTACGTTTCTTCTCTCCCCTCCCTCACCGCCGACCTTGACCAGCTTTTGCTTCTCTGAGTTACAGTGTGAAATGACTATGATGTTCTTATTATGTGTGAACACTGATTAAGAGCAATCTGTTCAGGCTTGTGTTTCCTTTAAGATTTTTACCTGATTTTTTGAATCATCTGGATGTGTTGCTTGATTATGATCAAACCCCCACATTTATAGCTCAGGTCTCAGGAACAACTTGATCACACACGTACCTGATGAAACCATGAACTAGTTAGAGCTCATCATACTTAACACATGTGGTGTGCTGCACAGGCTGGGGCGGTTGCCGCCCCCTCGTGGCCAAGTTGTTGAAAAACGTGCGCTCAAGTGCCCCGTGGGAGCCAAAATACGTGCTCTGGTACCCTCCCTTTGCAAGACACACTAAACTGTCCTCTGGGTTGGAAAAATACCCAGCTACCCTTCTTGGCTTGTTACAACATCATAAGCTGCCCTCTTCTGAAGCAAAAATGTGTGCTACAGAGCCCCCTTCAATGGTGACACCGTGTTGTATGTGTTTTTCTTTTCGCCCCTGCCCTTCAAAGAGTCTGTAAACCCGGGTTTATATGTGCATGTTTATGGGACAAAAACATCTATATAACAGTAAAACTTACTGTTGACTCCAAGGGGCTTCTCTGAAGTATGAATAAATTCAATTCAATAACTCAATAGAATAAAAAAATCAATAGTTTAGAAACTAGTCTCTAGTTTGATGCAATCAATACACTCACCCTAAGTATAACTAAATTATTTATAAAGACATTTTTTTAGTATGAATAAATCACTAATAATGAAAAATTAAAGTTCTCTATTTCACCCTGGGATTACTTAAGTATTTTTATTCTGATAATGTGTACATTAGTCTGTGAAATTTTATGAACAGCTGGTTTTCAAATGTTTTATGTATAGTGAGCAGGTGGTTATAGAAGAGGACCCCTTCATCGTTAAACCTCTGTGCTAAGTTTAAACATTGCACTCACCAGGATTCTGATTCATAACAACTTGCTTATTATCCATTTTTTCTTGAATTATGTGCTTTGCTTGAAAACAGAGCAATAAACTCACCTAAAGACATCTGGTGATCTGAAGTTCAACTGTTCAAAGATCTGAACCAGAAAACGCCTGAGTTCACTTAAGTATGTAAACAAAGAAATAAGACAAAACATCTGTGTGAAACCATACAAAGACACATCTAACACAAACATCCAACTTTACACACAACTAACAGATCCAATACTCTCTCAGAGGAACTTTCAAAAACAGAAATCAGACTGAACTCAGAAGCAGAATGTTTTTATTTTATTTTATTTAACAAACGTTAACAGATGAGATACATGTGAAGCTGTGTGTGTTGGTGCGTGTGTGGTCCTATTTCACAGCAGTCCCAGTTTGTACTCTGTCATCATGTGAGGCTCTCCCATCATCTCACTCTGTGCTGGGTCTGTGGGCATAAACAGAGGCAGAGGTCACACTTCATACACAAATAGTTGAATCAATAACTGCCAATCATGATAAGGGGTGAAGCTTCTTACCATTCAGGATGTCCTCAAAGCCGATGAGATCATCACTTCCTTTGAGCGTGTCCAGAGCCAGATTTGAGCTCTGTAAGAACGGCAGCCTCTGGATCTGAGGGGGCGGACACAAACATCAGAACACCAACAGGTGAGATGATGGAGAACTTACTGGTTAAAAGCTTGATTCAGTAGGCGTGTACTCACCTGCCGGGCTGCTCTGTACTCCATCTGCAGTTTGAGTGGAGCATGGAGACCCTGAATGTTCCGGAGAGTCGACAGGTTCATCTTATCCTGATTCAGCTGGAACTAAAACACAAACAAACACAAGTGATTGTGATAAAAAATATCATGTATTGAGAATCCTAGAGGGATGGCTGATAATGCTCCGCTCACTGTACTTACATTTTTTTCTGAAAGCTCCAAAGGATGACTCGGAAGGAGTTCATTTTTGACACTGCTGAAACTGCAGAAAGAAAACAGACAAAAAATAAATGGCTGTGCCTTGTTACAGATTCTCAAACATTCAGCCATAGATTGTTGTTAACGTTGTTTCTATTTATATGAAAACAGTGTTTTTCACATGTACAACAGTTTAATGCATCAGTTCTTATTGCTGTTCTCTAACAAGGTGATTAACCCCAAAAATGACAAGTATGTGATCCATAAACTGACCACTGATTGTTCTAGTTCAATGGCTTGTATTCAAACAGCCCCCTTCTTCATGCTGACAACATTTGGACATCATGAGACCCAGATGTCACAGAACAATCCATCAACAGGACCTGGCCAATGCAAGGCTTCAAACAAGATGTTCCTGGAGCGAAAGACTGTCACGGTGTGACAACAGCAAGATGAGCAAAGACTCAGAAGGACTGGAAGAGTCACATGAAGGCAGAGAAGTGGAGGTACTTTAACCAGTTCCCATGCTGTTGACTGCTTCATTGTGAGCAGTGCCCTGTGGGACAAGATGGTGAATGCCACTCAACTCCAGGCTTATTTAAGTTTAACTGAGGAACACCCAGGTGTCACGGTAGACCATTCAAAACTGCTTACATCAGCATGGGCTGCATGCTAGACCACCAGCAAGGGCAACCAGGCATAAGGGTCATCATCTTGTATGGGCCAGGGAGCACTTGTACAGGACAAGGAACCGGTGGGCCTCAGTGCTGTTCTCGGATAAAAGTCAATTTCCACTGAGCAGACATGATGGCCACCAAAGCTGTGTGGGACATCAAAGGGAACGATCTGCATTGTTTGCCTCTGGAGGCGTGGGTGTAACATTCCGGTGAGGTGTGTCTAGTCTGTACAGAACTGGCTTGCACCTTGTAAATGTTACCGTGACAAGCTGATGCTTCCTTAACAACATAATTAATCCAGTCATTGAGTCTCTTCATGAGCAACAGAGGCCTGATTTCATCTCCATGGGTGACAATGCCACAGCTCATGAAGGTTGCATAATCAGGGAACAGGTGTTGGGGACAAGAGTTGGTCAAATAGTTGTGCAGAGGATGGGAACCCCATACCTCAAGTCCTCAATGATCTGAGGGCAGCCCTGAAAGATGTGTGGAGTATCTCAGCAGACAATCAATCAATCAATATGAGAGCCGCATGAGACATCATTGTCAAGTTGTAATTCATGCTCAAGTCAAGGACACACAACAAGTTTGTGAGACACTGACATTTTTTGTTTTGATATACCCACCACTTATTGTTTTAATCATTTGAGAAAAATGAATTACCAACAAATGTGTCAGTGTAAGTGCCTTACTTTCATGATATAATATCAACATTGCATGAACCTTTTACATTTTAAAAGACACTCAAATATACCTAACTTTTTGGTAAGTAGTCTATGTACTTAATGAGTGTTCCTATTGATCTGTATAGGTACATACAAGTTAGAGCAAATGTGAACTGTTCAGGCTAAACTAAAAACAAATACATAACAAACATGGTTTCAATACAGAATATGAAACATGTTACTTATCAAACAGAGATGATATGAATGTATGAGGTCTTACCCTGATCTCAGAGAGTCCTGCAGGCCATAAGCTCCCTGGGGGCACAAACCTGCCACAGGTACACTGTCCTTTAGCTGGGAACGCACACCTCTGCTGTTCTGTTTATAACACACGGTCAACATTATTACACTTAATCATCAGTAAAAAAAATGATATTATGCAAAATAATTAAAAATATAAATAAATATTATATTAATAACGATCCACTCTGCTATTATGTCACAGTATCATTCAGTCTTGCTATTATCCTTGTGTGCGTAAGAGCGGAAGCTCAAATCTTCATCCAAACTAACCGGACCAAGGAGAACATTTACTTTGTAAATATAGGCTTTATTTATCTGATCATATCATCACATCATATCACTAATATTTGACATATAAAACATTTAATTTGGGAATAACAGACTTAACCCGCAGCTAACTCCCAGTGCTACATGCTAACATTAGCTCGAGTGACTAATCAAATTCACAGATGCTGGATAGAAGACGGGAAAAAAGACTGAAAACTCAAAGGCACAGTCAGAAAAATGTCAACATACCCGCATGGACAAAGTTAAGAACAATGGTGTGAAAAATGACGTGCAAATAATTGTTAAAGATTAAAATGAACCTCACCATCTTGATTCTTCCACTTTCTGTTAAACTGTGATTAACTTCCGGGGTAGTCAAGTTTTCATGACGTAAATTCCGCTGTTCGATCAAGTGCCTCCTCGTATATGTACGCATGCTCAGATTCCCGAGCGCCTAAGAGAACCTTTCTTATAAGTGAATTTTTCTGTCTATGTCTGGCAGGCGTGCTGAAAATGGCTCTGTTCAGCAGGATCCTCACTGAACTGATTTTGTGAGAACACCGGTACAGGCCACTGAGAATACTTTGTTGAAGAAACGTGAACTCGTTACATTAACCCGATAAAGATGGTGATGTCCATCTGCATTTTGGAGACCGATCGTGAACTCCATGCCATTATCTATTCATACTAGCCTCAGCTACAATTAAAAAGATTTTAGTATTAATACAGAAGATATTTTAACTGTTTTCGAAGGGGGTATAGCTCAGTGGTAGAGCATTTGACTGCAGATCAAGAGGTCCCCGGTTCAAATCCGGGTGCCCCCTCATTGTGACCTTTTTTTCCCCCCTCACACTGGATTATCCTCTTGTTACAACTCTTCAGTCACATTTCAAACACATTATCACTACTTAAACTATAAATAATATAATCTGTGTTCCAACACAAACACCTCAAAGATAAGTCAGAAATAAACAAGAGATAAACAAAAGAGAAGTCAATGCACAAATAACAAATGATTATTCAGATAGACTATGTTTCAGATATTTATTCGTGAAAATTCAGTAATAAAAATCATAAATAATTCAGAAATAAATCAGAGATATTTTAGAAATAAATTGGGTATGGGACTTGGCTAAACTGAACTAAACCATTTTTTTCTTTCAACAGTAAAGACAAATACAGTTATCTGATCTTACATGATGACATGGTCTAATCTAAAATGATTTGATCTAATCCAATCTAATAAGGTGGCAATATATGATTTAACGTGATAATATGATCTCAGCTGACATGATTGATTTAATCTGAACTAACCTAACATGATGAAATGTTATGAACGATCTTGTTCTAAATCAACATGGTTTTTAGGGTTTAAAGTTTAACTTACAACAAAACAAGTTTGTCTTTTATCAGATAAAGCTGATCCAATGAGTCTGACACATGCTGAAATCCTACAGGCTTGCAAGCCTTTACAGTAACATGTTAAATACTAACATGCTAATGTGCTAACATGCCACAGTCTGGCATACTAATGCACTAATGTGCTACCATGATTACTATATGCAAATTCACTAATATGCTACATGTTAATACAGTATCATGTATGAGGTTTAATCTGATCATCTAACATCTGCAGACACAGAAGGACTCTTGGCTTCTCACTGTCAGACAGAGCAGCACAAACATTACCCTATCAAATAAACTTATATAACTTTCACTCAGAGTGTGTATCGGAGTATGTATCAGAGTGTGTGTCAGAGTGTGTGTCTGTGTGTGTATCCACAGCAGATCCTATGTGTCTCCTCCAGGCCTGCTGTATGATGCTGGCTGCAGCCTGCTGGGCCTCCTCACTGTGGCCTTCCTCTCTGAGGACCTCTTCAATGCTGAGCTCCTTACTGTAGAACTCCTCACTGTGGGCCTCTTCCCCATGGACTTCTTCCTTGTGAACTTCCTTACTGTGGGCCTCCTCACTGTGGACTTCCTCACTGTGGGCCTCTTCACTGTGGGCCTCTTCACCGTGGACTTCCTCACTGTGAACTTCCTCACTGTTGGTCTCACTGTAGAACTCCTCACTGTGGGCCTCCTCACTATGGACCTCTTCAGTGTTGGCCTTCTCAATGTGGACCTCCTCCCTCTGGACTTCCTCACTATGGGCCTCCTCACTGTGGAACTCTTCACTATGGGCCTCATCACTGTGGAACTCCTCACTGTGGGCCCCCTCACTGTGGACCTCCTCTTTGCTGACCTCCTCACTGTCCTCATCATCCTTCTGGCCCTTTTTCTGGCGGATCTCCTCCTCCATTGTTTCCTCTTGTTTTGCCTCCTCCTGCTTGAGCTCCTCCTGCAATGGCACCTGCTGTGTATCCTCCTTATCCAGCTCCTCCTCCTCCTCCTCCTGCTGCTGAAGCGCCGTGTCCTGTGGCTCCTCCTTTCTTAGGGGTGCCTGTTGGATGTCCTCCTCATCCAGCTCCTCCTCCTGCTGCACCTCCTCCTGTGAAAGGGAGCTGATAATGAAGAGTTTTATTGATTTTTGGTTATGTTTTGGCCTTCTTAAATGCAGCAAGTCAGTCCCTGTAGAGCTCCATGTTAAAATAAACTGTATTTCCCAGAGTGTTCCTCAAACACTGCACACTTGATAAAATAAGATTCATAGTTTGTATTGACTCCACAGTAAATTAATAAAATAGATTAAGCCAAATAATTGGTTTGGTCAAATGTTCTTCTGGAGTCAGACAGTTCCACTTTATGTTATATCCCCCTAAACGATTTCCTTTCTGTTTAGTTTTAATCTAATGAATATGGGGATTTTTCTTTTCAAATAGAACCACAACAAAAAGAGCTCGATTTAAACTTTAAACATGACTACGCAGTCTCATGAGGAATGAGGTCTAAGAATAGCTAACAGTTTAATCTGTGAGGAAGCTATAATGACCAAAAACGATTTAAACACAGGAAGTTGAAGTAAACGGCAAAAAAGAAGTTGTATATAAAACAATCCTCAGAATCAAATCCAAAACATATTTAAAGTTAATTCTACAAACAGCAGCTGGTTATAAAAAGTGATTGGGATTAAGTCTGCAATGTGTTGAAGTAATTTCAATCTCTGACAGATTTTGCCTGATTAAAAACAAAGAAAACTACAAATCAAAGCTCCAACTCACCTCATGTCTTTCTCTGTCTCCAAGCGGATCATTAACTAGGATCCCACAATTAATTAATTAGGTAACCTAGCAACGCAACAAAGTGACGTCACTCTGGCTGCCGGGCCGTTCTTTCGCAATAAAAGCCCCAAGACCAGACGGTAAAGTTCTGTCAGTTACGTTTTTTTTTTTTTTTTTTTTTTTTTTTTTTTTTTTTTTTTTAACTAAGACTACAGCACACACAGACACGGCGAAGGAGAATAAGACAGATTAATACAAATAAATTTGAAAAGCAAGAGAATAACAGGAAAAGCTGATACCTGAGCGTTCTTTAGCACAAATTGTGGCTAATGTCATGTCCGCCAAAACTTCATTAAATACTTGTCTTTAGTGACGTGATGTATTCAATAAAGCTATAACATATAATAATCTAGTTTTTTTTTTTTTTTTAGGTAGCTGAAGCAGAGTAAAACACTTAGCCAGATGTCGTTACATGTAAACCTAGCCAAACATGTACTTTTTTAGATAATGACAGTAGAAACCGCAAACTTCTTTTATTTATCCCATCATTGCCTGTTGTAGCATGGTCTCAGCTGTGCCTGCTCAAAGAAAAGGCAAAACTTGTGAAATAACCTGACAATTTTTTAACAACTTAAAAAAAAATATTTATAGATGTATAAACTATCTATTTGAAATAGATGTCATTTAAAGAGTTTAAGCATTGTACAGGAGATGATCTTCATGCTGGTGGAGATCTTACTGGCCCTGCGTGATTCCTGAAATTAGCTTCAAATGTCCTTCCAGGTTAAAGTGGATTACCAGAATGACTGGCACAGCTTTTTTCCAGTGCACTGGTGAAAGAAGGGAAAGAGGTTCCTCCTATCTCATGTTGTAGTTGCAGATTCTTTACCAGACTTAAAAAAAAACTGTCTAAATAGCACAAGCTGGTGTTTTATGCTCTATACATTCACTTGACACTGCACCAAATCAGTTGGTTGCCCAAATGAGGCCATCTAATGGGACATTTTAGCCACACAAAATCTTATTTGAACGTTTCCATCACCCACAACACAAATATTATGAGAATATGTTTTTCACAGTGGGCGAGAATTGGATAATAAAATCATGGATGACAATGATTGACCACATTTTTGTTCTTCTTGAAAAGTATTTATTATTTTTTTCTCTTCATAGATTTACTATTGACATCAAGATTGATTTAAAATAAACATACAGTGGTTATCTAACTTTAAAACACAAGTCAGGAACTGTGAATAAGTGTGTGTGTATGTGTGCAAGGATGGGAGTTTTTTCAGCTGCTCCAAGTGAGTCTGAATCCTGAAGGGAGAGTGGCGTACTGGGCTTGGAAAACGATGAACACATGATGAGAGGAGGCTGTGAATGGAGCAATGTTTGTTTCCTGAAAAACAAAGTGAGGGGAAGATAATACGTTACATGATAAATTTAAGATATGTTATTCTATACTCAGACAAAGTAACTTTAATGATGTGAAAAACTTGACACTGTATCTAAATATATGTATGTGATTTGTTCTAATTTTACTAAAATTCTATAAAAACAAAGTACTACTCATTTTACAGGGTTCACTTAAATTACCGAGCTACGAATTAAAATGGTTCACTACCTCAACGTCTGTCAGATTGATTGTTCACTATCAAAAAAACTCTAACATTCGAAGAGGCCCTATTTTTTTAATAAAGAACTTTAATCCTTGGACTCATTCACACCTCTCATTTTATAAACTACATCAGATAAATGCGTAGTTGTCTTTGTAAATATCATCTAGCAGTCATTCTTACCACTCCACAGTAAGGTCCAACTGCCGCAGAGGAGGCGTCTGGGCCATCATACAACTTCAAAAAGTTGCTCTGACAGTCTCCTGGGTCATCAATGCTGATCTGAGCGAAAGTGACAGTCACCACACGACCTCTGGGTGCTGTGATAAGCCATTCACAGTGGGTACCGTTGGAATAGGTGCCTGGGTAGTTGGGACTTGAGAATGAGCCATGGTCTCCAAAAAGAGTACCTCCACAGCCTGATAAACAAAAGGAGAAAAGAGGCTCAAGTCAACAGAAAGCCAAGAACCCTCTTTACGATTTCCAAGCAACACTTCAAACAAGAGGAACGACTTTCTTTGTGTGTAGCATAGAAAAACCATCGTTTCATTTAATATGGAGACTGAAACATCACTTGCCTTTGTCTTCAATCCAAAAATTAAGTTTCAAGTTAACAGAGAAACAAAGTTTGTTTTGTGTTAAGAGTTTGGCACATGTAAGGGATGGCCATTTAGATTTCCAATTGCATGATGGAGAACACTGAATCCAGTGACATTATTTTGGCTTGAACCACAAATCCAGTCACCAGATCAAAAAGAAGTTACACGTAATGTCTGACATACACATAATCCAAGGGTGGGATGTATATGTATGCCTCAATAAATTAGAATATTTTGAAAAAGGCATATCAGTTCAATGAACGTAACATTATACAGATTCACTGCACTCAGAGGGTACTTTTTGTGATGATTATGAGTTACTGTTATTAAAAAAAAACCTAAATTCTGTATCTTAAAAAATTAAAATATCACATCAGACCATTAGGCAAGGGTTTTAAAAGAAAGAAAAATTGGCTTACTGGAAAGTATATCCGTTAATATATAACCAGTTCTTTTTTGGGACTCCTTTTGTGGTGTGATCATCACAAGTGAAAGAAACAAATGCTTGAAATTTTTTAATTTCCTTATTACTAAATCTTTAAAAGATATTAGTTTCAGGTTTTGAATTGAACTACTGAGATAAATGAACTCTTCTGTGATATTCTAATTTATTGAGGTGTGCCTGTTTACCTATGCTGACAGTGGTTGGAATGAGAACCTGTTAACACTAAGGACCTTGTTCAAAATCACTGGACTGATCAGTTCAGTTCTGACCTTGAGGAGAGGATGTCCATGTGGCCTCAAAGCCATCTCTTGCATTGGAGTAGTCACTCTTGAAGCGAATGTAGAGCTCGTTGGATTTTGGGAAGATAGGATTTGGCACAGTGCTGCCACAGTACCGATCAATCAGCGGTGAGTCTGCTGCACTACCATTACGGATCTGACAAATAAATGACAGAATAAGGATTTTTAATCACGAGTACCTTACAGACAGTAAGGCACCACAATCAGCTGCTGTGACCATAAACTCAAACAAGATGTCCCTTATAACACAGAAAGATAAGAATTTTCCCATAAAGTGAGCAAAGTGGAAAAAAGGAGTTTTTTCTGGGTCTTTTACCTCCAGGAAGTCAAAGTCACAGTTACTGTGGCTTTCAAGATCAAAATTGTTGAAGAAGAAGGAAATGTGGCTGTTCTGTGGTGCCTTCAGGATGATAATACAGTCCATGTTGTGGGGGTAGATGTCAGGCCAGCCGGGACTCTTCAGGTAGCCATATTCTTGTTCATAGGTTCTGCTGCAGCCTGGAAAGCACCACAGTCACAGCTTTGTGAGAACTAATCATTCAACATTAATTTTCACAGTTTCAGAGACTTATTTAAGGACTATTTCATTTTTCATTAAATGAGTCATCTTAACCTTTGAATTTAAGAGACCTTTGAGCATAGGGAGAGAAAAAAAGTGTAAGATTGTGTGTTTTTATTGATTTGGGTTACCAAAGCTTTCAAGTACTAGGCAGCAATGATTTCAATGAATACTCTGAGTTAAAAAAAATCATAAACTAAATCTTTCAAGGGAACCTGTTCTTATTCTTGGGGTTGGTAAATAAAAGGGTTCCTTTCATTGGTAAAAAGTTACTTGTTAATTTACTGTAGTTCACATTTTTATGCATATTCATTCACACTTTTTCTTTTTACACCAAAAGTATGAAGAGTAATTGATATTCATTAAAAGCTCCTTCCCTTCATCTCTGAATCTTGGGACAGGTTAAACTATAAGTACTCACCAGCAATCTGATAGTTGAGACTCAAGCCATTTCCAGGCATGAAGGTGTCAGATTTGAAGTGAATAAGAATTGTTCTGCCATAGCTGTAGAAGTCAAGTGGACGACTGTCTGTTGGACAGGTTTTATGTGACTGTCCATAATCTCCCTGAAACAAGAAATGAAAAGCACTTGGTTCAAACTTTTAACTCAATTTAGCATGATCCCAATTATCTACATACAAAACACAAGGTTGCTCATTGGTCTAAAAGTTTAAACTTGGTTTACTACGACATAGCACAACCCGGTCTGATCCCTGTCTGAACTCACTAAAGGCCAGTCCTTCATTTCGAGGTAGTTTGATGAACAGCTCTGACTGGGCTGGAGGACGAAGGTCTGGACTGACACTTTGATGGTTTCCTGAGCAGGAGCATCGAGGATCCAGCGACAGGAAGTGGGAGAGGGATAGATGCTGGGAAAAGAGGGTGATGTCAGGGTCTGGACGGTGGTTGTGGCATTCACAGTCCCACCACAAATCACTGTAAGAAAGCAGTCACACAGAAAATATTGTTAAACGCGCAAAAGTAAATAAATCCTCTGATTAGGATATTTGTTGTTACATAACACACACAAAAAATGCAAGTCTTTATTTATTGAGATATGAGTAATCCTGAGTTTGGCCAGCCAAAGAAAGCTGTTATTCAGTATGTGCTACAATTTTAACTAATATTCATTGTTATGCAATGTTGGATTCTGTAATTGTCATTTGATCATGTTTTCATGCATACACATAATCCAAATAATAATAAAATCATAGTGTTGAAAATAAAGGAAGCATATCCCAATATGGAAATCAAGCATTAGTATAAGATCCAAAAATTTGGACTATGGCCCCAACATAAACAATGAAAAACAAAACAAAACACAGTGCTGATCAGATTAGAACGGGCTTGACCAGTGCATGCAGCAAGCCCCCCACCCTCTCCTTTTCTAAAAACTAATAACCAGGATAGAACATTTATCATAAAGAGAAACTTACTCGGCATAGCTCTGTAGGTAGCATTGAAGCCTTGTCTCTGGACTGAGCTATCAGTGATGAAGTGAATCGTCAGGAAGTTTCCAGTTGAAACAAAATATGAAGGGATGATGTTTCCACAGAATGTCCCAACCAGAGGGAAATTAGTGTTGTCGCCATCATACACCTGACAGAGATACACACACACATTAAGAGAAATTTAGAGACATAAAGAGAAAAATGGCAAATCTACATTTGTCACCATGTATGGTAGTATCTCTCATAATTAAACCTTATCTTGACTTGCAGAGGTGCATTAACACAGCTAAAAATCTAAAGCTGTAGCTAATGGTTATTTTAGGTATAGCAATTCTATTCACACTAGTATCCTGCGATTAATTACATAAGTTAGTATCTGATGCAAAATTACAAAAAACTGATCTGACGATCAGAGGTAACAAACTGATCCAGGAGCTTTATAAAACAAAGCTTTATATTGTTTGTCATAAACAGTGCTTGATTAAATGACGCTATTATTAGAATATGGTTTCAAATAATTGTTAAAGTTGATGAAGGTTGTTTACTTTGACATAGTCATAGCGGCAAGAGGAGGAGCTCTCAAGATCGAAGGAAGTGAAAGTCAGGTTGATAACTTTGTTGACTGGCATCTCAATGGTCCACATGCAGTCCATCCTGGGTTCATAGCGTCCATCCAGGTTTGGATCTGGAGAGCCAAACATACCCATGGGCATGGACAGATATCCCCCACATCCCTGGGCTGGACCTGTGGATTTTCCAGGAACACAAAGTCAAAAACCATCCCCTAACGCTAACTTGCAATATCCCAGGACAATGGATTTCCCCTGGAAGGAGTCTAAAAACAGATAAGTTGCACACAACGCTAACTTTCTCATCATGTGTGAGAGCTCTTTTTGATTCATACTTTGACTGAATAATCCGTTAACTGTTATTACAAACCAGTATCACTTCAGCCACAAATAAGACATTTGTCCCTTCATGTATCACCCATCCATCTAGCACAGAGTTTGTCAGCTGTTGGTGTGAACAAAAGGTTATTATTAGTACATCAAATACTGTACAGCAACATTTTCCTACCTAGAGTTTGAGAGTAAACAGCTCTCCAGCCGATCCCGTTCACTGAGGCATCTGTCCTGAAGATGATGAACAGCTGGTTGGTGGTGGAGCGCAGATCTGGTGGGAGCACTGTGCCACAGAATTTTCCAAGCAAAGGTGCAAGGGAGTCCGGTCCATCATACACTGCCACGTAGTCATAGCGACAGGAAGAAGACGCTTCCAGGTGGAAGGTGTTAAACCTGTAGACAAAGAAAACTTTAAGGGCCCAGTACATGGATAAAATCTAGTGATATGCTGCTCTACAGAAAATAATAAAACCGTGTATTTTCTGACTTCAGTAAAACATTAACTGGCCTCCTGCCTTGAGTTTAATATATTTAATCATAAGTCTAAAGATGTTTTCCTCCTTTTCTCCTAAAGACTGATGATTTTCAGTTCGTGCAGTCAGTGTAGTCTTACTTGAGATCCACCACTGTGTTAGGTTGAACCATGATGTGGTAGGTACAGTTGATGTTGTGATGGTAGTTGGTCATTGAGAGTGCAGGGCTGCTCACTGTACCCATAGTGCTGTTAAAGAAACCACCACATGCTGCAACAATACAAACACACACACACACACACACGCACACGCACACGCACACACACACACACACACACACACACACACACACACACACACACACACACACACACACACACACACACACACAAAAATGTAAACGCTTTGAATTTTTAAGTCAACCAATCGACCGCTGACTGCTTAAGAAGCTAAACCTGAAACAAACTACACATTTTTCTTTTCAATTTCCAAATTGGCATCAGGAAATTTTTGTGTCTTCAGTTGCAGTTGATAATTTAGTTTTAAAAGAGTTTGTATTTCTTTATTCTGCTGAACAACCTTTTGTGTAGGCTCACTTTGTTTTTTTGTTTAAAAAACAAATTTGATAGCTTTGTATTTCCATTATTTTTCCTCTTTCTTTTCTTTGTACTTACGAATAGCGGTGTATTCTGCCAAGAAACCACTGTCAGAGACCACACTGTCAGAGTAAAAGTTGAGCAACATGGGACCAAAGGAGGAGAAGGGACCTGGGACAGTGTGACCACACAGAGTGGCAATAGGAGACGCAGTACTGTCCAGCCTGTAGATCTTCAGGCCATCGTACATACATGTGGAATGAGCTGAAACAGACAAGAAAGACAAAAACAGTGCACATTTAAGAACAATTACATCAAAAAAGAAGACTAAAAGTATGTATCTTTCTCCATTTACTGCTAACAGGTACCTTCAACTTGAAATGTCTGAAAAGTGAGGATGACCACAGTCTTCTCTCCAGCGTTTATTGTGTAGTTGCAGTTGGAGGAATAAGGATAGTCAGCTGGATAATTTGGCGAAACAACACGACCACTCGAAGCTGTGAAGTTTGCACCACACCCTGACAAACACAAGGCATCACAGTTTTAGAAATTCTGTTGGATATGCCATTTTTTACCTTAGTCCAAAACAGAAGAGCCACTGACAGTCTCTTCAGAAAGCTGGGATAAACTTCAGAGCAGACTGTCAGAATAAATCCTATTGGCTAATTTTCTCACTTTCAAAAGTATCATGGACTCTGCATTCTCATTTACACAACATTAATTTTAACACAGGTGTCACGGGAGGTAAATCTTCACAGTCAATTAAAATGAAAATTTCAGTCTTCTTTAAACCAAGACTTGAAGGTTTCTTAGCTGCTTGGTTCTTACTGGTGATGAAGGAGGCAGAGAAACCTCTGCCTGGAGTTCCAGTCGCTTGGAATCGGCTTGTGATGATGTTAAATGGAGCAACGATTGGAGCTGGGGCGACTGAGCCACAGCCCGTTGACAGCAGAGCCTCAGCATTTTCAGTCTGACCAGACCAAACCTACAAGGGAAATGCACCCTTGTTCAAGTGTTGTGTAGACAATGGACAGTAAAAGTCGATATTTGAAAGCACTCATAAGTTACTTTTCAGAAAGTGTATTCATTGTGTACTTTTCAAAACAAAATAACTTTTTTTGGGACCAAATGATCAGGCAACCTTTATGTAAAATTATGGACAAACAGGCCTGATTGTGGTGATAACTTACATCAAAGCATACCAAGATAAAGAACAATGGTAACTTAAAAATCAACTTTCTGTTTATCTTTTCAAACCTTGACATAGCTGCTCTCACAGGTCCCCGAGCTGTCTGGAATCTGGAAATCACTGTTGAAGCTCATCTCCAGATGGTTTCCTTCATGGGCAATGATCCGCCAGGAGCACTCCACATTAGCTGGGAAGTTTTGGGGATAGTTCGGAGACTTGAATGTGCCTGAATCAGCATGTATGACGCCTCCGCAGCCTGTGGGAAAACCAAAATATGTGATGACTCTGTACGGTGACATTGAATCGAAAATATCAAACAAGAACTGCAAACTAAAGATTGAAAACAGTGATAAAAATGTTTGGAAGCACCCTTTCGGAGGTCGAATGTCAAAATTTATGTGAGGGCCTGGGATAACCAGCATCCATTGTTGCCAGTTCCTTAACAACCTCACTTTAAAAATCTGAAATATCTCTATAAAATAAACAGGACCTTTGTTTAGCTCCTGTGTAAACCCACCTGAGGAATCAGCAGACCAAGAAGCCATAAAACCTCCCCTTGACACACTGTGGTCAGCCAGGAAGACGACGGCGAGCTTGTTGGATCCTGACTGGATGCTACCAGGGGAAGTGGTCCCACAGTACTGACCAATAATGGGAGAGCCAGGAGATCCCCCGTTGAATATGGTGAGTGAGTCCCAGCCACATTGAGAGTGGCTCTCCAGGTTGAAGTAGCTGAAGGTTAGCTGCAGTAGGACAGAGTAATTGCATAGTTGACCAATGGGACACATCCTCAGAGCATAACTTCAATTTGCAGGGTTCTGTCCCAGGCTGAGGTAGATGTAGATACTGACTGTGATTGTGTGACCTGCTGGAGCCTCTAGGAGCCAAGCACAGCGACTAGGGCTTGGGTACATGTTGGGGTAATTAGGACTGGATAACACCCCTCCCTCGCCAGTTTGCCATCCTCCACACTCTGCAAAGTTGTATCAAACCCAAAAATAGAGATGAGAACAATTTTCACCTCATGTTTTTGTAAACCTTATTGTAGGTTTGACAAAGCCAGTATCTTCCTTACCAGAGAACAAATACTTGGCTTTGAAGCCCAGGTCTCCCTGGGAGGAATCAGTCTGGAAATGGACATAGAGCTCTGGGGTAAACACCACAATTGGAACTGGAGGGATGGTCTGCCCACACAGTTTTGCGAGCATCTCTCCATTTGAGTCACCTGAGGAAAAGGGACAGAGTAATAAGAGACAGAAAAAAAGCCAAGTTTATAGAGAGTATGAACTCGCCTATATGTCTTTTTTTAACCTTTCACAATGACTTGCCTCTTACAGTAAACTTCCACTGCTGATCCTAATTGATCCAATAGCTAGCATCCATGATGGTAGGGGATATTAAAATAATACTAAATGCCAGTTCTCTCTGTGTGGAACTCACCTAAGCGAAACTGGAGGTAGTCAGACTCGCAGGTCTGGTGGGACTCTATGTGCAGATCTTCTATTAGAACCACGATGGAAGAGTTGATGTGATGATGGTTCCTGATCAGCCACTCGCAGTTAAGGTTGTTGCTGTAGTTGGACATGGGGTATCCAGGGGAAGTGAAGTTCCCACCGGCTGAGTTGCTCAGCTCACCACCACATTCTAAAAAGTGGAATGAAAAAATAAAATAAATTTTAAGTTGTACATTTAAATTCACAAGACAGATTAAATTCTGTTGTCTAAAACAGTTTAACAGCTTCTGTTTGATAAAGGTTTATTATGGCATGACTGAAGAACTGTACGCACAGGGAACTGTGATTTTCCCTCATTTAGGGAACAAAAGACCCAATTGTACAGTTTTGGTATTTTTTAACTTAGAAGAAAAGTTTGTTTCTACTTTGAATCAGGAAAGTTTCAAACCTGCAGGTTCATCTGAAGAGTAGGTAGCCATAAAGCCACCGTTGGACACAGAGGCATCGGTGCGAAACACAACAGTCATGGTGTTGCCGGAGGAGCGCACTTGGGTCCCAGCTGGTACTGTACCACAGAACCGCTGGAGGCGTGGAGCGTCTGCAGCTATACCATTACGTACCTAACAAAAAGAATTACCATGAAGACAGGAAAACAGGTCTCATAATCAACAGCACCACTGAAAAGTATAAACAGTGAGTTTAGACTGTAGACCTAAACTGCAACGAGTGGGTTTATGCTCTGTACAAACTTTACAGTGCAGTGATTGGTAAACATTTGTGGCAGTTGCAAAAACACAGGACATTATCAAACAGTCAACTATATGAAAGGCCTCAGACATACACAAAACTGTGTCATTAATCAAAATAATAGTCTTTACAACTTTCAGACTGGGTTAGAAAACATTTTCATTATCCTGCTGCTCATAAAAGTCTCTAAAATCTTGGCACGTGTTCAGAGAAGAATTACAAAGAAAGGTAACTTGTTATTAAAGTCTCCTTGGGTAGAAGTGAAGTCATAGACTTCTTGTCACTTCCTGTTGAAAAGGATTTCAGATATCTGTGAGAAACTTGTCTGTGCAACTTCAATTTAAATTTGCTTTACCCATGCAGTTGTATAGCTGTTGTGATTCGCGAGCAGCTGTACAGAAGTTAATAGGCTAATAGATAACTCAGGTACAGCTAAATGGTTGCAGGCTGTCCCTGATGAAAAAAATAAAATAAAATAAACCTCCTACGTCCAAACCAATGGTGGCAAAAAAGCGCCAGTCTGGCCGAGTTCTTAATCTGTGACTATCAAAATAGATTTTCCTTGCAGATTGAGATTTTGATCACTTTGTGGATTTTAAATGTTTAATGTACTTATATAACATGTAACTACTCCAGGCTTTCTAAAGTTAATATAGATTACATATCCGCAGAATGTGACTCACTTCAACGTAGTCGTATACACATGAAGTACCAGAATCTTCCAACCGCAGGTCGTTGATGGTGAGCGTTACTCTGCGACCTGGGAGCACAATCAGGTCCCAGCGACACAATCGGCTGTGTGGGTACAGGTTGGGGTAGTTTGGAGAGGAAATTGTACCAGATGGAGCATTCAGCTCTCCTCCACAGACTGTGAAGGGGTGAAAAGGTCAAACAACAAAAAAAGAAAAATGTTTCTGATTTGAGAAGAAAAAAATGTAGAATGAAAAACGTAACATACAAAACATGTAGAAACAACAAGAAGTTGGCCCTTAGTTTTTTTCAGTTTGCTCAGTTGGTCTTTTATCTGTTCTTAATTATTTACTCTTATGTTATACAGAAAAATAAAAGCAATTCAATAACTAAAGGTATTCCTCTATCAGCTCATTTTAAGTGACAATACTCACAAATTAGGTGCTCTACATTAATAGTTATCATTAACATATAATACGTCATTCTCAAACCACCAGAAGAACAGAAAAGGATCCCACCTTCAACACTGGCTTCAAACGACAGACTGAAGCCGGCTGCATTTCCTTGTGCGTTGCTGACAAACCTGACATAGGCAAAACTGTCAGATGTGTCCAAGGAAGCTGGAAGATTACTGCCACAGTGTCGGCCCAGCAGACGCCCTGCATGGACACAAACACACACACACACACACACACACACACACACACACACACACACACACACACACACACACACACACACACACACACACACACACGTTTTGAAATACAGTTAAACCTTTATTGAAAAGTCTTATTCTTGTGAGCTCTCATTTCTGTCTCCGTTCCCTTCTTTGACTGACTGGAGGTGAATACCATGTATCCTCTGTACAGCATCAACTATGAGCACCACATTTCACATTAAATAACACAATGAGCGCTGAAGTAAATCTCTGGTTTCCTCACCTGAAGCGTTGTAATCTCTGATCTCCACGTAGTCATCAGTGCATCCTGAACTGGTCTGCAGGTTGAAGCTCTCGTAGGTTAAGGTGAGGTAGTGCCCTGTGGGACCCTCCAGGTACCACTCACAGTTAGAGCTGTCTGGATAGTTGGAATCTGGGAAGCCAGGGCTGTGAAGTGTACCTGACTGACCTATGTAAGTACCTCCACATGTTCCTGTCAAGATAAGACAATGCAAATATCAACAGTCAGAAGAGTTTAATCCTCCTTTTCTTCACAGTATCAAACACAGAAAGTTATTGTCTCTGATCCGTTCACTCCACTGATTTTTAAGTGTGTAACTTATTGTCCATCCATCCAGCCAGCCAGGCTGAAAACCTATCAGAGGGCAGACAGACAACCATTCATGCACACACCAATGCAGTTTAGTGTGACCCATTCATCTGATGAGCATGCTGGAAAGAGCCCACCAAGCCTGCATGCACGCACGCATGGGGAGAACATGCAGGAAATATTTGAACCTCCTTGCTGTGAGGAAACACCTCTGACCACTGTACCACCATGCAGCCCTTAGTGTGCACAAACTGTGTGACCCCTGAGATTTACCTACCGATGGAGTACTTTGCCTTGAAGCCTTTGTGAGTCAGGCTGGTGTCAGTACGAAACCTGAGCAGCATGGAAGAACCAGTGGAACGTTGAGTAGATGGTCGCGTGTTGCCACACAGTCGAGAAATTAGGTCATCGTTGGAACTGGAGCCATCACGCAGCTCCAAGTAGTCGTACAAACAGCTGAAAAAAAACAGTTCATGAATTACACAGTTCTTAACTTCTTTTTCTTCGTTTGGTTGATACATATTTATCTGCAGACTGGCTGCTACTACAGCACAAGCTGTATGGGTTAACTCAACGACAAACAGGGAGTGTTTGTTTTGGAACTATAACTTTATTCTTTTGACTGAACTCACTGCATACATGTAATATGACTCAGTTTATGGTAACAGAGTGCAGCGGGCTTTAGGATATCAGCTGATTGTTGTACATAGCTGTCAGTTTGTGACTGTAAAGTTTGTAAAGTAAAGGATTGGATGTCTGATATTGTACATAATAACATCACAGAAAAACCACCAACCTGCTCGACTGCTCAATGTAGAACTCATCTTCAAAGTCAATCTGGACCAGTTCTCCGTTTGGCACAGTAATCACCCAGACACAGTCAATGTTCTGGGGGTAGTTCTGAGGATAGTTTGGTGATGTGATGTAACCAGGAGGATCATTATCATTAAGCTCAATGAAGCCCCCACAAGCTGTGGAAACAGAGACAGAAAGAACGTGTTCATGGTTGATCCCACATTGAAATTCTTTCTATTGCAGATATCCATCATGAAAAATGTATTAAAAGATGCGGGGGTTGTACCCTGACTGTGGGCTTCAAAGGTCAGCTTAAAGCCACTGGCCTCGTTTGAGGCATCTGATATAAAGCGTATAAACAGGTGGTTGTCTGTGGTCTGGAGCATGGAGGGTGGGCTTGAACCACAAAGTCGACCCCCGAGTACTGGAGATGAAACATCTGGACCATTTCTGAGCTGTGGAGGCAGCAGTGAAAGTGTATGAGCTTCTGTTTATAACAGTGGTTCTCAAATTTTTTTTTTCAGTGATGTTCCACCTGTGAGTTGTTTTTGTTTTTTTCTGCCAAGTACCCTCTAACAAGCCCAAAGCAGGTTTGGTTGGAAAAAAAAAGACATTAAACACAGTGCTGTACTATTGGTGCCTATTGGATATGATATTCAGTTTATGAACTTAAACTAATATTTGATTCAAACATTAATTAAATAAATGGTGGTAAGGAATTTTTCTTGGTTGCTACTTTCTGAAAATACATTTTTGAATCTTACATACCTCCAGGGTACATACACCCCCATTTGAGGACCATTAGTTTATTACATCTACAGATATTACAACAGTTTTTGACTGAAAAGAGAAACAGGTACATCTAAAGAACAAAGCTCTGAGGATCAGCGATGATCCACTTTTTCAAAACCACATCAAATAACACATAAAACCTCAAGGAAAAACTTAATAAGAGGTGTGAAGGGTTGACTTCTGACAGACTTGGCGCAGTTTCATCCACTTCCAGGTTCTTTAATTCTACAAGTTAGTTCAATGCTCTTTTAGCCAGATTTCTCTATATCTTCAACAAACAGATATTTTACCCCATTATCTACTTTGCCTGAAAATAACCAAAACAAACAAAACTCCATCTACTACACTACCACATTTTTCAAACTCTGAAAGGACTCTATACATTGTCAATGAGTTTTATGGATTTTGTTCTGACTGACTGTCGATTAAAAACAAACAGAACTTGGTAATTTCATTTATGGTTTACCTCCACATAGTCTCCTGTGCTGCATGCAGTCCCAAAGCCCTGAATCTGGAAGGGGCTCTGGAAAGTAACAGAAACTCTAAAGCCAGGTGTCACCATCACATGCCATTGGCAATCAAGACCAGGTCCATAGTTCTGGGGGTAGCGTGGACTACTCAGGATTCCCCTGTCTACATGCAGACGGCCCCCGCAACCTGAAAAATCAAGGACTATGGTTAAACGCTATCTAACCACAATTTATTAACCATTCATTGCCTGGGCACAGCTCAAATATTACATTTCTAACCCTCCATCTTTTTTTCTGACATTTGAAAATGCAGCTATGTTGATTTCAGTGTTGAATTAAGTGTTTAACTTTATTTTGTAAAAAGAACTTTTCACATTCTGCTGACACATTTTGTTTAACAATTTATGTAATGTAATATTGTGTGATACACAAAAAATACATGTTTGTGTTTCATTATTCAGGCCTGCATCGGATTAAAAAAAAATAATAAAAAAATGCACTTCATGATTTTGTTTAAGGGGAAACATAAAGAGGTTATCATGTATTTTATATTTGCTTCTCTTGTGTGTTACCTTTGGAGTAGGAGGCATTAAATCCTCGGCCACTGACGCTGCTGTCAGAGGAGAAGTGGATATACATTGCGTCTCCAGTTGTGTGAAGAGGACCTGGAGGGTCTCGACCACACACAGTGGCAAGCACAGGGGACAGACTTGATGCACCTGAGGAAAAAAATACAGATAGAAATGGGAATCAGAAGGTATACAATAAATAAAGCAAGAAAAAAATAGTCTTTTGCTATAAAGTTCTTGATACATTAAACTAGTAATGCACCCTGTATGCACAAAAATTTTAGACTGTTTTCTCCCAACACTGACATTGAAGCCCTAAACCTCCTGAAGTAAAAGTACACAATGACACTTTTGATTACCACTGCCAAAAAAGTAATACGTCCCAACAGCTCATTTCAGGATATCTATAAATTATACCTCTGTTTTCTTGTGAATGATTTAGTTTTTATTTCTGATACTTTCATTTATCTGTTCCTATATAACTGATTAGTTACTCATTATTGGAATGATAAAACCAAATCTGAATGGCAGCAGTCAAACAGAAGAAATATAAGCTGCCTACTGTGACTTCCTAATTAAAGAGTACAAAAACAATCCCAGGCACCTTTTCATGTCTTTGACCAGGCTGACAGTCACAGCTTCACTGATCATCATGTATTAAACTGAGCTACAATGGCTTTGTGAGCTTCTTTAGTGATTAGAGACCTTGGTGGTAAACTTCTGCCCTTGACAGGTGTCTTTGATTAGCTCCAAAGTATTTGTTTTAAAACCTAATATATACCTCGACTTTTTCTTCTTACTTGTTGACCTCCCTTAAGTAGTTTCAGCAGTTTCTCCAGCTAAACCATTGACCTTTCTTTGAGACATCTCCTCAAACATAACTACACTAACTACATTTTTGAAGTTGGACAACAACCTTTGCAGGCATTTTCATGTGTGAAAAATTGGCAAAACACTGATTAATACCAGCTTCACTTTCACCCACACAGAGAGAACTTATATTATTATTTCTGTGTCATCCTGTGTGTATATGTGTCTCACCATCTCTAATGACAAGGCTGTCAAAGTAGCAGTCGGGGTAGTCTTCCATATCTAGATATAAGAGGTTAAACTCGACAGTTGAGTCCGGGGAACGTATCAACCAGGTACACTCCTGGTTTGGAGGATAGCTATCGGGCCAGCCAGGTGAAAAGAGGAATCCAGGATTCTCCCCTGGCATAAGTGATCCACCGCAGGCACCTAATACATGCGTAACAGAAAAGTACAACTATAAATCAAAACCATCTAAACATCAATTTAAAAAATGATTCATACAGTTTAAAAAATATATAAACAACTGAAAAAGTTCAGTTTTTAAATCAATTTTGGAAAAGCGAAGTTAAAAGAGCCAAATGGATGATCTGTTATGTCTGACCTGGTGGGATAGTGGGTGGTGGCCCAGAGTCCTGGATGGCGGTCCACTCCACAAGAAAGCCTTTTCCTCCGACCACTGTGTCTGACTGGAACTGCAGAGTGACGGTGCTTCCTGTGCTCCTCAGAGGATGTGGAAGCCTTACACCGCAGAAAGTCCCGAGGGGATAGTAATGAACGCTGGGGCCGTCGAATATCTGCAAACACACAGAAGGTTAAGGGTAGAGTATCTGTCTCACACCTGAGCCTTACATATAATTATAGTTAGTTCAGTTTTTTGTTGCATGTAAACAAATTCCCCATGAAACACTACTGTGTATTTTCAAGAACATAAGATGTGGAGCAGGTGTGAGTTATAAAATCACCTATATATGGTGGACTTTTTAATGTCTTAAACTTGAAACCATTGGTTTAAGGTGTACTGATATCTGCATCCTCAAGACAGGTATAACAGGTGCTTGACAGGTGCTTAAATTTAATTACATCTTTAGCGTATGCTTTATATATCATACACTGAAAAAAATAAACTTTTTTTTTGGATCAGGATCCCTTTTAAAAATGCCAGTGCGTCAGTTTCTTTGGATGCCATCCATAACCCCTAAACCTAACCTCATCCTAACCTAACATCCTAAGCTAGGATGTTACCATAACACATCCTTACTTTGAGATGGTCGTAGTAGCAGTCGTACAGGTCCTCTATATCCATGTCTAGAAAACGAATCTGGATGTAGCTGTCTCCTTCCACAGTTATAGTCCAGCGGTAGTGAGCGTTATTTGGATATGTTCTGGGATACAGAGGGGATGCTATCTGACCAGACTCTCCCGTCAAATCATTTCCATACACTAAGGGAAAATGGAAAAGCCACATTAAATTTTTACACAAGTTTCTGTTTTGGTTGTGAAATTAAAACTAATTGCTAACAAATTTCAGGGACTCTTAGCCAGTTCAGTAAAAGTGTCAAAAAGTAATTTTAAACATTTACTCACAGTGTGAAAAGGTGGCTCTGAATCCTGCTCCACTAACAGAAGCGTCTGAGACAAACTTAATCCACAGGATGTGACCGACCACAGAGGTGTAGTTGGAGGGGAGCGAGTTTCCACAAAAACGACCGACAAGAGTCCCTGTGGAGTTTCCCTCTCTGATTTCAAGGTAGTCATTTTGACAGCTGTAGTCTCCCTGAAGGTGAAAGGTACTAAAAAAACCACAAGGACATTACTGTTAGTATTAGCTAATGAGGTATCCTGTATACAGACAAAGCAAAAGGCAGTAAACAGGGATTCTCAAATGTACTAACATAAATGAGAGCTGGAGGCGATTCCCTGGTGAGCTCCTGATGGTCCACACACACTCAACATTTGGTGGATAAGCATCCGGATAATTAGGACTGTTAAATGCACCGCTCTCCATCACCAGATCTCCTCCACAACCTCAGAAGTAGAAAGGAGAATCGTTTGTTTTCTGAAGACAGTGAGAACATTTTTGTGTCCAGTCAGAAACGTAAGCAGAATGTTGAAATACTGAAGGCTTACTGGAGGTAGATGCTGAGTAGGTGGCTCTGAAGCCCTTTTTGGAGACAGAGCTGTCAGATACAAAGTTGACCACCAAAGAGTTACTGAAAGAGGTCACTGGGTGAGGTACTTCAGAGCCACAGAAGGTACCTGATGAAGATAAAATATTCAATATGAATTAAAGATGGAAACAATTGTTATAGCTTTAAAAAAATGTGACCATGTATTGAGACCAGTAGTAACTGTGCAATCATAGAGAATACAGACCTGTTTCTCTCTCACACACAGACATATACAAACAACCTGCTGAGTTATAACTACCTATGGAAGGAGCCTGGTAGTTGTCTCCATCCAGTATATTCACAGCATCATGGGTGCAGTCTGAATTGACCATCTCTAACTCGAAGTCGGTGAATGACAGGGTCACATGGTTGACTGGTCAGAGAAAGAAAAAGCAAAAGGTTTGCATTACACATTTTGTGGAGCTGTTACATACAATATAGAGCATCTCTAGCCACAGAGGATGGCTCTAGCAACTCACATGGTTCCTGTGCTCTGATGATCCAGCTACAGTTCTGATTAGGAGGGTACTGTGCGGGGTACCGAGGTGATGCAATGGCTCCTCCAAGATCGTCAGTTGTGATGGTCGCACCACAAGCTTTAAGAGATCAAATACAAAATTTCACTCTCAGTACTCAGTGCAATTCCTATTTTGTTGATTTGAAAAAATATGTAGGCACACAGTTCAATCATGTTCAAAATTAAATTTGATTGAAATACTTTTGACACTGCATGTTGTTCATATTTTAGTTTTGTCAGAGAAGAACCTCAAATATCTAACTAAAGAGAATAAAACAGAAAATAAATAATACTTAAAATATCAACTTGATTTTTAAATATTGGGCTCTTGAATTAACACAAATACATCTAATTGATAACTCAATTTCCTTTAAGATGAAATTATGTTAGTAATTAAAAACTTGTCAAAACTAATAAAGATACCAGTTTTATTGAATGCAATGCTTTTCCATTTAAACAAATACAATCAAACCATATCAAGATGTGTGAATCAGTGGAGTAAAGACACCTACCCTCAGAGAAGCGAGCGCTAAAACCGCGGTGGCTGCGGCTGGAGTCTGACCGGAAGCGAACGTAGATGGTGTTCTGTGTTGAAGTGATGGAGGGATGGCTGGTACCACACACTTTGGCAAGCAGGGGAGATGACATGGTTGGACCATCATAGATCTAAATGGTGAAAAACATTTGGATAAAGGTAAGTTCGGTAGCTTTTTAATGCTGAGTAGAAACATACATCTATAGAGCACATCTACCTTTATGCTGAGAGGCAACATGAGTGATCTCCCCAGTTAGACTTCCTGAGTTATAGACTGAACTAATACAATTACTCACTTTTTTTAGTTAAAGCTAATTCATGCAGATTTTCCATGACCAGCTACTTCACCCGTTTGCCTTTGTAGTTAACAATTTTCAAACTGCTACAAAGTTAATTTAAAAAGTTATATACAGGAAATAAACTATCATTAAAAGACTTCCAGAAAGATCATAGGACATCTCTTTTATTATATACTATTCAGGTTGTCCAGGAAGTGAATGACCTTCAAGGACTGCTTTATAAGTCAGGGCTTCCTGAAGTAAAAACATGGTCATCTCTGCCCTACATATAATTTTTTCATATTTTTTTTTTTTTACCAAATTAGAGGGCATTAAACACATCTTGTTTATAGAAGTGTTTCTCCGATCTAGTCAACTGACATACTGATTTTTATATTTCTATTCTTATCAGTTACTTACAGCCACAAAGTCCCACATACAGCTGCTATGAGGTTCAATGTCCAGGTCAGAGAAATTGAGGAAAACCCGGTGGTTCTGATCCACACTAATAACCCAGGAACAGTCCACATTGTTGGGATAGCTGTTGGGGTATAAAGGAGAGTGAATCTCCCCTGATGGAGCTGTTACTGGGCCTCCACAGCCTGCAGGTAGAAAGAAAAAGGATTACTGGGAGGTGCTGTTGAAAATGTCCATAATATACAAGCACATTGTGAAAAAGATTATATTTCTCAGTTGTTCAGTTCAAAAAAGTGAACTTGGCTTAGTTAATGGAAACCCCAAATTCAGTATGTCATGGTATTAATATTACTCATTAAGACCAAATCACAGGTGTCCACACTCACCTCCTTGGGCTTCCACCCAGCTTGCATTGAAGCCTCTACCACTGACGTAGGCATCAGACTTGAAGCGCACAGTGAGCAGGTTTCCAGTGCTGGACACACGCATTGGACTTGATGTGGTGCTGCAGAGCTTGGCCAGCTGAGGGGCTAACAAGTCTGGGCCACCATACACCTGAAAAAGAGACAAAGGTTATTTTCAAAAACACAGTTTCCCCATTCAAATAGGTACTGGGGAGTCATAAGTCACCTAAAAGTTTTATAAATGGCTAGAAAAAACTCTGCAGTGTGTCTTTGTCATGTTAACACAGTTTGATTCATGAAACAGGAATCATGGTGGTGAGATTAGGCATGTAGTGTTAATACTGAGATCAGGTCTGGGTTTAAGAGACATCTCTCTTGAAAGGAAATATGAAAAAGGGATTAATAAAAAGCAAATACAATTCTTTCTTTCTTTCTTTCTTTTTTTCTTTCTTTCTTTCTTTCTTTCTTTTTTTCTTTCTTTCTTTCTTTCTTTCTTTCTTTCTTTCTTTCTTTCTTTCTTTCTTTCTTTCTTTCTTTCTTTCTTTCTTTCTTTTGTGTGAACTGTACTCAAGCACAAGAAACAGATTTTGTGACAGTTCGTTAATATCTTACTTCCAGCACATCGTAGTTGCAGTCTGGGTGGAACTCCACGTCAAACTCGTGGATGGTTAGAGTAATGCTGCTGCCAGCTGATGTGGTGATATACCAAATGCACTCCCTGTTTTCAGGATACCTGTCTGGATACTCTGGGCTGTTGAAGGATCCACTGGGACCAGAAAGTTCCCCGCCACAACCTAAAGTTGGTGGGACAAAAATGTTTGTATTATTGTGTAAAATGTAAAAAAAAAGTCAATGAAGACTTTTCTTTCAAAAACAACACAAAAAAAACAGAAACAAAGAAAGACATTACAGGTTTGGAAGTCAGTGACATTATAGACAAAAACAGAGTTACCAACTAACTCCAGATTAACAACAAAAATAGCGTTATTCATGTCAGTTTTCTTCCAGGCCCAGGTCAAAATCTTGATTTAATGATAAGAACACTGTGTATCTGCTGAAGTGTGATTAAATGATTGTCAAAATAAATAAAACTGCACAGGCATTATCAGAAAGTAACTGCTTGATCTCATATTCAAATTGATTATCGGAAGATGGAAGTCTGAGTTAAGACCAACAGTTATATCCACCTTTGTGACACTACTTCCCTCTGATGAGAGGTTACAATCTTTCTGTTTTTTTTTTCAATTAAAAATGTATCTCCAAGTTGCTTTGTGGTTTACACTTAAAGACTAAAATGAGCTGTTTGAAGTAAATCTAAACTGCCAGATTCTTATTTCCAACTCTACATTCCAGGCAACGATAGGTGTCTATTACAGAAGCTTCCCAAATTGTCAGTGATCATGTTGGTGTGGCACTTTGTTTAACTTGCTACAGTAATGTGGGATGAGTATGCTTTCTTTTCTCACCTCTTTCTTTACTAACTGTGCCAAACCTGGGAAAACCATCAGCAGACAAAATATTTCGTCCAGGTATCCTCAAAAACAAAAGAGGACCTTCACCATTTCCTTACCGTTTTGGAACCACATCATCTGGAAGCCGGGCATTGACACTGAAGAGTCTGTTGTGAACGTGATGGTAAGTGCTGAGCTCGTGGTGCCACTGGCTGGAGGCGGGGTATAACCACAGTACGTCCCAATCAGAGGAGCTTGTGTGTTAGGCCCGTTATACAACTAGAAGAGTGATATTTCAGCGGTATCAGTTTGCTTATTTGTTGCCAAAAAAATTAAACAATAAGTAAATCAGTCGTAATGAACTGTGAGCTTAGTCACGTTTTGTCTTAAAATCCAATTAATAAATATTTTCTCTGTTTACCTTAATGTAGTCATAGTGACAACTGCCACTCTCCAGCTGGAAAGCAGTGAAGGTGTAGTTGATGGTGTTTCCAGTGGTGCCCTGGATGGTCCAGCTGCACTGGGTGTTGGAGGGGTAGTTGTTTGGAAAGTTCAGTGACTCTATCACTCCTCTGTGCCGGTTTGAGATCAGTATGTTGTTACAGCCTGGGCAGACAGACAGATGGATGGATGGAGGAAATTTAGACACAGTTTGGACAACATTTTGACTTTTTGTTAGCGGTGTGATGTTTTACTCGAGAACTTGAAACATCTATACATCTAGGGATGATCCGATACACCAATTGGTATCGGCGCCCAATGTGGCTGTTTTTGGAGGACTGGATAGTATTGGATATTCAGATTTAAAGTGAGTGTTCCTCAAGAAGCTACCAACAGGACTGACTTTAATACAACAAATTTAATTTGTCATTTACAACAGAATCACCTAGCAGAGTATGGGGTTTACCAGAGAAAGGTATCGGATCAGATCAGTACCGGCAAAAAAAGCAACAGATCGGATGTCAAAAAAATCTGTATTGGGACATCCTCAGTTACATCTATAAGTTAACATGATAAATTTGACACATTATAGGGAATTCAAACTCAGGAGCCCATCAGTTAGCAGGTATGTGTGTTTTCTTACTTGACGTGTATGATGCGACGAAGCCTCCAGCGCTGATGCTGCTGTCAGTACGTAGCTTGATGTAGAGCTGATTGCTGGAAGAGTTGATGGGAACAGGCATTTGATTGCCACAAAGCCTGGCCAGCTCTGGAGCACTTGTGCTGTTACCATCATAAACCTGAACACACACACACACACACACACACACATCATTAGACACAAAAAAGCCATTGTATATCATGGCTGTACCTACTTGTAACAGATACTGTAACTACTTCCATGGTGATAATAACAGTGATAATTAAATTCACTGATAAAGTTGAAATATGTTTATTCTGTGAAGTAAATGAAACTGATACATTCACATTCTGAGGTATATCACTCACCGCTACGTAATCATATGTGCAGGATGAGCTGGACTCAAGGTGGAAGTCTGAGAAAGTGAGGAAGACCTGGCTGCCCTGGCTGGTCTTGATGGTCCAGTAGCACTCAGCATTGGGGTGATAGGGCAATGGGAAGTTAGGTGAGGAAAATCCTCCAGATGCAGTTGTCAACATCCCTCCACATCCTTTAAGAGAGAAAATGATCAAAGGCACAAATATTTAAGAAAGTCTGTCTGTGTGTGAGACAAGAGATGGTTTTGTTAAATTAATCTGGTATAAATATTTTTTCAGTCTCTGCACTTTTTTTATTTGTTTAACTATTTAAAAAAGACTATTTTTAAATAGTAGCACCATCCATCCATCCATCCATCCATCCATCCATCCATCCATCCATCCATCCATCCATCCATCCATCCATCCATCCATTAATCCATCCATTAATCCATCCATTAATCCATCCATTATCTTAAATTCTATTTTTGGTAAATATATTTAGCTTGGCTTCTTTGATAACAAATGATAATCAAATGGACCAATGATTTCTTAACTGAAAGTATAACATGCATGGCATTTTTTGGTAAACATTGATACAATCCATATTCTTCAAAATAACAGATTGTTTGCACGTTTCAGTATCCCAATGTTTGTTTTTGGCTCTCAATCTCAACAGAATGGAAAAATTTGATGAGAAAAACCAATGTACCAGTCTGTGTGCCATCCCAGTGAGCATGGAATCCAGGATTTGTGATGCTGGAATCTGATCGGAATCTCACCCAGAGTCGGTTACTATGGGATACGAGGACTGGAGGCTTCTGATTGCCACAGAATTTACCAATCAGCGGCGATGTTTCATAGCCACCATCCCTATAAAAGGGAGACAAAATTCAAAATACAAGTTCTCAGACTTGATGCCCTAAGAGAGCTGTCAACCCACATAAGCATCCAGAAAAAGTTCCCTTTTAGGATCCCAGCATTCAAAAAGTAAAGACACAAGTAATATTCCCTGGTTAGAGATATCTAAAACTTTATCTTTTTAGAGTTTGACACAAGAAATCTTTAACTTCAAAGCACTATTCAAAAGTGTTTAAACCATTTGTTTAACAGCAATGAAATTCTTAATTTCAATATTTATTAAGTGTTAATTGCACTCTTAATTGTAATTCCGGTATTTTGCATCAAACACAGTTCTTGTCAAGTACATAAAAATATTTCTGTTCCCTGTTAATTTACTTAAGACTTTGACTGTGTTTAAGGACAAAAACAAATTAAAAGCTTTACCATCATCATTCTTTCCATACCTGATCTCTACAAAGTCAAAGCTGCAAGACGGGTAGGATCCCTCCAGTTGAAAGTTTGTGAAGTTTAGCATAATCTGCATGTTGACCTGCACAACAATCTTGAAGACACAGTCCCTATTTGTGGGATAATGGTTCGGGTAATTGGGTGAAAAGAAGGATCCCGTAGAGGAGGTGAAGGTCTCACCACAGTCTGATGAGAGAAACATTTTGACAGAACTTTAAAATTTGTTTACAACATCTAATTCTTCCATATGAGAACAAAGTACATCCGACAAACATAAAATATATGGGTATTTGGATTTTTAAAACAGGGTTTTCCTGAACGTATAAACACATTTGTGCTTTAGAATAGTAAATCAAATAAAAATGTGTTAAAAAGTTTTGATCTCCTGACTTCACTGTAATGGATAAAGAGGCTGGTTGTTTTGTGCTTGATCAGTCTGAACAAGTCTTTATGGAAAGAATTCACTGTTGAGTGATACAAATCTAAGGCTTGTCAGTCAAAGTTTTTTTGTTGAATTTTCCAAATGTCAGTTTTCCTGACTGGCCAGTGTTTCTTGTGTACCTGTGGAAGCATCGATGGAGACGTAACTTGCAGAGAATCCTTCAGATCCTAAACTTGAGTCAGTCACAAACAGCAAGGACAGCTGGTTGTCTGTACTGGTAATAGATGGAGGTATTGAACGCCCACAGTACCTGAAAGAACAAAGCAACCAAACACCTTTAGTCACCAAGTATGCACACACACATGCATACACTTACTCACTAATAAATAAATTATCATGTACCTTCCGATCTTCGTTCCCGTCTGCACAGTGCCATTATCATACACCTCCAGGTAATCAAAGTTACAGTTTGTGTGGTACTCCAGGTTGAAGGTGTGAAACGTAAGCCGGATCAAGTAGCCTGAGTCCACATTGATGTACCAGGTACAGTTGGCACCATGAGGGTAGTTTGAGGGGTGGCCAGGGCTTGTGATGCTGCCTGAAGGACTGGTCAGGGTATCACCACAGCCTTTAACAGAAACACAAGGACAACAGATCAGTTTGCTTCAAATGCAGGTAGATAAATGTTCGTACTTTTGGGTGTCAGTCTTTCTACTTAAGTAGGCAACATTCCTTACATTATGCTTACACTTTATCTTTTATCCAGGCTGTGTGTGTGTGACTTATAAGCATGTACAGAGGAATGAAGTGTTCAGATGTTGGTGTGGAAACGAGTATTTTACTCTTGGTCTGGCTGTTTCTCAGACTCAGTGAATAGTGACTGTATTTTTCACTTTATAATTTAAGTCTTCAATGAAGAAGGTCTGGTACTCTGGAGATGAAAACAGCCTTGGGTCCATTCAAATATGTACATTTATTTTATATACGGTATAGATACTACACCCACCTTCCAAGGCAGAGCCGTAAGCTGCCTCAAAGCCATGGTTGGTGACAGAAGAGTCGGTTTTGAAGTAGATGTACATAGATCTCTGAGTTGACTGAAGCCTGGGGGGAATCTCAACGCCACAAAATGTTCCCAGAAGAGGAGAGCTGGATGTAGAGCCATCTCTGACCTGGAGAGACATGCATCTTTAGTCATCCACAATCTCATCTAAAGAAATGAATCCCATGATACATAAAAAGGTGGGAAGGTTTTAGTTTTACAAAATGTTCTTTAATTTTTTTTTCTATAGTCCCACTGTTAGAGATGGGTACCTTTTACGTTTGAAACGATTCAGTACTGATGCCCGGTACCTGGCAATCGGTACCGGTACTCAACAGTACCAATTTTCCGTACTTTTTGTGTTTAAGTGGTAAAAAAAAAATATTGATTTATCAATAATAACACCTTTTTATATTAAACATATTCATTCTTCAATATATAACCTTGCAATGCTGTGTTCATGTCCAGCATGGAAAATTACCTTCTCTTCCACTCCCTCCCAGTCACAAGAATGCATTTAGGTACCTTAACATGGTACCTTTTGATTTTACATGAACAGGTACCCGGTACTTTTGACAGAAACCGGTTGGTACCTATAAAAAGAACCTATTTTGGTACCCATCCCTACCCACTGTTAGATCTCTCTGCTTAATCATTGAGTCATATGCACAGAGTGCTTCAGACAGAGGCTGGGATAAGGGTTTTTTAAAACATCTGAATGGATAAAAGATTGTTTTTAGTTTAAAACTATGGAAAATTACTGTGAGGGAACTGGAAAGAGCATAAAAGACGAAGGATGAAATGTGTGCATTGGAAGAGGAATGTTGTGGCTGTTTTCACATTTAGGACTAAAATCAAACATTTTGTTGTTTATAGTAAATTTCTAAGGCTAAATAAACTGATAAATTAGTTAAGTATTTATTTACCTCCACATAGTCGTAGCGACAGGAGCCCCCTTCAACGTCAAATGACAGGAAGTTGAGAGTGACCACGTAGCCCTCTGGCTGGTTAATGACCCACTCACACTCCTTGTTGTGCGGATAGGCATCAGGATGATAAGGAGAGCGTATCTGCCCATTTCCAGACAAAGTGCCACCACAAGCTGGGGAAAAAGAGGGTCAATGTTTGTTAGTAACTCAAACAGTGGCCTGTTCAAACTTCATCATCTTCATCTATGCCTGATTTCATTATTTCATCTTTTTTCACTTGTAGTCCTCCGTTTTATTGTTAAAGACAAAGACCCAATACCAAACAAGTGTATCAAATTTTCATTGAAAAAGCTTGGCAGAATGCCGGGAGCTCTTGGTTGAAATCTAGGATACTTGATCGATCACTCGCTATATGATATTAGTCTAAAACACATACAAATAAATAAAAAATTTTCAATACTTTAAGATTTGCACATATTGGGTTGGCTGTGGCTCAGAAAAAAAGTGGCAGGTTGAGTTGAGGGATCAAATTCACATCTGTATTTGTTTATTTTTAAGTGTTTAATCTCACCAACAGTGTACATGGCCCTAAAACCCGCGTGGCTGACTGAGCTGTCTGATCTAAACCGCAACCAGAGGAAGTTGGAGGACGAGCGAATGGGAGCTGGCAGGGTGCTCCCACAGTATTTCCCAATCAGAGGATCAGTCTCCAGTCTTCCATCCCGAACCTCGAAAACAAGGAGTAAAAGACCTGAGTATGGAATGGTTTTGATTTTGCTGATGAAAATTAAAACAAAAGTATTAATTAAAGACCTTTGTCATGATTAAATGGGTTAGAAATGTCAGTTACTTTTTAAATGACACAACTGAAAACTTCATGTTGCAAACGTTGATTCAGCACTGTTGCACAACAAGCATCTTGAATTTTTTAACACTGTCAGTAATTCAAACTGACCTTAGCTCTTGGATAATGGATCAGGCAGTTATCAAAGTTATTGTTCCCATCAGAGGGTGAAAACCAGAAGGGGGATTGTAACTAAATCTCCTATGCCTCTGTTTTATGAAGTCACTTCTTCATTCAAGAACATTTTAAAAACACATTTAAGAGACACTGGTATACTTCTGGGTCATTGACACTTCCTACCTCCACATAGTCAAAAGCACAGCTGCTGTGACTCTCCAGGTTCATGTGGGTGAAATTGAGAGACACCTCCTCACCCGCGGGCAGCCTGATCAAATAGATGCACTGGCGGTTGTGGGCATAGTCATTGGGCCAGTTGGGAGAGATGATGATCCCCTCACTGTCAGTGAAGGTACCACCACAACCAGGGTCACCTGGCACACAAAGCAAACACAAGTAAGGAGTTGTGCCATGGAGGCAGCTTAACTGCTGGAACTACAAAGCTTCTTGCTCCTGTTGAACAACTCTTGAGGTCAAAAGAAATCTTTTATACACTGAATAAAATGCGTCTCTTACTTGGTGACGTTGTGTATGTAATGTGGAAGCCCCGGTCAGATACACTGAAATCAGAATGGAAGTGTATCCATGCAGCAGGACCAGTGGTCTGCAGAGGGGGAGGTGATGCTGTACTGCAGTAACGACCCAGAACTGGGTCTTCAGGTAGGAGGCCATCCCGGATCTGCATCATTTGGCCATGAAAGATACAGTTATAGTTTAGTGTCATGCAGTATTTAACAGGACCATTGATTCAACTAAACTAAAGCAAACTTCACTGCACAGGCCACCCAAATAGCTGCTTTTAGATTTTATCAAGGGAGTTTGGTAAAAAGAGCATTTTTCACTTGAAGCACAAAAACATCTCTCTAAATTAGAATGGGTTTGTTGACAGGTTCTGCTTTAATGATATAAATTTAAATCTATTTTTATTGATGTACTACACATTATTCACAAACATCCGCAGCACCTCTTACCTCAAGGTAATCAAAGTTGCAGTCAGTGTGATGCTCTAGACTGAGGGTGCCAAATGCAAAGGTGATGAGCAAGCCTGGGTCAACAGTAACAGTCCAGTAGCAGTCACGGCTGGGTGGGTAGTTTCCAGGGTAACCAGGGGAGTTGATGTTACCATAGGGTGCAGTAAGTTCGTCTCCACACACTGGGGAAGAATGAGATTTTAGTGACGGTTTAGACTTTTTTTTTCATTCTTTACATTAAAAAAAAAAAGTGTATTATCTGAAGAAAAAAAAAGGATTCTTCCTGTAACAGCCAAGATAAGTGAAAAATAGGAAGCATTAGATCCATTTTTAGTCCTAACCCTGATTGTACTTAAATAACAATCCTTACCTGGGTCTCGAGATTCCCAAGTAACTGTGAAACCTCCACCACTGACAGAGCCGTCAGAACGAAACCAGAAATACAGAGAGTTGTGGGAGCTGAAGAGCTCTTGAGGGTTATTTTGGCCACAGTATTTTCCAAGCATGAAAGCAGAGGCGCTGTCTCCATCATGAATCTGAAGGAAGTCGTAGTTGCAGTTGGTGCTGCTCTCCAGGTGGAAAAAGGGAAAGGTGATGCGGACAATCTAGAAAAGAAAAAAACGGGAAATTCAAATTCAGTGTGTCAATGAAATACTTTCTCATTCATCAGTTTGAGCAATTCATATTTTTCTTTTTCCTTTTCTGACCTTGTTTGGATCGATACGGATCACCCAGGCACAGCTGACCAGGTGATCGTATTCGTCATGACCAGGAGTATTAGGAAAACTGAAGGAACCAGCAGGGCCAGTCAGGAAACCTCCACACTCTGGAATGATAACATTCACCTTTAGCAACACTTCATGGCATGGAGTTTAATGCTGTGCATAAAACAACAAGCAGGTTAACAGAGGGCTGTTCCTTTAAAAAGGTGTTTGAATGAACTGTTACTGTGAAATGCACATTTTTGGAAATATGACATCATATTTGAAATATATTGTCAAAACAGCTTGAAACTAAACAAAACTCTGCACATTACCAATTCTTTTTCTGTAAGTTAACAGAAAAAAGTTTGACATGGTTGAAGCTACAGACACCTGATCCCAAACTAAAGTCTGGGTTTTAATTGTAGATATGTATGCGACCAAAACAGGCTGTTTTTAAGTCCTGGTAATGGTCTTCTTGTCGAAGTATTCTAAGATCAGAATTTTAAAAATAAAAATAATCTTCAAAGCTCTGTAATCCCTAAATTATTTTATTTAGGTGAGGGGGATTAAAAATATCTCTGATGCAATTGAACCAGTTTCTCTGTTGACCTTATTCCCTAAAGGTTTTCCAAGGAGAAACTTTTCTCTGAGAAACTCTTATCTATCAAGGAGCAACTTTTACCCCAGAAAAATAGTTAAACAGCTCTTGTAAAAACAAGTCAAATGACTCTCATAAGACAGGAGATGTCAATAACTCCAGGAAAACTGGGACAACAGTTGAAAAGGAGTAACTTTTTGCTGCTGTCCAGTTAGCACATTATGAGTTACAGGTGCTTACATTTCAAAAGTGCAGAACTGACAAGTCTTTTGGGCAAGAGGTGAAAATCTTAAAGGGCCTTAACCATGTCCAGTTATTTTATGGATCAAGACATTAATTACCTGAATCTGTGAGCCTTCACAAAAATCATTCCTGAATCAGCCCTTCTCTCCCCTTCACCCTTCTCTCTTCATCTAATTCCCTTAGTTCCTCATTTCAGTACCTTGCTGAGCAGTCTGGCAGAGCGGGCCAGTCCACTGTGCAGTGCAGGTACAGGTGAATCCATTGATGCCGTCGGTGCAGGTGCCTCCATTCTGACAAGGATTGCTCTGGCATTCGTTTATGTTCTGATCACAGTTTGCCCCCTGCCATCCAGGGTTGCAGTTGCAAATGTAGCCAGGAGCTGAGCTGGTGGACTGTGAAAGCAATGGAGCACAGGTCAAGCACATACGAATCTGCCGTAACAAGCTGAGATGAGCTATTTTTGATAATGTCCCTGTCTTCAAACAGAGGTTAGCATAAGGAGGAGTTCACAAAACAAACACGTGAAATTATTTTTTAACTGTTGACTGAAAAAAAAAAACTCTGAAATTTATACCTTAAAAACTTCTCTTTGTTCTTTCTGTCAACTATGTCTGGAATGATTCTACTCAGACCATTTTAATCAGACACACATCACATCACACACACTCACCACACATTGTCCATTAACACAGGGGTTGTTGGTCTGACAAATGTTGCTGGTCTGGGTGCAACCAGTTGGTCCATAGCCGTTGCCTGTGTAGCCTGGGGGGCAGGTGCATATGGGGAGGGTTGTTCCTATAATGGATCAAGACATTTTAGAGAAGACTGAGAACACATGAACATATCTTAAACTGTACGTGTACTAAATATCACACAGCCATTCTGTAACGTGTATTTTTATGAATGAACTGCTCAGGTCAGCTGATAAGGGCAAGTGTTTTGAAGCTGTTACATACTGTGTAAAACAAAACACTCAGTTTAACCATGATAATATCATTCTTATACCACTGATGTCAATCATATAAAGCAGGTGTTGTTACCTGGGCTTGAAGTGCACGTTGCTAATGGGTAACAGCCTCCGTTGTTTGTAGCACAGACATTGGTCTGAGTGCATGTTCTTCCATCCCCCTCATAACCTGCACAGAAACAATGACTATCAAAACATATAGATACTAATATTTTGCTTTACTTCAGGGCTTTTAGTGTTGCTTTTTTTCTCAAAGACCTCATTAACCTTTAAGGCAAAAAAGACAAATATTTGGCTAATGGATCATATTCTCAAAAAATGATATAGGAAAGTTGACTGAGATCTTATTACCTCTTGTACTGCAGTAATGATTAAGATTAATTAATGATTTTCTGTGCTGTTATCATAGTTGAGTATGTTGTATTAGCAGTCCAGTAAAGATGGAAAGGTCTTTTTTCAAAGTTTAGTTTTTTTGTTCTTTCTTTTCTTCCACTTACGGAAGATCATGTCATAGATTTGAAAAGTTTTTAGTTTGATAATTGTGAGCTTTAGTTTCAAACAGAAATAATCTCTGAGACATTTCAAACTGAGAAATCTACTTTGTTTCACACTTTGTGCTTCTGCGTCTGGTGATAATCCAGAGTTTCTGGATCTATTACGACACTGGTCACCCACGATTAGATTGCTCCCCTCATACCTGAAGGACAAGGACCACAGTGGAAGGAGCCCATTGTGTTCAGGCATTGTACCATTGGTGCAGTGGAGCAGCCACCATTGTTGGTCAAACATTCATTGACATCCTGGCAACTGTAGCCATTTCCTTGCCAACCTGAGACAAAAAGGAATCAAATTCGTTTGTAACTATTAATGCATGCATCATTTAGAAATGATCCCCAGAAGCTTCTAGTTATATAGTCATATCAAATCTTACCAGCAGGACAGGCTCCACAGTAGAAGGAACCTTGAGTGTTGTAGCAGGGGACAACAGGGTTGGTTGAACAAGGTTTGTTTGGCAGGTTACATTCATTGACATCAGCCACACAGGCAGGGTTTCCAGCCGGGGCCTCCCACCCACTCTCACAAATACACTGGTATTTAGGCTGGATATGGGAAAGAAAGTGTTTTACAAAGAAATCTCTGTCCACAAATGTCTGTTCAACAACCAAGTTTATGAAATGTTATAAAGGAACTGCTTCTTTCATCTATGCTACCAAGGTACAGTTACATGCCAAACTTAATCTATTAATATCCAATTTATCATGAAATACTTCACAAATCTGTTTTTTTTTATTTAAACAAAACAGTTTTCTCTTTATTGTAGTATATTGTTGTCAATTCAAAAAGCATTTGTGCATAGGTTATTCTCCTTCATTTCTGTACCCAATTTTTGTATTTTTTTTTAAATTGTATGCCTTATTTTACTTGTTTTGCCTTATTCCATTCTACCAATTTACCAATATCATTACTTAATTGTACATAAGAAGATTTGTAATGACTGATAAATAAAGTACAGACTCTGTATTATCTATATAATTCAAGAGGGACACTAATCCATGAAAAAAAAAAGTTATTTGTGCATAAATACATTTTACATTATTGAGTATGGTAAAAAGTATATGTAAATAAGTGCTACCAATGTCTTTTTTAAAATAGTGACAAATTAAACCTTGTTAAGGAGCAAAAGATAGGTTGAGGTTTAACTGATGTTACAGGTGACTGACTGCTTACCTGCCCAGGTGTGATCCTGTCTGCATCGATGCAGGTGCCATGCACGCAAAGGTCCTGTCCTGCATTCCTGCAGTCATCGTACCTCACAGTACAGAGAGTACCGGACCATTCTGGAGAACAGGTACAACTACAAAGACACAGAATCACCAATAGAACAAATTACAAACCATTAGCATGAGCTTTCATCGTTAAATATACTAATCACCCATAGAAGAAGGACCGGCAGTTATTACACCACACTTGGTATCTAGCTCCACGGGGTAATATTAACCAGTGCCCTTCTGGTTGGCAAAACACACAAAACTGCCCCTTGGGTGGAAAATATACAACAGACTGCCCTTTAGAATGGCAAAAACACATGCTGTATGTGCCTTTTATTTTCATTTTGCCCCTGTCCTTCAAAAAGTCTGTGCACGCCACTGCCTGTCCTTAAAAAAAAGGATTAGGACACTTTGCATTCTTAATTTCAACCTTTTTTTGTTGTAACTGCGACGTAGTGTCTTCAATTTTGACTTTTTATCTTGTATTATTGACTAGGGGGATAAAAAAAATACATTTGAGAACCTGAGGAAAAGGTCAGAGGGAGCTAAAAGCTAATGTTGGAAGGCAAAACAAAAACCAATCAATGAATACATTTTAATTACATTAAAAATGATGCCAGACAGAGCAAAACATGTTTGAATTTTATGCAAGAAATTAATTCCACCTTTCTTTTTATCAACTAAAATTATAATTGTCTGTTGTTGACGTTACTTCTATTAATTTTAAGGAAAATAAAAATAAAGTCCTTTTTCAATTTTATTTTAATTTTTCCAACAAATTATGGCAAAGTCTCAACAGTACTCCAGTATGGATAAAATAACAAATTACTGACATACAGGAAACAAGAACCTTTGCTGCACAACAGAGTATAAATGGAAGTTCAAGACATACGTGAAAGATCCAGGGGTGTTGACACAGGTTGCACCATTCTGGCAGCCTTGAGCTGATCCTGAATACACCTGACACTCATTCACATCTGTCGCACAGTTAGGGCCCTAACAAACACACAGCAGACAAACACAAAAAGAGGGAGAAATTTTACTTGGATTAATACAGACTAGGTACACACTAACACCAAAAATAACACATCTAAAGACGCAGTCGGAAATATTACAAGAAACCAAATTTAATGTTTCTTAAATGTAAACGAAGGTGTTCCTTGTCACATTTAAACTGAGATACAAAGCAGAAAAGTGCTATACAATATAAAGTAATGGATCTGCTGAGACAAGGAAAAAATATCTGATTGGTAACATTTAGACTCATATTTTCAACTGTTGTTTCTGTCAAGCCTATTTGAATTTTTTACACTCGTGGTGTTATATTTAAAGAAATAAACAACTAACCCTTCAATTTGTTATTGCTACACAATGAAAAATTTGTAATAAACACCAACATAAAAAATAGAGTAAAACTCACAGCCCAGTTGTTGGGACACACGCAGTGATATGAATTCAGTAAGTTCAGACATGTCCCTCCGTTCTGACAGGGATTGCTGCTGCACGACACTTTCTGGACTGTCTGCAGATTAAAAGAAAAAAAAAAGTTTAGTATAAATACATTCCTGAGCAGAAGCTGGTGTAAATGACAGTTCCTTTGTCTTACCGATTCAAGTGTAGTCACTTTTTGCTCAAGTGTTGTCACCTTGGGAAAAAAAAACAGGTAACTTTTTTTAATTATTAAATGTGTGCAGTGTTCAGTTTAACTTGTGATACATTTTAAAACAAGTTGGTTATTAGGATAATTCAGTTTTCAAGAGTTATATGCATATGCTAACACAAATAAAAACAAAGTATTTTAATACAGAACTTTGATAGCACTAAAAAAACAGAGGTAAAATGGAAATAAAACTGATTCAAATTGAGTTTAGCCTTTATAAATTAGTAAGGAACAGGAAATAATCTTTTATCACTTACCTTGGTGTCAAGCTGGTTTAGTTTGTTAGTGACATCAGGGGGAACTCCACCGCCGTGAGCCTTGATATCTTCAATTTCTTCTTTGTTGGATTTGATCTGAATTTAGACAGTTCATAAATAGAAACCTGAGTACACTAAACTTGTACAAAAAATGTTAATTTAATTCTTCATATCTGATTGTTTTTTTTTAAAGAATAGAGTAGAATAGAATGTACTTTATTAATCCCCAAAGGAAAATTTAGGAATTTCATTTGATTTTTTTTTCCTTTTTTTCGTTTCGAAAATATGATTGTTCGCATTTATGTTAAATTCTGGTTGACACATTCTGACAGTAACAGCATTTTTTTGTAAAATAATCTTTGTAAAATAAAATGACAAATTAAAAAAAAGGATGAACATCTTTTTAAACTTTAAATGTGTGTTATCTGAACAGAAGCCACCTTTTCCATATTATTTCTCTCTCATTGCTCTCTTTAGGTTAATTTTAGTTGTAGCAGGGGGCAGACACAGCTGTCTATCATCTGTTTGTAACAGTGGAGCAGTTAACAAAACAAGTAGACGCACTATCATACAACACTGCTGGATATGTGAATTGTATGAGGGATAAGGGTGAAAATTACAATTTGTTTTAATTTTGTGCCCCAAAATATCCTGCAATGCCAGAAGTTTATGTGGAAATAGGGGTTAGAACTACACAAGTTTTTGAAGACAGTTTGTTTCGCATCTCTATATTGTTCTTCAGTTTGTCAAACATCTCATCTTTTTTTTTTTTTTTTTTGTCAGAAAACCACCTGGCCATTTAAACTCACTTAACTATACTGATCCAATGCACTCAAATAAAAAACAGCGGAATAACAGTTAATGTCCATTTGTTTTTCAAAATCCTGAAGTCTTAAAAACATACCAGCCTCTTCCAGAGAGCCACTTTTGGCTTGCGTACACTTTATTATCTTTGTTTATATGCAGTTAAGGTGAAATAAATGCATCAAAGATCCATAAAGCTTAATTAAAACCTTTTTATACGTTGTTACTGGGACATCTGACTCACCTACTCTCTGAATTACTGGGATACTGATCTTTGGTCCTCTCCAAATTGCTGAGTCTAAGCTGCACATGTTAATCATTCATGGCCTCATATGAGCAGCTGCAGATTTTTTGTTTGTATTAGCTGAAGAGAAGTTCAAATAAGGCACTGACCTACGTGTAGAAAACAATTACTGACTTTTATAATAAAATTTTTATAAAGATTTCCTTTTGGGATCTATTTGGACCATATTTCTTAAAGGAGAGGAGAGAAAATTATTGCAGTTTATGTAGCTAATCAGAAAATTCTGGAGCTGAAGTTAGCCGTAATGCTGGTTCAAAAAAAAAAAAAAAAAAAAAAAAAGAAATTCATCTGAGCAACCTAAGAAATAATATTTTGATGGTGGAGGAACCCAAGTGTGCTGTTCAAAAAATTGTTTTAAGATTTAATGAGAAAAGCAGAACACTGGAAAATTTGTGTCACCATTATACTTTTTTTATCACTTATGGTAAATTTTATCAGGACTGTACTTGTTCATTATTCAAATTAATTGTAACCAGATTTTTATTATTATTTTTTTTTTTCCAAGGTTAGCTGCTTTTGCTCATCAATGTCAAATTGTAAGATCCATCACACTATTGACTTGTATGATACAAGGCCATGTTGATCTTTGATTTTAAGTATTTAAAAAAAACATTATCTTAAATGATGCTTACCTGACTCAGGAGTTGGGTGAGGTCTTCATTATTTACTTTAATCCGACCTGATGCTGAACTCTGGAAACGTATTTCTTTACTGTCACCAGTTGTGAAAACAAGATGACCATTGTCTGACAGCATGCGGGGCCTGTGGGGTGAGATCAACAATACTGCATATATTATATATATTTATAGAAAGAAAATGTTTTAAGTCATTTCACAACAACAGTCATCCTGAAACACCATATTTTCAAGGAATGTGTAAATAGAACACCACTCACTGGTCATTGCTTATGTCCCTCTCGTTTGGATTCTGTGCAGCATCCTTCAGCTCTCCTTGCAGCCCCACCAAGAAGAAAATTAATACAATGCACGGCCACGAGAGCCGTGGTGTCCCAGCCATTGTCTGGACACTCTCAACGCTTCTACCTGGGGTCTGAGGTGCTGCTGCACTCCAATGCTCACAGTAAAGACTTTGACCTGAGAGCACCACAATAAAGTGCATCATTTTACCAGAGCTGGTTAACTTTATTATTTGAGGAGAATGTCCCTCACATGACACATGTAGATCAGTAATCAGCTATATGAATATGTGTGTATGTGTGTGTGTGTATGCTTGGTAGATACTAGAAAAGTTTCGTTTCTTGGAGGAATCCATATAGTAGGTCTACTGTTCTTTCAAAGGCATCATGGATGTATTACAGCAATATGATGAACTTTTTAATTTCTACTCCAACTTACCGCGGAAACTTCATTTGTAATTTTTAGAGCAGGGTTAGGGTTCAGGCTAGGGTTACAGCTAGGTCAGAAGCCTTTTTACCTTTAATGTTTCCTTAAAAAAAAAAAAAAAAAAAAGGTTTACTTCCTTTAAAATATTCCTAAAAACTCACCCACCTTTGATTGCATTTGAACTTTTGTTGGATTTAATTGTTTCACAGGGTGAGTTAAGCCTAATACTTATAGTCAAGGTAATGATTCTGGACTAATATTATCCAACACAGAGTTTACAAAACATGTAGAGAAATAAACATGTTTATCACATACTCCATTTATGCTCTCTAACACACACACACACACACACACAGAAAATAAGCAATTTCCAGAAATCATGTGAGACCGCCAGTAAAGTTGATAGCTTTGCTAAGTTGGGAGGTTTTTATGGTGGAAATAACATTGTCAATGTTACAGGTCACTCCAGGGAAAGGGTCAAGGAACTTTTAAGAGGACTCTTGGTTTTTTAGTACAACATTATGATGCTATCAGTTATCCAACTGGCCTGGCCTGATTCAGAGTCAAGTGAGTTGGTGATTTTTGCAAAAACAGACAATTAATAACTTAAAATGACATTCATGTGATCTAAGCCTGTACAGACTGGTAGAGAGCAGCTGTCATTGGTGTGAAGAGTAAATTATGGTTGCATGCTGAGTCAATCACTGGTTTGTTGTGATTTTGCCCTGTGTCGCGCTCATCTCATTACATTTTCAGAGCGTGGCACAGAGCACCACGGCCCGTCCACTGGAGTCATGGGACCTAAGAATGAGAGAATCAGAGGTTTTCTTCCTCCATGATGTTGTCAGTGGCCTTTAAGGATCCCTAACTTTTTGGATCCAGACCTGTCTCTGCTGGTTCTTATAGTTTGTTGATGAAGTCAGGGAAATAAATTTGGCATCAACCAGCGTTTTATTCTGAAAATTAACTGGATGTTTTTTTTTATATTGTTTCAGTGTCGTATGATTTTCCCTGTGCTGATTTATATGCTGTGCTTCAGCATCAAGCTAACATAGCAGCAGTACACAGACTCTGCTGTGGCAGAACAAAGTTGGACCGAGCACGAATCCTTGAAAATGTCCTTTTATATTCTTGGGATAATCTAAAATGCCTGATGAACGAAATGCTCAAGAAAAGTTAACGTAAGATACAAAGTTAATTATTCAATGAATAGCTCATTTGTATGACAACTTGCGTTTTGACAGTAAAAGCTAAAGCTAAAAGTCAAATTAAAAACTTTATCAAATAAAACACATTTTAAAAAACAGTGCTAGTCTTGAGCTGCAACAGTTAATAAACATCGGAAATCCAGAGAGACAATAGAAAGTTAGATTTTGCACATTTTATTTAAAAAAAGTTCAACTGGGGTTGTTTCTGTAAAAAACAACTTCTCCATATATTGTCCAGTTGATCCCTGAATAACTAGACGACACTCCTTCAAGTCCAGCACATTGTAGAATAATCCACAATGATAAATAAAAGTCCTTCTCCGCTGAGTCCTCAGACCTATGAGACCATCAGCTGCAGGAGTCTTGCCACGACAACAACATTGAGACTGTTTCCAAGAACTTTGTACTGCTGCCTGATAGAGATGTGCTCTGGGAAGGCTGAAAAGATATTTGAGTACAAAATGAGAACACATTTTTAGCTTGAGAATGTTTTTCATGCTTTAAAAAAGAAAAAAACAGAAAAACAGGAGCATGATCACAATAAGGGATTAAAAGATCTGACAGAAGTTTGAAACATCAAAAAAAATAAAATTCCTCTTCTGAAACCATCTTCAAGTGTTAACTTCAGTCTGCTCCTCTATGCTTAGAGACTAGAGGCACACTAGAGTGAGCAAACTCACACTCATTTACACACAAGGACTGCTTTAATTTTTACTTACAAAAGTTTTGAGGGAAACCCATGAGGTTGGCAACTTCCCTTGGAGTGAAATGACGAAGCTTCAATTTTGACAGCCGCTGGAGTTTTTCCTCTTCTGAGAGCTGGTCAAGACCTCTAAACACACTCTCTAACTGCAGCGTACACAGACACATACAAAAATAAAGATTGTTCACAACAGACTTTACTTCAACAGTTTTTGCATCACTGATTAACTTGAATTTTGTGATTACTGAATGTTTTTTTAGACACACCACGTGGAAAGCCTCAGTCCGAGTCCTAATGGGAAGAAACTCCACTAAGTTTGTCCCAGTAAACTATACTATGGGAATATGGGTTTATTTTGAGATGCTAAAAGCACAATGATTCTACCACTTAATGCCTGAGCTCTCAGGAGTTATCTTCATTGATATGTTCTGTGCACCGATTTACCACATCGTGTTCATATAATGGAAAAATGTGTATCAGAGCCTGTTATCAGTTAAAATGCCAGCATAAAATGTTTTCTTTAACAACGCTTTGGAAGAGTGGATATTTGGCAACACACACTTGGAAAAGGTAAAGGCCATGCAACTACTTATAACCTCATCATGCCTGTACTGAAGCCAACCTTACCTCCACTTCTGTAGAGCTCTGCAGGACTGAGCCAGTTCCTTCCACATACCGCCCGTAGCTATGAGTCAGCACATCATCAAAAACAATAGCATTACTGTGTGATCATTCAAAAAATTAACTTCCATGTTCATATTAGAGGTAACAACTAGGATGTAGTCGACCAGATGAAAATTTTAGATGATGTGCTAAGGTCTATTTGGGCTGTGATATTTTGGGTTCTCTTAGGTTTTTAACTACATAATAAAGACCTAAAGGACCTTTTCTTTCAGTCTTCAGTTACATGACCACAAATGGCAGAGAGAGCAATGGTGGCACTGCTTGGTTTACAATAGAAAATATTACTGATGCTCTGAAGTAATGAAGAATATTAAATAATAAATATTATCATATTGATAAAGAATTAACACAACACAGGCATTTCAACTCAGGAGGACTGATCAGACAGTCATCCTGGTCTGACACTACAGAAGTAGCTTTCAGCCTACAGAGCACTTGAATCTGTGCATGGTGCTTCATAGAAACTCATATTTAATATTTAGTGCATCAAATTCTTGGTTGTGACACAAAAAACTGTCAGCTACTTGCTTAAAATCCATTTTAAGGCAGTCTAAAACATGCAATTTGAAACATCAGTGTACAAGGTACAGCTCAGTAAACTGCTTTACTGAGCCGTGATCTTATCTATTTGCTATTTGGTCACATGGACCATAGTGTCACAGTGGCACTACATGTGTACTTGTACTAGTAGCCTAGAAAGGGTTTCAACATATATATATATATGTGTACATATTTGTATAAATATTTACACTGATCTACCCAAGTGTCCAGTTACTGTAGATTACAAAAAAAGACACAATTGAATAAACAGATAATCAGCAAAGATGGGCGCTGTACTTACCCTTTGGTAAAGCAGACAGATCTTCTGCAGGTGGGAAGAACAATGTCCAGGAGCAGAGCATATCGCAGCAGCGTTTTAGGAGGGAGAAGATAGTTCTCAACGTTCACCTCCATTTGTGGTTCGATAAAGTCTTGGATCTGCCTGACAGACAGATCCTTGTTCTGATTAGTCTTTCTCTGGGCATCCCTTGCTGTCTCCAGTTTATACAGGACATCATCCCCCTGCATATCATTCTCAGGTAGGAAAGTATCCTGGTCAGGAGGACTGGAGATAGTTGACTGCTCCAGGGAAATAGGATGAGCTGGAGCAGGGGGATCATTTTCAGTAGAATGTGGGAAGGCATCTGCGATCTTGGACAACATATTTTGTCAGTAGTTTTATAAATGCAATTAAAAACAAACACCACAAGCATTAAAGTAAACCTTGGGAAAAGCTGGGAACTTCTTTAATTTCATGGTACCAGAACAACCATCAGCAGGTCTCACCTTTGAACTGATCTCTGAGTTGAAGTTTTCTGCTGATATCTTAGCTATGAGGTAGTAACGCAGTCTTGAATTTGGGATCCCAACCTAGAATTATGAACACAAAAATCCATCAATTCTAATGTGCAGTGTACATAAATAACAGTGGAGATATAATCAGTGAAAATTAAAAACTGAGTCTTATTTACACTTGTGGGTGAGATCATGATCTCATGATAAGCGTAGCCACTTTCCTTTAGTGTTGTCACCAAACGCTCCCTGACAATGAGAAATAGGGCAGAAGGTAAATAAAATGGATACATTTTTAAATCATTTATAACAATTACATTTTTAAATCACAGTAAATTCTAAATAGTTTGTAACCAAAGGTGAGTTGCTAAAAGTTAATGTTATAAGACCAGCAGCTGGTGGTGTGCCTACTAAAAGAGCCCAAATAATGGCATCAAGAGGAAGTCCCACATCATCACTCAGGGCGATAATTGGATCTTAGAAATTTTTCTAATGCCAAACTTTGTGCACCCACTTTTTTATTTTATACCTGGCAATGGAGCTCTCAAAGCCTTTCACGTTCTCCAGAAGGATGAAACGGGGCAGCCTGTGCAGCCTGGCCACATAGAGAAAAAATTATGAGGTTTAACAACAAACATTGATGCTCCCCACTTATGACGAAATTCTGCCCACCTTGGTAGAAGATCAAGGATGTAGAGAAAGCTCTTTGTTCTGGGGTCAGCAATGTCCCCCTGCAGTCCTATCCTGTTCAGAGAAGAAGAAATAGATTATAGCAGGGGAAATATCTTAAACAGATTAATGTATATTCAAAGGATATGCATGTAACCTTCATACACCTCCTGAAAAATGACACTCTGTATCAAAACAAACCAGTCATCAAGCCCTGTGCTTGGTTTTCTGGTTAATATCACATTCCCTTAATCGCCTTACACTGGCTGTACATCACACCTCCTCAGACTTCTCCTGTCCTTATTTTTTTGCAATGATTGCAGTATGGTCAATGACTACTCAATATTTGTCAGCTCCAACTTCAACATAATATGCTTGGATAACACACTTTGAGTTACTACACAGGATTCTACTGCCAACCTACTCCCAATGCATACAACATATCAGACATACCTGGTGAAAGGCTGGCAAGGTGGGCTCATCAAGATCATGTCAAAAGATAATTTGTTGAAGTCATCTAGTGAGATGCCCTTGAGATTTAAGACAGATCACAAGACAGAAACATTATTTCTGATTCTGAATGTGAAACATTAAGCCAAGAGCATTTGTGTTTGTTCTGCATGCAATCATTTACAAAGCTATGTTAATGATAGATGTCTTCTGTTCTGTTACACCCAGTAATTTGCTGTTGGCATTTGTAGGTTTCTGTTGAATATTCCCCATTCCTATTTCTCAGCACCACATGGTTTCCGACCGTTTTACAAAAATGTGTCAGTATTAACCACAGATCAGGTAATACAATAAAAAATCTTAAAAAGGGCTAGAGCCTCTTTAAACATGCTTTCATAAAGCCTGTACTGTCACTGACCTCTATGGTCTTGTTCCAGAGACAGGTGCTTGGGAAATTGTGCTTGTAGATTTGGTTGGCTGTGGGGTTAATGTCAATGGCAGCAACAACCTGGAATGATAAACCACTCTCTGTGGAAGAATAACAGAGTTATACAGGTTCAATGACTGTATTTGATTTCATTTTCAATGCGCATAGTGTGTATAAATAGTAAAAGTTTTGTGACATTCTGGCAGACATTCAGTCAAATGTAGAATGTTCACATGAGCATCACAAAGTAGCCTGTCATGTGGCATAGTGGTTTTGTAGCTGTCTAAAATGAAAAGCAAGGGGCTAAACCATTGCATGAGTAACTTTAATAGAGCACTTCATTAACATCCTGACTTTTTTTTTATATAACTCTCCACCATAGAGTTAGGTCCAAACTCAACACCTTTATCATAAGACAAGACTTTCTTATACAGCCTATGCTTAATACACCCTACTGTTTTGTTCTTGTATTAGCCTGTACAGTGTTGTGATGTTTATTGACTCTCTCTTCATTACAGCGGAATACATAATCATTCTCGCTGAGTCCAAAAATGAAACACTTACCCTTTAGAGCGTAATGCATCCCTCCTATCCCACTGTAGAGTTCGAGCACCTTTAATTCCTCCATGCCCACTGAGCCTGTATGCCAGGGTGTCGGGTCGGCACCACGTTGGTGTCTGTTTGCTGTTGTCACTTCGTCTTCTTCTGTGAAAAATTATTGGCAGCTCGCAACCATCATAACAGGTGTACTCTGCCATCTACTGAACCGGAGGGTGTAATGCCCGGATTTGTAAAACCAGGAAGAGATGTGGGGTGGGAAAAGGAAAATACAAAACAAAATAAAATTATTAAAACAAAAAATAATACTATGAATTGAAATAACAATATTTATCAAAAAAATCAAGAACATCATTTTCGAACAAATTATGTATAAAATTAACAAATATCTAAAAGAAATTATAACAAAATAAAGTAAATTGTGCCATTTAATCTTGGTTCTTTCACATAAAATTAAATAAATTAAAATAAATTGAATACATTTAAAATAGAATAAAATGTCACCAAATACAAGAGATATGGTCAAAAGTACTATGCCTATTTGGTAAAAAAAAAGAAAAAAAAAAAAAAAATCTTGTTTTTTTTTTCTCATTTATTTATTTATTTTTTATTTCCTTTGTCCGTGTATTTTGTAGAAATGTATCTATGGCATTCTGCTGAATTTCCTTCTTCTTCTTCTTTTCTTTTCTTTTTTTTTTAATCAATTCTGTTTAAATAATTTTATACTTGTCAGGTTAACACAATTCCAACATCACAATACAACTTGGGCTTTTAAGGTTTTGAACGCCTTATTATTGTCCTTATTACTGTTTTTGGTTTCTTCACGCAGTGTACTTCACAGCAGAGTATGTACAGCAGCTGCTGCGGCTCAGCTCGCCGCAGTTTCAGGACGGTCGCCTAACTAGGAACAGGAAGTATCCTATTATGGCATGGAGGCTCTCACATAAACTTCCGGTAGGGTGTGAGCTTTAGGCGAAGCTTCTTTTTTGGGATTAAAGAGCTTTGACATCTTTGTAGTCTTTATTCTTAAAGAATTGAGGGATACAAAGAAAAGTTACGGAATATTTCCGGACGCTGTCCTACGCCTTCTTTGCCTTTCTTCCCGTGTATCCTGTTGCTGTACGTGTGAGTTGTAGTTTTTCTTCACTCGTTGCTGACATTAACGCCAAGAACACCAAAAAGCGACTTTCTTAACCAAAAGTTCTTCGTTGTTGATCCGTGTTCACAGTAAACATGTCCAAGTCTTTGAAGAAGATAGTGGAGGAGAGTCGAGACAAGAACCTCCCAGAGGTGGAAATGTGCGACAGAGGCATTTCAAATATGTTGGATGTCCCAGGACTATGTGAGTAACTTGAATGACTCCCATCCACCAATACAACTGCATTTTGCGTGTAACTGGACAGACAACTATGCTTAAGTTTGTGTAGAGATGCTTATCAAAAGATAAAAACGCTGATATGGTAGTTTCGTGGCGATACCATGACTGCAGCTCATCTATTTGTGGACTAAAATAAACTTGATCCAGGCGACACTCTTGTATCCTCAAGTCATCTAAGTCCCATTAAACATGTCTTCATTTGAAGGGCTTTCCTTCAACACAGGGACGGTCGATGTTTTATTTTTTAAACGATGGCCATATGCGCAATGCCAACATGTTTTAACTAGTTACTGCCTCTGATGTACACACCTTATTACATTTTAATCCACAACAAGCCATGGTTGTAGAACTGATCTGGTACTCCCCTTGCACCAATCTGTTTTTTTTTTCCTTTTTTCTTTTATGAATAAACGGATATAATATGAGACCAACCGAATCCACCATGAATGACTTATTATTATTATTATTATTATTATTATTATTATTATTATTATTATTATTGTTATTATTATTATTATTATTATTATTATTATTTCAAAATTAATTCAGAATTTTACATCATCAGTTCACAGGGGAGTAAGGCTACACATGCTGGCAGGATCTGAATTCCATGTCCAGATAAGGTGGTGAATTAGAATTAAGTAGGTGTTTTTGGTTCAACTGGAGACAAGTCTCACCAATTCAAATAAAGCTATACCCAAGGAGTCAAAGTCAGAGTTATCATCATTGTGCGGGCCAGAATGTAGTCAAAGTATTGGAAACAAAATGTTACATTTAGGATTAGATACAGTGTTTTTCAAGGAGCAGTGTGGTGACTCTGGGGATCCTGATAGATTTGTAAAGTTGAAATATGTTATTGTTGGTTAGATGCAAAATTCTGTTCTGATTTATACAAATTGACTCTTTGCCTGCCTAAATATCTTGAAGCTGGGGGCTTAGAGTGCAAACCCAGCTTAATTAAAGCTTAGTATTTTATCAAGTTTTAGTGCTTCCAATATAGAACATTGCTTACCAATATGTGACTAAAACTACTTAGAGTATCTGCCTTATGCCATATTGATAAAAAAAAGCTTGTCAACATTTGTTACTTCCTTTGTAAGTTTGTCTGTTATGTGTTTTTATCTATGAGTCTATCTATATCTATATATTTATGTATGTATCAATCCATTCGTCTTTCTAGCTCTTTATCTACAGTATCTGTCTAGCTGTCGCTACAATAGTGCATTCTCACACACACACACACACACACACACACACACACACACACACACACACACACACACACACACACACACACACACCTGTGAATAGCTTGAATCAACAAACTGCAGAGTTGCTTGCCGTGCTGCTCTGATGTGATGTTCTTGGTCATTTCAGTCACTTTATCGAACATCACTCAGCTGGTCCTCAGCCACAACAAGCTCACAGGTAAGCTGCTCCCTTCATCCCTTTAGCTCTCCTGACACTTGGATGTAAACATAAACTGTCAGACAGTGAAGAGGTGATCACCTGTGTATCACACTGGGCAGGGAATGTGCCAAAAGATATGTCCTCATTATTGGTTAACATTGGTACTTTCTACAAAAATAAATGAAATCATTCCAAGAAATAGTTTTAATATAAAAATGTTCTCATGTATGTTTGATAAAAAATGACTGAAAGTCCATTTTATAACATTAGTGAAATAAAGACAAAGCATGATTATAGTTATATTTCAAATAAATTTGATATATCCCAAATTCTTTTAAAATTTTATGTTTTATTTTATTTATCACCGTTAACAATGATAAATCTCATACTTTCCTTTGAGATTGTTTTTGTTCAAGAAGAAAGTGGCATGAAAGGAACAGGCTCTACAGAAGTGTTTGTACCTTAATTCTATCCTTCAGCACCGCAACTGATAAATGGTCATTGATAAATGCATACTACCACTGAGTCCATAAAGTCACAGTTGCAGTCTGTCTTTTACTGTTTTGTCTTGCAAAAGTTACAGATGTTAAAGTTAGTTATGTTCAGCAACAGTCCAATTATAAAGAGGTGATGTACTTCTGGTTACTACCAGCAGAGGTCACTATACATCCATTGATCCTACAGATACAAAGCTGGGGTTAGTATTATTTCATGCATTCTTGTGTCCAGAAAAGTGGAGCAGATCACTGAACTATCAACAAACTCTGTAATAGCTCTAAAGAATACAGGGTTAGAGCAGAGTGAATTTAACAGTTCTCTTGTTTCTCACCACACTCTACTGTTTCCACAAAGGTCTGTTTGTCTCTTTTCCAATGTAAAAGTCCACCTCATGAATAATGTATGTGAAATTTAAAATAGTTGAGGACAACCATTGGAACATATTAATCAGACTTAAAGTTACTGTAGATCATAATCTGATTTAATGAAAAAAGGAAAAGGATTAAAATTGTGACTCCGGTTACATCATATACTATTCTCTGATAATTAGAGATTTATTGACAACATAGACTTAAATGCACAAAAATTAATTTCCCCATTAAGTGAACATGTGGTCATTTTATTATTCATTCATTTGATCTAATTATTCATTTTATGATAGAAAGACACTTAAAGCTCTTAACCTTCCACTTTGCTTCCTAATCTTTTGCTTGAGATAAAAAGATTAGACACATCTCACTCTGTCGGGTTATTTTTAGCCCAGATCAGACAAACTGGTGATAACATAATCAGCATTGTTACCCTCCTGCAGGCATTCTCTAGAAACTCTCCAGAACCCCAGCTTATGAAAATAACCCCCAAATGTCTCACCCTGCCAGCAAGCTGTAAAGACATCATGATGTAAAACTGTGTTTTGTGCCATCATTTCTGGTGAGGTTTGAAAGACCTACAACTAGAGGCAGGGTGCAGGTGATGTTTCAGTGTTTTAATGTTTGCTGGTAATCCCGAGTTAGAGTAACAGTTAAATTTTGTATTAGATGGAGTAGAAGCTTTTTGGTTGCTGACAAATTATTGTCATTATGCTTGTGGCACAAATGACACACCAACACTAAATCCCCGCTACACCCATGTCTACAGCACTGCAGCCATGAGGCTACAGGGCTTATCTTTTTCTAACACAAACATACACACGGATGGTCCAGCAGTTCACACCAACTCTAGCAAACTGCAGAGGAGCCAATATGGAAATCAATATCAGATACTGTATGAAGCACCACATAAATACTGTGGTTTGTATACCTGGATTGGTATACATTGGTGGGATTGGTGGGACCGGTCAATTGATTTGGCTCTGGTCAGTGGCCTACAGAGACGGGGACCAGCTAAATGAAATTGATTTCTGACATCCTTAGTGAACCAGTGGGACCTTTAAAACCAGTAGAACACTTGAGTGGAACCACTTACACTCCAGTGTGAGAAGCCAAACACACACACACACACACTCACACCAACACCATACATGTATCTATGGTCTGGGTAGACTGCTAAAACTGAATTGCCATTTGGAATATATAAAATTTTCTGAATCTACTGCAACAGCAACAGTACGGCAACAAGATCTTTATAGTGCTATGAGGTTCCTGGACCATTTAGTTCCAGAAACATCTCTTTTAGGAACTACATGGTTCTCATTTACAATTGCAGTTTGCATTTCTGCTGCAGCCTGAAGTGCCATGAGGATCTTGAAGCTCAGACCAGTGATGTATTGAAAAGTAACAAAAAGACAACACCACCAGACCAGTAAACACTAGTAACATCACCATAGGAGGTGACCTACAGGCAATCATCATCGTATGTGACACCCAACACTGTAAAAGCGACAACTGTGAGTGTCTCAGTGGATTTAAGATACCCAACAATGCTTAGTTTAAGCAAAAAGACATTTAAAAACTAACAAAAAATATTAACCAGAGCTTTGTTCTAAAGGGGTGCTTTTAAGATCATACATTTAGGGCTGCTCAGATCCTGGAGAGATTATGATATGACTAAACATTTAACATTAATTGTAATTAACAACATTAAAATAGATTAATTATTTGATTCCTTGAGGTATATGAACATTTTACGCAGCTGTCTGTATCTCAGTTTCTCCACATAAAGAGTTATTTCAGCATCTCAGAGACAGTTTCCTTTCTCAGAATGTCAAAACCCCCAGCATGGTTAATAACACTTATATCACTGGGATGGTCAGAGAGGATACCTGGCGACAGCTCTGTTGGCACCCTGACAGATGGTTCAACCAAAGTGAGATTTTCACTTTTTTCTTTCTTTTTTTTTTATCAAGTATCAAATCAGAATAGTTTCATGCTCATCGGATGTGGAGTCTACTAGAATTCTTAGTTGTTCTTCATTAGTTTTAACTAGGGATGGACCGATTATCGGCTGGGCCGATTATCGGGGACGATATTTGGCATTTTGGGGCATATCAGCATCAGCCTTTTTTTTAATCTGACGGCCTATATGAAACTCATTCAGAAACTGTGTTGTTTTGGCTCTGATGCTTTTCAGCACAGAATTTCTCCCTGTTTACACTATGGAAGCCCTAGATGGTCATTTAAAATCAATCATGTGAAACCAAACAGAAAATTAATTCAACTGCATTACATGCCTGTAAAAGGCAGCACAAACTCAATTATGTCCAGTTTTATTGCAGTTACATTGAACTTTTGGAAAACTTTATTTACTATAGAAAACTTTGGCTATTTACCTTTTTAAGTTTTCATTAAACTTTATAAAACATGCTGCTAAGCGTGGGAGCTGTTTAATAAACATATGCTTGAAGGTATTTGATTGCAGTTAACTGTTTGTATTGTTCAAATTTTTTTACACCAACATTTTCACTTTGACTGCAAATGAATATTGGCTTCAAATATCAGTTATCAGCCTCCTTGCCTACTAATTACCGGTATCAGCCCAAAAAAATCCATATCGGTCTATCTCTAGTTATAAATTTGCAGAAAATTTTGGGGAAAACCTTTTGTTTTTCTAGCATAGCTTTGCCCCATGCACACAGCTAAGTTTATAAAGACAAGGCTGGTTGAGTTTGGAATGTGGGAGATATGCCATGACCTCAATCAAGACCTCAGGAAGGAATGAGAATTCACCTCGTGAACCAGTGAACCAGGTCCTTGCATCCTACACAAGTTACTGACCAAAAGCTGTTTTTGGCACGGTTTCATACTTACATCCCACAATATGACAAACATCAGATAGATTCAAGATTACTTTTTTACTCAGTTTTTGTGACAGTATTTATCTCATATTATAACAAATGGCGGGTTGAACAAGTTTGTTTTTTTAACTTTCAACATGCATAAACACACACAGGTCAAAGTGATACATTATCAGTAACAGTTAATCAACACAGATTCTTCTTGCAGCATTCAGGTCAGGCCATGGTGGGTTTACACTTCTCCTCTTCCTTCCTTTGCCCTTATCTCTTTCTCTCACCATTGATCTTCTTGATAATCCGATAAATGTTCTGCTCTGTGTTATCAGCTCATTGATCTGTGTTCGCCTCTGTGACCACAGACCAGGGGGGCATGAAACTGGTGAAGAAAATGAAAAACAAAATGAAATGTGCTGCTTTTCAAATGTTGGTTTTGTTAAGTACTGGGATCAACAGAGAAACGAATATATTTGTTCACATGAGGTCCGTCAGACCAAACAAGTGAAACTTTGCTTGCTAAATGCACCTGTCATGATTTTTTCTTGTTGTTGTGCTTCCAGTGGTGCCTGCTAACATCTCTGAGCTGAAGAACCTGGAGGTTTTGAACATGTTTAACAACCAGATTGAAGAGTTGCCCACTCAGATCAGCAGCCTCCAGAAGCTGAAACACCTCAACCTCGGGTATGTTGTGTATTAAATATATCAAATACTGAGCACAAATTAAAAGCAGTAACCCCACGTCACACATCCCTGTTTTCTTGGTTGGATCAGTCATAATCGATGGTAGGGATGTACCAGGTATCGATATCGGGCCGTTACCAGCCTTTTGTCAAGGTATCGGTACTCGTGAAGGCTGCAGATACTAGCAGCAGATACTTAAGGAAAAAAATATCGTACATTGAGCAAGTCCTCCTCGCCACTAGATGCTGCTACTTGCTGCGGTTTAACACCACTGCAAATGTTCATCAGGCTCTTTTCAGACAGTATGAATGAACCAGAATGAGTTGACAGTTAAACTTTTTTATTTTGCACTTTCGTTTACTTAAAAAAATACTTAAACTCTGGCAGTTGTTAGTTTTATTGTGCACTTTTAATTTACATTTTTGTCATATTTAACCCCAAAATTCGAAAAATCAGAGAGAGTTGTTTGTGTTTTATTTGGACTTTGATCAAAATGATCTGTCACTGTTAATTGAAATTTTATGTATCAAAAGTGCTGGTACTATCGGGACTCGGTATCGGTGAGTACTCAAGAAGGAGTACTCGTACTGGTATCGGTTAGCATAAAAATTTGTATCCAACATCCCTCATCAATGGCAAACTAAGCTGTTTGGCATTGGCAGAGGAGATTTTGCAAGTTTTTCATGGGCACAATCCACATACTCAGCTCTGCTGCCCATCCAAAAAATACATGTTCCTTAGAGATGTGTGTAACCATTTAAAAAAGAAATAGGTTTATTACCAAGAAGCAATGTTACAAGAAATAGTCTAATACAAACTGGCTTCTTTTTGTGCTAATTTTGGCTTGATATTTTACATTCAAGAGGATTGTGCAGCTATCAACCTGTGAAAATGAGTCAAAAAGACACCCTCACATCCACAAACTGTTGAATGCTCCACAAATTCACTCCTGAACAAATATTGTCTGTGCATCAGAGTTGTTTGCATACATTTAAATGAGCTTTAATGTGTTCATTTGAAGCATTTATATACTATGTAGACACGATTCATTGAAAAAAACACCTGATTTATTACACTTTACACTGTATCTCTATTAAAGTTGCATATTACCAAAATTATTTTCATAGAAATGAAGAGAAATCAGACTTTCTGTGGCCCAGTGTGGCCTGGATGAGAGTCCACAATGCTGCTCATAGAGCGGAGCTGCTGAATCTGCACAGAGCTGCAGGACTTTGCGAGCACTTTTGCACTTTAATGTCTGTAGACTACAAGAAGTTGTGAATGAGACTTTAAGACGTAGCAGATGAAGCAAATATTCGTCATTCTTGGTGTAATTAGTGTCCCCAATCCATTCCCACTCAGAGATAGCTTTCATTCTTCTCGAGCAATAAATGTAGGAGAGGTTTGATTCCTCACTTGTTGGTAAGAAAGGCCTTTGTGCATGTTTATACGTGTGCAGGCTGACACTGACAGGGTGTTAGTGAAGGAAGGATTAGGATGGGAGCTTTTGTTGTGTATTGATCCACAAACAAACATCATCTCAGCAGTGTAAGCCTCATACTGATATTCAGGTTGTGCATTCACTTTTCACCGTCTGTTTGTTTTGCTTGTGGTGTGTTTTTGTGTGTGTGTGTGCTTGTTTGTGTGTTTGACGGTTGTTAGGCATCTGTGTATTTAAACCTTGCAAGTGCATAATCTCATTTGTCTAACACACATAATAGAATTGGAATAGAATAGTTGTCCATATGACCTGTCAATTGCACACACACACACACACACACACACACACACACACACACACACACACACACACACACACACACACACGCACAGGCCTGTAAATGCGTCCTATCTTTCCTGTCTGTTAATCTGTCTGCCCAGGCCTTTGAGTCGCTTCCTTCTTATTTGGTTGCTCACGGTGGTGATGGTAAGACCTCAAGGACAGACAGCAAACAAACAGCAGAAAGCTGTAACTGTGGGGATAAAAGACCAACCACAAGCTCTTATAACTACTACAGGGTGTACCACTGTTTAAGACAGCTGTAAAATACAGAAGATTTGTGACTAAATGTGACTTTTTATGCTTGTGTTCTCAGGATGAACCGTCTGAACAGTTTGCCAAGAGGGTTCGGCTCATTGCCAGCTCTGGAAGTGTTGGATCTCACTTACAACAACCTGAACCAGAGCTCTCTGCCTGGGAACTTCTTTTACCTCAGTAAAGAAACACACACACGCACACACTCTCACACACACACAAAGTGCTCATAAGCACAGAGACAGTTTTATTAATTAGCCTTGACCTGACTAACAGAGGTGCCTGTTTTGCAGCCACTCTTCGTGCTCTCTATCTGAGTGATAACGACTTTGAGCTCATGCCTGCTGACATTGGGAAGCTGACCAAGCTGCAAATTGTAAGTTAACATCAGGAAAGTATTTTATGTTTACCTCCGCCAAAGAGGTTATGTTTTTGGGAGAGTTCGTTTGTCTGTGAACAACATAACTCAAAAAGTAACAAACAGATCTTGATGAAATTTCAGGAAATGTTCAAAATTGGATAAGGAAGAAGTGATTAAATTTTGGAGGTGATCCGGATCAACGTTGGGATCCAGGATTTTTTTTAAGGATTCTTTATCATTGTGAGATAGGGCTGTTTTCACCACATGTGTATATCACTCCACAATAAATGGCCGGATTGTTTTGCAAAACAATACAAGACAAGGTCACCATAATTTCTGAAAGATGTAAAAATACGATCCAGATCCTGGCAATATTCTGGATACTAAAACCAGAATATAAAATATGTACTGGGTCGTCATAATTTTCAACACTTTCAGGTAACAAATTATTGTACAAACCTGCAACTAACACCAGATTGTAGAAGAAAGTCTGCTGAAAGTAAGTATAACATTAAAGAAGGACTAAAGTGTTGGTGGCAATCACAATATGCTTGGTGAAGCTCTGCGCTCTCTGAGTGCTTTTCTTGTTTTCTTGATGTTTTCATGGTTTGTTTTTTTAATACAGTTTTTTTTATGTTGATGTCAAAACCTTGTATTTACGGTTAAGATCTAATGTGGAATTCAAAAGAGGAAAGCTCAGCCAACAGAAGATGACACCCTTTGGTTGAAACATTTTCTTCCTATAAAATTATATTTTGAGGTCTTTATAGATCAGGTGTTACTCTTATGGAGCCCCTCTTTGTGCAGTAAAATTGACCCAACACATCTGAATGTGGTGAGCAGTGATCTTTGAATGTTTCACATGAAAATACAGAAGCAGCAATACAGACAAGTTCTGTGAATTTGGATATCTTCTTATGAACACTTAAATTACAAAAGTGTCATAACTCCAAGGTGTTATGCTTTATAAAAAGTTGCTGAAGATTGCAAATGTGTTAATAACTTTTTTCCTGTTCTTTTTTCCATCCATCTTTTTTCCTACTTCCATCCAGCTGAGTCTGAGGGATAACGATCTCATCTCATTGCCCAAGGAAATAGGGGATTTGGCTCAACTCAAAGAACTTCACATCCAGGGGAACAGACTGACTGTTCTGCCACCTGAACTTGGTACAAACCTTTTTCACACACAGGATGCTTGTTTATGCCGAGTTTTACAGACACACAAGAAAACTCACATGCTCAGTTCTTGTTAAGTCAACAGTGCAGTATTTTCATAATTCAGGTTTACACACTTTTGATCCAATAATATAAAGAGGCTCTAAAATTTTATTTTTGCAACATTATGTAGAGTGTTTCTCATCTCACAGTTGCTTTAATTTCTACATGTTTACGAATGTTGTATCGATCACAAATCAAAAACTGATGAGTTTAATAATTTCATGGTTTCTGCCTCTTTGTCTGCAGGTAATTTGGATCTCACTGGTCCCAAACAGGTGTTTAAGGCTGAAAACAATCCCTGGGTCACCCCCATCGCAGACCAGTTCCAGCTTGGTGTCTCCCATGTTTTTGAATATGTTCGCTCAGAGACCTACAAGTAGTAAGTAGCAACACAGAGCCGAACACTCACACAGATTTATATGAACTGAAACTGAGGACATGCACTGATGTGAAATAACACTGAAACACACCCCTGATTTGAACCAAGTGGTGAATCAGAACAAAAATGGTTGGCAGCTAATAATAATAATAATAAGTTTCATTTTGAATTAAAACATGCCCCTCCAATCACTGGGCTGGTTAATTCAGATTTACAGATTTTCTTTTTTTCTGCCCTTCTTTTTCTCTTTCTTTCTCTATCTGACTGTCTGTCATGCTGTTTTTTCCTTAGGATTGTTAACTGTCAATCAACAAATTTACCTTCATCTATCCAACCAGCAGATTATTAGTACTTGCACAAAAAGTTTCTTTATCTACATGAAGTGCCACAGAGAAAAGTGGAATATTGGCGTGATAAAGTTTAAAGAATAGTCCCCCAGGTATGTGTGCAAGAATTAGGTTCTTCCCCTAAACCCTCTTCTTCATAATGTCTCAGATGACTGTAAAACACATGGATAACAAATCTTCCTATTTTAAAACATGTCCAATTGTACTCATTATGACAATTATTTGTTTGGTTCTGAATTGAAAACCAAGTCATCATATGCTTCTTCCACTCTGCATCAGGTAGCTTCAGGCAACAAGTCAGTTAACAGTGTCAGATTTTGTATTGTTGCATTGTGGTCCAGTTCAGAAGCTAGATTTGGGGGTCTAATGAAAACTGTTGTTTTGTCATTTGTGGGTAAGCTGCAGATAATTACTCAAAGAAAAATAATCATTTTTCTGCCTGAAATCTCTAAATCAGACAGGCAGTAGGCTCTATAGCTCAATGTCCAGAAGTGTGTTGTCTTGGAGAGGCAAGTGTTGCAGATTGCACACCAGTAGAAATTCTTTTCTTTCCGAGCAGAAGGAGATGCTGCAAATCCTCAGAGTGAATTCCTTAAACTGCTGCTCTGAGGCATGCTCTGGAACTGATCCGTGCTCTGTCTGACTGTGTGTGAGGAGGCAAAAAGACTTTTTCTCAACCATATGCCATTCCAATTCATGTTTTCATTCTTGTATGAGTATTGTGTGCAAGTGAGTCCTGTATATGGATGCCTTTTAAAAACAGTGTAGTTCAATCAGCAAGTTTAGTAATAGAGCTGAATTTATTTGAACTAAATTGTAATCAGAGGATGATAAATTCTATCAATCCCAGAACCATGATTACATCAAAGACTAACATTCCCCTTAAGGCAACTTAAAAAAAAAAAAACTAAACAAAAGTTCAAACTTAACATCATTATTGATATTATTGATCACTGATACCTTCTACAAACCTGCTTCACTCTTTCTCTTGTCCTGTTTTTACACTCTGTGTATTTGGATTTTTTTAGATGTTGATTTTTTCTAACAAGGTAAAAATGGGAAATATTTTCAACACATCCTCAGCAGACTTGAATATAGTTTATTTAAATAGAAGCAGGGGACAAGTCATCAAGTGTAGCATTTTTTTAATCCATATTTCTTATCCACTGGGACCCACTGGGATGTGAGTCTGTCCTGCCAGCCAAGAGTATCCACCCCTAATTTTGTAATGAAAGGCTATGCATTATATTTAGTGACAAGCAGATCAAATTGAACAGTCACCTGTGTCTGTCAGTCCAGATGATGGAGAGCCTGGCTACTCTGTGTCATGGACAGCAACTCTATCTTTGTGATCAGTCACTGTCACCATTAGTCAGCATTCATAAAAGCAACACATGCATAAATAATCTGTCAGTTTCATCAATGCACCTGCCGACAAACACCACGATTGACTTTTATACTCATTTGCACACGCCGTCCCCAATCTACCCAGTCTCAAGGCTGTGCCCACGGACAAGACCAAAGTGACACACACACACGCATACACACATCATTTCATCTGCCTCTTTAGTTTGAGATAATCTCCTCAACAAAGCTAAAGTGGGACAACTGTTTGTGCCTTACACTTTCTCGTACTCTTTTTGTATTTTATTTTGCTCTAGCCACAGGTGACTTCAGGTGTTGTAAAGGCATCAGAAAATGATTCAGTTAACATTAAAAACAGCTGTATTTATGTAAAAATGGAAAATAACTGGTGTTTAGAGAGGGAGAGAGGGAGAAACCAGAAGAGGAAGGAACATGATATTTGAAAAGTTGCGCTCCCCTTAATCTGATGTTGTTAGCATAGCCTACCTTCAGCTTATGTGGTTTATGATTTTTGTTTTCTGACTCAGTTTAGTATAGAGCATAGATATTTGCAAGTGACTGCTTTTACCCAAAGACTGTATAAAACATGGATGCAGTCGCTGCGACGTCACTTGTCTGTTACTGAAGCTAATCCGCGGATGCAGCCGCATTGGTTATAACACCAGGTTTGAGTTTCCTTTCGAACAGCTATAGGGTGCCTGTCAGCCTCGTGAGCTGAGCTGTGCCTCTGATTGGAAAATCAAACAATCCTAATTAAACCACAGAGTTAGAAACAATTCACTCACCCAGCAGTGTGCTGATAGTGAAATCAACATTTCAGACCCAATTTGTTTTTTGAACCAGGCTGTAAAGATGCTTTTTAATGCTGTGAAAGTCTGTTTTTATGGCTGGGTGTGTACGTGACTACCGGTCTTTCTGCAGCCAGCCTCAAGCAGGTTCTCGATGAACAGCAACTTTTAGCACTTCTGCATAAGCTTCATTTTTCTAAACCAGTGTTGGCCCTTGCTTTTACCACATCACTTCCCCAGAATAAGAAAATCAGATTAAAAGCATCAAGAGAATATGAGAAGAGTCTTTATGTAGCATGATAAAATCATTACCAGCTATTGTTTTATGACTGGCGTACAGAAAATGCCCCATCATTATGAGAGAGACACAGTGAATGAGGTATGAGTGCATGTGAATAAGCAAAGAGGCAAAAGACTCAAAGGAACAATTACACCCAAACATACTGACATCTAGCAGCAGTCAGTCTTCAGACAGGTGTTAAAAAATTTCCCAAAGAGGTCTTCTTTGAGTCTTCACAACTTCCCCCACACCTAACTAAATGTCCTTCTCCTTTAAACCCTGTCAACACCTTCATACAAACACACACATGAACACACACAGATGTCTGCACCACCAGTTTACCACCAATTTGGTTTACTGAATCTTGACTGTTAAATTTGGAGGAGTACTCGAATTGTGCTCCATTCTTCCTTGGTAAGATGCTTTCTCCACTGGGAGGTGAGATACCGGGGTCAGCTACACAGTTCAACTCTCACACACAGACAGACAAAGAGAAATGAGGCATTTTGTGAAAGATAAAACTTTTTGAAACAGAAAATTACAGCCAGTTCAAATGAGGGTTGGTTATTAGGAAGGCAGATGTTTTACTCTTACAAGAGACTTAAATTGTTCTTTGTCTTCATCATTCATGTGTGAGTTTGAAAAACATGAAATGACCTTTAGCTCCATGTAGGTGATGATGCAGATAAGTGAATGTAATGAGAATAATACCATGATTCTGTCAGACACACCTTCCATATAGACCACGGACTCTAAAACACATAGATGTGGTTTAAGCACTAACCCATGGTCTGAAATTAAGAAGTGCTAAGAGCTATAGTTCTTCAAGAGTCTGCTTGAGGCTGGCTGAAGAAACATCGGAAAACACAAACACACCAAGTCAAAAAAAAGCTGATTTTTGCTGCAAAAATAAACAGTTTTGCAGCCTGGTTCCTAAAGCAGTTTGGGTCTGAACAGCTAATTTCTCTATCAGCACACATATTTGTTAACTTTTTAAAATTTTATTTTCTGTCAGAAGTAGCCCATTATCATTAGAATAAACTAAACTGTTTTAAACTATAAGGACAGAATAGAAATGCTGTAAGATTAAGCATGTTCTTCTAAATGCTATTATGTAAATATATTTTTAATGTCAATAAAATATTGACATTAAATAAGAGGACATGAGTAAACCCACTGTAAATTTTTGTAATAACAGTTTTACTATTTTCTTTTCTTTTCTGAACTGCTGTCAAATGTAACACTTGCAACACATGCTGCAGCTGTTTGAACAGCTGAGGGACCCCAGTTTGCACTTTGTAAACTGCTAATTAGCTTGCTATCAAGGACTGTCTGGAAACAAAGAACAATCATTTAGGCCTGGGATGAGAAGATAAAAAAAGACCATGAATAAGTTTTCCATGGCATTTCTGATCAAAATTAAAAAAATCAGGATGTTCATGTATAGTATCACTCATTTCAGAGGAAGATTATCGCTTTGCCTTCAGAGAATAGTGTTTAAATGATCCTTCTCACTAAAAAAAACTCTAATTTTCACTCATGTCAATCAGACTTTGATATTTTCAACCAAAATAAGCCTTGAAATGTCAAAACCTCTGTTCAGTGTCAACATCCTTACAGCAACAAGCTGCCATTTGTTGCATCTTTCTTTTCATTTAAGGTCATTTTCAGCTCCTTCTGTTTGGCCATGCTTAGTTGTGCTAAGTTCATTGCTCAGTCCTTTCCTCTCAGTGTAATTATATTCACGCATAAATGCTCAAAAAGGATTGCTGCACCAGGGGGCCTGCAGTGAGAAGATTTGACAATTGGAAAGCTGGTAACGCAGCCTTGTCTTTGTCCACCCCACTTCCCCCACCCTCCCCTTTGCTTTTTATAACAATGTGCTCTGGCTGAAAATAAGAGAAATTAAACTGGCTTGATTCAAAAAAGAAGAGATAACAATTTGCATGCATAGTTCCAACTCTGATTTAGTTTTGATAACTAATTTGACCTCTACAAACATGTGGTGGTGATTTTAATTTTTTAGTTTGCATTCTTAATGTGGTAACAACAACAGATTGTATTGACATTTGTTAGACATTTGTCATCTGTCACACATTATGGCACCTTGTGTAACAACATTTTTAATCACGTAAACTTACCCCACCTTTCATATCATCATTCTATTCTACTAAAAATAATAATAATAGAAAAAAAAAGTTATAGCTTTAATGAATTTCTAGGTCCTCCACCCCCCTTCTCTCTTGGATACACAATTGGGCAACAGATAGCTACCATGTGAATTTTCACTGAAGTGAAACATTGTTCTCATAAAAGAAAAAAAATCAAGGTCTCAAAGAATAGCAGTCTAACTTGTATTTGTTGTCATCAAGTGGCAAAATACACAGATAAAGACTAGCCAATTATCACAGACGTTGGAAACATTAGCAAATAACAGTCTGTGGTAGATTGATTATTGTCCACATTAACCTCCGTATTTGTCATGCTCCTGGTTGGATGAGGATGTTGTGCATTCCTGGCTTGTGATTTTGTGTATCAGTCTATAAAGTGAAGTGGTGCAGCAGCTGTTTGAGAGTACAATGGATACATTTTTTATCATTGGACATTAACTCTAAACTCTACATTTTACAATCTCTCTCTGTTTTTTTGGAACTAGTTCTGGTGGGTCAGCAGGAAATGTAGGTAACTTATGGCAAAGGTAGAAATCTTAAAGACCTAGTTGTTTGTCATGATGAATCTTAATGAGCATACTTTTAACTTCCTTTGCCTTTCTCTTCCTGCTCTTTTCCCCATGTTCACTGCTCTTGCTTTCCAACTTTCACTGATGTTCCCCGGCCTGTAAAAGAAACTCCTAAATTGCATGGCAGCTCTTGTGAGGTTGAGGTGGCTATGAGAGGAAGGCCCCATCAGATCAATGGCCTTTGGCCTCCCTGCGCATTTATCACACACGCACTCACACATACATATTTTTAGGTTTGTAACTCACGCACATACACACATTGTTCAAGAAACCAACTTTCAGTTCTCTTCTAACACACACACACTCACACACACACGCATGCAGAGAGAACTTTGCTGCGATTAATTAAGCCGTATGGAATAGGAGAGCTCTATAAAGACATCATCAGGAATCTGAATCCATTCGCCTCCTCTTCTGCCTTTAATTGGCCCTAACAGTTCATCACTGGAAAGACACACACACACGCTTACGAGCACACACACACTACGAAGAAATGGGAAATCTTTATGTTGATCTGTACCAGAACTGTTTGTACTCTGTATTGGTTGTACAACAGTATAATGAATCAGTTTTTTGTACCATGCCTTTTATAGGAGCCGCATCCAGTTAGGTATCCTACGTTCTCTCTGATATGAACCCTTTAAACAAACGAAGGAAAAGGAACTAGTGGGCCCTAAACATCAACAGTTTTTTTTTTCCGGTGTAAAATTTGGGAAAATTGAAGCTTTCCTCTCTTTCTCATGTTTGACTGTAGACAAAGTGATGATGTGGTAGTGCTAAAAACAAAGATACAGGAGCTCAGGACACAACTTACGTGTTATACAAAGTAAAACCAAGCAGCCTCCTCCATCCTTGAAAAAAAGAGGATGATCTCAGAAAAAATGTTTTGGTCTGAATGGATAACTTGTTTCCTGGTCCGGACCTTGGGTATGTCTTTATACATTTTTTAAAATAAATGTATAAATTCTAATTGCAAGTTTCATATGATTAGGGGCATGACTGACTTGTCTGACAGGTGGGGCCCTAATTATCCAATCAGAGGTGCAGAATCCAAAGCATGTAGTGTGAGGTGATAAGAGGCCAAGTGTAGGCCTCAAGAGGTTGGGTTCACCCTTGGTCAAACATAAAACAAACTAACCAGATTTTAACCTCCAGTTCCTTTCAGGGCCTGGTGCGTCTGCATGAATGCACATTGCTATTGGCTGCAAAGAAAGTGAGCTGGTGCCGGTGTGATACAGCCACTATGGTTTTGAGACTAAGCAGACCAAGCAGCTGGAGGCATAGAAGCTCAAAGGGGCGTTTTGTGATTGTAAAGGCTTGGTTTGAAAGGGAAGTGATCGTAAAATATATTTTGATTTTTTAGAAACTTCACGAACACTTTTGCCTAAGGTGCTGTAACAGCAGTTTTGGCTTGTAGGCCTTACTGCTTTTTTAAAACCTTTCAATGAAATAAAAAAAAAACATATATACAATGAAATTTTGAATTATGTTTGATCCTAAATTAACCCTGCCAAGTGTGAAATACAAGCAGACTTTTGTTGGGTGGTGAATTTCAGAGCAGTTGTTGCCTAATAAGGGGTATCCATTTGTACCAAAATAGTCACATAACGGATTATGAAGTTATGCTAAATGTTTACCAAATGTTTGGTGTACCTTCAGCACTATTCTACAGCTGTGTTGCTGTCTGCACACAACAGCACACACATCTGTCTGCTTGTTGGTTTAAATTTTGACTTTCTTTGGTGCTGTTGTTCAGCGTTGGAAAAGGGTAAGCGAATGACCCTCTTCATGGAATAATCCCCAATGTTCCGATTATTCTGTTTACCATGTCAGTCTTGAATTTTAGAGTGGACATGATATGAGAAAAAAAAAGTGACATAACATCCCAGCAACACATACAGTATATTCCAGACAGAAAATGATTAAAAGTCCTTTTAAAATTGATTTTTTGAGGATTTTTTGTTCTTGCTTGAGTGATTACCACATCATCGATTAGGCCACATCATCCTCCTCGCTATAAATTGATTAATCTTTGCTCTTTATGACACTCTGAAGGATCGTTCCTCTCCTGCACTCTTCCTTCCCTCTGCCCTCTCTTACCTTAGATCATCCGTCAATGCTCGCACTAAACGATTATGCCAACATTAGTTGGGAAGGACAGCACCAAGTGTCCAACTGAGTGACTTCAAGGATAATGTTGCTTTCTGAAAAAGAAGAAATCAAAATGACTTTGCCTGTGTTTTCCTGGTTGGAGCAGTAGGAAGACTTCTCCTGTTTCTGAAAGTGATCCCTGGTTTTCTGGAAGCTCTAAAAATTGTTCATGGTCAAAATTCTGTAGAGGAAAGGGTTTTGAATAATTTCAAGGTTGTGGTTCAAATAATCCTACGTTAAAGACTAATTCAGGGGTCAGTTGGCAACATTAACTGGGACCAGTTTATGTCAGCACATAATGATATGCTAATTCCATTTAACAGATGTTAATGTCTTTCAGTCTGGATTGATTAGTGACGTACAAACTGACAACTCAGGAAGGAATTTCCTTCCCTTGAGATGTTTTGCTCACATGGTGGAAACTGTCAACTGTCCCAAGGCCCTGCTGCTTCAGACACTCTGCTTCTCCCAGGAGTTGTCTGACACCATACCCCTGTCCTCTCCCCTCCTCTGGGATGTGGCAACCCAGCTGGTTGGGCATGGTACTTCACAGCATCTCTGATCCTCGCTTTATTTTTGCCTGGTATTCCTGCAGGCTGTAGGTAATAGAGGAACGTGGTGGAGGTAGGGTTTTAAAAAGGGAATTTGCATACACCTCCAAAAGACTGGAATAATTCATAAAGGTGTTGGAAATGTTATTCCAAGCAAGCTCACATGTTAGGAAGGAGAGTGGGAAACCAGCTCCACTGACTGTATTCATGTCTCTCCCTTCATCTCTGCAGCTCTTGTCTGTCTCTGCTGTAGGGGTCGTGTGATTTTGACGGGCATCAGATATTAGAGAGTTTGGCAGCATTTAATTCCCAGCTGAAAGTGTTGACATGAGATGGAGGCAAAAAGAGGGAAGAGCCGGTCATGTCAATTCAAGACGATTCAATCACAGGCCGACAGTGTGTGTGTGAAATGAGTGTGTGTGATTCTGTGTGGTACACACTCTGGGATGTTTAATGCTTTGAAATTCATGAATGGGAAATTAGCTCACTATCACATCAACCTAACAAATCCAAATTATATTACATTTTAAAAAAGCCACCTTGTAAAACATTGAAAAAAAAGATGAAAAAATAATCTGTTAAAAGTTATAATTTTCCCCAGGTGCAGAACAGACATTTTTTGCAATAAAATAAATGAACACTAAGGTATGCTGCTTTAAAGCATACAGGAATAGTTTAATAAGACAGGTATTTTGATATCAAAGTGTGGTCAAAACCATACCAGTACACCATCAGTGTGATCCATATCAGGCCAAAAGTGGACGACATAATCAGAGTTAATATAAACGAAACAATTCACACAGTATTTAGGCTGCATGCTTATCAAACGTGGTCACTGTTTGTAGTCCGAAGTATTGTCCTCATTCAGTGCAGTGTCAATTACTGCCCAGTAGTGGACAAGCAGACAAGTCCACACACCCCGTACCCCACCCCAATGCCCCCCTGTCTGTCACTTTCTCTCTCCCATGGGTGTCTCTGGTTCTCACAGAAGAGAGAGGGAGAGAGATCACTGGAGTGGAAAGACTTTTCTTCATCTTGGTGTCTCTGTCTTCTGCCCCGCAGCCTGTTACAAAGATAATTGTACTTTCATGTTTCCTTCTCTCGCTATATCCATGCTTAGCCTGCATTTAAACACACGGTTTTCTAATGTACAGAAAAGTTTGAGTGTTAAAGCTCAGTTTTTCAAATCTGACATTTTACAGGGATAAGAAAACTGCCTTCCCACACTGTAAATTCTAACAAGTTAATTTTACTTAATAAAAGTTAGGAAACCGATTACCTTGGGAAAATTAAGTAAAAGAACTTAGTTATGTCAAGTAGAGTGAAATTCATATATCTGAGTAAGCTGTACTTATGTTAAAGTTGTGAGAACTAAAAAAATCTCAGTAATGTTGACTTGAAATCAAGCTACTACAACTAAAATTCTTTGAGTCAAATTAACTTAATATATTTCACTTAACAAGTGGCCATTACTTGATATTAGTAGTTAACTACACATCATATATCTAAGTACAATACACTTCAATCAATTTGACAGGAACTCAATATAGGTAAGTAAATTAATTTCAAATACTGTGTGAGCAGCACTTAACAATAAATTAAATGAATTCATATACCTTATTTAGCTTACTTAAAAATAACAACTCCCAAAAATAGCTTTATGAAAAACATAATTTATTTATTTTTTGTGTCAATACTTGTACACAGTATCAATAGCCATCTGGGTGAAACAAAGCTAACAAATGGCTCTTAGTTCACAATGGACATCAAATGTCTCACAGCAACAGACAGACCTGCCAAACTTCTGTGAAAGTTCAAAACCTGATAAAACCTGAATAAAACTTGAATAAAATCAGCTCTTAGCTATTTGACACCTTTCAAATGTAAACAACTTGTGTCCCAAAAGCAAAGTACATTCCAACACTCAACATCACATACTGAATACTCTTTTTCAACAGTTTTACACACTGGAAATTACTCAAGACATCTTCTGAGATCACACTCACTCTCATCTAGACAACCAGTATAGCTAACCCGAGCCACTGCATCTACTTCAGAAGAGCATTTTTTAATGTTTGTAGTTTTGGGCTGAGTTTTTGTTGTCCGAGGTTCACGTTATCTTCTGGATAAACTCAAATGTGTTCTTCATACCTTTGGGGTAATCCAGATGTAGTGCATATATTAAGCCAGACAGGAGACAAAGAGCTTGGGAGGTTGTAGGAATCTCATCCATGACAATGTTTCCTTCAAGGATGATTGCAATGTTGTTGAGCTCTGGTGGCGTGTCTTCAGTCATGACTCTGAGAACCCAAACAGGCACCTGGCTGAAGTCACTTGCTGTGTCCGAATCCTACATTAAATACAATTGAACACAATTAAAGTTCAGTTTATCAGCATCAAATCTGTTTGTAAATCCCAAATGATTAGAAATATGACACTTGTTTAATTTTTGTTGTCCCCACTTAAAAGTTATGCTATGTACAGACAATACCAAAATTGACCTCAGTGTTGGAGAATTTTACTATTTTGTCAGAGGTCATTTTGTGTAATGCTGTTTACCTTTTTGCAAGGCTTGAAGCAAGTAAAGAATTTTGAGGGTAAAAAATTGTCAATGAGAAACTGTGTGCCATTTTATTTTTATTAGATTATTATTTTTTAAGTTTTGGCAGTGACTGTTTTGTTAGGTTTACTAGATCCTAGCCTTGATAACATTTTTTGTTTTTTTTTACATCAGACCTGATCATGCAGTTTTTTCTTAAATCTGAGAATTGAATCAAAGTTTTGATGATGTGCTTAGATGTACACTTCAAAATGATGATATGACCATCATGTATGTACTTACTGAACAGCTGAGGAAAAATTCGCTGGAATTATCTCCAGGGGCAGACACTGCAAGACAGCAGCACGTGTTGTGATGATGTCATTGGTCTTATGGAAAAGAAGACAAAAAACAATAAGCAGAGGATTATAGGACAGCCAAGATAATTTGAAAACAATTTGTGCATCATTAACTTCTTAAAGAATTACTACAGAAGAAGTAGTACTCAATGAACAAAGCAGTAGTAGCAACTGTGAGCCTCGCTGGAGCAATTAAGCATGCTACCTTAATGTAATAATGATGAAAAATCAGAAACACTTACTTGTGTATTCACTGGCTGGAGGAGCTGATCAAGTGACTGGCCTACAGCTCCTTTCTTCAATTTGAAGAGGTCAATGAGACCAGTGGTGTGGCGGTCCAGAGCTTCAAAAAAGTCTTTCTTGAGGTTCTTACTGGCAACACGATAGAACTCTGCAAACACCTTAAGAAAAATAAATAAATAAATAAAAAAACACCACAGGAGGATTAACCTATTTTGCCCCACTGGCAACAATTGTTGCCGAAGTATATCACTGTCATTTTGTACTCACAACAAAAAATGTCAGCGGTAGTAATGCAACTTTTTGCACTTATGTGTTAGTAGACAACTTGAATAAAGATTTTGGTTTATAAAAAATAGCTTTCAAGTGGTCCCTGTCACATGACATCATCTGCTTCCTGCTTCATGTCGGTGGAAGACATGGAGAATGCAAATTGTCCTGGAAAGAGGTCATTTTCATAAATTTCTAATACTGACAGATATAAATATTTGCACCTCATCTTTTTCATTGGTCACTTGTGAGTGGAGTCTACACAAATGAATCTTCAGGGCATTAAGTGATTTAAATGTGCAAATACACTCTTGATGAAGACATGGTATTGGAGAGGTTTTTGTAAAGCCACCATGCTTTACTCTGTAATGTTTAAACAGCTGGCCTCTTTTTGGAGAGACAAAAGTGCAAAACTTACATGTCCACTGCATGCCACTCCCTGTAAACACTGGAAAGAATACAGGAGAACAATAAGTTAGACTACAAGTGACAGAAAAAAAATCATTACAAAAGTTAAATGGATAGTTCAACAATTTCGCAAATGATGAATTACCCCTTTAAGTCTCACTAATTAACTACACAGGCATTTTTAAATTTCTAAATGAAAAACAGTACCCACCTTGTTCCCTTTCTTCTGTGCTGTTTGTCTACCTTTGGACTTATCAGGCTCTCATACCACCTGCATGAAACAAAAGACACTGGGTAAAATCACAACTACCAGTGCCAGGAGTTCAGCATTAAAACCCCTTCAGCCCAAGCTTCTTTCAAAGTACTCTACTAGAAAATTACAAGTCTGAACTGAAAACTGTATATCCTTGCAACCAACAGGTCTATTTGAAATACATCAGTGGGAAACATTGTAAACTTTGTTCAGATGTGTTAAAATTAGTATTTGTTACTGGGTCAGAGTAATTTCTGTCTTACAAATTACACTTTCATTATGAATTTCTTTTTGGAATGATGCATCTGCAGCTTTAAAACTGAAAATTAATAATAAAATGTGAACATTACATCCCCTGAGGTTAATTCTGGTAGAGTGAAGCAAAGTAAAATAAGAGGGGTTTCAGGCAGCCTGGTCAGGCAAAACCATACAGAAATAAAGTCTAAATCATAGATTTACACGTAATCTCTAAAAATGCATATGCAGCACTTCCTCCATGGAATAAACTCTCTTGGGTCGTTGTCCTGACATAAATATGTCTCAAAAATGCCACCAAATAAGTGAAACAAAAAATAGTTGAGGTCTGACCCCCCTGCTTACGCAGACTGAGATACATAGGGCAGTGGATTGGTCGATTTAGTTGATTGACACCTCAATCGAGCGTTAGAGCCAATAGAATTGGCGAACCAGAAGAGAGCAAAGCCACTGTGAGCCAATAAAACACAAATGTATCCTCCCCTTTCAAAACAACTCCCAAAACAGAAGGGCCGATGGGAAGTGGAGTTCTATGTCTCAAATCAACATGCTGAGAGTTAATGTTTAAGCAATATATCATAAGTTCGTTCTATTAACAGGTTACCTTTATAACAGCTAGAAGCGCGTACTACTACGGCAGCTAATAGACAGGGGACGTAGTATCAATCCTCCTGTTTCTGCAACAGCGTCGGCAGCCAACAAACGGCAGTACGTTAGCCACCAGCGGCTAATGTACTGCCGTTTGTTAGCTGCCGAAAGTCAGACAGCAGGACGGCAGCAGCTAACAGTTGGCGCCACCGGTGAATGAACCGGAGGATGCAACACTCGGTTCGGGCCGAGCCTACTCTTATATCCGTAATAGCGCCCCACGTTGAGCTACTGCTAAACTTTAAGCACCTGCTCTGTGAACACGCACAGGGTAACATGCCAGCGTTCTCTGACAGAGTTGTTGGGTGTGCTCTTCGAACAACGCTGTCTTCAAAGCGTAAATTATATTCAAAGTTTACAAATAAAAGCTTAACACTTACCGAAATCAACGCCAGTCTGTTGTACTGGGCCTGCGAGAGTCGCCTCCACAGCTTGCATGTCAGGGCACGTTCTTCTTCGTTGGTAAATGCGCGCCAATCGGAAACACCCACAAATCATGTTACACACTTAGAAAACACAAGTAAATATTACTCAATGAAACAAGTAAGGGTGTAAAAAGTAAAGGAAACTTAGTTTAGGAAAGTTAATTTGAAAAACTAGCATAAATCAACTTAAATGCACTATTTAGTCCTAAGTCAGGACATTGTTTGCATTTACAGTGCAGAGAGAGGGTTGATTTTTAATTTTATCTTCAATTCAGAGAAAGAAAACCCACTCTGTTTGCAAATATAACAGACATGAATCATATGAAACATGAACACAGTAACTGACTCGGTGTGACCGTTAGTAACCTACTCCCCCACTTTTCTCTGTGATTCCCCCACCTCCCTCCTGCTCCCCTTCTCTCAGTCTCTACGGCAGACACATGCAGGCCAACCCAGAGCCTCCAAAGAAGAGCAACGACAAGAGTAAGAAGATCAGCCGCAAACCTTTGACTGCCAAGAACAAATGAAGAGGAGACGGAGGACGGAGATGAATTACTCTCTCTGCCAGTCAGACTCACAGCATGTGCCTTTATTTTATTTTACTTTTGAAAAATATATTACATCAGAATGTATCTTTGATGTTTCTAAATGTTTCCGTTCAACCGTATTTGGACTTTATTCCACTGTGCCTGAGTCCAGATAAACCTCTTCTTTTTTTTGGCTTTTTTAAAAACTATTTTTATCTTTGTTTTGAATTATTGCTGGTCACTAAAATTGTTTGGATGTAACGATACGTTTTCTTTGTGTCAAACTTTGAGGTTACATGTACAGAGGTCTTCATTACTGTATTTATGAATCCATCTAGAAAGATACCAAAGGCAAAAAACTGAATATGGGTGAGTCAAGATTTTTCTGGAAACATCCCAGATGATGAGAATGTAGCTCGGAGAGAGTTGACATAGAGAGTCACTGTTCCTGCCCTGCCTCAGAAAGTTATGTCATACCCTAAAGACAAAAAAAATCAAGTCCACTTTATTCAGATTTGGATTTTAACATTTATAAATTATTTAAGATAAATTTAGAGCATTTTTAAGTAAAGCAAAGTAAACTAAACCCACTTATGTCTCTTATGAAGCTACATTAACAAATACTAAATGCTGTACTTGACACTGTATAATCGCTTTGATAGCCCACTTTGTCTTACCTACAAACCATGTGTTACACTCCCTTTAGCTCATAATAGCTTGGATATGTCTCTTTCTTTCTGTTGCTGACTGATAAAAACTAGAAAAAAAATGTTTTGAGGCTATCTCAAAGCGTTGACTAAAAAATCGCCACATTTTGTCTGAGGTTAGGATGTAGATCAGGAGGCCATGTAAGCAGCATTAGCAATATTGCTCTTAATTTTAAATGAGATTCAGTTCTTTGAAACAAGCTAGCTGACTCTTGCCATGTATGCGTCTGTGCCACAAACCTCTGAAAGGATCACAAACTTCATTACATGTGCTCTTCAAGTCTTCTGCTCTAGCTTTAATGCTGCTTCTTTCTGTGTAGTTACTTGGCAAGCTGAACCAAAAGTCCATTACATTTCAAAAAAGAATATATAAGTATTAAACATTTTATCATGTTTTTTCACATCAACACTGTATAAAACATTTCAAATAAAGATCAATCTGCAATAAAACACAGAAAACACTTGGTCAGTGCTTGAGTGAACTGGGTTTAAATATTACCCTCTGCTAAGTTTAAGTATTTTTTTTCCCGAGAGTTTTTCTTTCTTTTTAACCACATGATCAAAAAACACCCAAGTAAATCTGTAAAATACAGATTTTTTTAGCTCCAAACAAATACAAAATGGTTCATAAACTTTGAAAATGAAATATTGACGGTAACATGTTTACAATCAACTGTCAACTTGAAGTTGTTAAGTCTGGTTCATATGTTGAAAAAAAAAAAAAGGTCTTAATCACCAGTTTGAATCAAAGATGCGGGTGAGGAGTGGCTGCTGTGCACAGATGTTTTTTGTCCTCAGAAGCCATGATTGCTTCTGAAATTTTGAGGATGGGAGGGATGAGCAAGGGAGCCTTGGCTCTAAAATCTGACTTCTAGATATTATTGAATTTTCCAAAGTGTATTTAGATATCATATATTCTAAAACAGCACAAATTGTTACCTGTTATACACCTTTAAGTGTCACTAGAAACTGTTCTGCCAGCATTTTGGAAAAGTGAGCAAGGAGGAAACTGAGTTCTTCAGCATAACTGAAAAAACTAAAAGTTAATCCAGAATGCTATGTGTGAATTTGTATCACTTCACCTATCTAATGATTTTTCTGGTTATGAAACAGACTGACATTACTAACTCTTTCGACTACAAAACCAAAGCTCCAAGATTAACCGATTCCAATTTTTTAATTGGAGGAGGAGGAGGAGGATTGGAGGAAGTTGACAGGATGATAAACACACTTTGTTACATTTTACAGAGAACTTCCATAGATAATGCATTTAACTATAAAAAGGAGAAGTTAATCAGAAAAGCCGTATATGACAGAATCAGGAAAACAAGCTGAGCCACACTTTGGCCACAGGGTGCGCCAAAATCGACTCAAACCCAAATTTCCTCGCATGCGCTTAAAGGTGTCACTTAATGAGAAAAACAGAGCTAATGTAACATTTTTACGATACATTATTGGAAGTACGGTACAGGTGGGTTTTATCAAAAAAACAAACAAAAAAACACTAAACGGTAAAATTCTGTATGATCTGCTGGTTTCAGACTCTCATCTGTCTGGAAATATTTGCAGTAATGGCAATCCTATTTATCCTCCTCTGTCTTTTGTAAATAAAATAAAACAAATATACATCAGTATATAAAATTAAATACAAATATGGAAAGCTTAAACATTGATTAAGCGTTCTGACATCATTATGCTTTTTGAATTGTGTAACAAACGTTCACCAACAATCATCTCACTTGTCACTCCTGCCACAGCCGCTGCTGCACTCTCCTTTTTTGGTGGATGTTCCCGTTTTGTTTTCGCTTCATCTCAATTCATCTCACACCTTTGCAAGGACACAATGAGTCCCAGGCTAACTAAAGCCCATTGATTTTTACAAGGTGATTTATAGATGGCGTGTGTGTTAGGGCAGGCCTGATTGTCTAAGGGGGGCTGCACTGTGCCACTCTAATGAGGGTGGTGACATAGGGCAGAGAAGCAATCACCTCGCCCACCACAGGATGAGCAGCTAACATACAACTGCTGCTTTACATAAACACCACCCCATTTATATGAGGTGTTTGAGTCTGTTTAATCTGATCTATTAAATAATCCACTTTCTCATTTTATTTTGATCTGTTTTTCATTTTTCTTTTGGTAAACACACTTTTTATGGCCTCTGAATGCACCATCATAAATGCTTTATCATAGAAGAAAAGCTTTGAATACCCCCCCCCCCAATAATTTCAGTTGATTTCATATACATCCTGTATTGCAGTTTAAGCCATTTGTATCAATTGTGCTTTTATCACCAAGTTAACTGCTGAAGTATGGGATGCTTCAAGATTATAAGAGCACAGATTTGAGACTAATGGGTCCTTCACTCCTTACTTTATTAACTATGTACAGTACATCTGGAAAGTATACACTGCACTTCACTCTTTCCACAATTGATGTTACAGCCTCATTCCAGCATGGCATATTTCATTTTTTCTTCACACACCATACCCCATAGTGACAGTGTCAAGAGATTTTTTGTTTGTTTGTTTTCTTTTTCAAATTTATTAAAAAATAAAAAAAACTATCACATGTACAATACTTTGTTGATGCACCGCTGGCAGCAGTTACAGCCCAATTTTTTTGGATATGATGCCAGAAGCTTGGCACTCCTATCTTTGGGCAGTTTGGCCCATTCCTATTTTGCAGCACCTCTCAAGCTCCATCAGGTTGGATGGGGAGTAACAGTGCTCAGCCATTTTCAGATCTCTCCAGAGATGTTTGTTTGGATTTAAGTCTGGGTTCTGGCTGGACCACTCAAGGGCGTTCACAGAGTTGTCCTGAAGTCACTCCTTTGCTATCTTGACTATAGTCTCCCAGTGCCTGAACAGTTCTCGCTGGTGGAAAAACACCCCCACAGCATGATGTTACCACCACCATGCTTCGCTGTAAGGATGGTATTGGCCAAGTGATGAGCGGTGCCTGGTTTCCTCCACACATGATTCTGGCATTCACACCAAACAGTTCAATCTTTGTCTTATCAGTCCAGAGAAATTTCTTTCCCATGGTCGGGGACTCCTTCAGGTGCCGTTTAGCAAACTCCAGACAGGCTGCTATGTGCCTTTTTCTGAAGAACAGCTTCCATCTGGCCACTCTACATCACAGGCCTTATCGGTGAATTGCTGCAGAGATGGTTGTCCTTCTGGAAGGTTCTCCTCTCTCCACAGAGAACAGCTAGAGCTCTGACAGAGTGACCATCAAAAGTAAATAGAATGGTATATGGACCAGTTCTTAAATAGCACTTTTCTAGTTTTTCCAACCATTCAAAGCACTTAACACTCCCAGGTTCATTCACTGCATCACACCACATTCACACACCGATGGCAGGGGTTTCTAATGGGAACCATCAGTTTATAGCTAACAGACTTTGGCATGTGACTGCAAGAGACCGTCTGATTGAGAGGCCATGACTCAACCACTGAGCCACAGGGAAACGCAGTGAATAAACTCTGGATACATTGTAAGTAAACTTTGATCATGGTCTGCTGTAGGTGTTGTTTGCTTCTTTAAAAAAAGTCTTGCTGTGCATGCCTTCGTTCTTTTAGATTTTTTTAGAGTTCATAAGCACATAATGTAAATATTGGGTATTTACCAATTTTATATGTTACATTTGTTACTATTTTTATTCTCATGCATCACTATGTTTGTTGTTGTTGTTGTAGTTGTCGTTGTTTTACATTACAGGTCACATTTACCATTTCCCACTTTACATTCACGCACACATTACATAAAGAGCCAAACTAACCCCTTTCATGGATTGATGGTACAGCACAGGGGCCGTCTGGGTCAAATGTTTTGCCCTGAGACAAACAATCAAAGATCATACCCAAACTTTCCAATTGACTCTACCGCTGAGCCACAGCTGCCCCACAAATGATCTGAACCTGGTCCTGTCATACCCCCTTCCTTTGAGATAACATGAACGTAATAGATTTGATGCTTTTCTGGCCTTGATAAAACAGCTTATCAACCATCCACCTTCCTTTGCAGAGATTCAGATATTTTGACTTATGAGGTCAGACTACAGATGGATGAGAAGTGGCTTCATTTCCCTCAGTGATCGACATCTGATGGTCTTCAGACCACTGCGTAATGAAGCTCAGGTCAAATCAGTTAGCAGAAAAAATTCACCAGCACCATAGCACACTCTATTTTAAGTAACACATTGTGTAAACAGTTAAAAATCACTCAGAAATACCAATTAGTAAGAAATTAAGTTATTATTAGTAAGAAATTAAGTTATTATGTACCTTATTCTTAGAAACATACTGAGTGAAACACACACATTGAAAAAAAAAAACAAGATACCCATGCTCAGTGAGTTTCTTCAGTCATATAGGGTCAAATCACAACAAATGTCCCGAGATGCTTTCAAAGAACATTAACAAGTGTAAACCTTTTAGTGTTACATTGCTGTATTACTAACAGAGATCCAACATCAAGACAAGACAATCAGCCTGATCTCATCTTAACCCTCCATGACTAAAGAGCATTGCACAATTTAGCAAGTTACAATGGCAAGGAAAAACTGCTCTCAAACAGGCAGAAACCTCAAGCAGAACCGGACCCGTGTTAGACAGACATCTGCTGAGAGATAAAGACAGAATTCATAGTTTGGCATTATTGCAGTGATGATGTTGGTGGGGTTCTAACAGCTGTGGCACCCCAAGTCCATCGGGTCCACAGAACCAGGCTGTCAACAGCAATGATCCAGAGAAACCTACAACACAAGAGAGTCCAGGGACTCGCAGACAGATCTATGGTTAGGAACTTAAAAATGACATTAAGATTTAAAGGAAAGAAAGACAAAGTCAGAAGAAGGTATGCTAGCTGGGATAGCTCTCACCTTGCCACTAATCATCTGAAGACCTTGTAACACAAGTTCTTCTACACTTCATTGATCTCAAACATGTCAGTTATTGCAACAAAAATATTTGTGATAACATCCCGCCAAAGTTTCTTGGGTGCCTCTGCTGGGAACCTGTAGCCAACCAGGCAAGGACAAAGTACTGTGTCAACAAAGTAAGGTTATAGGAGCCATTGGATCAAACTTGAAACTTTTTTCACTGACCAAAGTTGCCACAGAGCCCTTGAGCAATAGTTTCTTTATTAAATGATTATTTAATATTTTTTCAAATTCAAAATATCTGTCATGGTCACAGCGACAGAGGCACTAAATAAAGCTTGCAGAAGTTGCGATTTCTTTACTGTAGCATGTTTCATGGAGAGCGTTGGATTGTGGAAGACGCCCCCTCTAAACCATGACATTTAAGTGTTTTAAAATACATATCAATTACTATTGCAAATAGAGAAATTATTTGACTTCAAGTCTGTGAAAATCTGAGTCCACCCCCCCCCCCCCCCCCCCACACACACACACACACACACAAACAGCTAGCTTTTCTGCAATTGACCATCTGTATATTTTGTCCACATCTGACTCTATTTCTGTCCTTCCAATTGTTTATGACAAAAACAACTTTGTGAAAAATTGCAACAAGTAACAAGAAATATGTATATACATATACATTTAAAAATGCTCTTCTTTTACAGGAATACTTTCACCTTTCAGCGAATAATGACCTGTCTCCTCGCAGGCTCAGCAGCTGTTAGTGAGACAATCTGGATGAGGAAGGCTTTTCTGTCTGCTGTGTGTGATGTCTTTCCTCAGGGAAGTTCCTTAAATTTATGCTACTGTGTGAACTCTAAATTATAAGCCTGCCCACTACAGTTAAAACCGTTGTCATTTAATGAATACGACATTATAAAACATGTATAGCTTGAAATAAAGCTTATATGAATTAAAAAGAGGAATGCTAGGAGGTTTGTGATAAGAGTCACAGGTATGTATCGATAATTGTAAAGTTTATGTGTTAGTATATTATATAAAAGTATAATGTTTTTAAATGTATTGTGTTTGTTTTACCACTCTAAACTTTTAATTTTAAATCTGCTCTACATTTATGTTTCTGTGAAAATGACATTTTCACATTCACCTGAACTTATCTTATATAGTCTGTAAAGCTCTCAAAAAGACTTGTTTCTATGAGGGCCTTCTAAATAAGGTGCATGATTCTTGTTATCCCTTCTTTGGCCAGCCCCTCGCCTCTTTTGTTCCCCCTATACACCCTTCATAGCAATTCATCATTCACTATGCTGATATTGAGTGAGGTGCCAATTCAAAGATGCTCAGTTACCTTCACAGCTCATTTTCAGGGACTCTCAATAAGTGGATATTTGGAAGCCTAATGAAGCCAGAGAAGACAGGACTGGTTTGATTTTAGCGGTATCAATACACCATGACTCCCCCTCCGTTCTCTGGACTCTGAAGATAAATGACTTTTGCATATGGGTGTTGATCTGTGGATGCTTGGTCAGAACATGCGCTTATAAGAATCTTTTTCACTCCATACTTTGTTTCCAGTAAGCAATAACTTATAGTTTACAATATGGTGTGTATCTTAGAGGAGTGGGCTATATTAATGTTGGCTGAGAAAGAGGGAGAAAATATAGGATCTGTGTCAGTGAAGCTGTCCTGTAACTGGTCCAAATATTACTGTTATCAGGTGCATGAAACATTAAAATGAATAGAAAGAATTCAATCTGCAAGCCTTCAATAAATTTTGTAAAGTTCATTTAATTGGCATTTTAGTGTCAATTATTTGCAATTAGTCAAAAGTTATTGTTCTATATTTTGTAATGTGCTTTGATCCTTTATCAAATTTTTAGAACGAAATGTTTCTGACGACAAAAAATATTCAAATTAAAGTTCAAAATGTTAAAAATCTACACATTCTTGCTTGATTCGTGTATTTACAGCTCCATATAGTGCGGTGTGAAAGCTGAGGGTAACAAATGTATATTTTTCTCTCAGCAGATAATATTCCCTAAACAGCTTGGTCCTTATCAATGGAGGATTCAAGCGTTTCGATGAAATAATACTATCTCCACCCACACCGATTGGAGGAGCCACAGCCCCCCCTCTGTCTCTCTGTCTCTCTCTCTCTGGTGCGCGCTGGTCGCATCTTGAGCCCATATCAAGCAGTCTAACTGATTTTGATCCTCCTTAAGAGTTCAGCTTCTGAACAAATTCTTCTGTCCGGAACCTGTGGGTCCACTCCTCGTGTCTGGGCGTGGAAGCGTCTCAGACATGCTGAATCAACCGCTTTTGACCATTACCAAGCAGTAAAGGACTGAACTTTCAGGGAGAATTACAGAAGTAGCGCATCAGCAGAAAAAGTGAGGAGAGGACCGAGAGCGCCAAGGGGAGGGGGGACTTTTCTTTGGAAAAGTTCGGAAATAAACGAACAGAGTGTAGCTCAGCTACATTTTTTTTCTTTAAAAGGTTGCCTCTTTAACCAGCAAAATTTCACCCAAAAGCAGACAACCGGATCGTCCTGCGCTGACGCGGCTGGTCGGCAGGAAGCGGCTAGTGGCAGCAGGGGTCCTGGGGGTCGTTATGGTTCTGGTTTTGGTCATCCTCATCCCGGTTCTGGTCAACTCAGCGGGGACAGCGGCGCACTACGAGATGCTTGGTACCTGTAGGATGGTGTGCGACCCTTATGGCACCAAATCTCCGACCAGCACCGCCACGGCGGATACGGTCCGAGACAACGGTCTTGTGCAGTCTTTGCCCACTTTTATTCAAGGTCCAAAAGGGGAACCAGGTCGTCCAGGCAAGGCAGGACCAAGAGGTCCTCCCGGCGAGCCGGGACCACCTGGCCCGGCGGGGCCACCTGGAGAGAAAGGAGAACCGGGCAGGTCTGGTTTGCCGGGACCTCCGGGACCAAACGCAGCAGCCGGTGCCATCAGCGCGGCCACCTACAGCACCGTGCCCAAGATCGCCTTTTACGCAGGGCTTAAAAAGCAACATGAGGGTTACGAGGTGCTCAAGTTTGACGACGTTGTCACCAATCTCGGAAACCACTACGATCCAACAACTGGAAAGTTCACGTGCTCAATTCCCGGGATTTATTTCTTCACGTACCATGTTCTCATGCGCGGAGGGGACGGCACAAGCATGTGGGCTGATCTGTGCAAAAACAACCAGGTAACTCTTACAGTGCATGTTGAAGCATACTTTACGTTTTCAAAGTAGTCCTTATTGTTTTACATAATAATTTAGAAAAGCAGTATATTATAGTATTTATTGCAATTTACAATTGACGTGTTCACAACCCCTTTACAAACTTTTTTTAAATTTCTAAAATGGTAGACTAGGTAAAGAGTAGCTTTTTTCTTTTTCTTTCATTCATTCATTCTTTCTTTTCTTTTTATTTATTTACTTGTGTTTTTCATCACTTCGCTCATAAAACAGCATCCACAAATGTAACCCTGTGCAGGTATTTGAGTACAGTTAAGTTAGAGGTCCAAGAACATGAATGGATATGATGAGTACTTGCTCTGGGACCTTGTGCCAGTGGGGTAAGCAGGAGATTGCAAATCTTGTCCATGGTCGGTAGCTTTTGGTCTGGACTGAATGGGTCAGAGGTCAGCATTCATTGCTCCAGATGTTGGGGAAATATCTCCATGAACTGAGTTAAAGCAATCCTCGTGGGAAGCTTTGACAATTTTAGATGAATGGCTGAATACCACAACCCTATCACTGGTCTGGGAATCTTCGATCTCTATTCTGAGGGATACCCACGATGCAGAAGCCCACTTGGGCCTGTGCGACATGTAGTATGATCTTAATTCAATTTATTGTTATTCTTTTATATATATATATATATATATATATATATATATATATATATATATATATATATATATATATATATATATATATATATATGTTTTCAACCCAAGAAAATATTTGTTTGAAATATTCATCATAGTTTGTTTTTCTATATAGTTTATTACAAAAAATTAACTTCTCTTATTTCAACATCACCAGAGCATAAGATGAATTCATCTTCCGAAATATAATTTGATTTTAGGAACAAAACGCACACAACAGAGAAACTTAGAGAAATCCATGTAGTTTACTTAATTATAACAACACATCTATGGTTACCACCTTAGGTAGATATGAATAAAAAGATAAATGTGTGGAGTGCTTTTAAATTAAACGTTTGGTAAATGTATTACAAGGTACCACAAGCAAGTGTAAGTTTAAAATAGATAAGCAAATTAAAACAATAGTAGTAGTTATAATTGTAACAATAAAAATCATGAAAAGTAAATAATAATGATAAGAAGAAGAGTAAAGATATAAAAGAGGCGGATGAGTAGAATAAAAGCTCAGCTACAGAGCGCAGAGGTCCTCTGTTGCTCTGTGTCTCCTCTGTTGCGTGTTTGTTCCATCACAGTGTCCTGCTTTCTGTGTGTCTCTGTAGTGATCAGGCTGTCAGCAGCAGATCTAATCCATGGGGCAAACCAGTGTTGCAGCATCGGTCCACCAAGCACATCCCTGCCTGTCAGCCTGCAACTGTAATGCATCTGCAGACTGCACAGAGCACAGCAAAAATCTCTGGGATTAGAGCAGCAGAGCTTCACTCCATGACAAATCAGCAACTGAAAGACATGTTTCAATTAGGAGTACTGTTACTGAGACTTTCAAACATTGTCAGCGAGGAAAGCCCTTTCCTGTGTAAATTATCAAACATGCTGATGCTGCTGAGAGCGTTGGTTTTCCCGAAAAAAAACATTTGTAAAATGTGACTTGACTACACTGAAACAATATTTTTTCCAACATATTTAAAGCAGTTAATTATTCTGTTTGTTAATCATTTGACTAGTTCTTAAAGAAGTGATAATCTGCTTTTTAGCACATCAAATATCTTATGACATTGGTGTTAGTGTGCACACATGGGAAACATCACATACACCCTTCTGTTAATTTATTAGAACTATAATGTTAAAGACTATTTTAAATTAATGACAAAGTGAACAAGAAAGGGAAAGTTAACTTGATTTTTAATTTCTTAGAGGGACTGTAAGTGTGATGATTTAAGTTAATTCCCTCTCCTTTAATTTGTAGGGTTTATATGTCTAAACACAGTGTTTCACTGCTTCGTAAAGCATCAGATTCACACCACTGCACTATTTAAACGAGCATGAAACAGAAAAATATGTGTGATTATTCCAAAACAGTATTGATGAATTCTCATTCACAGTATTGACCTCATATCAAAGTTAGGGTCAAAATAGGATACAACTTGCAGCCTGTTTCCTAAAACCAAACTTCCAGAATAGTTTATCCCCAGGCAGAACGAAAATATGTTTGTGATCTGTTCACACATTTAATACAAAATTATTTCTTGTGTGGTCAAATTTGAGGGAAATGTGGCATCTAACGTGTGTATATGTTTCAAAATATGTCACATGAGTCTGCACTTTTTTCACTTTTATAGAAAATATTTAAAAAACTGGTTATAGCATTGTTTTAATAAAAGAACAACTGTTTAAACTAAAATTAAATTATTTAATTTGAATTAAAAATTGTTAAATGGAAAATGAAGAGACTAATCAAGGAGCGATGGTGATGATGATGATGATGATGATGATGATGATGATGATGATGATGATGATGATGATGATGATGATGATGATGATGATGAAGAAGAAGATGATGACGCCATGGTGCTGATTAAAAGGATCATCAGTGTTCGAATTGAAATAACAAATCATCCCCAAGGACCCACATTTCTAACACTGAACTCTGTGGTCATCGTTTCAGTGACCACCTCATCAACTGCAGGGCCTGAATCTGGCTGGTTATTGATACTATTTTGTGCAAAATGATTGAAGGCTAACACTTATGTTGAAGATTTTTTTTCACAGCACAGCTGTGGACAGAACAAACAAGTTTAAGTATCAGAAATACAGTTTAAAGTCTGGAGTCATAGCTATGAACCAGTTTTCTCTCTCCAAGCGTTTATCACATTCTATCACAAAAGTACAAAAGCAGGTGTTTGAAGGGTGAGAAACAGACTGACAAAGGCCACAGAATCCAACACATGAACAAACATAACCTGCATGGTGTATTGTCACTATCAATAAGTGAGGATCAAAGTACAAAATCAAAACGAAATTTTGGGTGTGAGCCTTAGAAAGACTTGCAAGCAGTTTGTGAAATTGAATGAATCTTGATAAAGAAAAAAAACTTGTAAAAGAAAATGTTTATAGATGTGAAGGGGACATGTTTCACTGAAGGCTGCCCTGCAAGGATGTGCTAAAGAAAATGACAGAGAATAAGGTTCCATCGTATTACTCAATCCAGCCTGATTTCAACTATTCAACAAATCAGATATGAATAAAATGATATCAGACTGTACTTGATGCGGGACATTGAGATCGTTGCAGAAGAAGAAGACTTCCTTTAACCAGAAACCTGTTCCAATGGAGAAGAGTGGTACCCCTTTACAAGTGAGCTGAAGCTGTTGGTGAAGCTTGTTCACCAACAATGCACTGGCTCCAGGTGCTAAAAACTGGTGTTAAGCAAAAAACAACTGTTTGCTGGGCCAAAGCGAAGCACGACTGTGTTAGGGGCATAAAACATGGACGTAGTCTCACTGACATCACTCGTCTGTTTCTGAAACGGTGAATGAAGCACAACGGCTATAGCAGCTAAATTGGTAGTGGCAAGGGCTTTGCGACAGCTACAGGGCGCCTGTTGGTCATGTGACCCTGAGCTGTGCCTCTGATTGGGTGAGCTCACGATCTTATTATCCTCTGCACGGCCGAGGTTAGAAAAAAAAAATTCACCCCCGTACAGTGGGTGCCAGTAGTAAAATTAACGATTCAGACAGGAGATGTTTTGTGAACCAGGCTGTAAATAGGTTAATTTCTGCTTTGAAAACAGCTTTTTTTGTCTTGGTGTGTATGTGACTTCTGGTACTTCCAAAGCCAACCTCAGGCGGACACTCGAGAAACAGCAGATTTTATCACATGCAATGACGTGTCATAGTGATGTCATGACTTGGCTTTAACTTGGCTCCTGATTAATGGGAAACCAAACCAATTCTTTGGAAAACTGTGTCTAGAGCCAACCAAGCACTAGCACAAGCACCTAATGAGCACCTGGTTCTTTTGATGGAAAAGGGGTATGAGTGATGTGGTAGTCCCTGCGCAGCCCTGATGTACTTTGTATTTTGTAAGCTTGTATGAACTAAGATAGGAATTGACGTTGAAAACTGTAGATAGGTAAAATGTTGATCTGTTTATTGAAATGATGTCTCCTGGTTTCAGGGCTGAGACACGTGATTTCTGAAGGCAAGAAGCAAACAAGGATCCTCTTTCGCCACAATAAAACTTACAAAGGGCAAAATTTGAGAGATGATTTCAAAACAACAGGATGTGTTTGTAAGGAGTTATATAGACAGGGGGCTAGCATTTGGTGCTGGTGCAGCTCTTTCCTTCACACCCCTAAAATAATCAAATCAGGGTGAATAGGGAGGTTTCAGTATAGCTATGATGTCTTCTCTTTTAAGTCTACAAATGTTACTGCGTCTGCTTGTGCAGTTAGCATTTCACATAAGGCAAAACTGAGATGCTAAAATATAAAAAATGCATCGAAGACACATACATCATTGGTTTAATTAGCTGATCACTATGATACAAGCAGGAGAGCACCTCTGTGTTGCAACAATGACAGGGGAAAAGACAAATAGCAATGAAAAGTGAGGAAAATTTACAGCCACACAGAGATGAGTCTCTCAAAACTAGCTAAACTTACGTGGCATAAAACTGAAGCCCAGGCATTGTGTTGTCTCTCCTGGCAGTTTCTTGTCAAAGGGGCCACATTGACTACAATCAGTTGTGATAAGATAACAGGTGTGGCTCTGAAGAACAAGTTTTAAAACATACTGACTTTAAGTGGAGATAGACCTCAGTTATCTTTCTAAATTTTCTTTTTATTCGATAAAGAATCAGGTTTACTGAATAATCCCTGTGTCACAACAATATTCATAGACCTTCCCAACCCACCCTGAGTGACAGGGTTAACCTTAAAGTTTCAAAGAATCGGCCATATTCACTAACAGCATGTTCGCACAAATAGGAGCTCAAACTGTGAACGTTTGAAGCACACACCTGGAATTAATCAATACATTTTTACTTGAATTTATCCTTACACTGCAAACAAAAAAGAAACTCCTCATACCAAGGGTAGCCTCAAATAGTGACCACCAACTCTGTCAGAAAATGTAAACACCTATGCTTTTAACTAAATGCATGACATATTTAGACTATCCTCAATAAAAAAAAAAAAAGCCTTTAATAGAATTCAACAATAAATACAGTGAAAAGACAAAGTGAATTAATTGACCTTGAAATTGATGCAGATGCATCCATATCATAATATAATGTTGAATGCTAAATAAAATATTCAGTTTACCATTAAAAATTGACAATGGTCGTATTAAAATTCATATTTTGATGGCACCCCTGTCAATTTCTAAATATTATGATTCACTAATATACACAAGGTGTTCAGAAAAAAAATAGTTGGTTCACATGTCATAATCCAACGGTGATTTTGTGTGAGCACTTATTTCATGCACAAATTAAGAACATTTTAATGCATATATTAGTGAATGAGGCCCATTGTGCTGTGAAGTTGAAACTTTAGGACCAACAAGACTGAAAAAGCTCCAGACTTAGCAAAGAGTATTTGCCAAACAAAGTTTAAAGTACAGTTAAAGAAAAAAAAATCATATATCGACGAGAATCTAAGAACCAGCATCGACACGACACTTGCAGGTCACCAACAATCAACAGTGGTAGGCTAAAGAGAGTACAGAGCAACATATTTGAAAACATTGCCCATGTTATCTGACAGAAGACGGTTCAAGAGATAAAAGTTTCCACTTACTGTGATCATCAGATAAAACTGAACAGTCTGCAGTTCTTTTTGATCTCCAAGATGAAAAAGATAACACATCAGCTGTGATAAGGAACTATTGTCACTCACCTTTTAGATTAATGCAGAGCAAAACAGAAGACTGGACAGCACAGGGTTTAATTTTTTGTCAAGTACAATCTCATACACTGTTCATCCACTGTTACGGTCACAAGTTAAATCTGTTATTCTTTTCTAATTTTTGCTTGTCTTGTTAAGAATATCTGTTAGACTAGGGCTGTCAAACATCCATCCTGTTGGCCAAAAACCAGCCACCAGAGGGTCCAATCTGGCCCCTCAGGATGGCTTTGCAAAGTCTGAAGGTTACAGCGCAGCTTCAGTGCAAAAGAGTTTGGTTTAGTGGCACCTTATTCATGCACTGCCATAACCTTAATGTCTTCATTATGTAAAAACTGTTTTTTATTTACAAGGCCAGTGGGATAGCCTTACCTCCTTCAGTTATACATTTATCTCCCATGTGAGTTTGTATGGGATGTGGAAATGAGTGTAAAATTCAAATGAGTCCTAGGTCTTCACAGTATTTTTGATCAAAAGGTAAAACACCACAGGTTCCTGTGACTGGATGTTTTGTTGCTTTGTAGATACACTGAGATCTGTAAGTTGTAATGTTAATGATAAACTGAGGCAGAACAGTGTTGAAACTGTTATTTTTCTAAATAAAGTCCAGGTTGTTTATGATGTTTGGTAAAAAAGAAAGTTCTTTTAATGTGATCATTTCAAGAATGTTCTTAATTTCACCAGAAAAGAGAGGGAAATTAATTGTTGTTATTCATTGGTTATTTAGTTATGATTCTACAGATCAAACCTACTTGAGGTTAAATTGGTCGGCATGTGACCCTCAAACTAAAAGGATTTCAAAAGTCCTGTATTAGACTCACCTGGAACATAGTATGCTTAAAGGAAGCAGGTTGATCTGAGGGGCTTCACAGAGCTGAGACAGGAGAAAAAGACTGTGGGATAAAGCAAAACTGGGGGACTTTGACTTGTATATGGTACCCGGCGTCAATTGTGGCAACTCTTAAAATCTGATCAAGGTTTCAGGATCAGATGGAGTACACCTTTGGTTGGCTAAACCATTTAAAGCATTTTTTCATTGAGGATTATCTCCAGGGTACAGTCCAGGTCAAACCTGCTCTTTTTCTATCTGAGGCTTCAATGTTGACTGGCCTGACCTGTGGCTTTGATTGCATTGTTTAGATTCATCATGGTGGTCATGGTTCATCATTTTGCAGAGATGAAGCTCCATGGGCAAATACACACAGGAAATCAGGACCATGGACAGCACCCTTCAGAGGTTAAAGCTTCCCGTTTGAAATTCTCGTTCAGTTAATCGGAGTAGCTGTTTTTGTTTATAGCAGTATAGTCTGCAGGTGTTGTAGATTACTGGGTAGCTTGTTTTTTAGATCATGTTGTTTTCAGAACATTATAACAGGTTTTATGTGTGGAAGTATGGAGAATTTTATTTCATTTTTTATTTAAACTTTATTTAACCAGGTAAAAGACCCATTGAGGTTGAGACCTCTGTCAAAAGGGTGACCTGGCGAAGGGAGACCGCAGCATATGACACAGTAGACAAAACAGAGTACAGCAACAGACATTAAAGTATGAGCCATAAAATGCAGCAGTTATTTTTAAGAAACAATTTAAGCACACAGGCACTGTTTGATGGATTCATGTTGTCGGTTTCTCAAGGTATAGCGGAAGGCTTCCAAAGAAATAAATTCAGCCAGTTTCAGTTCAGATTGGAGGGCATTCCAAGTAGAGGGGGCAGAGTAACTAAAAGCTTTCCGGTTTCAGTTCGAACATGAGGAACAGAGAGATACATAATGTCATTTGATCATAAAGCATAATGGCTTCCATTTCTCCTAAGAAAAGTGCTTAAATAGCAAGGACCTAGGCCAAGAAGAGCTTTATAAACCAGAGTCATCCAGTGGGTATATCGCTGTATATCCAGAGAGGGCATGCCAGCTTTAGAATACAGTTCACAGTAGTGGGTGAGGCGACTACAACCCGTGATAAACCTCAGAGCACAGTGGTAGACAGGAGTTAACGCCTGAAGGCAGGTGGTTAAAGCATATACACAACATCATCATAATCAAGAACAGCCAAAAAAGTAGCCGACACCAAAAGCTTCCGAGCTCCGAGAGAAAAACACGACCTGTTCCTATAGAAGAAACCAAGCTTTTCCCTTAGTTTAGAAAGTAGATTTTTGACATGCACTTTGAAAGAAAGGTCCCCATCAATAGTTAATCCAAGGTACTCATAACTGGTGACAAGCTCTAGAGTATGAGAATACTCGTACACTTCAAGCATAACAGAGTTCGTAAACAGATAATCTACATGGCGCCTGTGTTCACTTTGTGATGTGAGTGAAGACCTCTTCTGACTAAATGTGTGAATGAAGGCTCTTTTTGTATCCATTATCAAACCTTCACTCTGAATTAAAGAGACAGGAATGCTTCTGGGGCATCAAGAATCTGTAACCTGCTGTCACCTTGTCAGGTGATGGATTGGTCTGGTTGAGGTCTTAAGTCCCTTGGGTTCACGAGTCTACACAGTGCAAATTGAGCTTTAGATTTCTATTAATTAACTGAGTTTCTACACTTCTGGAGCCTTGAATCAGAAATTGGCTGGGTAGAGTTAGAAACCAAACAGCTTGGCAATAATTACATCATGGCTCTATCGAAGTGTTCGGCCCAGTTGCTGGCAGAAGACATTTAATGTGTTGCAGCTCTTTTCCACTTAATTATCTCCAGCAGTGGGCAGTGATATAAGGAGTGACTTCTTGACCCAACATAAGGTAACGAAAAAACAAACCTTGATATTCTGCTCAAATCAACTCAGCAAAAAAGGGAAAGAACATTTGTGTTTCGGACATTATTTCTTAGTTGTAACAATACTTATTGGGGATAAATCTCATACTGCTGGAAAGCCTGTGTGCTTCTTTTAAATTTTGTCACATTTTTTAGGAACATGCTTTTGTGGGATGTGCAGCAGAGCTGAGTTTGTGGGTTGGACCCACGGAAATTTTGCTACATCATCTCTGTCAGTGCCAAACAGCTTATTCCACTGTTGCAGTTGACTCCTGTTTTCATTCTCTTGTAACTTATCCTTCTGATTTTTTTTCTTGTGACAACATGAAGAAGAAAATCATGAGGTCAGGCCCCCCACAATCTCTGAATTTAGAATTGTTAAACATTATGTAACATCATTTCACTCAAAAGACACTACCTACTGTTTTTGTTGTTTTTACAAAAAGAAAACAAGTACTAGCAAGAATTTGAAGCTCTATTTGGCTCTGTTGGAAAAACAAGCGTTGGTGTTCACTGTCAGGACATGACATAGCTTAAACACCGTCTCCTACAGCTGTGAAAAAGTAGGTCATTTGACATTTTGTTGACATGTGTTGATCACACCTGACTATTTGTATACAGTTTTCACTGAGCCCTCATTTTACTTTCATTCACCTTTGCTTTTTTTAAAATTTTATTCCATTTCATTTTTTCCCCATTTTCTTAATTTTTACAGAATGGCTCTTGATTGGCTTTCAGTGTTTAAGTCCTCTGAGTTTGACATAACTAGGGTTGCACACAGTTTTTGGTGACTATGGCTGAATGTTGGGCTATTTGGTGGGTGGGGCCTGTTAGAGGCCAACCCAAAATGTAACAAAATAGCTGAGCCCAAAATGTAATACAGAAATGTAATAAAAACCTAAAACGCAATAAAAGACCCAAAAGTATAACAAGTTGTTACATTTTTGATAGAAAAAAGTTATTATTTAAGGTTTCGGGTGCAGCATCTTGTTACATTTTGGAATTTTTTAACATTTCCAGTGGTTCTTACATATGGGGCTCCAACAGGGCCTGTATACGTTCAGCATTTATGCAATGTTATAAATGGAAACATATCTACTTAAAGTCAAATGGAGTGTGTGTGTGTGTGTGTGTGTGTGTGTGTGTGTGTGTGTGTGTGTGTGTGTGTGTGTGTGTGTGTGTGTGTGTGTGTGCGTGTGTGTGTTTGTGTGTGTGCGCGCCAATAAAACATTTTTCAGCTTATTTAGCAGCTGAAAACAGACTGTAACTCCTCTCTGAACATGCTGCCCTGTGGAGAAAATCTGAGGATGCCTTTTTGCTGTTAAATTTACAATGGATGAGTGTTTTTTTTTTTTCTTTCTCTTTTTTTTTGCCTCCCACAAATCCTTTAAAAAAATCTATGGACCAAAGTATTATTCAAGTATTCTGTATAAATCTTGAAAAATAAGCCTGATATCTCAATAGTTGTTGACAATAAAGGAAGAAAGGAAGACTTCATCTATGTTTTTATTGGATCCCTTACTGTGGTTGTGTAAGGCTGGGAGAAAGAGGGATGCAGTGTGTTCAACTTGTCCCATGTTTCTCTAAAAAGCAGCTTGTATGATCTTCCTGTAACAGTCTGACCTGGAGCCTTGAACTGAGCTCCCCTTATGGTCCTCAAACAGTACACTTTGCACATTTTGTTTTGCCTCTTATGGCACCGACAGGACAACAGACATTATTGTGTTGTTTAACCTGAACACCTTGCTCAGTCTGTCCATGCACAGGCCATGCTCTTGTGGTTTCTCATGGTACAGATTAAAACCTCACACTGTAGCTTTGTGTGCAAATCTGACAGAGTTGGAGGTCTCAGGTGTGGATGGAGTGAAATGCTCTCTCACAATCATGACTTATATGGTTTTAGGATTATTTTCTGAATGAATTGGGTGTTTTTCATCATTTGTGTATTTTTCTTTCTGTGATTCTGCAGGTTCGTGCCAGTGCCATAGCCCAGGATGCTGACCAGAACTATGACTACGCCAGTAACAGCGCTGTGCTGCATCTGGAGCCAGGAGACGAGGTCTACATCAAACTAGATGGTGGCAAAGCTCACGGAGGGAACAACAATAAATACAGCACCTTCTCTGGATTCATCATATATGCTGACTAAACAACTACACAGATGTGTACAGGTGTCATTGCCAAGTCCTTCGACTAATTAATAAGAAGCTCAAACTTAGGCTTTTAAACATCTGTGGAGAATAAATCAGCCTTTGTAACCTGTAAACATTTTTAATTTCCTCCCTCTGCCATCATGACAATAACAGAAGTGATGAAACAGTTACAAAACCATGTCCTCACTTTAAACCATCACATCACTGAACCTGAAACTGATGGGTTTTTTTTTTTGTTTTGTTTGACAAGTCCAGTTAAAAATGGGAACAGAAGGAGGTGATGCATGCTTTGAGGGAAAGGTCAGTGAATAATGACTTCCTCGATCACCCTTATATAATTGTCGGATAAGAAATGAAGCTGTGTGGCAACAAATCCAGTTTTTTATCATTCAAAAAGAGAAAGTGGGAAAAGGAAAACAAAACAGATATGAGTTTCAGGTAGCTCAATAAAACTATCACTTAATATTAAACAAATCAAATAATTGGATTTAACAAATCTGTGAAGTACATACAATAATAAACAGTGTGTAACAATCAATTAGAGAGTGATAGGTCAGTGTGTGTGAGTAGCTTTTTTTCTTCATTATACTTTGATATCATGAAATGGAAGAAAAAAGAAAAGTTGTGACCCTTGAAGTGACCTGTGATAGACTGATAGCATATTTTGCTTCCTGATGCGTGTTTGCCTCAATAATTAAATATAATCACAGAGAAAAATATTAGACACACATGATTAACGTTATAATATATCATAATCTTTAAAAAATGATACAGACCATACATTTTACAGATTTAATTTTACATATTCTAAAAAAAGAGAGATTAATCTTAAAGAGTTCACTTTGCATCATATGCTCTTAGCACTGTTAATCAAAAGTTTCAACTTTTTTTTTTTTTTTTTTTGAAGATTAACATATATTTTAATCCTTTGAAAGTCGGTGTAGGATGTAATAAAAATCTTATTTCAAAAAACAAATTACAAACATGTTCAAAGAATATTGAATCATGTTGAGTTTAAAAAGGGGAAAATATTTAGTTTGTTTAAAAGAAAGAATAATAATGAATCTTGGTCCTTTTTAGGCACTGAGTGGCATTTGGGGATATTGAGAAGAAAGTATGTAGAGATAAACGTTATCTGTTTTAAAAGTGATGATTTAAAGATTCCTTATAGATTTTTATATTTTATGTGGGTGTTTTACTTGTGTTCAGGAAATGGTTACCAAGAAATGCTGCTAAACAACCTCACCAATGGATTATAAATGCACCTATTCATCCAGTTTCTGTTGCCTGTCCAGTAACATGATACTGCATTATTCTTCCTAACAGCACAACTACGGCGCCTGATGTAACAACGTCTGTGTGTTTTTATACTTCAGCAAGTGAGGGCAAAAAGCTGTGCCAAAGAAACCAGAGACATGTATAAAGCAGCCAATAGAAATACATTGAGTACAAAGTTTAGGTTAAAAAAAATGGCTGACCCTGAGCCCCAGGTATACCAGGAGATACTGTAAAAGTAGATTAAAGCACAATCAATAAAACCCCTGTCGGTAACCGACACCTTCTAAATATAAGTTTGGCTATTCAGGAAAAAAAGGACACAGCCTTGAGCATTTTGAGGTAGTGTACAGACTGCCATCTACAATACAATATAAACATAGCACAAAAATTAAGGAAATTTGTGTTTGGTTGAACATTTCTTTATTGTACCAACACTTCTTGGCAAAAAATCTCATACCATTAGAAAGCCTGTTTATTCCCTTTTCAAATGGTGCCACATTTGTGAGAAACATGTACAGTGGGGAAAATAAGTATGGAACGTGTCAACTTTTTTCGCATTACATTTATTTCCAAAGCTGCAATTCAAACAAAATTTCTACCAGACGTTGGTATTAACTCAAATAATCCACACATGAAAAGAAATCATGACATTCAAGTCCATAAATTATGATTGTGTGGAATTAAATATGATACCACAAGAAAAAAGTATTGAACACACCATGGAAAGGCTTTTTCCTTTGGCAAGAAAATGCACCATACCACCTGAAATCTGTCAGTAATTATTACTTGAACTTCCAATTAGTGCAAACCAACATCAGCTGGGTTAGAGCAGATTGATGGTCCTATAAAAAAGGTTGTTTTTTCACCAAGCAGTTTAATAAGACACGCCTTATGATGGGTAAAGGCAAAGCGCTCTCTGAAGACATTCACAACCTGATTGTTGCTCAGCATCAGAATGGAACTGGTTACAGACTTATATCAAAGCACCTGAGTATTCCAGTCAGCACATTATTCGCAAGTGGAAGAAGCACCACCTTACCATCAACAAGCCACGCACAGGAGCTCCTTTCAAGATTTCTGACCAGGAATCAGAAAGATAGTCAAAAGAGTACTCAATGAGCCAAGGACCACCCTGAAAGTGCTCTAGAAAGACTTGGAGGCAGCAGGTATAATTGTTACGGAGAAAACAATAGGCAATGCACTCCACCGCCATGGCCTCTGTGGAGGCTCAGCCTGCAAGACTCCATTCCTCAAGAAAAGTCATGTTGAAGCTGGTTTAAAGTTTGCCAAACAGCATCTTGACAAGCCTGTAGAATACTGGGAGAATGTTGTCTGGTCAGATGAGACAAAAATTGAACTTTTCGGCTGTCGTACTACATACCATGTTTGGAGGAGAAATGGCACTGCACATCACCCAAAAAACAGTACACCAACAGTGAAGTTTGGAGGTGGAAGCATCATGGCATGGGGTTGTTTCTCATCTCATGGTGTTGGCAAACTTCATATAATCGACGGAGCAATGAATGGAGCCATGTATGGGGAAATTCTTGATCTGAATCTGCCATCCACCATGATGATGAAGATGAGACGTGGCTGGACCTTCCAGCAGGACAACGATCCAAAGCACACGGCAGAGTTGACTCTCAAATAGTTTCAAAAAAAGAAAATCAATCTGTTAGAATGGCCTAGTAAATCACCTGACTTAAATCCAATTGAACATTTGTAGAAAGAACTAAAGAAAAGGGTTCACCAGAGGGCACCAAAGAATATTCCAGATTTAAAGACAATCTGTGCAGAGGAATGCGCCAAAATCACACCTGAGCAGTGTGGGCCATTAGTTAAAACATACAAGAAGCGTCTGGAAGCTGTCATTGCAAACAAAGGCTTCTCCACTAAGTATTAGATGAGTCTCAGTTAGCGTGTTCAATACTTCAATCGTTCAATACTTTTCCCGTGTTATTGCACCTTACTCTACATAATCATTATTTATGGACCTGAACGTTGTGATTTCTGTTCATGTGTGGATTATTTGAGTTAATACCAATGTCTAGTAGAAATTTTGCTTGAATTGCAACTTTGGAAAGAAATATGATCAGAGAAATGTTGACGCATTCAATACTTATTTTCCCCACTGTATTTGTGGGATGAGCAGCAGAGCTGAGTGTGAGGGTTGTGCCAAGAAAAAATTGCCAAATCTTCTTCTTCTTCCAATGCCTAACAGCTTATTCTGCTGTTGCTATAAAACTGTATTTCTCTGTCATGGCCTCTGGTTTTTGTGTCTGACTTTTCTCTGCTGTTAATCTTACATCTCTTCTTACCCCTGAAAAACCAACACCAAATTAAGGAGATGTTTTCAAGATAGTCTACCAGATATTTGGCATCCTGCGTATCCTGTTCATCATAACAACAGTCTGCTATTGAGACATAACAGATTGCTGCTATGAAATTGTATTTAATTATCGATCAGATCAGATCAGATCAGATCCAATAATGCAACATGGTTGTTGACTGAAAAGAAGTGATGTTTGATTGGCTTGTCTACTTCCTTATGCCTGCTCATCCTTATCCTGTCTAACCTCATGTGTTTCTCTGGGTGTAATAACCGATGAGATGGGCACACGTTTTTAAACCCCAGACTATCTTCCAGTCAGAGCCTGGCTTTAATTCTGACACTACTGCATGGCAATCACTAGGCCAGTCACTATAAATATAAATGGTGTTTTGATCTACAAGGCGCTAGCTAAGCTTCGATGGCTTCTCTTCCTGACTGTAATGACTGGAAATGTTCCCAGTGTTTACTTTTTAAATTATTTTTGATGTATGGTTCTTTTCATACAGAGTTGTAAATCAATGTGATGTATTGCAATGTGAATTGAAAGCACTATGCAGAAATAGGGAATAACATATTATCCATGTACAGTCATGTCATGTATCTTGGAGATAGAACATATTACTGAAACTGGAATTGTGTAAATACTGTAATGATAGAAACTGTTCTTATTTTTTTCTGCCTATTTCATGTACAGAGTGCATAAAAGCACAAGTTGCACATGTTCAAACTATATATCAATCAACTAATGATCCAATAATCTTTGTCTTAAATTACTTCTTCACCAGTGTTTGGTGTGGAAGACATATGTATGGTAGATGCAATGTCAGGGGTGTGCAAAACTATAAAGACTTTGCCCTCTTCTGTTGTCATCAGTGTACTTTTATCTGGCTGGTGTTTCCATTAAATGGATGGAAGTAATAGTGTGTCTGATTGTGTGGAGGTGATTTGTTACTTGTTCAAACTTCCTTGAGAGATCCTGTGTTTCTCAGAGAGATAGACCACAATTAGTACAGTAATTACAGCACTGGAACTGTAAGTGGTTCAATGACACTGTAAAAGATAATACTTTGACTTTCAAACAAGGAGCAACCTGATTTTAAACAGCAGATATCCTGCTGCTGATACATCACAGTCACATCACAGTAAAATTGATAACGTGCTTTCTTTAACTTAAGGCACTTTTGTTTATTCTTATTCTGTTTAAATACATGTTGCTATCTAACTCTTGAGGAAAAGCAATGAAATGCATGTTAAGGCCATTATAAAATCCTGTACTGCCAACAAACTGGGCAGTGGATGTAAAGGTGGTCTGCAGTCAATAAGACAGACGGCCAAAAGGAGTCTGGGAACCAAGTCTTCTGAGCAGCAAACTGGAGTTCTTAAAAATGAAACAAAGTCAGAAGCAAAGAGTAACAAAATGCAGCTGCTGCAAAAACCAAAGAATCCCCTGGACTTGTGTTCAAATTCTATTTCAGGGCATAAGATGTTTACAACCTGGTTAAACATATACATCTCTATAGCTTATTCCATTATTTATAAAAACTGTGTGTGTGTGTGTGTGTGTGTGTGTGTGTGTGTGTGTGTGTGTGTGTGTGTGTGTGTGTGTTTGAATTATTTATAGTCCATCAGATTTGATTATATTGAAGGTAAAGTAATATTTAGACATTTTTCAGCATGATGCCCTGAAAAGAGCTAATTTTAGGGCTGGGACGATGTTCTACTCTCTGGTTTCGATTCTATTACAATTTTTGGGGTACCAATTTAATTAAAATTGCGATTCTTTAGTTCACTTTTTCAACATCAGACCATTTGAAAAAGTTAAATGATCATAATGTCTACAAACTATATCAATTTTTTCCATAAAATGCTCATCAAGTGAGTCAGAGAGAAACGTTTCACCCTCTGCTGGAGAAAAGTGGTAACTTTTTTAAATTCAGTTTATAAACAAAGACTGAAATGAAGAATTAAAATTTGAACTTTTTTTTTTTTTTTTTGTAAAGGAATCCAGATTTTGATATTGTTAAACAAAAATTCCTGATATATTGTATTTTGATTTTTTTCTCCCACCTCTAGTAAATTTGTGTTGAGAACTGGTGACGATCCAACACAAATGTTCCTCTGCCAAGGGTGTCCTCATAGTGCTCCATACAAACATGATGAAAGGGTTGTGGCTTTTGTTTCAGGTGCTCAAATAAAAGAAGACATTATCTGGAGTGTTACTCTGTGCTACCTTGGTGAAGAAAGCACAGTGGAGACATCGTTTCCAAGGATCCTCAAGAAGAAACAAATTATTCATCAAGCACCGCTCCATTGAGAGCATCCTCAAATACGCACTGTTGGCAAATCACCACCACAACGGCAAAAAGATCTGATTCACCTAATACACAGTTTTCAAATGTGAAGCATCTGTTTGATGAAGCATCTGTGTGAGTGATGCAAAAATATTGTGCACAGACAGGCTGTCAGACACCAAAAAAAAAAAATATAACAAGAGTCTTTTCCAACTGGGGCTGTAGGTCTCTTATATTGAACCTGTCTAACAGTTTAAAAAAAGGTAAAAAGAAAAAAAAAAATACCAGACACCAGAGGAGCCATTGTTTCGACTGATTTAAGAGCCAATGTTTCCTTCAGGACTGCCTTCCAAAAGTCAGCAACTTCAATCATTAGTATAGAATAACAGACAAAAACAAATAAATATAATAAAAAAATATTTTTCAAGAATTACTGTACACAAGGGCAATGAAAGTCCCACAGCACGGCAGGCCATAAACCTCACATCAGTGTCTATGGTTTCCAAAGAGCTTCACTGTCCACAGTAAACTACACGTATCACATGGACACTTAAACCTGATACTGATACTATTTTATTTAAACAGTGTCAATATCTAAACAGATAGTGTTCAAGATGTTTATGGACAGCAAAAACATCCTGTCCTTGATTATTTTTTTCCTTTTTTTTTAAACTGTGAGGTTCCCCAGTCTCCAGTACCTTCCTGGGTTTTGTGATTGCAAAGGGGAAGTTAAAAATAACCCCAAAAAGGTAAAGACTGGAGTAGATTAGCCTACTCCACATCCATTAAAAAGGTTCAAAGGTTCTTGGGGTTTGGACATTTTTATGACAAATTTATCAGGAACTTTCGTGTGGGGGCCTCTCTCCGTCATGCCTTAACTGCTTTTCCAGGAGGTTCCCCCCTACTATGACGTTCTGTACCTGCCTCGCTTTCATAGTGCAATTCGTTAACGGGCCAATTATTTGCAGTCATGCATATGGCTAACCCTATGGTACAAATGGGCTGTTTCACAATGGTCCTGATCGTGTAATGACTGGATGTGCATACGGGCTCTGGTCTTTGACAGATTTATTTTACACAGGCTCACTTTGAGCCTTTAATGCACCATTATAATGTGCCTGCAAGTTATTTTGCATAAATCACACATGCATCTCCTTTACCTGTTTCTGCAGGTTCTCAACTTTAGCACCTTGGGGAAGGATTAGAGAGGAAATCTAAACCATGATTACTTTTATTTCAACAATGTAAGCCGGTTATGTGTTAAGTCACTGGAACTTCTGCTGAAGAAGCCAGCAGCCAGCCAAAACACAGCTTTAATGAAAGATTGTCTGAGGATGAAGAGGAAACATTAAGAGAGGGGGCAATGAAGGCTTTAAGAGTCGTCTTTCACCCTGGTTTACATTTGTGTAAAAAACTGATCATTTATATAAATACCTTACTGATGATCAACCAAAATAAAACTGTTCAACATACTGATAACAAATTGATGATTAATATTTAATAAGTAATGACATAGAATTTTCATGAATGACAAAAATGTGCAGATACACTTAGAGAAATGCTGCTCCATAAGCTTTTGAACAATAAGACATTATTTATCAGTCAAGAGTTTTAGTGGGAATCAAAGGAATCTCTTTCTGCATCTCTCTCGAGCCTGAACACAGTCCAGGTGGATTTCTGTTTGACATGAGTCTGGTTCTACCCAAGGTCTTCTACACCTGGTTTAGTTCAGATATACTCTGGAAAGAAGTTGAAAGAATATTTTGATTCATTTTAGGAAAAGACAAAAGTGGCAGAGGAAAAAAAATAATCTTAGTCTGGACAGAATTTCATTTACCAGCTCACCAGACAAGCTGCACCAAGAAAATGATACATTTAAAAAAAAGTAACATGTACAAAGAAAATTTGTTTGGGTTAAAAAAGCTGATGATTTAGTAAACTGTGGCTTCTGTTGGTTTACTGTGTGGTTGTGTTGATGCAGGAGTTGGTGATGTGTGTGTTGTGGTGTGGTGTGGTGTGGTGTGGTTTCAGCATGAGTTGTTCAACTTTTTAGCAACCCCCTGTGCTCCTGTGCTGTCAGCCAGGTCCCAGCCCCCATCTGGAGCTCTGCTAGAGGTGTGAACATTGCTTCGGCAGTCTCCTTCAATGCCCTTCAACGCAGATGCAGCTTGTTGTATTTACGCGTATAGCCGTGATGGTAAAACTTCACCCATCTTGTCTTGGTTGTAAAGTGTAAAGAAATGATTCAAAGATGTTTAAATACAAATGAATTGGTTTATTCTGCAATTGTTGATATGAAAATATGCTGAAACAGTGAGATGATTAATCAAAACCTGCCGATCTCATGACAGTCCAATCGGCACATACCTTGTAGATGTGCCAAACTTCCTCTGCTCGGGTGGTGCCACACTGTCATCGAGTCACAGGGGGAAAAACAGCAGCCAGCAGAGATCATAACTTTCATAACTATCATGAACAGCAAAATGCATATTTTGGTCCATTTCCATTTATTTTGCACTGGGAATGTTTTTGATCGTTACGCAGACTTGGTAAATAAAGAAGAAATAAGGGCTGAAGAAGATTCTGTGAAACGTTTAAACAGGACCAAGGTTTATTCAGTGTTTAAACCACTTTCAATTTAGCTTTGAATTATATTCACTCAACCAGGACTCAACAGGAACAGAGGATTGTAGAGCACACTGTGGTATACAGTATCATTGAGACTGTCTTGCTAGAGACACAGATCACCCAACACTCTATTTCTCTCTTACTCACAGGCTCACCTGTTTCGACCCCTCTGTCTGCTTCTGTCACTACCACTATCATTATCACCAAAGTTCTCTTTCTCTTTTCTCTCTTTCTCTCCCACTCGCATGTAATCTCTCTCTAGTTCTGCAGAAACAAGGCACTAGTCAAGTGTAAGTCTAGTTTACATTTAACGACAGATTCAGCCCAAAACTTAAAAAGAAAGTGTTTTTGTTGTTGTTGTTTCTTTTTCAGACACACAACCAACCCAATCTCTTTCTCTTACATTCTGCATCCTCTCTTTAATGAAGGGGGTTTGCTGATAATTACAGGTTGCCATTGTGACTCTTGCCTGCTGTCAGTCATCCAGTGTGGGCCACCTGTTCCAGCTCCTCGTCCTTCACACACTTTACAAGGCGAGATCAGGAACATGCGTGCCTAACTAGATCGCTTTTCTGAGAAATAGGATTTACAATATTATTGAGAGATTTCTATAATTCTAAGTAACCACTTGGTGGGAGTTAATGGCAGGCTTTTAAATATAAGAAACAGAGGAGAGAAAAGTATTTGGAGAAAATGTGAACAATTCTCAAAGAAACACTTGCTGTCTTTGCCCTAAATCTCTTTCTATAAGTGTATTCAGATGTAGGCAGTGTGTTGACTGTTTGAGATGCTGCTGTCCTGTTTTTGTTTTTTTGTTTTTTGTTTTCTTTCAGAAGGTTTACCAAAATCCTTAACTATCATTTACAAACATCAAAGGAACTTACAATTTATCAGAAAAGGTCAAGAGGTGTACATGTATAAAATATTAAGATCAATTGTTCTTCATTTAATGGGGAAGTCAGTTTGGGGGTCAAACTCTAAGAACACGATCTTGTCTTCATAAAAACGGGTCCTTAGTTTCCATTCAGTCAGATGAAAAAACTGTTTGCAAAAATAATAATGATAATAATAAAAATAAATAAATAAAGAGAAGAAAACAAAAGCAGGGAGAGGAAGTTAATGAATAATACATTCTTCATATTAAAAAAAATGACAGCCATCTCATCTGAGTGGTACCTCACAGGTAACAGGGCCATAGGTTTACTTTCACAGATAAGTTTCTGTTAAAAAGAAGAAACATTGTGAGCTCAATGTTTACTCATAACATCACTGTGATGTTTGATTATACAACATGTATTTAACTGCAGTAATGATTAGCATAAATGTTAGCCAGCTGCAGAGGGCACTCAGGAGACATTTGTTGAATTATAGGTATGGTCATGTTTTGGCCCAAACCTTTTCAATAAAGCAGATGCTCTTGGTGGTGGTTGTTGTTATCTTGCAAAAAACATATCTGTGAAGCTAAAACTGTATCAAGAAGAGCTGAGAATTCAAAAAGTACAAGAAAAGTTTAAGAAAAGCATATCAAATCCCTGGGAGCTGGAGTGTCTTTGTCCATTTACTCCCCATGTGAACAGCTGCTCCACAAAAGATCAGTTCTTTGAGTGAGAGCCACGTTCTGCTAGGTGACCTTTTGCTTGAATGTCATGGGCCACCTCGATGGAAAGATACTTATGACTCCAGCATGGGGCAGATAAATGTATCATCCACAGGAATGGTAACTTTCCAGTGTTTCCAATACTGGTTGAGCAAAATGTTTTTGAATTTGAACAAAGAAACTAGCAGTGAATGAGAGGGGGACTGCAATAAAAGTACTGCCTGTGACCTGATGTTGTGAATTCGCTGACAAAAAATGAATTCAGTTCAGAGAGTTAGCTCAAGTTGTGTTGATCAAAACTTTATCTTAGCAGCATAACATTATGTTTGACATTTAGGCTTCCTCACCGCACGCAGATTGTACAGAACTCTATATCTATATGTAACTATCTGTATATCTTAGAGCTGGTATAGTCAAAGCCCATTGGTGGGTATTGGAGAAGTGGTGGGGCTGCAAGTTTGAGCGCATCATTGCTGCAAGACAGCAGTGGCAAAGCTGAGGTTGAGAACAGACTACCTTCATAGACTTTGAGTGAGTGCTCCCTATCATTAAATGTTATCCATGTTATATCTTTGTGTATGATGGGTAGATCCCATGTTATGGTTTGTTTATTGATTGAGTTTGAGATGGGACTGACTGACTAATTGACTTACTGTCCAATGTAGGTGTGTTTGATGCAAAACCATGCACCCGCAGTTGATCCCAGTTGTCAGGGTGGCAGGGTCAGAAGGGGCAGCAGAGCATTGGTGTCTTTAATTTTTTCTGGTGCTAGATATCCTTTGGGTTCACAATGCTGAGCTGGTGTAGAGCCTACTCTGTCAACAGGTTATAAGCCAAAAGCAACCCAGTTACAGTTTAGTGTGATGGTTAGCTCGCTGTTTGCCGCAACACAAGTAGATAAATCACAGATACAAGCCACTGGCCTTGGCTCTTGTTTGACAGAAATAAAAACAATTACTAAGTATGGGAAACAACGTTTTTGGGCCACCTTGGTTTGCAAGGCCACAGAAGACGCAGAGGAGCTGCTGGGGAGGATACTTTGCAGGTGATAATGAGAATAAAGCATGGTGAATATGAAAACAATTCTGTGTGCGTTTCCTGTCTGAACCAGCTCCCAGACATTGCTCCATTTTTGTCTTATTGCGAAAGGAAATGGTTATGACTCACGGTTTATTTTCAAAATATAAGGGTCAGATAATGAAGAGTGCTTAAGACAAGCGCCTATTGAAGGGCTAGTTGTTTGTTTTCGGATGACTATCTAGCCCAGGGGTAGGCAACCTTTTCCATGGCTCAAGCCACTTTAAAATACACTCATGCCCAAAGAACCAATGCTTACTTTTTTCATAAAATCATCAACTGTGAATAGTAAAGTATCTATGAATGGTTTTCCATGCTTGGGGATGCGAGAAATGGTATAACTTCCTTTCATTGCCTGGTTTTTAACAGTCCAGAAAGTTTTGGATGTGTTGCATTGTTTCCTGTACTTTGCCAACGCTGTTTTTGGTCTCAAAAAGACACTGCGCACTTGATGTTCTGACATACCACACTTTCACAGAAAAAAGGTGCATATCACTCAATCGCCGGCCATCCCTAGCAATGAATCCACTCTCCCTTGCCCAACTTTGTTGGAAAGAATGACTTGAACTTGATTTGTTTGCCTTGATGGCACCGCTAAATGGTTGCGGTTATAAGCTAACACACTGACCTCCCAAGAGATTTGTAGTGACACTTTTGCAAGGCACGTGCACGCATTTCTAACTTCATGATTAAAATTTATTTCATGTTATTCGTTCAATTATTTTTATGTTAAAACATTTTTAGTGTGCGTAATACCTATAATATCTTTTTCTCTGCGTGTCAACATAAGTAGCCTCACGAGCCAGCTATGGCACCAGTGCCCTAGGTTGCCTACCCCTGGTCTAGCCTTTAGAGATACTCATGAATAAGAGGATTCGAGATTCTGGTCTCTAAGTTAGTTGTGCTAAATCCATTCCCAACATAACAGTTTCAACTGTAATGATCATAAATTTTATTAACATTTATGGTTCTAGACCTGTGAATGTTTTTGTAAAGTGTCTTGAGATAATGTTTGTTGTGATTTGGTGCTATACAAATAAAGATTGATTGATTGATTGATTGATTGATTGATTGGTTGATTGATTGATTGATTGATTGATTGATTGATTGATTGATTGATTGATTGATTGATTGATTGATTGATTGATTGATTGGTTGGTTGATTGATTGATTGATTGATAATTAAAATTTGGAACCAATATTTAATTTCAAATTTGCAATTAAAAATATCAGGATCTCATTTTTAAATTTTCAGTCTATGTTAGACTATTACTTTTAGTAATTCAGGATATTGTAGACATGGTAGAATGACACCTGGACTTCTGACTTGTTCTGGTGTCTGGTTTTCCTCAACATGAGCAGACTTTATGCAGCAGGTTCCAATAGCCTGGATTTCACAGCGTGTCCCAGAAAGAGGCCTCCTGGCTCTAACTTGACAGCATGATACATAACAGTTACAGAAAAAATAAATAAATAAATACACACACAAACACACACTCACACACATATACAAATATATCAGTATATCTATATCTCTCTATATCTCCATCTATCTATCTATCTATCTATCTATCTATCTATCTATCTATCTATCTATCTATCTATCTATCGGATATTGATAGCCAGCCATGGATGAGATGAAGCATCGATTTCATCTGGGCTATAAGGATACATCAAAAGGGGAAGTTTATACAAACTGTTACATCTCAGGGAAAAATATAGATTGTGCTGTGTCTGCTTCAAACTGTCACAGTCTTGCAGCTGACTCTGAATATTGATTTCATGCATTTGATGTACTTACAGTAGTAAGCAATGTTGGGGTTTACACTAAGGAGTCCTATTTATGAACTTTACCAATTGTGTGAAGTTGATATGTCGATGGTAAAAACTTGACACAAGGATCTGGATCAGAGACCCATATGTGTCATTACTCAGTAGTGAAAGGATGTAGGGCATCCACATTTGGGGTAAAGGAGATCTAAAATCAATATCTTTCTTTTCTGTAAGTGCTATTATTATCGGTGGTGCATCTGTTATTTTGACACTTTGTTCTGTTTGGAGCGCACAGTCGAGAAGCAACAAGGAGAACAGTGACTCATGCTCCCAGCTTTTGCACATATAAAACTGATGCACTTTGGGATCCAGAGAAGAGTGGGTCACTGACAAGAGCCAGGAGTAATTTTTCTGACTGGATTCATAAAACTGTGGTGAAAATGTTATTAATTGATTCTAATAGATATTATGAGATGAGGGTATTCCACTTATTTATATATTCATTAACAATGGTGAGAAATCTTTCAGATTATTTTCTTAGAAGTTCAGATCTTATGTCTCTTTGGTCTTTTATCAAATGAAGGGTGTTAGCAATTAAGGTAGAGCTAAATGAATTGACAGCTTTAATGCAGAAGGCACAAACATAACTCCTCTATAAAAACAACTGCAACTATCACAATCAACTTAAAGGAGCATCCTCTTTATTCTTCTTGATTTGTTTGCCATTATTGTTCATCCATGGCGTGGTATGCATATAAAGAAAATCAAGGACAGACACTGTTTTTGTATCAATATTGTTATAGATCCCATAAAGACTGTAGCATCCATGTCCCGATGGAAACTGATGAGTTAAACAAGACATGTACACAAAAAGCAAACCAGTCTACAGAATATACAAAGCTAAAGCTCTCTTGAAAGTGAGAAACTGCTAAACAAGTACTGGCTCTTCTCAGGGAGTTAAAAGGTATCTGCTTCTTCAACTGAAATCCTTTGTTGTTGTGACACAAAAGCCTGGCTTGTTTTTAGTGACCTAAGAGACTCTGGAGCAGAGAAAGACAATCCTGCTTAAGCTGAGAGAGCTGGGGAGGGTTAAGAAAACAGGCTGGGGACGAGTGGGGGGGTCACAGATGGGATCTCAGATGGGATAATTATCATGTGCCCTGAATCCTGCCTGACTCTTTCCTCTAATCCAGACAGGAAGGGAAAACACAGAGAAAAGTCCAATTAGGTTCTGAACTTCCTTCTATTTCAGCTTTCTTTTTCTCCTTCCAGCCAAACCTTTCACATCTCACCTGTCCCTGATTTGGACGCTCAGACTTTGTGCAGAGTGCAGCCAAAGTCCATCTTAATGATGATGGGACCACTAAGCTTTGACACAAGTGAAAAAATAATGTAATCACTGAATGATAATCTTTAAACAAACTGAGCATAACAACTGAAATGAACAAGGTAATTTGTGATTTATAATCCAGCAGCTACAGATCCAACCACAGCTTCATTGGTGTCCACAGGGGACTCCGCTGCATTCTATCAAATCACTTTAAAAGCCAAGCTGGATAGCCGGCTTGCTAACCTGTTTTTTTTTAAAATAATGATAAAGACTCTCTTTCTAAAAGTCTCCTGAGAGTTTCAGGCTCAGATCCTCAAAGAATAAGGATTCACAGCATCAGCAGCCGGTGAAATGTAACGAGACAGTCCTTTATCGTCTGTCATTGGCACAACCAGACTGTTTGCAGTGGCCTGGCTGGACTTGGGCACTGAATTCATATATTTAGCAGAGGGGTTCATCTCAGACCGAGGACGTTTTTCTCCCATGACATTTTTGTATCTGTTTTTTTTTTTTAATTCTTGCAAATCAGGTGGCAATATTCAGCTTCCTCAGAACCACAGCTTTTCCTTTCATAAACTTACATGCAACCATAAACGAAAGTAAGCTATGATATCAGAAAAGTATGAAGATGATGAAATGGTCTCACAGCTGAGTTTGCAGAATTAAAAATACTGAGACAAAAAGCAGTTTAATTTTTTTCCCACTTTCCATTACTACAACACTTTTTAGCTAAAAAAAAAAAAAAACTCCTTTTTTTAATAATTGAAAGTATATTTTTATATTTGCTCCTTTTTCCAGAGGTGTATACAAACTTTTACGAATCATTTCAGTAACAGCTCTAACAAACAGGGGGAATGAAAATCATCATGATCATGTGATTCAATTCAATATGCACATGTAATATCATGTCTGACAGGTAAACTTAATTTAAGTCTCTTCTGCAATATGAAATTCAATCAGTCAATATTTTTGTCAGTATGTTTCACATATAAAATTATACAAATTGGTAAAGCTTCCTTCCAGTATATTTTTCCCCTCCTCTGTCTTCTGCTTTGATCAAGCAAACTAATCCTCCAATGACGTTGAATTTGTAGACAATTTGCAAATGAATTCAAAACCTTGTTTAAAAGCTGACTAAGTCAGGTTGTAAGCTGCCAAAATCATCCTTTCAAAATTATCATGGCAAATATAAAATATGGCCCAATCTCTTATGAGATTTTCATGATTCCTTTGTCTTTATTGTGTCTTATTAACAGGGGAGCTGAAAGACCACAGAGTGTCATACTAACCAATCCAGGTTTACATGGCTTATGACCTGAAACACAGCATGATAACAATATCTGAGCTTCTTACACTGAGCATGATGTCTCAAGAAGATGATCACTGTGGGAATAAGGTTTATTAAAAAGCTAAAATGGGATATAGGAGGGGATTTGGGAGCTTGTTATCTTTTTTTTTAAATCAATTTTAAATTTGTGTGCAAAATTTAAAAACAATTACATTTTGGTTCTGGAAAGAAATATTGATTTTTTATTCATTTTTTTGACATCATTTTTAAATGTTATTTTATGACTTGATTCATGTTGAAAACCATACCAAAAAAAACATAATAAACACAGGTTCAAAAGTATAAGTATGTAACAAAAGCAGAACAGATAAAGATTTATGATTTGAAATAGTATTTTCTGTCAAAACAAATAACAATTTCAACATAAAATCCAAACTTCAACCTTCAACGCAACTAACATTTTTTTTGGTGTTTTGCCCAAAGACAGGCTTAGACATGTTCTGACATGCAGACACACACACACACACACACACACACACACACACACACACACACACACACACACACACACACACACACACACACACACACAATTCCATCCTCTTTTTCTGGCAGAATTAGTGGTGTATAGCAGAGGTGCTGATGTGATGAAAAGAGACAGCTACTGGGACTGTTTGGACTTGATGTAATCCACTTGGCTCACTGCTGATCCAATCTCCAACAACCGACTATTAACTGCAAGCAAATTGTGCCAAGTAGGTTAAAAGGGCCTTGTCTGTTCTAATATCACTGATATCTCTGTTTGTTGTCAGGGTGTAAAAAGACTCATCTCGCTTAGCAGACGCCTGATAGCAAAAGCACCTTTGTCACGGTTTCTTTCTCCTCACTGCTCTCCCTCCTGCTATTCCTCTCCTTTTTTTCCATTTGCACAAATCAAATCTGTCATTCTGTATCACATTTTACCAACTGGAATTTACTTCAGGCTGAAGATGTACCTCTAGTTTTCACAGTATCTGTCTGAGATCAAGGCTTTTTACGGATATATTCATGGATGTCAAGAAAAAGGTTGTCCAAATCACTGAACTGAATTCTTCGCTGTTTTGCAAATAAATTTAAAATCTTGTTTTAAGCCAGCTGAGTTGATGCTGTATCCATTACACTAATTTTTTAATTTGTTTATTCACTTCAAACTGGTTGGTAAATTTTTATCAGTACAGGATTAAAAATAATTTAGGGCTCTGGACTCTTTGCAAACATGATGTGAAGGGGGTGAGAGGGTCAGCAGCAGAGGCCAGTAGGTGAAAGTCAGGGTATTTTAATACAGAGTATATGTATAGCCAATCCTGTGAGGAACTATTTGTATGTGTATTACAGGATGAGCAGGGCAGGTTTCTCAAAATTAAATGGCTCCTCGCTGCCTTGTAGAAAGAAAAATCAATTGTGACATTCTGCAGACAGTGTACACCACATTTAATTAGCACAGATACACGTGGGAGAGAGCCAAATTATCCAATAACTGAGGCGTAGACACTGGCTGCTTAGGCTGACCCATAGGGAGGTAATGGGCTGAGCAAGGGGAGCGTAAATGGAAGATAATAGGTGGGTGGGGAGAGGGCAAGTAAAGCAACTAAGAGGTTGAGGGAAGTATGTAGAGGAAAAGACAAGGTAAAGTGTGGAAAACAAGAGGCAATGAGGAGGGGGAGGAGGGGAGCCATGAAGAGACAGCAAGGGCACGGGAAGGTGAGGGTGTTGGATTGAGTTCTGTGTGGGAGCACATGGCTCCTTTCTATTTATTTTGTCGTTTAGCCTAATTTCTCACTGCAGATGCCAGTAATACCTGACAGCAGCTCCGCTGTTAATTGTGCCATTCACCATGATGGAATATCAAGCTCCTGCTCCCACTGAAGGAAATCCCCTCAACTCTAATCCTATTAGGTGAAAGTGAACTCTATCTTCAAGCCTGAAAGGCCGTGATTACATAGGTCTGCTTTCACTTTCCAATCAAGTCACCTTTACAGACTAGGCTATTGTAAAAGAATGTGTACAAGCCCTGAGTTTGTTTTCCAATGGAAACCTTTAATAACTCCACTGAAAATGGCTTAATTTTGCTAATACCACTTTATTCTTAAATGGGCTGTGAGGAGTTTGAAAGTGATCTTGAAAAATTCTCCCTTCTAGATATATGCCAGGGAGTAATCCACACTTCGAAATGAGATTATCAGTGCCAATATTGTCGGTTACAGATTATTTTAAACTGCTACTTCTTAGCTTCCAGTTCGGGCCAGCCAGGACCAGATTGATTTACAACGCCTCTAGGTCTCTATGACAACACCACCCCAGCTGACTAAGTTTAGTAGTGAGAAGAGATAAAACACAGAGATTGTAGAGATGATAGATGACTGGCAAAATATAGCTAACCAGGGTATAGCTAACCAGGATATAGCTAACCAGGATATAGCTAACCAGGATATAGCTAACCAGGGTATAGCTAACCAGGATCTACTAACGTTATACATTATGGACATGTCTTAGAGCACCGGGCTGCCAGCTGTGCTAAATACAGACAGCTACTAAACTACAAACAATCTGACAGCATTTACTTATTGTCCTGTTAGCCTACAGATACCTCAGAGCACCGGGCTGACGATGCTGCTAACATATAGCTGGCTGCTACAACATTTGCTTGGTGTCACGTTTCAAACTATATTAGATGTAACTGTACAGATAAGTACCTTACCTTGGGGAGCTGTATTCAGTAAAAATTTGTCTCAAATAAATTTGTTTTAATCCAATCTCCATTTAATTCCAGAACAAACACACTCCTTGCTAAAAGTAATTTATGACAGCGTGTGAGAGACTCCGAGCCACAAGGTGGCGAGGGAGTGCAATTAACACAGCAGGTCCTCCTCATAGCGTCTTTACATTTGCCCTTTCATTTGAATCTTTTTAAAGCACTGATACATATCCGTGTTATTGTATGTGTGGGGAAATAAAATAAAATAAAGCAGAAGATATATTTTTGTAGTGCTGTGGCCTCCTAGTTACTTGTTCAAATCCCTGCTTCTCTGTGTGTGGTTTGTGGGTTATTTTTTGCTACTCTGGCTCCCTCTCAAAATCCAAAAAATACTTTTCGAATTGATTTGTCAGGCTAACTTGCAATACTGTGTAAATTATTATGGGGACAGACATCTATTTGGGCTATTAAGACTGATTCCATATAACAAATGGAGGTAGTCTTTGCAACATCAGCTACCTGTTTCTGGTACAGACAAATAAAGCTGATAAAGATGAATTGCTGACTGAAGAGGTGGGCTTTGAGCCTGCTCACTCACAGCTACAGGGTGTCAAATCTGTCAGTCACATGATCTGTGCCTCTGATTGGGGAAACTTGTGATCTCAATATCTTCTTAACCACTGAGTCAGGAAAATTCACTCCCCCATACAGTGTGTGCCAATAGGAGGATTCAAACCCAAGTCATTTTTTGAACTGAGCAGCAAATGTTATCTAATTCAAAGCCATAAAAAGTCTTTTATTTTTATTTATTTATTTATTTTATTTTAAGTGGACCGTCAACGAACTGCAACTTTTTAGAACTTCTTTATTGCATAGGCTACTTTTCTTAAACCGGATGTTGCCCCTTGCTGGCAACATGTCCAGGGTAAAGTCCACCGCTCTAGCCAGTTTTACAACATCTCAGGTCATGCTTACAGCCAGTTATCTCTGCTCATTGTGGCTCCTATCCTACACAATCAAACATTTTTTTTAGCTCAGTATTGTCTTTTGTTTGTCACATCATGTTTTATTTTGTGATAATGTCTCTCCTCTCATTTCAGAATGCTACTCTCCCTGCCCCAATGTGTTTCCCACCTTTATAATCGTCCCCGCCCTTATTGTTTCCACCTGTGACCCACAATCTTGTGCATAAATAGTCTGTGTCTCCTTTTGTTCTGTCTCTGTACATCTTGTTTAAGTGCTTTTGTTTTGTATTTCAGAGAGGTTTTGTTGTTACTGGTAAAGCCTTTTTTTTAACTTTATTCTCCTGTAGCCAGTATTTTACTGTGATTATCTGTTTAGGGTTAGATTAACTTTGTGTCATGTGCCCCAGATCTCGTCACAGGATTGTTATCTTGCTTCCCAAATACAGTGATGCCAACCAAAGAAAACAAAAAACAAAATGACCATAAAAATAAACTTTTGTACTCAAAATACTGCCAACTTTTATTTGCCAACACAATAACTTTATCAGCCTAAAGTGACCCACAAAGAGCTGCACAACATGATAGTAGACTGCATCCCTATTGAAAAGTAGGCCAAGCCTTTATTGATTATGGTGGCAACAGAGAAGGACTGGTGATGAATTAGCCATATATAAATGTTCTCCTTCATTGTATTAACTCTGTTTTTGAGAAAGAGAAGGGTGTAACCCGTGATATTATTATTTACTTTATCTGCATGCAATTGATCTATGGCTTTCTAAAATTGTGATCCTGCCAAAGAAAAAGCCAAGAAAATGTTCATATGAAAAACCACAATTTTTTTTTTGTTGAAATTCAAAATTTGAAATAAACCAAATCATCCTCACACTCAAAGCTCAATGCTTTCTCTTATACCTTGACAAGTCCCTGGGTCTTTTCTCTCAGCCTCTTTGATCCACATGTTAAGCCGAGCACACAGCCTCTCTGTAGCCAGCCCAGCTAACCTGGCTTACCAGTTTTCTGTAGCTCTGCAACTTTGATTTCTTTGTCACTTTTCAGCAACCTTGGAGCTTTCAAAGCAGATATGTTGACTCCGAACAGTACTTCTGTGTGTGTTTAGCTGTAGTTTTTAGTTTCCAAGCTTTAAACCAGAGTAAAGTTCCTTGTATTCTTGAAAATACTTGGCGATTAAAGGTGATTCTGATTCTGATTCTGATTAATCAAAATGGAAATCAATGTGGCTAAAGGTTTGCCATGTCTCTCTGCTTTTGTAAACTGAACCTCAACACATGATTGTTGGAGCTTTTTTCTTTTACAGAGGGGACATTGACAATTTCGACTGTATGATAAAACTTTCTCTTAACAAACTCACACCATGTTGAAACAGCAGTGGAGTCCAGCTATGACTTAATGCTCCTCTGTGAAACTACCCAGACTTTTCTTCATGTTAAAACAAGATATGAAAGTGGTTGTAAAAACATTTTCCATTTTGTCTCTGTGTCCCTCACAGACACAAAACACAAGAGCACACGGGAATACACACATGAGAGTCCCTATCAGAGCTGTTAGACAGGTTTAACAGCTCCCTCAACAGCATACCTAGGCCCGGCAACTTGACACACCTCTCTTTCTCTCCTGTCCTGTCATCATGAGCTGAACAAACATTTTAACTCCAGGACTGTCCAGAAGACAAACAGAAGAAAAGGATAAACGTAACAAAGGTAGGGAGAGGTTCATTCAACTGTTACAGCTTCGCAAATTCTGTCAGCTTTTCTGTAACAATTAAAATCTTCAAACTTGCAACGTTGTTTAGAAGCACTGGGAAATGTTTTGGCTTCCAGTTAGATCAAATCAGATGTCTTCTTCTGGCTTCCATCCTGACAGAAACCACAGACTTGTGTAAACACATGTTTGTTGTGTTGTAGACGTCATACCGCTGAACGATGTTTCCGAGTGGTTTGTTGACCTTGTTTCCTGTACTTTTATTTTTTATAGTATTATAGACATTTCTGTTTTGTTTCATGACAGAGAAAAATCTTGTTTTACCCTTTGGACCCCTCAAGCAAAGATAAATAAATCATACTTATTGCATGCTGTGCTGTGGTTTATCTATTCATTTGTTTAGATCCAGTATCTAAGAATCTAATCACATGACTAAAAACTCACATGGTTGTATAGTTTTTTTTTCCAGGAAAGTTGCGGCAATTCACACATTATTAACCAACTGTGCTAAAACAGGAATCATTTAAAACTCAACATTAAAATCTCAAGCAGTCATGTGACAGATAAAACAGTACAGTATACTGTATTACTATCAGGGTGTTCCCAATGACTGACTGACCTAAATTTAAGTGTAGGATCGGTGGTGTTCCTCTAAAACACAGTCCATTTCACATGATGCCAATGACAGTGTTAATATTTGATATCACTTTATATAAGTCACTGTTTTTCTGTTTTCCCACTCTGTAGTTGTTGTTTTTTTGTGCCCTGACTTCAAGTATGGGCTCCAGCCACAGCAGTGATAAGCTCCACTGTAACCGCTACCTGAATGGACAGGGCCCTCCGTCACTGGTACAACAAGGTCCTTCACTGGCCTTTCTATCTGAATCTGAAAAGTTGTCCCTGATAATCTTCTGTGGTTAAAATTCTCTGCTCATAATCTGGCTGAAACTGATCTGCTGTCTGTGCAGCTAATGACGAGGTGAATAGGGTGCACAGAGGACTGCACAGTAGCCAGCCTGAGGGCCAGATGACCTGGGTGGTCCTCCACAGAGACCTGCCAGGGTTCCCTGATGACAACACCATACAGATCAACTACATTTTCCCAGATGGGACACAAACAGTAAGCTTGGATCAATTTTTTATGCACAATTCAAGCAAGTCATGGTGGACTCACTTAAGTCCCAACCCCCCCAAATAATGACTGTTTAACTCTTTGTTTATAAGGTTACAGATAATCTGGACTAACGGGGAAATCACCCACTACATGTTGAACAAAATTCAATCTATGATACTAAAGTGCTAAAATTATATTGAAAAATTGATTTGAAAAACAACCAAAAGGCTCCCCGAGTCACATCTTTTTGTTGTCTTTTTACGTACAAGATCTTTTTAGCAAGTGTTTTGGGCATTTCTGAGTTGTTGAGTGTGAATTTTCAAAGTCTGTCTCCCTTTTTGGTATCCACTGCCAAGATGAACCTGTTTTGTACCAGATGTTAAAAAAAACAATACTGCACTTTTCAATTAATCAGAGTTCTTCATAGTTTTAAGTAATATTACAGAAATCATTATAGCTTCACATATTATAAACTTAAACACAAAAACTCCTCCTAAACATACATTAAACAAAATAACACACAAACTGAAAGTGCAGTCTTTAAGGTGTGAAAACTTCTTTAGCAGGCAGGGGAAAATACTTACAGAGTGCTGCAAGAGCTCAGAGCAGTCACACGTTTCTTTAGCATTCCTGCTGCTAGAGAAGCTGATGGTCTTGTTAATCTGGTTCAGGATGGGAGCTGACTTTAACAGTTACCTAATGTTCACACGTTTTTTAAACTGTTTTAACTATTTTTATGTGATACACTGTAAAATTTAAAAGTATAAAGCCTTTAAAGCACCTGTTTCTTATTCTGATGGGTACATTCAGTTGAATGCTCATTGTTACTCTAAAGGTTCCTGAGGAACATCAGTGAAACATGCAGGGAATACCGACTAAAGGTGCAGCAGCTGCAGACTTTTGATCTTGGCTGAATGCATCTGGCTGTGGGAAGTCATGATTCAGGATCATCACAAACGTTTGAATAAGAATATCTTTCTGTTCTGTTTTGTCTTTAAAACAGACATTTAGTGTGGTGTGACACCTTTAGAAAAGGTTAATGGCAGAGACGCCAGCAGAAACCAACATTTTTAAAATGAGAAAAGAAAGAAGTCAAAAAAGTTGAGGTCTCGGAGTATCTTTCAGACATTAGATTTGGATGGCTTACGATGCCCTACTCTTCTGTGAAAGATTAAAGGTCCCATATTCTGCTCCTTTTCTGCAATTTAATATGGAAAATTGATGTCTTCATGAAATGGTAGGAACATGTTTTGGTCCAAAAAGCCAATAAATCAAGCACAGCAGCATTGTTTCCAGGCTCTCTAAGCCCCTCTGTTCAGAACGCTCTGATTTAGTGGGCGTGACCTTCATATGTAAATGAGCCACCACTGATACCGCCCCGCTCTTCAGCGTCACTGAGAGCTATTTACATATTACATCTTAAATTATAATCTAAGACAACATTATATCATCCTTAAAGCAATAAACCATGAAACTGCTTGTGAAGCTGGAGACACTCGTCCGCACCATGGACTTAGGCTGGAAAATTTCAGGAAAGTTTCCTTAAATTTTCCATGGAAATTTTCACTTGGGGTTAAATTTTCAGGTTTTTGTTAAGGCATTAAGCTAAAACAACAGGCTAACCGCAGCTTAAGTTAGCATCCTGAAGCTAACACAGATACAGGGGGGACACTGAGGAAAAGCTCTTACATCTGCTCCACAGCACACAGCATTTAAAATACTCACATTTCCAGGGTCAGAGGTTTGTTGGCGGATGGTTGGTAATGCGCCTGGATTCAGGACCGGTTTATTCGCTAGCCCTCTGTTGTACTGTCCAAAGTTGGAAAAGCAGTCGGCCGTGAAGTGACTAGCACACACATGCACAGTTTTACTGAGTGAAGCTGGCACATTTCCCTCATATGAAAACCCTAGCCACTTACTCTCGTCTACTTCTGAGATGGGAAGCTTGTCCATGGAACTATGTGGCTGTTTACAGCCAAAAATAGAGCAGTGATGGCTCTTCAACCTTGGCATTCCTCTCCCCGCAGGTTCCGGGGTATCTGCTCCAGTGGACCAATCAGGTCAGACTTGCTCCTGATTGGTCAAAAAAGGGAATCGCTGACATTGGCAAATCCCCAAAATCCAAACAGCTCAGATTTCTATGTCTTAGTAAATAATATCTTTATTAAATCACTCCGTGCATACTTGGTCTCATCATTAGTTGGTTTCCCCCAGACACAAGTCCTCATCTCACTCAGCTTAGACCAAAGGCCACTTCACTTCTCAGCGTGTTACTTGTTCACATTCCGCTTCTTCATAATGGAAATGACAAGACCAGAGACCTGGAGACCAACATCAGTTAAAGTTGTCATCATGCATTTAAAACTATGACCTCAGGAAACAGACTAAGACAAAGGGAGACTCAAACCATTTGTACTCGAGGTAATGTGGCACTGGTGAAAACAATTAGGGCGTGGGCTGGGATCCCAATCACAAAGGCAGGAAGCACATAAGGGCAGCAAGTGAAGCTTTTTGGAATAAGAGGAAAGACACTACTACATCATAAAAAAGGAGGGGACAAATAAAAGAAAAAACTGAACTAGAAAGTGTTTACTCAACGCAAATTATTCCCCTCTGTAATATGTATGAAGTTTATAATTATGTGAGTTTTTCAAAGCCGGTGTTGGTCTTTTAACCAACAAAAGAAGTTGTTGAAAATTTTGGTTCTGAAAACTAGTTTATTTAGTTTGTTTAGAAAACACATTTTTATCTAAAAGGCAGAAATCCAAGCCAGTCGACATTGTAAACAATTAACTATTTTTTCCTTCAAATGCATCAGCAAAGCATTGCGCATAAAAAAAAAAAAAAAAAAAACCTCTAATGGATTATCTCTATATGTACACAGAATCTGCTGCAAACATCAGCTGTTTTTTCAATCTGAACCCAACATCCTTGTTTCAGGAGAAGCATCCTCACCCCGGTCAGCCTTATCCAGGACTGCGGCTCTGTGCTTACCTGCCCGACAACCGTGAGGGGAAGAAGGTTCTTAAGCTGGTAGAAAAAGCCTTCAACCAGCAGCTCCTGTTTACCGTTAATACTGACAGAGATGGAAAAGACGTCATCACTACAACCACAATCCCCCTAAAAACTCAACCTGATGGAGGGAGCATAAAGTGAGTATACTGTACAATGCAACTAAATCTGATCCTACAGCCCTGGGAGTCGTCAAGTCCATCAGTGTACATGGATAGGTTTTTTTTTCTTGAATTTGTCGTTTCTCTTATGAAGCTCTTACTTGATTCTGCACTTGGGATGAAACTATTTTAGAACTTGACAATAATAAAGTCTTAGTTATGATCATGGCCTTGTGATTATCCAGATGATTATATGTTAATAAATTTTACAAATTTATGAACACATTTATTTTACAAATCTCTTTCTGACAGAATTATCTTTAACTTTAAAATGTCAGCCACAGCGTCACAAACTGTAGAGGAAAGAACTAACAGGCGAGCAAAGTGTTTTGCATTCACTCATATCAGACAATAACTTGTTGTTGCCCTGTTGAAAAACAAAACTTTTGCTCCAAACGTAACAATCGCTGACCCTTTTTTTGTCCTCTTTCAGTGATGGCTACCCAGACTCTGACTACCTTAAGACTGTGAGGCAGATCCTGAGAGATCAGGGGATCGAATAGCAGATGAATCTTATTGACTGAGTGTCATTATCGTTGCTTCAAGTCTTTTCAGTCTGTTAAATGTATTTATTAATTCATGTGTCAATCCTAACTGTTGGTGGTGTCAAACATTTGTGCAATAATGGTCATAATGGTGTTGTTAAATAAATAAACATTGGTAATAAAGTTGCTAGATATTTTGGTTTGTATTTTTTTTTCCATTTAATTTTTTTTTTTTCAATTTAACTTGTTTAAAATTAAAAAGATCCATTTCAATGCAAAGACAACACACACATAAAAATGTAACTTGACCTAAATGTTAAAATATTAAATCAAAACACTCCACAAAAAAATGTAATTCCCACATTTTGAAACCATCTTGTCCTTAGATCATGAACACTGAGGGCTCTAATTTCGAGGCGCAGCCCAGGGGGCGCAAGCCTGGCGCACCCCGCGCAGTGTTAATTTCGTGTGGCGCACCGCTGTGCGCTGCCAGTTTGACAATTTGGTAGACCGTCCGCGCAGAGACGGGCGTGGCGGCACACCAGGAGGAGTTGACAGTGCACCGGGGAAGGTGTCAGCAGATTCATGTTGGTGCAGTAACAATTTTGTGCCAAAAACAGTACAGAAAGTGCGCTGAAAGCTCGCCAGCTCCAACCTGGTCTATCCTCGGCGCAAAGCGGAGCACACCCTCTGCAGCTGTAATTTGGTGACAGGCGCACATGTGCGCACATGTCAACAAAGCCTCAGAGGCAGGTTTCCAGAGTGTCACACACATTTTAATGCAATAAACAATCACAGTAATCACTATTTAATGTAACCGTCTGAACCAGCATATACATTTATATCTATATTAATTTTCCCGTCACATCTAATGTCAGATTAAAGCCGTTTGTCATAATGGAAAGTGAACCTGACAGCAGCTGGTAGTTTGATGCACATCTTACAATTAAACAATAAACAGCCTTAACATCTGATACTGAGTATAAATCTGGCTTCTCTCATTTCATTTAGTTCAAAGAAAAGAGGGAGAGAAAAGACGAAGAAAAACAGACAAAATAAATGTATGTCACTCAGGATTTACCCGTGATTTCCTGTATTTCTCTGTTTTAGTTTTTATTTTTACCGTGATCTAAAAAGATGGAGTACATTATTGTAAGGAGAATGAGGCGGAGACACCAGGAGAGTATACAGTGTATCACCAAAGGTTCTGCTATTTGGCGATGACAAACCAGGAGTACAGGTGGATCAAAAGTATTCTGAATGGATAAGCCAGCTGTGTAACTGTCTCTTCATTTTGTACTCTTATTAATGACAAAGGAACAGATTACATCTGTCCCGGGAGCTGGCCCACACGGTGACACGCTTCGTGTCCTCCGATGCGCCCCGCTGTCTGTTCTCCTGCTGCAGGGACAGCGGCTCTGACCGTCTCCGCTATCGGGTCTTTCCAGCACACTGTTTCCGCGGTTGTCAGTCAGACCAATCAGACGCTGCGCCTCGGCTGCAGGGCATTTAAAGGCGAGGAGAGGCACTCATTTGATTGGTGAAAACAGCGCTCGGCTGTGTTAAACCCACTCACGGCTTTTCTCCTCCCTCTCTGCCATTTGCCCAGAGGAAGGCGTAGACGCACGGCTCTGCGCTCATGTGCGCCTTGACTGCGCCTCTCTTGGCACTGCAGGAAACTTGCAAAGTGCACTGGTCACGCCCTGTCCGCGCAGCGAAGGCCGGCGCAGTGCAGGTGCACCTGCGCTTGCGCCTGATCTACAAAATTAGAGCCCTGAATGTTCACCATGCTACTTGTTTTGACTGAAGCTCACTGGCTGATGCTGTGTGTTGAAAGACATCTTCAGATTTGGGATTTTAAATTTACTTTTTAAAAGCCACAACTGTAAAGTCTTTTTGTTTTTTCCAGTACATACTATTTGTCTCGTCAATAAACTTTAAAACAGTACAGTTATAACATGATCCACCAACAAAACTGTTATGAAAGACTTATAATGTTCGGTCTAATATTTGGAAGGGTTGATTTTGAAATTGTATAGCTGATGGAAAATCCCAAGTCACTCCATCTTAAACATGTTTTTATTTAGAATAGCAGCCCACAATTAAGCTTTTATTTCTCAGCTTTGGCATGAAAACATAATCTCTGAGAGCTGAATGGTTTAAATTTCTGAAGTTTCAAGCGACTGTGAAGGTTCATGTTAAACCATCAACAGGGTTTACAGTGTGCAGATGTCAGTGTTCCCAACCACTTAGGAAGGAATCCTGCAAAGTAAAGCTACCCTGACCTTATATTATCTGCAGTTACATTTAAAAAAACGCCACACACAAAAGATTTGTACATGTTGATGGAAAGAAAAGACAAATTCATATGTAGCCTGCCATTGTTGCTCAGCCAACACTGTAGCACCAGGCGGTGATCCTCCCCCCTAAACTTTCCCTGCAGTGTGTCATCTGTCGAGCCTTTTTAATAAGCCGTGTTCAGCGTCAGGGAAGAGGACAACAATAAAGAAGAGACTTAGTTACTCTCAATGTGGATAAAAATGAGAACAATCAGAGAGGTGACGAGCAGATATTAACCTGATGAGTCTCTCCCTGGTCTCTTGTGGTCTGTTTCTCACAGCATTAACAACAAGATCTGATCCATCTGTAGACAGAACCTGTGGTAGGAGCGATGGACTGTGTTTATAAAAGGCTTTCTCTAGTCATCTAACTGAAAGGGCTTTAACATGACAAGTTATATTCACTCACACAGCATTCATACACTGATGGCAGAGGCTGCTTTGAAGAACACCCATCAATATTAACTATCCCCATTCACACATCCTTTTCACAGCCACTTCTGGCAGTTTGGGGTTAAGTGTGTTACCCAAGGGCACTCCAGCATGTGGATTGATGGACCTGGGATTGAACCTCTGACCAGAAGAGAGACAATGGACAATGGACTCTCGGTGCCACAGCTGCCCCTTGCCCAAAGATGATGCACGATCTACATTTTCATTATATGAGCAGGTAATGTGACAGGTGAGCGGATAATGATGAGCAGGTCATTGATAAAAAAAAACATTTTTTCACAGTGCGAATCTGATTGTTCCTGATGTTGATTTTTCACTTTTTTAAACATTTCTGAAAAAACACTAACACCATAGAGACAAGGGGCAGGGTACACCCTGGACTGGTTGCCAGTAAATCACATGGCTGAAACAAAAGCCCTGTTTCCAACAAGCAGTCTGGTTTGGATCAGTACAGTTTGGTACAGCTTGGCTCAGTTTAGGGTTAGCTCTCCAGAAAGGTTTGAGGCTTAAGTCGCGAGTGGTAATTGACAGGGCCGAGGAGACGGTCAAAGCGAGCTACTCGCCAAATCTGTGCTCCTTTCCAGAAGCCCAACCCTAACCCTAATTCCAGCCTAGGGTTAGGGTTAGGGTTAGGGTTAGGGTTAGGGTTCGCCGGCTAGGGTTAGGGTTAGCTCTCCAGAAAGGTTTGAGGCTTAGGTCGCGAGTGGTAATTGACAGGGCCGAGGAGACAGTCAAAGCGAGCTACTCGCCAAATCTGTGCTCCTTTCCAGAAGCCCAACCCTAACCCTAATTCCAGCCTAGGGTTAGGGTTAGGGTTAGGGTTAGGGTTCGCCGGCTAGGGTTAGGGTTAGCTCTCCAGAAAGGTTTGAGGCTTAGGTCGCGAGTGGTAATTGACAGGGCCGAGGAGACGGTCAAAGCGAGCTACTCGCCAAATCTGTGCTCCTATCCAGAAGCCCAACCCTAACCCTAATTCCAGCCTAGGGTTAGGGTTAGGGTTAGGGTTAGGGTTCGCCGGCTAGGGTTAGGGTTAGCTCTCCAGAAAGGTTTGAGGCTTAGGTCGCGAGTGGTAATTGACAGGGCCGAGGAGACGGTCAAAGCGAGCTACTCGCCAAATCTGTGCTCCTTTCCAGAAGCCCAACCCTAACCCTAATTCCAGCCTAGGGTTAGGGTTAGGGTTAGGGTTATGGTTCGCTGGCTAGGGTTAGGGTAAGCTCTTCAGAAAGGTTTGAGGCTTAGGTCGCGAGTGGTAATTGAAAGGGCCGAGGAGACGGTCAAAGCGTGCTACTCGCCAAATCTGTGCTCCTTTCCAGAAGCCCAACCCTAACCCTAGTTCCAGCCTAGGGTTAGGGTTAGGGTTAGGGTTAGGGTTCGCCGGCTAGGGTTAGGGTTAGCTCTCCAGAAAGGGTTGAGGCTTAGGTCGCGAGTGGTAATTGACAGGGCCGAGGAGACGGTCAAAGCGAGCTACTCGCCAAATCTGTGCTCCTTTCCAGAAGCCCAACCCTACCCTAATTCCAGCCTAGGGTTAGGGTTAGGGTTAGGGTTAGGGTTCGCCGGCTGGGGTTAGGGTTAGCTCCAAAGAAAGGTTTGAGGCTTAGGTCGCGAGTGGTAATTGACAGGGCCGAGGAGACAGTCAAAGCGAGCTACTCGCCAAATCTGTGCTCCTTTCCAGAAGCCCAACCCTAACCCTAATTCCAGCCTAGGGTTAGGGTTAGGGTTAGGGTTAGGGTTCGCTGGCTAGGGTTAGGGTTAGCTCTCCAGAAAGGTTTGAGGCTTAGGTCGCGAGTGGTAATTGACAGGGCCAAGGAGACAGTCAAAGCGAGCTACTCGCCAAATCTGTGCTCCTTTCCAGAAGCCCAACCCTAACCCTAATTCCCGCCTAGGGTTAGGGTTAGGGTTCGCAGGCTAGGGTTAGGGTAAGCTCTCCAGAAAGGTTTGAGGCTTAGGTCGCGAGTGGTAATTGACAGGGCCGAGGAGACGGTCAAAGCGAGCTACTCGCCAAATCTGTGCTCCTTTCCAGAAGCCCAACCCTAACCCTAATTCCAGCCTAGGGTTAGGGTTAGGGTTAGGGTTAGGGTTCGCCGGCTAGGGTTAGGGTTAGCTCTCCAGAAAGGTTTGAGGCTTAGGTCGCGAGTGGTAATTGACAGGGCCGAGGAGACGGTCAAAGCGAGCTACTCCATGTGCTCCATGAAATGTAAAATCCTGACCCAAAATGAGCTGGTTTGATTTTGGGGATTTGCTGACATCAATGATCCCCTTTTTTGATCAATCAGGAGCAAGTCTGATCATATTGGTCAACCGGAGCAGATACCCTCGAACCTACCCTACTCACCTCCCTGCTGCCTGAGAGAAATCTCTCTAGCAGCGGGGAGGAGAATGCTAAGTGTTAGAGCCATCACTGCTCTGTTATCGGCTGTAAACAGCCACATAGTTTGCTGTTTTCTAAATATGTGCACTTTGAGCTTGTGGTGCCGCTCTCAGTGACACAGAAGAGCGGGGCGGTATCAGCAGTGGCTCATTTACATATGAAGGTTACGCTCACTAAATCAGACCGTTCTGAACAGAAGGGCTATGAGAGCCTGGAAACAATGCTGCTGTGCTTGATTTATTGGCTTTTTAGACCAAAACATGTTACTACCATTTCATGAAGACATCAATGATCCATATTAAACTACAGAAAAGGAACATAACATGGGACCTTTAAATAATAGCACTATACCATAGCAGTGCCACACAATGTACCCCGCTAATAAATCCAAAGAAGAAGAAGAAAAACGCAACACAGTAAACAAAGAGCAACTATGGGAGACATCGAGCAATTAGTGTTCTTTGCCAAATACAACTCATCAACAGACTGCTGTGTTGTATCTCCACCTTCCAGGATCAGATCCGTTTTATTTGGCACCCCTACAGAAGGGTCCCAAAAACTGTGATGGCTTTTCTAAGTTTTCTGCGGGTCTGAACCGGAATCAGTGTACTTAGTGTTTGGATCGTCTTGTGCCAAGAAGATCCGAACTGAACCACTTGGTGGTAATGGGATTAAAGACAGACAACCTTTCATGTACGCATTCACAGCTACGGACAATTTAGAATGACCAATAAACCAGATGAGCATGTTTTAGGACTGCTGGAGGAAGGTGGACTGCCTGGAGACAACCCACACATGTACAGGGGGAACATGCAAAGTCCACACAGAAAGGCCCGCCGGGCCAACTGGGAATCGAACAGGTGACCTTCTTGCTATGAGGCTGAAGCAATAACCGTTGCACATTCTGTTGTAACGTCCTTTTTTAATTAATAATGAACTCTATACTTTACACATAGATTGTTATTATCCTCTATATGTTATATCCTGATCCAGGTCCCAAAACTGGAGCATTTTTAAACTGATTGATTATGTGCTTTTTAGCTATGTATGAAACTTGATTACCATTTTGAAAATAAGTAAAATGTTGTAGATATTGGCCAAATCTGCCAGGATGCTGTTTTCAAGCTGTTTTTATCATCAGTATTAGTTAGATTTAACACTGTGCTGCTGTTCAGAGACATTGGAAGAAACAGGAGGCTCCACTGTGTGGGTAATCTGGTACAGTCTGATATCAACAGTTTATTGGTCTTTTTTCTCCCTGCAAGCTTCACACCTTACCTAAAGCCTCACTACCCCCTTATTGGTCCATATTGCCAAGTGTGAACTTTCACAGTTTAATGCAGGCCTGATGTTCTCTTTAAACTGAATTACAGCCAGGTCCTTGCACTCACAATAAAGTATAATCTCATTTGGGAGGCCTCTGTCATCCAGGAGCCTCTTAAACCACTTTCTTCTGGACGCTCACACAAACACTCATCCGTCCACCACTGGCAGGTCACACTGCCTGTCAAATCTGTCTTCACAGCCACACACACACACACACACACACACACACACACACACACACACACACACACACACACACACACACACACACACACACACACACACACACACACACACACACACACACATCAGGTTGTAGTACTGTTTGTAGCTCCAGGGGCAGCTCCAGGAGCATAACTAATTTCAGTCTATTCAGCTGAGAGTAGGAGGCTCACGGTTTCTCATCCTCTTCTTTTAAAGACAAAACATGTGATCTTGGGGCATGTTGATCATAAAAAAAAACAAAAAAAAAACAAAAAAAAAACAGAAGAAACACTCAAAGGTCTTTTATGTGTTGGTATTCACCTTCCTCCTCTGTCATTGCTGTTCTTTGGTTAGTGGTGATGAATGGTCCACAGCAATATTTAATTAAGCTCTTTAATTTGGCCCACAATTAGAGTCTATCTATTTCAGAAGACAAAGCAGATTGTGTGCCGGGTAATTACGAGACCTGGAAATGGTGGATACCCTGGATGAATGTGATCTAGATATCTAGCTCTTCTTCTCTTGCAAAACAGAGTATAGTATATAGACAAACAGACGCTTATAGACAACAGACCGACAGGCAAATGGTTCAGTGCCTATTTTTGCATTCCCCTTTCTCTGGACACCAACATATAGAAAAATATAATTAAAAAAAACACTACAGTAATCAAGACTTGTGATCTTCAGAGGGCTTTAAAACATTCCCCCAACACTCCCTTTACATCCATCTGTCACTCTGATGCTCAATAAACAGCTCGTTCCTGCCCGACTCACCATCATCACAATGCTATCAGAGCCCAGGCCACAAGCAGTCAGACTCCCACCTTCCCCTGTGCTCTCACTTTATCCCCTCACAAAGACTGAACAATGGCCTATGCAGACACATTTGCACAGTGAGGTTAGATCCAGTCATTTTAAGAGAAGTTGTGTGTGTGTGTGTGTGTGTGTGTGTGTGTGTGTGTGTGTGTGTGTGTGTGTGTGTGTGTGTGTGTGTGTGTGTGTGTGTGTGTGTGTGTGTGTGTGTGTGTGTGTGTGTGTGACCTCTGACTCCACCTCATCTTCTGTGATAGTATCTTCCACCCTCTTTTCTTTCTGCTCAAGCATTCTTATTATCGGAGATGGAGAAGCGTGATAGCCTGTACATATGAGAATGTCATAATGTCTGCCATCTCCTTCTTCTTCATCGCTATTCAGAGAGCACTGAAGGAGTTTTAAAATGCTGACTCCCTCTGGACACAGCCATTCATCCTGGGTGAGGAGGAGGATTTGATCTCTGTGGACGTTGAGGGGAAAATGGGGGCCTTTGACTGCGAGTGAAGAAATCCCTATATGTGACATTCACTCTGTGTTAACCCCTTTGAAAGATTTAATGTCAAAGTAGACACAAACATCTTCTGGAATAATGCCAACGCTGGGGAAATTAAAATTAGCTAAGTATAATCAACAAAAGAGCTAAAAAAGAAAAGAAGAAACATTGGTACTGCTAATACTTTATTTATGTGCTCAAGTCAGATAAGTTTTTTACTTGCAGTGGTTAGAGAACAAACAGTGCTTCGACTGATTGACAGAAGCACAAATGTTAAATATCCTCCACTTTATTGTTGTGTAGGTGTTACAGCACCAAAGGGATCAGCTCAGCCACAAACTGTGAATCCACTGGAGGCCTGGCTCGCCACTTCTGCCTTGAACCTGTGCCTCCTGGTCAGTGTGATGTGTCTAGATCTGTGTATAGATAGATGGGTGGTCATGTTCTGCCTCTCAACCGCACTCCTCCGCCCTCCCATTCAGTGATTAATGGTCTACTTTTTGACAAATCACCCCAAGGTTTGGAAAAAGGGGGGTAGCCAGGCAGACAACAGCTGCTGGACAATCAATGCCACACGGTTTCTCTTCTAACCCTTGTGACTCAGAGCAGTGTTTTCACAGAGCACAGGTTTTGCACTTAAACTTATTTTCATTTTGGATCTGTGTCTATCTGTACTTAGTGAGCAGACATCCATGTACACCTCAAAGTCTCACTTTTGAACATTTTACTATATTTACAATCTTTCTACTTTTGTACATTTCTCAATTTGAAGGATGAAAAGGATCTCTACAGAAATCAGTTTTGTGAATAAACAGAAAAATAAACTGTGGTTAAAAGCAAACAATTCAGTGCCAAAAGCTTTTTCTGTCTTACTCTTGAATTTTGGCATCCTTTGTTTTGTCAGTGAACACAGACCATAATCAAGAGTAACAACAGACCAAGTTTTATCAGTGTGAAGGCAGATGCTGCTGTCACTAAATTTGCCAATCGTGGCACGTTACGTTTCTCAGGACTAACACTTTGACAAAAGAATCTTCAGACTAATGATTTCATTTAATTATCCGTTTTTTTCCACACTGAATTACATTTCTACTTATTCTGCTCTCTATAAAGTTGGCTGAGGTTTTTTACTCAAACTGTTTAACCCCAAACACACTAAAAGCGCCTTGTAGCTTCCTCTTCACATCAAGTTCAAAAAGTTAAGAGGGGGGCAAGGTTTGACACACATTTTCTGCAAATTTTGAAATTTATCACAGCCCTAGAAAGCATAGCTTTTTTTAATATGCACAACATCAATAAATGTAATATATTTATAAAATGAAAGAGATGTTATGTATATTTATGAAGAGAAAGTTGAAGGCAGATGTAGTTGGATAGGGTCAAGTTTCAAAAGCATGTGATCATATTAAAAAGCCAGCTACTAACCTGTCATATTATTTTTGAAACTTAACCAAAAAAATGTACCGCATATAATCAATAAAAAGCACTATTGTTTCTCATTGCCTGGTGGAGTAGAAATAATGCTTACTTTTTGAGCCAGGAGGCTAGCAGGGTTGACTTGGTATGAAAAGCCTGACATGGATGATCTTTTCTTTCATCAGAGTGCCTTTAAAAGATAAAGAAATGCTGAATTAATGTTGGATGATATCTTGAGTTCAGGATACTACACTGCTAAAGCTTTTCAGTTTGTCAGGATGGATGTGTTTAACAGGACCTCCCACAGTAGGGTAACATCTGTGAGTATAAATGAAACTTGATGTCGTTCAAGTGATCAAGACAGTGTCAAGACAGTGGTTTTCAAAGCTATTTAAAAAACTGAATTGCATTTTGAGGCTCTTCCTTTCGTCTAATTACTGACTAAATGGAAGAAAGGAGTATCCTACCTTGCCTGGCAGAGCCTTGAATGCCTTCTCCCCTCTGCAACAACCAACTTATGTGAGTCTGGCTTTTTTATCAGTAATTTCCTGTTTTAAACAAATGCAATAATTATTGAAAAGAGAATAAAAGTGAGAAAATACATTCTTAAAGTTGACTTTTCTTTACATATTTTGAAATGTTGTCTGTTTCCAAAAGGGTCCCTGGCCAGAAGCAAATGCTCTTTGGGGGGCCTTTGCATTGTAAAGTTTGGGAACCCCTGGTCTAAGATATAATGGCATCTATGTAGACCATTCTCTTAGCCATGTGGGTAAATCTAACTGCCCGTCTCTTACTCTGAGCCAGACCACCCATAGTCCTGCCTGACTCATGATTCCCCCCCCCCCCCCCCCCCCCCCACACACACACACACACACACACACACACACACACACACACACACACACACACACACACACACACACACACACACACACACACAAGAGTAAAGGGAGTTTCCATTAACAGACAATCAGATAAAAGGTCAGACATTTTCTGAGTTTAAGGACTGCCCTAAAGTTTGCAACAGGTGACACAATGATGAATGGTACTGCTCATGTCTCTTTGCTCCCATGGTCCAAAGGCTGGCTGACCTGGTGGCACCCTGTGTGAAGAGATGTCCCTGCTGCAGGGTTAATCATGGTAGGTAGAGGGTTAGAGTTGGAGGTCTAGACTGAGTGTTCCTCTCCCCTTTTGGAGTTTTCTGTGATAGCTGTCACATGTGACTGGGATTGGGAAAAGCACAAGTAAGATATTGCTAAAGCATAATATAGACGTGATCCTTTTGTTATTTTGTGCCCAGAACCAAGAGAAGGCTGAATGGACTGTCAGACTTTCTCCTGTCTCCTCTCAACCAACTAAACCCTTACTTTCCTTTTAATTTTTTTTTTAAAATATAAGCGTTTTGAATTTTATTTAGCACAACACCTTTTCCATTTTTATATGTGGTTCATTCACTTAGCTATTTTAGTATTAACATTGGTTTAGGACCTGACAGGTCTCATGTTATTTATCACATTAAGGGCTCACTGGCTGCACAGCCACAGGTTGGGAACTGGTTGATTTTCCTCTGCTGTCTTTTCTTGGCAGCTCTGGGTTAAAAAATATCTGATAGCATCTGCTATCATCTGACAGTAGATCTTTTGTTCGCTTACAGGATATTACCACACATTTCACTAACCTTGATCAAATGATAGGCTGACTGGCTTTTGACACTGTTCCAGGACCTGTTGATTTTCTGACTTCTCACCTTTACATCCTGGATAGGACAAATCTGTCTGTAGACTTAAATGTTTAGTACTTTAACTTTATTTAAAAGATAAATAAAATGGTGGGAGTGTAGCATTCATTTTCTTTGAACTCCCAGGGAAATACTGAAGAATGAAACCATTTAATCCAAATGATGTGCCGTCGAAATTAAAGTTACTATTATTAGAAAAAAGAAGTTAATACTGTTTATGAATTAAAATATTTTATTTCCCAAATAATTTGAGACATCATGATAATTAGATAGCTTCCATCCCTTAGATAGTTCGGTAATTATTTCAGTAGAAGTGTGACATCTCTTTTTTTAACGCTCCTCAGTGATGTGGCACTCTGCAGACCTCACTGGTGCCAAACAGGGAGGTGTCTGCAATAACATCATGCTGGTCATTGGTATTGTAAGTCTCAGACTAATCAGCCTCACCCTGTTTGTTTAACCTCAGAAACGCCCCCACAAAGAGGATGATAGCATTTATTATTCAGTATGGGAGAACCAATCTTCTCTGAGACTTGACCTTTATGCTTTGTTTGAGTGTGTGTTTAGTGGTGCATATGGCTTTTGTTTTCTTTGTTTCTGCACATATTGCCTTAAAAGACAAATACTCTTGATAATCAATTGTGAAATTCAACAGCTGTTAACTTTTCTTAATTTTCAGCAGACAATTCCCCAACCTGCTGATATATTTGTATTTTGTTGAGGTGTTTAGTCTAATTTTGGCAGTATAACGAACACAATTTAGTCATGTTGACAAAGTGGTGGTGTCCTCTGTCTTGACACGTTTTTCTTCTTACTCTCCAAACTGTTATGAACCACTCACTGTTAAATGTAAAAACATGAACAAGGCTCTCTTGGCATGCTGTGTATCATCAAACTACCAGGAAAGCAATCCTGTATCAGACAAACCAGTGTATTGAATGTAATTTTAGGATTCTTCATCTCACCACTCATCATGTCACACTAGTTTAAAGGTCCCATATTCTGCTCCTTTTCTGCAGTTTAATATGGATCATTGGTGTCTTCATGAAATGGTAGTAACATGTTTTGGTCCAAAAAGCCAATAAATCAAGCACAGCAGCATTGTTTCCAGGCTCTAATAGCCCCTCTGTTCAGAAGGCTCTGATTTAGTGGCCGTGACCTTCATATGTAAATGAGCCACTGCTGATACCGCCCCGCTCTTCTGTGTCACTGAGAGCGGCGCCACAAGCTCAAAGTGCACATATTTAGAAAACAGCGAACTATGTGGCTGTTTACAGCCGATAACAGAGCAGTGATGGCTCTAACACTTAACGCTGATACCGCCCCGCTCTTCCACATCACTGAGAGCGGCGCCATGACACCATGACTCAGAGTGCACAATGTTTCGAAAACAGCGAAGCTCGTTTACCGTAACATTACAGGCTAAAACAACAGGCTAACTGCAGCTAAAGTTAGCACCCTGAAGCTAACACAGAGACAGGGGGACACTGAGGAAAAGCTCTTACATCTGCTCCACAGCACACAGCATTTAAAATACTCACATTTCCAGGGTCCGAGGTTTGTTGGCTGATGGTTGGTAATGTGCTTGGATTCAGGACCAGTCTATTCGCTAGCCCTCTGTTGTACTGTCCAAAGTTGGAAAAGCAGTCAGCCGTGAAGTGACTAGCACACACATGCACAGTTTTACTGAGTGTAGCTCGCACATTTTCTTGATAAATGAACTCTAGCTACTTAGTCTTGTCTTCTACCAAGAAGGGAAGCTTGTGCATGGAACTATGTGGCTGTTTACAGCCAAAAACAGAGCAGTGATGGCTCTTCAACTTTGGCATTCTCCTCCTCCAGCAGCAGGGAGGGGAGGGGGCGGGGAGGGGGTCCGGGGTATCTGCTCCAGTGGACCAGTCAGGTCAGACTTGCTCCTGATTGGTCAAAAAAGGGAATCACTGACGGAGGCAAATCCCCAAAATCCAACAAGCTCGTTTTAGGTCAGAATTTAACATTCACAAGCACTACTAAGTACAGGTTTTGTCATTATATCACATTGTGCGGGCTGGGAGGAAAGCCAAAGACCCACACATGTCACTAAAGTTCTTCATAAAGTGATTTTTGAATAATATGGAACCTTTAAAAAGTAGAAACAGCCCTCAAAGACAAATGAGTAATTACCGTTTCATGTTGAAAAAGCGCAGCCTAATCATTAGCTGAAGAGGAGAGTATTTCCTGTCAAAGGTCCCGTTGGTTGTTGAGTCATCAAATAATGAGGATAAACACAAACAGAAATAGCCTCAAAGCCACATATCACCAGATCTGTGTCTGGTCCGTCTGTGCTTCATTAACATTAAACATTTAAACCGGAGTCAAGTTCCTTGTATTCTTGAAAATACTTGGCCAATAAAGATGATTCTGATTCTGATTCTGATTAGAACATCCAGGGTTCTTTGTTGCCTTCACCTCCTTATAGATAGATAGATAGATAGATAGATAGATAGATAGATAGATAGATAGATAGATAGATAGATAGATAGATAGATAGATAGATAGATAGATAGATAGATAGATAGATATTTTTCCCCATTTTGAATCTTCACTTTCCATTTCAATTTCAATTTCTTTTTGCCACCGTATTGTTGTATCTTTTCTCTATCTGCATATCCACAGAGCTCTTTGGGGCTTCAATAAAGTAACACAGTCCCATCTGTACTGACCTGCAGAATATTCAGAAAACAGACAGTGAGTGACCATCCATCCCACCCAGGCCCCAAGTGTTTCACAGTGGCCTTCCATCCAAGCTTCTTCATTTGTCTTGTCCATGTCACCTAACACTTAATATTCTGATCTCTTGACATCCCATGTCTTCATTCTCCACACCATCTTTTCATGGCTTACTCCTTTTATTTTGCCTCTCCTAGAATTAGTTCTCCATTGCTAACAGTTAAAGCAGCAAATTTCTTAAAGAAATTTGCTTCTGTGAGGTTTACTCCAAACCTCAGGGCAAGAAGAGGTAAAATGATAATATTTCAAGCATGTGTGAAGGACTCACAAGATGGAAGATATACTCTTAAGGCGTTGGGGTGATAGATACTGAATGAATGAAGATGTTCTTGGCTGTAAAATTGCCTTGCATATTGCATGCACCGCAGTATATCATTAAGGTTGATTGATATCTTTCTATACCGAGAGCAAAAAGAACATGTGAAACAGGACTTGACGTCAGTTCAACAGCTCCTTTGAGACAGGTAGTCCCTGTATGTGTCATGTGTTCCTGTGCTGTATTCATTGTGTGTTTTTAATCGTATTTCCTGTTTTGGTTTGTAGTTCTAGCCTTATGTGAGTGTGGTTAGTTTTACCTCGACAGCCTGTTCTGCTGCTGACTTTTGTTTGGTGGATTGGATCACTGAAATATGAAGAAGCAAGAATAATTGTCCCACTCTTACAGATGCTGAAGACTCAATACCAGTAATAAAACAAGCTGTACGGCATTGGCAGAGAAAATGTGGCAAATTTCTCATGGGCATGACCCAGACTCTGCTGCTCATCAGACAAATACATGTTCCTCACAAATGTGGCACCACTTAAAGGATTATGTATGTTTCAATGCAATTCTCTGTGTTTGATTTCACGTTTTGAACTGTTCTGCATATAAAGAATTCAAGAACAAGCAGTTGCTGAATCAGGAGCTGGAATGTGAGAGCTGATCTTTGCATCTTATGTGAAGGATTTAGACCAGTATACCCCATTGTGTTCCTAGTCACTTTTCTGTCTGCTCAGTCTCACTGCCCCCCTTCACAATCTGTCAATGAGTTGACAGCGGCTGGCCATGTTGGATGAGCACAGATTCCAGCTGTGACAACCATTTATGTGTGATTAATGGGTATGCTATAGCCCAGTGTAAGCTACTAGAGGGCAAAGTGACATCAAACCCATGTAAATCACAGCAATTATCCATGACTGACAAGTCTTCCATTCATATGCCATTTATCTCCAGATGAGCACAGAGATCATACCAACATAGTTAAAGTGGCATTTACATGTTTTACAAAAGCCTGGGGTTTATATTGTAACATAAACAATGTAACAACAGCATAAAGGCTGGTTTGTAGGCTGTATTTCTTGGCTCAAGGTTTGGTTTCAACAAAATAAGCGACACATTTCACTGTATTTCAGCCTGTCCTAGAGTACCAGAAAAGAATTTACATGGAGAAGCCGTGTTGAATCCACTCAACTTCCTGTTGGGCAGTAGCTGCACTTAAACGGCAACCTCAAGTCTAAGAGTATGAGACAATGTGGAAGTGCTAAAATCTGCTGTTTCTCAAGTGTCCGCTTGAGGCTGGCCCCAGAAGTACTGGAAGTCACAAATGCACCAAGCCAAAAAAAAAATTGTTTTCAAAGCAGACCTATTTACAGCCTGGCTCAAAAATCGTCTCCTGTCTGAGTCCCTAATTTCACTATCGTCACACACTGTGGGGGGTGAATTTTTTTCTAACTCGGCCGTTCAGAGGATATTAAGATCACGAGCTCCCCCAATCAGAGGCACAGCTCAGGGTCACGTGACCGACAGGCGCCCTATAGCTGTACACGAAGCCCTTGCCACTACCAATATAATCAGGGTTAGAGCTGTTTTTCCTTCAGACTGGAAACAGCAGTTCAATCCTCAGTTTCTGCCAGGGGCAAGACATAGAACCCCAAACTGTTTACGTGTGTGTGAACAATGAGATGTTAGACATAACCCTTTGGTGTGTTGGTAAAGTAATTGTGTCAAGGTGACGCTCTCATGCACTTCGGGCACCTTTTTCCATGAATTATACTTAACCATATTTGATCATATTTTATGGTTATTTTGGGGAGTTTGTAATCTGTCTTACTGGTAACTCATATGTCACACATATTCTGGCAGACCAACCAGTTGGTGAAGTTTAGGGTTGCTGCTTGTGACTGCTCCTGTGTATGGTCCCTTGACACCCGGTCCTAATACCTACAAATGCAAGAGTGAAAGGGCTTCTTTGTGGGCAAGGGGCTGGTTTGCCAGATAATTTGTGTCTGATCCAACATTCATTATGGCAAGATATCTGAGATTATAAAAAACTATAACAAACGTCAAAGGTTAAAGCTCAAGGACTCTTGCTGAATGCTGGAAAGGGCGTTTGAGGTTTCACTTCCCCGTGAAAGAAAATTACAATGAATAGTCAGAGTAATCTGCTCAGGGACAAAGGGGAAAGTTGAAGGTATCAAGATGTGATGAAAGAAGGAGGGGCTTTTGAAAGACAACAAGAGAAGTGGTTTGATTCATTGCTCTGTCACAACCACAGAGATTAGTATTTGAATGTAATTATTATTTCCTTGGCTATTACTGACTTTACAAAATGAAATCATCTGTGCCAGGAAGAAAAATTGAGCGAGACCCAGGCATTTCATTAAAGCTTCAACAGACCTGGTGATGGAGGTGATACTGGCCAAATGAAAGAATGATTTGATATGTTAAGCCAGTGAGGAGGAGGTACTTAGCATTCTAATGACAAATATCATTACCTTGAGCAGGTGTTCTGTCAGTGATTCATCAGGCCGCTCTGCTTTCATCTGCCTAAAATCAAATGAGGCACAAATTAATGACAAAGTGTTAGATTTTCTTTTGTTGATGTACAGGATTGATCCTTAAAATTACGTAGATTATCTTCCCATGATAAAATTAATCAAATTACAGAACAAAAACAAAAATGTATTGACTTATTACTCTTAAAAATATTTATTACCGTATAGAAGTTTTGAAAGTGACAAAAATCACTGATCAATTTAAAGTTTATAGCAGTTATTTTGAGATTTTATTTACTTTGATGATTGGATTCAACAAGGAAAACAGAACTACTGATAAGGCCAGGGCCACACAGAGGTAGCTCAACTCCACTCTCACTTCACACCTCAGTTATTTAACAACACTTTTCCTTTTTCTCTGAAATGAACCACTTAGACACATTAGGTTGATTTTAACATTAGTTTAATTTAGTATTTAATCCTATATTGTTAAAATTTAGCACGCACATTTTCACAATGCAAGATTAGACACATTTCTGTTGCACTGATCATCATTTCTTTGAGTCACCTGGCTGCTGGGGGAGGGCACTTCCTGTAGTGGAGCAAAAGGTGTGGCCAAGGGTAGCCAATGCCTTTATGCTGGAGCTTGCTAATTGGAAGAGTCCAGCTTTTCTGATGTCACAGGGGGGATTTAGGATTACTTCCTGACTTAGTTTAGTTTTGTTAGGCTGTTGTTTTCCCCTTGTGTTTGAATTGGTTTGGCCAAACCACTATATAACTTAACATTTGCGTTAGGTCTGTTTGTTATGTTCACACCTTAAGTTCAGTTTGAGTTGATTTATATTTAGTTGACCTCTTTTATAGGCTGAAATATTATAAACATAATTTGTACAGTTGATTTTCTTTTGGGTTAAATAAAAAGAACCCACTTTTTTCCTAAAGAAAAACTCCTTTGTCACATCCTTTACTGCTTGGTCCCTGACAACTACTTTTGTTTAACTAATTAGTGCATTAACTGTGATACTTTGATTAGGTTGGGTCAAATGCAATTATTAGTTTGTAAAGCATAGCAAACAATGATGACAACAATATGATAACACTTGTAAAATATTAATTAAAAGTTGATGGTTGCACACATCAGAACATTTATCTTCTATATAAGAGTCAGATTCAGTTCCAGAATCAGAATTTATCGTGTGAGTCAAATTTCTTTATAACACTGAGCAATGTCAACGAGGGCAAGTGAGATATTTAAAGAAAAACTAAAATCCTCTCTGGTAATCATTTCTAGCCATCCCTTTAAGATTTTTTTCACCCAGGGATTATGTCTGAGACACTTGGAAGTGAGTTTACAGGGAGAGGAGGACTGAAAACATTTTTTCTGGGTATTTAGAGGTGTTGTCAATCAACTTGAGTTTTGATCCTGGCAGTTAAGCATTAAGTCTCAAAATTCCTTAAACCTTGTTAAAGTTTGCAGGGTGACTGCCTTCTGAATTTTTCTACTTGCTGATTTGGGGCTCATAATGAACTTGGTTCTGACCTTGATCACCAAACTTGACAAAGAAGATGTTTTGACCCTAATTGGTGGGAAGACAAGTGGACTACAAGAATAACTTGAACTGATATCAACTGTGACTCAAGGTTGGTGGTTTAATTCCAGCTTCCTCCGTCACCATATGCTGCCTTGGCCTTGGCTGAGACTCTAAAAACCAAAAAGCTCCTGGTAACATGGGCAGAGGTGGCATTATATTCACTCCTTTGTGGAAATAACTTTTGTTGTTGGTGTTTTTAACTTGAAGTCACTCACAATTATGTAAATCTATATTCTTTAAAGTCACAGTTTAAATGCATCAGTTGTTCTGTGGATAGTTATAGGCAATTCTAATTGTTGCCTGAAATAAAAAAAAAATAAAAAAAAAAATTTAATTTAAAAAAAAACAACCTGGGACGAGTGTTCAGTTGTCTTGGTGTTCCTCACGGTCCTACTGTCTCCCAGGAAGACAAACAACAATGGTATCCACCAACTGCTGTGAACACAGAGGTTTTTGTTGGGCTGTAGAGGAACTTTTTCCTCCTCTCCTGCCCTCCCTGGCTGAACTCATGTTCTGTCAGGATTAATGAGCTTGCTGAGGGTTGACTGATGGATCAGAGCAGAGCTGCAGGGAACCTGCTGGATCCAGCTTCACTGCTTATCAGCCACTGAAGGACCTCTGAACAACGAGCAGAGACTAAATTTGACCATTTTATTTATTTTTATATACAAATAAAAAAAATCTTTACTTTTATACTTTGCTTTAATTAAAAAATAAATAAATAAATAAATAAAAAACTACAGTTGCCCTTATTTGTCTTCAACATTTAAACTGTGTTGACAATTTTGCCAAATATAATGCTGTAGCTATGTATCTACTAATCTGTTTATGTAGTTATTTTGTCATTTTTTTGTTTTTGAAACTTCATTCATTTAGGCAGCACATGAATGGAGGGAAATGACAACTTTCTCATTCTGCAACAGTGTGTGGAACGATGTCAAAGGAGATGCCATGGGTTCCTGTTTGCTTTTAAAGATCTTACTGCTGACGCTGGCAAATACAGAGCTACCTGCTCGCCATTTACAAAAAAAAAAAAAAAAAAGAAACAGAGCATTAAAAAGAAAAGGAGGACAGTGTCTAAGTTTAAGAGACATCTGTCCAGTATGCACCCACGCCCAGAGAAGTGAGAAGTTAGTGATGCTAATGCTACTTTGATGATAACGTCGTAAACTAGCTGCCAAATAACAACAAAGTTAGCCTCTGACGATATTCAAACAATGGTCCCACTTTTTTTTTGTTGTTGTTGTTTGTTTTTTAACTTCACATGCACGCATCCTTAAACAGATGTGTGAAGAGGTATTACATGAATAAATTCTGACTGCAGGTGTGATTTGCATATAAGGAATACAATTGTAAGTTGGATATGGTGTGATATAAATAATATATGCATTATATTTACAGTCTAATCAATTAAGCCAAGGTTTCTAGAAGAAACTCTTTTCCCACTAACATTTGTAGATGTCCATTATATTCTCTTCAATTGAGCAAGTGGGCTATTGAAGACTCCTGTTCATATTTCCTGAATTAACTGTTATTTTATTTTCATTTTATTGTTCTGTTGTGTTGTTGCTTACAGTTTCATCTGTCAATAACCCACTCAATGGTGTCATGGTCTGAAAAGTTTATTTGTCTCTTTTATTTTTAAAAAAATAATTAATATCATGCTTCTTTCAAACTAAGATTGCTCAAATATTGCCCATAGCTAGGAGAGAGTTGTATGCTCTTGCTTGAAGGCCATAAAAGGCTGGGAACAAATCAGAAGCAGAAAATTGGTCCATCATCTCATTCTGTGATGGGGGCCACCAGGGTATTTGGAACCGCAAGGGAGTCAAGAATGGAAGGCAGATGCCATTAAATATTTATGATTAGGACAAAACAGGTGGATGAACTTAATTCCTTATCCCCTGAATTGACAAGTTGATCAACAACAACCTGCCTCAAGTGTCTTTCAGTTCATTGAACTTGTTTCAAATAGACTGAACATTTGACAGACTGGAGGAAGCAAAGGGAGCCATGTTTCCTCGTTCCTTCCTTTGTTGAATGCCTTCTTTCCTCCCTCTCTATCTTCAGAGATTTAATTGGATAATGTTCAGGTGTGTATGTTTGTGTATGTGTGTGTGGCTGACTGTCCCTGATTGACACTAGGTGTGAGTAGTTGATATACCCTTGAGTTTCAGTGCTGTGTGCTGACTCATTGCCTCACCTTCAGAGATCGTGAGAGGTTCCCTGTTTGTTTGTGTACTGCTGAGATGTGCATCTATGAAATACAAAAAAAAAGATCTTCTTTCAGTGTTTAATGGCAGTTTGCTGTAGTTTCATCCCATTGGACCTATTTTAGCTTAAGTCTTTTACATTCACCCTTAAAGTCTCTTTGGCTTTTTGTGTTAAGGTTGTATTCAGGGTCTCACAGGGAGTTTGCTTTCTTTTCAGTTGTGTGGTGGTAGTGTTTAGTTTGCTGTGCCAGAGCTGTATTTTGGAGGAGTCTGTTCTTTGCTGGGCGATATTTTCGTCTTTTTCCCCCCTCACTTTCAATCACTTCTGGAATCAGTGGTTGTTTCAGGGTGACTGTTTGGTTGTGTCCTAAACTCTCTCTCTTAACCCTGACTAAGTGAGTCAGCCAAACACCACCTGTCCTCTTGTTAGTGACTCAGAACTTGTAGGTTTGCATGGGCAAGTACTATACCATCACCCAGCAGCAGGCTTCACATGATAATATGTTGAGAGATGTTCTTGTGTGGTTACAGGCAGCAGGGTCAACATGATGTCATCTACAACCCAACAGTGTGGTATAATGGTTCTCTAATGCTGCCCACTTTATCCTGCTTACTAAACTTCCCAATGGGCCATGTCCGACAAGATTACCACTGGTGTGGCAAAAGGATACTCCAAATGAGCAGGGGCACCTGGGAGTAGGCAAGGTTGATGTCCAAGAAACAGAAATCAGGCCAAGTCTAGGATGTTTATAGCATATGGAGTGTGAAAAAATATGTGTGGAAAAAAAGTCTTGCCACAAGCACATCAGTGAATTGTAAGGCCAGCCTGGATACACCAGGACACATGCCAGAAATACTGCACCCGGTGACACAGCCAAATACTGAGCAAAGAGAGTGGCCATCAGCATCAAGCCTCTCAACACCTACACAATGTCCTCTCATCCACCAAGCTTCATCCAGGAAATACAGGGATAAACACACCTAGGTCCAAATCTGGTCAAGCCCCTGCTAGCAATGGCAATGGTCAGCTGACGGCCCACTCTTCGGGTGGATAAACGATATCAACAGAGAAGGCTTTGATTGTCTAGATTGGCAGCCGAGGCAGAAGAGCAAGGGTTGAATTTATAAGTGTGTCTTGTAGAGACAGGTTGCTGGGGGACTTTTTCAGGGCTGCTGAGGGAAGAAGAAGTCAGAGGGCAGGGTAGTTAGGCAATCACAGCACTCACCAACTCAAAAGACGCAGTCATTGGCTGTGACTGAGAGCGATACAGTCTGGGCTGTGAAATGACCATCCAGAGACAAACCATCAGACACAGACCTGCATGTTTGTCTTCACTTTTTGGGACCTCTCCATTTCTGTATTATTTTTTTCTTTGTAATTGCTGCTCCCTAAACCAGCCACTATTCTTGTCTGCCTCTATCCAACAAGTCAATGTCTATTCACTGTTCCTGTCCTGATTTATGGCCTGCTATTGTTGTTCCTCTCTGATATTGTTGAATACTGCAGACTGATTGCCTTTTCAGACCCCTTGCCACTCCATACCCTGTACTGTCACCGCAGGCCCCCCCTGAGGACCATACACACACTCTAATTGGTTTGGGAAGGATTTGGCAGCCTTTGAACTAAAGAGAGACAGAGAGGATGGTAGTGATTTAGGGGAGAGATGGAAAGAGAGAAGAGAGAAAAGAACAAGAAACAAGGGGAGAGGTGGGGACAGTTTGTGTGGATGGTTGTGTAATTTCCAGGCAATACTTTTCCCCCCTTTTCTATTCCTGGACTGAAAAAAAGAAGAAAACATAGAGCAATAACACTGACATATTAAAACAGTATGCAATTTACCCTTGAATAAACAATACTGACATGCGCAGTAATGCATGTCGCATGCAAAACAGCCCTGAAATTGGACAGATCGGGGTGGAGTGAAATGCATTCATATGCGGACACCGAAGGGGCAGATAAAATGTGTCAGCCAGTCAGAAAACTGTCAATTAAAAATGATCTGTGAAAGCCAAAGCTATTTTGAAGTCAAACCTCCTACTGCCCTCTTTCAGTGTAGGGCTGATGAGAAGAGTCAGTTATGAGACACAAATCTGTTTTGTCAGTGAAACCTTTAAAGTAATAGCCCGTACCAACATTTATGGAAGTCTGCTACATGATCGTCTTTAGCAGTTTTCACAAGCTATGAATCTGAATGAGATTTCATGCAAAGGGTCACAAACGGACAATTTAAAGAGACGAGCTGATGAAATGCCACACAGTCATGCCCTCACTGGGTGTGTCTCTGACAGGCCCCTGCTCCAGTGAACAGTGAACTGACCATTTCCTGAATAATCCAGTGCCATAAAGCATACCAGATTTTCAGCATATGAGAGTATACCCAGACTCCAGTAAAAAAAAAAAAAATGAAAGAAAGGAATTTCAACAAGCACAGTAGACATTCGTGCTATGTATAAGGTGTTAAAATGTCATAAAGGAGCTCTCTTGTACACTTTTCTTCTCTGCGTGTTTATGGATGAGGGTGGTGGCAAAACAACCAGATGCAGCTGCAGTTTGTCTCTGCTCCAACATGGCAACAGATTAGATAAGTTTCCATTTAAGTCAAGGTGTCAATTCACACTGGATCCGTTCCAATGCAGTGCATCTGCATGGCTGCTCCATCAGGTCGCAGGTAATACGCAGCCATCCTATTTTTGCTCGAAGCTTTGAAACACAAATTCAGTGTAGAGAAGATTGAGTGGGACTGGAAGTCGTGACCATAAACCACAAAAAAAAAAAAAAAAAACACCCAGCGACTTTCAAAATAAAACAAACCATGTCAGAATCAGTTTGTATTTAGTTTGACGATGATAGTAAAAGAACATCATGAGTGGAGCCAGAACAGAAGTTTTTGAGTTTGAGGTTTTACTGCCCAATGTGAATGAAGAGAGCTTTATCGAAAGAGTGGGAAGCACGGGAACTTCTCAGTCTCGCAACTCCAGCTGTCTGTCAGTCATTTGCACGTTGACAAACATAGTCAACACACAACGGAACAGAGATAAACTCTTAGGGCTCTAATTTTGTAGACCAGGCGCAAGCGCAGGCGCACCTGCCCTGCACCGGCCTTCGCCGTGCGGACAGGGCGTGACCGGCGCACTTTGCAAATTTCCTGCAGTGCCAAGAGAGGTGCAGTCAAGGCACAGAGGAGCGCAGAGCTGCGCGTCCACGCCTCCCTCTGCGCAAATGGCAGAGAGGGAAGAGAAAAGCCGTGAGTGGGTTTAACACAGCCGAGCGCTGTTTTCACCAATCAAATGAGCGCCTCTCCTCGCCTTTAAATGCCCTGCGGCCGAGGCGCAGCGTCTGATTGGTCTGACTGATCCCCAGCACTGCGGAGAGAGTGCTGGTAGCGGAGACGGTCAGAGCCGCTGTCCCTGCAGCACCAGAATGGACAGCGGGGCGCATCGGAGGACACGACGCGCGTCACCGTGTGGGCCAGCTCCCGGGACAGATGTAATCTGTTCCTTTGTCATTATTAGGAGTACAAAATGAAGAGACAGTCACACAGATGGCTTATCCATTCAGAATACTTTTGATCCACCTGCACTCCTGGTTTGTCATCGCCAAAGCAGAACCTTCTGTGATATACTGTATACTTTCCCATTGTCTCCACCTCAACCATTCCCTACGGGAAATCACGGGTAAATCCTGAGTGACATACATTTATTTTGTCTCTTTTTTCTTTGTCTTTTCTCTCCCTGTTTTCTTTGAATTAAATGAAATGAGAGAACCAGATATTTACTCAGTATCAGATGTTAAGGCTGTTTATTGTTTAATTGTAAGATGTGCATCAAACTTCCAGCTGCCGTCAGGTTAACTTTCCATTATGACAAACGGCTTTAATCTGACATCAGGTGTGACGGGATAGTTAATATAGATATAAATGTATATTCTGGTTCAGACGGTTATATTAAATAGCGATTACTGTGATTGTTTACTGCATTAAAATGTGCCTGACACTCTGGAAACCTGCCTCTGAGGCTTTGATGACATGTGCGCACATGTGGGCCTGTCACCAAATTACAGCTGCGGATCGTGCACTCCGCCTTGCGCCGAGGAAAGACCAGGTTGGAGCTGGCGAGCTTTCAGCGCACTTTTTTTTGGCACAAAATTGTCATTGCGCCAACATGAATCTGCTGACACCTCCCCCTGGTGCCCCGTCAACTACCCCTGGCGCGCAGTCACACCCATCTCTGCGCAGACGGTCTACCAAATTGTCAAATTGGCAGCGCAAGGTGGTGCGCCACACGAAATTAACACTGCACAGGCTGCGCCAGGCTTGTGACCCCTGCGCTGCGCCACGAAATTAGAGCCCATAGACTGTATAAAACACAATGTCACCTGTCAGTTTCTGGAACGCAAAATGAAGCACATCGGCTATCACGGCCATATTGGTAGTGGCAAAGGCTTTGCATACAGCTATAGGGTGCCTGACAGTCACAAGACCCTGAGCTGTGCCTCTGATTGGACGAGTTCGGGATCTTGATATCCTCTAAACTGCTGGTAGTAAAATCAGCGACAGGAAACGTTTTCTGAACCAGGCTGTAAATAGGTTAATTTCTGCTTTGAAAACAGCTTTTGTGGCTTGGTGTGTAAGTGACTTCCTGTCAGTGGCCATTGCTCTAAGACTGCAAGGGAAGCTCAGCTTCCCCTACAATGTCCCCCCAAAAAGTTATATATATATATATATATATATATATATATATATATATATATATATATATATATATATATATATATATATATATATATTTACATTTGTCTTTATAATACAAAATATGCACTACAATTCCTTCAACTTTTGTTCAGAATCAGCTGTCTATCACAGGTACCTGGCTCCACATTACCGTATTATCTCATAGTCTTAGACTGGAGGTTGCTACTTGGTCGAACTTGAGACGTATCTGGTGTATTTGAAGCATAAAGGTTTTGTGCAGAATGAGCAAGAACCACTCTGAAAGAAGTGTTAACACTTTGATACTGCTAGATGGCATGAACTGGCAGCTTGATGGAGTCAGAGCAAGAGTTTAAGAGCAGCTGATTTCGACTGATGGACAGCTGAGAGTTAATCGAGACACGTCTACACACACACACACACACCACACACACACACACACACACACACACACACACACACACACACACACACACACACACACACACCACACTTTCTGCCACTGCAGCATAGAAACACACAAACAAAACTTCTCCACACAAAGGCAGCAAAAATGTGACATGCAAACAATACAAAAACAATGAAATATATAAAAAAAAATGTGCAGACATCTCAGCTTTTTACCCTTGAGAATGAGGGGTCTCTCCATCTTCAGGTAATATTATTAATAATACTAATTTAAAAACCATTGACTTATCAAATTTATGTAAATTTATTTGTTCCTTATCTGTACAATGTTTGCATTCAGGAGGAAAAAAAACATCTCATTGAACACATGGTAACATATCATGTTCTCCTGCAGAAATTCAGTTTGATACAGTTCAGGAGGTGTGGGATGTTACAGGTGCCTGCCAGTCAGTTGTTTCGCCTTGAGGATAAGACACACTAAAGTCCACAATACTCCAGCCACAATGTGGCAGGGAGGGGGGTCTTAATGATGGATGGCAAAGCCCGGCTGAGCATATTGCTCCCTTAATAAAAGCTGCCCTGCAATCCACGCGCAGCTAAGGGTGTATTTTCTCTCTTTGTCTCCCTCCACCCTCCTTACTCTGCCATCATTTTTAAGAGCGAAAACTGGTTAAGGTGTCAGAAAGAATGATGCCCCTCGTCAGACTGTGACTCACCTCTGAGCGGTATCCACCACTATAATCACACCAAGTGGCTCTCTGTTGGTGTGTGCATTTTTCTTTTTTTGTTTTTGTTTTTACCAAGGGCCCAGAACAAACAAGAAAGACAGAAGACATCGTCAAACTTTCACCTGGTGACTTCAGGTCTAAAATGATGTTTCAATCTTTATTTGGCTTTTAAACGACAGACTGAGAGACATCCCTGTTTGAAAATAACACCGCTGTTGGTCATGAGGTAGGAAATACTGATATTTAAACCCTTGAATTTAGACTTTAAGGGTTTTTAAACATGAGTATGGATAGTGGTCACTGTTCCAGCCTGTGGTGCTGAGTATGTTGTTGTCATAAACTCGTACTTTATGGCATTAAAACCTTGAAATTTTGAAATTTTGAAATCAGGCCGCATCACAGGAATAAAGAAAAAAAACTCTATGTTTTCTTCAACCTCAAACTTATACGCACCAAATGTTTTGATACTGTGAAGGAAATTACTGAGACTCAGAAAACAAAAAATAACATCATGTGAACTGATGACATCTTAGGTACTGCAGGGTTTTTTTTTGTTTGTTTGTTTGTTTCAAAGATGACAGAATGATGATCCAAATATGAATCTAAAATGTTAGTTAAATTTAAAATTTCTGGTGTGGCAGCTATGAGTGTTTAAGTAGTTTCAAGGGTTTAAGATGATTAAATTCACAATCTAAAAATCCTTCCCTAAAATCACTGGTAACCAAGGTTTTAGACTAGATTTTTTTTTTTTTATCGGGAAGTTCAATCAAGCATCTGGAACTCAAACATTTTAAGTTAACCCTAAGTGAAAAACAATGACTGTACAAAAACTGGATGAAGTCTCCAATATGGCACCCATCTGTTCCTGATGCAGAGTAATGAAACCGATCATTGGCAGACCGGACCAGACCTGAGCATTTTTTTTAATCAGGTTGTAAATGTGTTTTTTAATGCTGTAAAAGTCAGGGATTTTTGGCCTGGTGTGTATGTGATTTCCAGTTTCTGGTCTCTCTGCAGCCAGCCTCATGTGGATTCTTGGTGAACAGCAACTTTTAATACTTCTGCATAGGCTTCATTTTTCTAAAACGTGTTTTGCCCCTTGGCAAAATTTGAAGGGATCTGTAAGAAAAATGCCACATTCATGTCAAGGCTATCAGAGGAAATGATGCATTCAGGTGTTATGGATGATGAATACCGCTTTTTCTTTGTGTATTTATTTATTCATTAAATGCAAAACACAATACAACAATAATGTAATACCATTAAAAAAAAAAAAAAAAAGGAAAAACATAAACCCCAGTCTCAATGACAATACAACAAGTTCCATTTTAAGAAACAAATTCAAACAGTTTCTGACTTTAAGCGTAACATTTGGTCCATGAAACTACAGTATCTTAGGATTGCTAGGTGATACTTCTTTCAGAAGTGTGCCTCCGAATTCAGCTTTATGATAATATGTCTTTAATGGTAAATATTACGGTGTCTATTTCTGGAAAATAAAACAACATGCAGAAGTAGATGCAGAATCACAAGTTGATATGTGTAAAGTCACGAGATTGTTAATTCTTGTTTTCAGTCTCTACTGCCATTACCTTAAGAATACTGTGTTCAATTGATTTCACTAAAATAAACCTTGTGATGAGACTCTACTAAAGGTTTCATGTAATGGTGATTTTAGCTGTTAATAACATGTCCAGTTAGCCTTTAAGAAAGGTCTTGGATTCTATTCCAGATGTGACTCAGCTTCAGCCTCAGTGGATTTGCAGCCATTCAATATCAACCTAATAGTCTAAGTATAAACTGATGTGAGTGGGCAGAGATGCTATGATGACAAAGCTCTGTGTTGATTGGGTACCAGGCATTTGTCTGAAATGTGGTGAGGGTGCAGACTGTTGCAGAGTCAAGTTCATTGCAGAAAAGTTTACCATAACTCTGCTCACAGACCAGTCACTTTGCAGAGACTTAAACAAGCTGACACCAGAGTATTTAAGCTGCAACAATCGTTAGATGTAAAACTATGCATGATTTTTACTTTGACCCATGTTTTCCTGTGTGGTTTTAAAATCACCAAACCATCTGGACAGCAGCTAACACAGTACATCTAAAACTGTCATACATGACCCCGGAAAATGGTCTGCACAAAAAATTGGTGAACAGAAAGGAGTCATTTCAGTCATATGTAATGCACATTGATCATGAGAGAGTGAAATGTCTTTCTTTGCACATAGACTCCACCAGCTTTCTTTGATTTTTCAAATGCAGCTTTGATAAAGTTGGAAAATGTGTTTTGATTATATGAGACTTTTACATAGTTAAACTGAATTTAGCATAATAACATAGTGCAATCTAAATCATAAAAGTACAAGTTACACAAAGAAATAATACTTGATATGTGGATAACATATTTGGATAAAAATATAGATATATTGTTTAAGGAAACAGGAAGATAATAAACCCCTGAACACAATAAAAGTAAACTGATAACCTAATGTCTTCTTGATGTTTAGTTCAAGATGAAAACATACTTTTCTAGTATCCATTCATCCATCCATAGAGACGTAAATCAATCCAGTCCTGCTCGACCCAATCAGGAAGCTAAGAAGTAGCATTTTGAAATAACCTGTAACCTGTAATATTGGCGCTCATAATCTCATTTTAAAGTGTGGATTATGATCAGGTATATCTAGAAGGGAGACTTTTCAAGATCACTTTGGAACTCCTTGCAGCCTTTTTAAGTAATTTTATGTATGTCCAAGAGCAAAAAATAAAACTGAAATATCCCTTAAATTTTTACAGTAAGCAGGTTAGTAGATGGTGCAGTTCGCAGAAGAACGTTGTGTACACATGAAGTCGCTGGTGACCTCCCTGTAACCTCTGGCTTCAGTCAGACCACTTCCTGTTGAACAATTAGAAGAGTCAGAGGTGTTAGGATTATCAGTTCAGATCAAACACATAAACCAAGAAACATTCAAGAATCAGTGATGCTGTGGTAAAGTTCTCAAAAGGCTCTCTGACACATCGTTTCCTGGTTTGTAAAACTTAGCAACTTTCAAGATGCTAAAAATTGGCACAAGTTTTGTCATTCTGATAAAACATTTACACATTTCTACGTTGCAATTTTCTGAGCGGAATACTGTTTTTTTTTTATTGTAAATTAATACTCTTAATAAAGCATTAAATGATTTGTTATTCCCTTAGAGCTTATATTTAACAGTAATGTATTTACTGGTGGTATAATCTGAAATATATCATTATAATGATTTATTCTTGATGTGCAACAAATAACATGAAATTTGGAAATCTACTTTTTCTTAATTGCCCACATGCTGTATCTACCCTTTATTTTTATCTCATCTGTATACATCTGTGTTGCCACAACAGACACCCAGGTGTCAAAGTCTAGGCCACCGTGAATATGCTGGCTTCCATTCTTTTATGTTACACCATCTTCAGACTTAGCAGCATAAAAAAACTCCACTTGTTACATCAATTCTTAGACAAAGCTAAAATAAAAATAAAAAAAACTATATACTAACTATAAAGCTAAAAACTATATACTTCAACCTTTAACAACACTCAATAATTAGTGCTGACTCTTTAAATGCTTTTGTTTCTTGTGGAAATTAAGAGCTCGGACCAGAACAAATTTTCTAGAGGACATCTTTTTGGTATGTCACTAATTTAATCATTGCACCTCTGTTAAGCTCACCTTCCATCAGGTTGTAGAGGTTGCAGTAGTTCGTACCGTGGTCTTTGATTGCATACCAGGTCTCAGAGATGGACATGGCCTACAAATAAACAATTAAGAATGTTAAAACTAAAGATTGTACAGAATCAGACACAAAGAGAGGCAGACAGTAACATGAATGAAGACAGATATTCCTTTGGGGAAAAAAAAACTTTGAAGGGAGGAAATGGATGGTGACAGAAAGAGAAGAAGAAAGCAAATGAGGCAGGAGAAAAGAGGAACTAGACGTAGTTCAGAGAGAACATATTTCCAGACAGAGAAGATCCACTTTCTGTGGATAGTACTGCACTATAATAAATTAGAGGAGTGTGGGAACCTACTGAAACGTGACAGCAAGTGAAGAAATGATAGGAGACCAGCCGGAAATTGATGTCGTCCACATATCTCTTGAAGGGAGTGGTGTGTTTGGCTGCTATGAAGTGGACCGAGGCAGATTGCAACTACAAGAAAACAAAAAGGTTGATTGGAAATTAAATTCATTACACTGTTAAAGTTAATTTGACTAAGCAAAAAGTTGCAGTTGTTCAAAAATGAGGTTGAGTTAGCATGAATAATGTATAACATATGATGTATCATATTTAACGTCACAAGAATAAAGCACAACCACGTAATATACCTCTTTTCAGAAGACCCATATAAGTTAATATCATAATCAAAGGGATGTTAGATGCTGACATCATGAAAACAACAAAAAAAAATATGAACTTAAAATATTACAAGAATTTTTTTTTTCTTTTTTTTTTTTTTTAAACATATTTAATAAAGCTGTCACAAATCAAGTGTGGTAATTTATTCCAAGTCCAAGACTGGTTTGACAACAACTTGAGCACAGGAGTCTGGTACTAGGTTTCTACCTGCACATCAAAACCAATGAATACCAGCGGGTGAAATTGTGGCTGTTGCCGTAGATTAAAGTTTGATGGGTTTTTGCGATATATCTTTAAATAAGAGAAGCCTCAAAACCTTTAAAAGATCATGTACCTTTCAGAAAATTTCCTAAGAATGAGGATCCTATGTCTAATATGCTGCATTGTAGTGCTCCCAACACTGCCCTCTTCTGGAGGACAGGATATGACATGTTTTTAATTGTATCCACTTGTTTTTCTTTTTATTTATTTACTTTATTTTTTTTACATTTCTATCAAAGTTTTGCTCAGGAAAGCCTTCACATATTAAGTGTTTCAGCAAAAAGTGTCCATCATATTTCAGTGTGTTGTCATGAAACAGGAAGCACTTCTAACTCCTTTACAGACGATTCTGTCAGCTCAAAATGTTTCCATCAGTGATGAAGGTCTACACCTTAATCAACATATCTGTATACTGTTCATAATTGCTTTTTCTGTCAGCAAGAAACACTTTGCAGAAAGAGTTAGAAACACACACACCCACACACCTTGTACAGACACTTCTGTCCTCCCATTGTGCAGCCTGTCATGGTTCTCCACTTCTTAATCTGAGAGACAAGGGATTCATAGACCACTTGGCATGGTATCCCAAAGTACCTGCAGAAACAAGCACATCACTGAAGGAGGTTTGAGTGCAGGTGAACACGCTGGTTGTTTTGGATCAGCCAACATGGATGTTGTAAATGAAATAGTGCCATCTGGTGGATATTTGGTCCCACTTAGAATAAAAGACTGAAATAACTTTGAAAAATGATCATCACACAGTATGGAAGTGAAAACATGGCTGATACTGTGAAATCTTTAGTGTCAAGTTTATTCTGCTTGTGTAACTTATTCCCATGAACCCAGACAGAAGAATAAAGACAACTTTGACTCAAGTCAAAGCACAGATAGAGTGGCACAGTCTCATTATCCTCATCCTGTTTTTCCCCACTTCAAAATGATTGTTTTAGATGATATTAACCAATAAAAACTGTGAATCAGTGAGACAAAGGGCCATCTGTCCAGAAAAGTTCAGGTCCTGTTGTGGTTCAGCAGAAGGACAGAAATGACCTCTCTCTGGAACGCTGCGTGGGCAGACCAGCATGTTCATTAATTACAGAGCAGATAAACAGATAAACAAATAAACAGACATACAAACCATACTCTCATCAAACTCAGTCCTGTACATGCATCAAGTTTTGACAGGAGAAAGAAAATAAAAAAAAAAACTAGTAGAGAATGCAATGTCATGAAGAAGATCATCAAATCAGTCTATCCTTGTTAAACATCCAACTTCAGTCACATGAAAAATAAATGATAGGAACATATGATAGGTTCCTTATTGTCGAATCTGATTCTAACATTTTTTTTTTTTTTTTTTTGAGACAAACATATTCATAAGAATTGTGCTAAACAGTAAATATTTCATCAACATGCATGCAAAAAAAATAAAGCATACCATTCGACTTTGCACTGGGCATGAAGAGGTCCTGCACAGCAAAGCCCAAAGGTGCCAACAGCCAGGAATATTGAAAAGAGCCATGGATTCATCCTGCTCCAATCTGTCTCAACACAGTTTAGACTAACACTAACTGAGAGAAAAACTCAGTGACAAAGAGACTTAAAACAAGTACGGGGAAGAAACATCACAGGATGATCATGTGCTCGTTTGAAAAGGAAACAGCCTTAATTTAATTTAGTTGTGAGGAGGAGGCATTGAAGAGGAGCTATGACGATATCTGGTTTAGAGAGACGCCTAGAGGATGTCTGTGATAGAGAAGAAGTTCTGTTTCAGCTCAAGAAAGCACAAACATAGTGGGACATTATTCACACAACGAGCTATGTTCAATAAACTCTCAGTGAGATTTAAGATGACACAGAAAGATCTGCAACAAACAGAAGAAAGATGTTTCAAAATTAAAGAAAGACAACTCCAGTATTTTCTGAGCCAGTTCCTGTACTTCTGGAGTTTTTATTTTTAGAGCAACCCATTCAGGGGACATGGGGTATAAAATGTTGAATATTGTTGCAGAATTTCTGTGGGAATCACTTCCACTTCAAATCTACTTCCTCATCAGTCAGAGCAGTTGAATGACTCCTCTAAAAGCGCTACTGCTGTTCTTTCTCTGAGCTACAAGTGTCCCTAATTGCCACAGAATCATGTGGGCATAGTAGATGTACATTTCTCTCCTATGGCACTGTTCATTAGTTGAAAAGGGGTTTAACCTGCAAAAACTTTTTAATATTGACTTCAGTGATTATTTTAAGAAAAACATAAGAAATTATGGACAGTTGAAATGTCTTATTTTCATGTCATTTCAGCAGCAGTTTTCATCAGAAAGTCAAACAGGAAACGTAAAACTTTGGCAGAGTTGTGGCAAAATGAAACCTCCAACTGTTGGACATTAAAAGATACACACATACAGTTTATTATTCAAATAATTATTCTGTTGAGCCTTTATTCAACCCCTCTTTTCTCTCCTCTGCTCCTCATACTGACACACTCAGTGAGTTTGTAATGTAAAAGTAGACCAGCAAAACCAAAACACCCAAATGTCCTTAACACACTTCTGCCAAAGTGATTTACTGTTGTAAGTGTTAATGTTAGAAGCTGTAATAGGGATCCTCCTGGCCTGTATCCACGGTCCCTCTGTGGTTTACATCAGTTGAAACCTATCACAGAAATATAGGGATAAACATACAAGAGACTGAAAGACACAGAGGAACATAAACCATGAAGGTGATGTTTGAAGAAACAGAACAAGGCAGACTTAACTTCAATAGTTTGGTATTTTGTGAGGTTGAAGTTCTCTTCTGTCTTCTTCATTGCAGCAGATCTTGCTGCCGGTCTTTTCCCTGGCTGTGCTTGCAAATCTACTAAATAATTAAACTTTTTGCAGTCTTGATACAGTCTTCAAGTTGTCTGAGTAAATCTTTATGGTAGACTGTGATAATAAGATGTATTTGCCCTTTATTGAGCTGGCTGTTGCTTCTTCTGTGCCAGCTGGCTGGTCTTTGAAACTCAGGTAGGTAATCAGAGTTGTACAGTGTATTGATGTTTGATTGCTAACATTGTGCAAAGAAACAAGGTTTTTGGGAACCTAAAGGTCACAGGGGATAGTCTTTTATTTGAACCAAGAGCAACAAACTTGTGGGTCTTTGGCTTTCCTCCCAGCCCACAAAATGTGATATTTAATGACAAAACCTGCACTTAGTTGTGCTTGTGGATGTAAAATCCTGACCTAAAACGAGCTGTTTGGATTTTTTATTTTTTATTTTTTTGACCAATCAGGAGCAAGTCTGACCTGATTGGTCCACCGGAGCCGATTACCCTGAACCCCCGAACCCCCGAACCCCGAACCCGCTGCCGGAGAGAAATCTCTCCGGCAGCGGGGAGGAGAATGCCAAAGTTGAAAAGCCATCACTGCTCTGTTTTTGGCTGTAAACAGCCACATAGTTCCATCATGCACAAGCTTCCCATCTCGGTAGAAGACAAGACTAAGTGGCTAGAGTTCATTTATTGTGGAAATGTGCCAGTTACACTCAGTAAAACTGTGCATGTGTGTGCTAGTCACTTCATGGCCGACTGCTTTTTCAACTTTGGACAGTACAACAGAGGGCTAGCCAATAGACTGGTCCTGAATCCAGGCGCATTACCAACCATCCGCCAACAAACCTAGGACCCTGGAAATGCGAGTATTTTAAATGCTGTGTGCTGTGGAGCAGATGTAAGAGCTTTTCTTCAGTGTCCCCCCTGTCTCTGTGTTAGCTTGAGGATGCTAACTTTAGCTGCTGTTGTTTTAGCCTGTAATGTTAGAGTAAACAAGCTTCGCTGTTTTCTAAACATTGTGCACTCAGAGCTTGTGGCGCCGCTCTCAGTGACGTGGAAGAGCGGGGCGGTATCAGCAGTGGCTCATTTACATATGAAGCTCACGCCCACTAAATCAGAGCGTTCTGAACAGAGGGGCTATGAGAGCCTGGAAACAATGCAGCTGTGCTTGATTTATTGGCTTTTTGAACCAAAACATGTTACTACCATTTCATGAAGACATCAATGATCCATATTAAACTGAAGAAAAGGAGCATAATATGGGACCTTTAACTCAAAGTGCATAAATTGACTTTAGCTGCTTTAACATCAGTATATGTGTAAGGGTTTTGCAGATAAAACTATTACCTGGCCTCAATAAAAACCAAGGACAAAAAAGTTGGAAATCATCTGCAACAAAGAAGTGAAGTTTTTCCTGCTTGCCAAAAGGATTGCAATAAGAGAACCCAGTTAAAGGCATCTGAAACAGTCCTCGATATGGTCCATCATGTTCTGTAGCTATGCTGTTTTAAAAGGAGAGCATGCGCATGTGTGTGTTATGTGTGCACTTTTATGTGGCTACAGGATTTAGGCATTAACACAGGGTAATACAGAGGGATGAATGACCAGCTTAGTTATATGGTGACATCACCACATTCATATTTTTGTGAGAAATAGATAGATTTGAGGTATCCTGTGAGCAACACATTGTAAAGAGGAATTTAGGTGTACTCAGTGCAGCCCATTAGAGTCAAAAGAAGGCAGAAAGGCAGAGAGGAGGGAACAACAGAGCTAATCAGCAGGAGAATAATCTACAAGCTTCAGTGAAGAGGGGAAATGGCCAGCTGAGGAGCAGACGTATATCTTATGCTGTGATTGGAGCCAGAAGCAGAATGAGACAGAGTGAGAGAGCTGCTATTGTGAGTGCTCCTGCAGGATCACTGTGGCCTTGAGGGATGAGGAGCACAGAAGAGGAAGCCAGCTTTTTTCCTGAACACGACTGCCGAGAGCTTCACACCACCTCCAGCCTCCAGCGGGACTACAAGCACTACCAGGGCAACAGCCACTCAAGGGGAACAGCCTCTGGGTTCAGTCCTCTCCTGGGAAGCAGTGTTCTGCTCTCTACACTCATCCACTGACAAACAGAAAGCAGAGGAGTACATTTCAAGTGCTGCAATGACAGAACAGACGTCTAAAAAACAGGGATTTAAAAAGTGTCGGAGTGCCACTTTCAGTATTGATGGCTTCAGCTTCACTATTGGTAAGAGACTGTTGAACTGAGGTGTGTGTGTGCACGCGCGTGTGTGTGTGTGTGTGTGTGTGTGTGTGTGTGTGTGTGTGTGTGTGTGTGTGTGTGTGTGTGTGTGTGTGTGTGTGTGTGTGTGTGTGTGTGTGAGTGAGATGTTGCTGTGTGCTGAACAGATGGATCTCTTTACTTAAGATTTATTGTGTTTGATTTGTGCTCACTGTCATAAGACACATTTCTCTGTGAGATCTCTATCATGTGTTCTGTGCACACAGCATTTCTCTTTTCAGGCTGAAGTATTTTATCCAGTCATTCACTCTGCGCTGCTGCACCCACATGTTCAATTCTGTTTCCACTGCACTTCTGTTTTTTTCCTACAGGTGTGGGGCTAGTATAGCTGGCTAGTTGGTAGTGCTTTCTACAGTGACTAAATGCTGTAGAAACTGCATGGTGTGCAAGCCCAACAGTCATCAGGTGACTGTTGAGTTTATGTTAAAGAGATTTTCTGTTATGGTGATGATGAAACTGTGTTTGTCTCCCACTAACTCTCAGTGAAAAAGGCAGACAGTCTGCTAGTTTCCTGTCAAGGGAGTGATAAATATTGTCATAATCTAATGTTGGGGGAATATTTAAGTGTAGAGATTTTATCTCTCCCCTTAGTGAAGGCTGGAAACAGCACCATGAGAAGGCAAGCAGACAGAATGGTCCAATTCATAGCAAAAATAAATCATTTTTAATCTGTTTGAGCCTGAAAAGGGTTACTTTATTACATGAAAACTCAAATTGCTCTTGTGCCTTGTTCAAGCACAAACAAGGGTAAACCATGACCACCAAAAATTAACACTTAATTACATCTGTGTGTTACCAAGCAAGCCTGCAGCTTTCAATGTGTATTCACTGTCAATAAAGCTTAAAAATAGATATAACATTTTACTTATATGGAAGCCTGAGTTACAGGAATGACTGAATGCTAACTTAATGATCTGTCCAAATTTTACTACATCCACATGCTTCATGTGCATTTAATAACAGTAATTACTGCAGTTTCAAAAAGCATCCAAACATTCTGTGTCCTTAATTTTAAAGCATCAGAGCACCCTGAGATTTTTTTTATTGTTGAGTACAAAAAGTTGAGGACAGTTAAAATTTGTGAAGATTTGTGAAGAATCAGATTGTTTGAAAGTTGAAGAAGTTTCTCTTTGAGCTCATTCCCTGTATGCATGTATTCCACATCCAAACTAAATCAATATATGTACACAGAAGGCAAAATAAAACATAAAAATAAAACAGGCCCTCAAATATTGTGCATATGTTTCGGCCTCGTGTGATTTAATTTCATCATGATAGGCTTTGAGGAATTTCTAGGTATTTCTATAACAGCACAGATCTTCGCACATCCACTCCTCAGGCAGGTGCGTCAGATGAAGACAAAAGAGTCCAAATTTACCAGAAGAAAAACATAAGTCTGGCACACTGGCCAACTTCCAGAGAGAAAAATACTATAGTAATGCATCAGGTTTTTTTGTTTGTTTGTTTTCTTAAGTATTTCCAAACAAAGAACAACATACAAAATTTGAAGTAATTATACAAAATTAGTCAAATATATTGAGCACTTTTTAAAAAATGTTTCCAATATTTCCACTGGATGACATATCTCATCTCCTGACAGTATTTGACAAAAGGGCAGAAATCATGATTCAGTAACCCTTTAACACACATCTGTTTTTCTTGTATTAAAGTAGTAAAGAAATGTGCAAGTGGAAGGTTTGGAGCACTTGACATCTTGGTCAGACAAGCTTTATGTCGGCATTCTTAATTTCAACTATTGACACTTACAACGTCATTCTTCTCCATGCTGCATCTCACAGTTTGAAGAAAGTGACAAGGATCTAAAGCAGACAACAAACCATCACCTGGACACATTAGTGTCATTGTTCCATTGAATTCTGTGTCCAAAGGTCGCATACAGGGTGGTGTTAAAAACTGAGAATATTCTGGAGTAAAATTTAGCTGAAGAAGGTTGCATAGTAACAGAGAGAGCAGTATTTTTGTTGCATCTCTAAAAACCTAAAACAAGGCCACTCCACCTGCAAACCATCTTCCAGAGCAGGAAGCTGCAGAGTTACATTTGTAGCAGTCTGATAATGTCATTCATCAATAACAATGGGTAAAGTCTAAGCATTTAAATAAAATACTGTACACAAGGTATTGTATTTTTTAATGTATCTTTAATTGTTTGTGTTTATAATTAAGATGCCTTCTTTAAAATATTCTTGCGAAACAGGTCTGTCTGTATAAGTAGAAGAGAAGGCCATGTACTTTATGTGTGTGTGTGTGTACCTGAGTGTTTACTGACTGCTGTCTCTATGGAAACCAGAGGAGAAGGAAAATGACAATGACATCATTTGGCTGGTGCAAATAAATATGTGTATATACGTGTGTGTGTGTGTGTGTGTGTGTGTGTGTGTGTGTGTGTGTGTGTGTGTGTGTGTGTGTGTGTGTGTGTGTGTGTGTGTGTGTGTGTGTGTGTGTGTGTGTGTGTGTGTGTTATCAGTTGTTAGGGAGCTTAGCTCAGGGAGTCATTATCACTGATGAAGTGTCCTGTGTCACAGAGCGTAATCTGGCCGCACTTTATCTCATCCTTTACGTCTGATTCCAGCCACACTCTTATCCCCCAATCATCACTTTCTCACTCCACTTTATTTTTCCATTCTCTTTCTCACCCCCTATTACACACACAAACACACACATACACAAACACAGATTCCAGTTCTTCTCTCCTGGCTACCTCTGATTTAATGTTGGAGTAATAAAGTGTCACAGTTTTATAGTTTCCTAATTAATGCATTGATAGTTATGGTATCCTTTGTGTATTACAGACTACTTAACAGACTTCATTACCACATAAAGTCTTACATGATTTCCTGCAAGAAGTCATAACAAAAATAAAATACAAGAGAACTCAAGTTGAGATAAATGAGAGGATTTAATGGAAGAAAAAAAAAGAAGATAAAAAAAAAAATTCAAAGAACACAGGGAGCACCTGTGGACCACAAACCAAGATATAAAACAAAACTAAAAACAGGACAGAAACATGGACACACAGTCAAGGAATACTTGGTAACATGGATTACTTGTAAGAATGAGGAGGGATAAAGACAACAAACAGAAAACACACATGACAAAGGGGCCACACCTGATAAAGTGTTTACTTAACTACAACTCTGTTCCACTTTTTTGTATTCTTTTCTTAAGTTTTGCATGTTCTGTAACATTTAGAATAATAAGAACATGTTTCGTGCCAGAACTGACATATGAAGAAGAACCAGCTCCTCTTGCCATACGAAGATAATCCCCTGCCTGTTTGTGTAAAGGATTGATTGAGTAGAGCAATAGGACAAACATTTAGAGTGCTGTCTTAATTCTTATACCAAAAATGCCTGTCTTTAAAGATGTGACGGATTGTTTTATGTTTAGTTTGACTCAGCAGAGCATCAGTAGTTTATTTCTGGGTTTTCCTGCTTCTTCCCAAAGTCTGAAAATATGCCGTTTAACTTGTCACTCAGAGCTGTTTGTTGTTTAGAGTTTGTTAATGTGTGTTGGGCTAAATGATCGCTTGTCTCTACATGTTATCTCTGTGATAAGCTGTAGATCTGTCTTGGGTGTACCTCACTTTTTGCCCGATGGCACCTGGGATAGGCTACAGCGCTCCCTGCGACCCTGATAAAAGGACAACTGATATAGTTAATGCATGGATTGTAGCAAAAAAGACCCTCCCACTGAATTACAGTTTAAGCACGTTATAATTAATTGTGGTGAAGTGAATTGTCCCCAAACTCCAAATGAGGCTAGGTAAAAAGAAAGCACAAAAAGGCAATTTTCTCCCAGTTGTTCTGGTGTGCCTTTGATTTGTGAATTTGTAAATTCATTCACATCCGTACATTTGTTTCAGGTCATTTGCTAAGTCGTCCTCAGCACAGGTGCACTGAAGGTAAAGGTTTGGATCAGGCAAAGAATGGGAACTGAAACCATGTTAATAAATGTCTTGAACTGACGATAAAAAGCTAAGAAAATTCCAAATATTTCTTTCACAGTTGCCAACGAAACTGGAGAAAGTAAGTTCCGTCCACTGGCCCGCTTCACACGTGAGTTTATCTCTGTTCAGTTCATTTCTTTCATCTGGTCTGACAGTAGTGTGTCACTGGTTATGATCCTTAGGTGCTAAAAAATAGCTTCAATATCTGTGTCATTTGGGTAACACTGTTTTCTCTTCTAAACACTTTTAGGCTCAAGGTCTCAAAACGCATTATGCACGGCTGTCTTATCCCATGCTGGCCTCACCGAACACAAAGGGGTCCCATTGGACCCACGAAGCAGCGAGGAGATCCTAGCTGATGACCTGCCAACTCCAGATGCACCTGACGCCATGGGAAAGACTGCTATCAGGTTGGGCTTTGACACATTTATTTCTATGCATGTATGTGTGCTGTGTAGACAATTAATTTCAGTCCAATCATCAGTCTCGTTAGTGCTCGGGACTTGAGGGAAACGGTCATTTTCAAATCCCCTGTCTGAGCCAACCTGAGGGGGCACAACAATGTGGCGTAGCTTCAGTGAACTGGTGACGCTGATATTGGTGTGGTCACTTTTTGTTGCAGGTTGCGTTGTCTTGTGAAGCAGCTTGAGAGGGGGGAAGCATCTGTAGCGGACTTGAAGAAAAACCTTGAGTATGCTGCCTCAGTCCTTGAATCTCTATACGTTGAGGAAACAAGGTAAGAAACTGTCAGGGCAGTTCTGTTGTCAAACTATTTACCCAAAGTTTAAAGTAGAGGGAAAAAAGTTAAGGAAGTGCAAAGTTCAGCTCTTGCATGCTGCTCTCTTGCAATGAATGGTCATTACTACATAGCGACCTCTGGGGGTGAAAACATACAAGTAAATGCAGAGTACAGACACCCGCAGTTCTACGAGTATCCACTGGAGGCTGGCTCCAAAAGCTGAGGAAATCTCTGCATAGCCCAAACCAGAGTACGTATTGATGCAGCAGAGCTAATAGTTTTACTATGTGGGGCAAAAATAAGAAAACACATTTACGTTAATTAATTTTGACTTAGAATATAGTATTCAATGTTTAAACTGTTACCAGAATTGACATCTTTTTGGATCAGTGGAAAACAAAGTTTAACTTTTGATGAACTCTGTCCCCTTCTGCTGCCATGCTACAAAATATAGCAGTTGCTCAAAGAAGCTGTAAAACTATGTTGTACAGAGGGTAAAATTTTAATGAGCAGCAAGTGCCACTAACAGTCTTTAATCCAGAGCTTTTATGATTAGGCTGACGGTTTAATGACACAGATTTCAAAAAACTGGGGGATTGTGGTAACAGCCAAGTAGCAGGATGCTTTTTGAAAAAAATCATAGCAAGACACTCGACCCCAGTTTGCCCCGATTCCATAGACACCAGTGTGTATGTGTGTGACAGAAAGATTTTCAGTTTTGTGAGCAGCCTCTGCCATCAGAACATGAATGTTAATGTTAAAGGCTTGAACGTGACATGTGATGGAAATGTGTTTTGCAGCCCCAGTAGTTGATGAATCAGCTTCAGTCAAGCTGTGGAGAGCTGTGGAGAGCTATGTGCTTGTCTTTTCAGGCGGCTGTTGGATCCAGAGGATGAGCTGAGTGACATTCAGTCAGACTCAGTGCCATCAGAGGTCCGTGACTGGCTGGCTTCCACTTTCACCCGACAAAGACGCCTAATGCGCCGTAACGAAGACAAGCCACGATTCCGCAGCATCGTCCATGCAGTACAGGCTGGCATCTTTGTGGAAAGGTTTTGATTCATTTTACTCTGGCTTATTGTTAGTCTTCTGTTCAGTGCAGAAAAATGTGAGATTTCTCACACTTGGATAGGAAGCAGTCCTGTATGCTATATGTTTTAATGTTTACACTTTATTGTTGTACTTTTTACTTTTTTTCATAATATCATTTTTTACATGTATACTCTCATGAAATTTTGGACCCAAATAAGTTTTATTCTTCAGCATATGATAAAGTGTTATGTGTGTATGTTGGCTGAGTTGCTTTTTTTCCCTGTACTTTGTGATTATGTGTTGGTGTATATTTTTATGTTCCTGTGCTACAGGATGTACAGAAGAACTTCAAACTTGGCTGGTCTTCATTATCCCCCCAATGTCATCACTGTGCTTAAGGTGTGTCAACTGCTCATTTGTGATGAAAATATTTCCAATCAAGTCAAAAGTAGAGTGATCAAGCTTTTATTTTTTTATTCAGTGGTATATTTAATATGTTTTCCACAAAGTGCCAAGTGTCATGCCAAGTGTTTAAAAATATTTTGATCATTAATATCAATAATATTAATATAACAATGCTTCTTGGCGATATATTTCTCTTTTTAAGCTAAAATTGTGGGATGAGCAGCAGAGCCAAGTGTGTGGTTTGGGCCCTTGAAAAATCTGCCAAATCTTATCTTCCAATATCATTTTATAAAAGTTTTAAAGTATAGTTTCCTGTTATATAAACCTTAAGAGTTTCCTTAAGTGGCATTAAGAGCAATAACTAGTATGACATTTGTTGGCTAACAATACATTTTCCACAGCACTTGATTAGTGCACTATGTTTCTGTTTTTAAATGTCTTTAAAGACAATTCCCATATTTCCACTCAAGTAACATGGACTTTTCTACCATAGACTGAAATGATGAGTTCAGATAGTTAAGACTCTGTAGTAAACTAACAAACAAAGGATGGGGTTTGTCAACATGTGTGTACTCACTTGTCTGTATGTGTCTATTGCAGCACGTAGATACATGGTCCTTTAATGTGTTTGCACTGAATGAGGCAAGCGGAGACCATGCTCTGAAGTTTGTCCTCTATGAGCTGCTCACAAGATATGACTTGATCAATCGTTTTAAGGTATGCAAAAAGAGAAAAGAAAAGGAAACATATTCTTTTCAGTCACAAGTATGTTTTTATTAATGAAGTTAGTATAAGGAAGAATACTGTTCAGCTTCTCTGCCCTTTACAATGTCTGAAATTGAATCAAGCATCAGACTCAAGTCGATATGACAAATATATAAGTTAAATATTTCAAAACGTGTGTACAATTTAACATTTAATGAATGTCCTTGATATAGTCACTACTGAAGAATCAAGATTTAATTGGCAGATAACATCTTAATACTCACCATCTCAATTTTAATCAATTGTTTCTGTCGTTCATGTATATGCAAGAATTTTGTGTTTTTTTCATTAAATGAAAGTATACTCTGGCTTTAATGCATAATTTTTTAAGACTTGTTTAAACACAGTATGTCACCATTTAAAGCTTTTAAGCACATCTTTAATGTGTGACCTTAATTCCAGGTCCCTGTTTCTGCTCTCATATCTTTTGCTGACTCGTTGGAGGTGGGTTACAGCAAACACAAGAATCCATACCACAATTTGATGCATGCTGCTGACGTCACACAGACCATTCACTACCTCCTGCTGAAGACCGGCATCGTAGTAAGTTTTGGATTGTGTCGATTCAAAAACAGAGCCAAGAGAGGGTGGTCTGGGACAGTTTGTGGTTATGATACTTCATTGTTCTTTGTGAAGCCCTGTTACTAACAAAACCTCCCAAGGCACAGAGGTCTCAAGTTGAAATCCCTAGCTAGCTATTTTATCTTACAGCATTTCAGAAACAGATGAGTCATGTTTAACAAGTGATGTCTTTTTGACTGTTTGTCACATCTTGCTCTTCTTCCTGCTTTCTCTTTCACAGCATTGGCTTACTGAGCTCGAGATATTCGCAATCATTTTTGCTGCTGCCATCCATGACTATGAGCATACAGGGACCACAAATAACTTTCACATTCAGACCAGGTAGTTTAACCCAGCTTTATTTATTGTATTTAATTTAGGGCAGTTTCTAAGGACTGGAATAAGTCCAGCTGCCTGGAATAAGATGTAATGGTTAACAAAAAATTGACATGCATCAGTCAAGTCAAAACAGTTACAAAGAATAACCTTGGATGTTTTTAGAGACTTTCACAACATTGTGATAGTATTCAACGTTCTTGTTGTGATTTTTTAAATTATCACTGTAGTGAGCGATATAATCATGCCCATTTAAACAGTTTAGTTTTACAACAAGATAAGTTACCAAACTCATGTAGTTTTGTGTGATTTCCAGGTCAGACACAGCCATGTTGTACAACGACCGGGCTGTTCTGGAGAACCACCATGTCAGCGCGGCATACCGACTTCTTCAGGATGATGAAGAAATGAACATCTTCTCTAGTCTTTCTAAAGATGACTGGAGGTGAGAGGAGACAATACCCATAAAGCTCTGCGCCTCCTGTCTCCAAGTCAATTTCAGATCTTCTGTAGGTATGTCAGTTTTTTTCTGAAGCAGGGTTGTGACACTTTTCTCTCTTTTTTATCTTTTCTTCAGAGAACTGCGTAACCTGGTGGTGGAGATGGTGTTAGCGACGGACATGTCCTGCCACTTTCAGCAGATCAAAGCCATGAAAAGTCTCCTGCAGCAGCCTGAAGTGTGAGGAGTTGGTTTGACTTCTGTTTCAGTCGAACTTTTGTTGATGTTAGCAGCTCTCACTGTGCTAAATTAAGTAAAGGGGAATTGAACATGAAGGCTTTTCTTTGGCCATACCAAATACACACCACCTTTCCCTTCTTAATTTACAGTGACATAACTTTTTATGATTAAATTTGCTTTCTATTTCCTCTGAATGGTTAAAATTTCAAGTCTTTCCAATCAAAATGTTATCATTTGGTGGACTACAAAGCAGCAAAATGTTGGTACCAAAAATGTCTTACCTTAAACACGTGGACAGCAGCAGTATGTGAGACTGACAGGTGGACTGTGTTTACAGGATTGACAAACCAAAGGCCTTATCCCTGCTGCTGCACACTGCTGACATTAGCCATCCTGCCAAACGCTGGGAGCTCCATCATACCTGGACTTCATCTCTACTGGAGGAGTTTTTCAGACAGGTATTCACCAAAATGTTCCCGGAAGTTAGACCTGAGTCTTCTTTAGTATATTCTCTGAATGAAGAATTGATACAAAACATGGAAGCTACTGGAAAATCAACACAATTGACCTACGGCTAAGTCACACCCCTTCCATTCACTCAGACAAACAATGAACATTTAGTGACAGGCAATACGACAGGCAACATGGTAGGAGACCTTTCGAAGAATGGTATTGATGATTTTTGGAAATGGAAAGATCACGTCATCTAGAAGTCACCAAAAGGGTCCAAACTTAACATTGGAGGGATACATGAATGATTTGATTGTTCAGAGGGTCAATAAAAAGCTTTGGTTGCAAGGCAAAATTTACGGATCCAGGTATTAGCAAACCTGATAAACCACACCTCGTTGCCATCAACATTTCAGATGACAGGATAGAGGATTAGCATTGGTCAGAGAGAAATATAACGGCTTTTACCATCTTTACTAAGAGTGTGTCTCTGTTAGTTTGGGGCTATGGTATTTTCACTGAATCGTTCAGCACAAAGTTTGCCAAGCTGTTATCTCGGCTAGTACAGATAAGTTAATGAAGCTAAGATACAGAAGCTAACATTAGTTTAACTAGAGTCTTGGACAACAGCTAACAATGACATACAATCACCAAAGAACAAAAGCTAGAACAAAACAGGCCAATGAACTCACAAACAAAGAGACATGATGAAAAACACAGCTAGGAGCTAGCGACAGGCTAACTTTAGCTAATGCTAGAGAGAGCATCCCAAACAGTCCAGCAGTGGTGGTTTTAGCATTGAAGATAACTTTAGATTTTTTCCAGAGAGTGACATGTTGCCTCAAATATGTCAGCTTACTTTAGAACAGATGAAGACATCCTTGTTAATTTTATTCACATTAAGTTAATGTTGTGGTCTACGACACAACTCCATCCAAAGAAGACAGTTTTCTCTGTTGAGATGTGGCTTATGAAAGGGTAAAAAAACACATCCCATCTTCCAGCTTCTCAGGACACTTTGTTGGAGTTGCATATACCTCATGAACAGTTTGACCATTTTAAAATTCAAATCTCAGAAAAACCTTATAAGACAGAACGAAAACTGACCTTCTGCAATGTATTTCAATGAACGTACGGGCAGAGAATGTTGTATTGGAAGGCGATACGCACTGTGATCGGCTCCTCGCATTTGTGGGTGGGACTTAGCCATAGGTCAGTTTGCAGGTCAATTTAAACTTATTCAACAAACTATTCTTTTTGTTTATAAAAAAGAAAGTTATGTCACAAAAAGAGTCCAGTCCCACTTCCACATTTGTTTTAGTGATGTTCCTGAATGCAATAGGAGAAACTTAATACTTAATTTTAGTTTTCTCCCAGGTGGCCCTTAGAGCCATTTCTTAGTCACTCTAATCCATTTATGATTTTTTTCCCCCTCTTGTTAAATGGAAACAAAGCATTACATTTGTTTGTAGTGTGTGTGGTTAAACCTGCTTAGGTAAATCTGACAGGGTTTTAAAATCTTAAAAATCTCTACAGGGTGATAAAGAGGCAGAGCTTGGTCTGCCCTTTTCTCCTCTCTGTGACCGCAACTCCACCATGGTGGCCCAGTCCCAGATTGGTAAGACTGTAATACTGTTGGGGATGGATTTACTAAGATTTCATTTTTCTTTTTTTTCTTCTTTTATTAAACTTAATTTTTAATGTTTGACAACAATTATATAACAGACAACTTTTAGACAGACAGGGTCATAATGAGTAAGATAATTTTTTTTTTCTGGCATGATATCATATCATACTGTAAAAGAAGGAAGCAAGAGCAGTCAGATAGTAACAAAATTTGTACATATATGTATATTCATACCCATGCAGACACACATGCATTTGTACATGTTTACATACACAAACACAAACAGACATACTCATGTACACACATATGCATATGCACACACACAGATGAACACATTCACACAGCTAAAATGAGAAAAGCAAAACACATAAATAAGTACAAACAAAAAGGAGAATAGGGGGAGTTGTGCTATGCAATGGTGCAAATGTTTATTTCTTTAGTGTCCAAGAAAGATTTAAAATCCTCAAGGGTCCGATCAGTCCAGGAATTTACATGGTGGGAAGAAAGATGGTTGCTTGCTACAATGAAAAGCTTGAAAAGAAAAAAAAAACTTGTTACATACTCATATAGGTTTTCCAATTTTGCTTATCCAATTCACCTCTTCCAGTCGCTTGTTTTAGAGAGTAAGTAAGTTGTTCCATACAGTGAATTTCTTTGACAATTTCTTTCCATCCAATGAGAGTTGGGGGTTCTTTTTTCAACCACTTTCTTGTAATGGCTTTTTACTGAGATTTCCTTGAACTATATTCAGCTCTAAATAAAATCTTTGTTTATGTGTTTGCGCCTTTTGTGTTTACAATAGAAGGTTCAATTTCCAGTCAAAAGGTTTAACGTATAGAGAGATGCTTCATTATGTCTTTTTGTCAATGTTAATGAAATTTAGTTAGGGTAAATTTTGAAGTAGTGATACTCATAGATGTTCTTGGAAATGTGTGTTCTTTGTGTACTTTTTTTTTTTTTTTACATATATGCTTATGTTTGTGTTTTAAACGATTACTTTATCTCGGGTTTCCGTGTTCTGCAGGTTTCATTGACTTCATTGTGGAGCCAACATTTACAGTGTTGACAGAAATGATTGAGAAGATTGTGACACCGCTCATCGACGAGGCTTCTCGCTCTGGACTGCCTGGCTTTAGACGCCCCAGGTGACTCAGACCACCCTGACCAATGTGGCACTCTGGGCAAAGATAGACAGATTCCTTTAGAAGAAGTTATCCCCAATCAAATGTATCCCAAACATTTTTCATGATGAGCAGTTTTTATCCAAGCGTTTTGAATCCTCCATTTGATTTACTTCAGCTCTACAGTAGAGGTCAGTGTAGAGCAATGAATGAGAAGTGAAGGGGCCCATAAGTACATTTGACTTAAAACTCTTGGGTTTTTAGAAAAGTTAAGTCTTTAAGATATAAGAATTTCATTCAGACATTACATTAGTATGACTGATGTAAAACTTGAAAGTCCATGTTTTTCTTTTGAATGGACCAAAATCATGTTTGCTGATTATACAAAGATTTTTATTATTTTTGTTTTTAGCTTTCAGTCTAAAAACATTTGTTTTTGATTGATTGTTCAGTAAATGGATAAAGCTGCTGTTCATGTAAACTAAACATCATTTGAATGTGTGTTTTTATTTGTTTTTCCCCTCTTGTCTGCGCTATCCCAGTGACACCAGTATTAACAGCAATGATGGTAAGAACCCCAGTGTGAAGAGTACAGGCTCAGAGGGCTGCTGCTCGTTGGCCTCAGTGGACTTCAAGAGCTTCAAGGTGACGTGGAACCAAGAGATTCGTCAGAACAGGGACACGTGGAAAGCACAGGCGGCCCAAGGTAGCCACACTGCCCTCTTCATATCTTTCAGTTATTAAAAAGTCTGTTTGCTAGTTCACATTTTGTACAAAGTTGCTCAGTTCTTGGACATCTATGTTTGCTTGATTATGGAATGTGTTTGTTTTTTTGTTTGTTTTTATGGTGCCGGTGATGGCAGACCTTAAGGAAGATACCAAGAAGGAGGCAGAGGAGAGTGGACATGAAGACAATAAGACAGACGTTGAGAAAAAGTCAGACAGCAATGCTGAAGCTGTTAAATCGGGACAAGAGGAGAAGAAAACAGACGCTACAGGACAAGAGGAGGAACAAGACTCCACAACAAAAGAGGGAAAAGGAGGGAGTAACTCAGGAGGGGCTGAAGGCTCCGCAAAGGAGTCAGACCAAAATCACAACACCAAGAAGGACGCTGAAGGCCATGCTGAGAAACAACAGCCACAGAACGGTACGCTCCTACACCTCCACCTTTCCTCACACTGAGTGATAACTAAAGTGTTTTAATGCTGACTAAGATCTGACTGTTTCCACAGACCAGCCGTCTGACTGCCCTCTGATCCACTACTGCAAGAGACCCAGTTACTGTGCCAGCTCCTATCGGCTGGTCAGGTCAAAGGTCACTGAAATGCGGCCTATTGACGCGAGGGGGAAAGCCAGGAGGCTTCAGCGCATCTCCCTGCGGCGCAGAAAGTGACCTGGTAGTATTAAGCATTAGAGATGTCAAACCATGATAGTGAGCATTTTCCTCAGTTTAACTCTCATCCTGTCACTGAGACCATGCTGCTCCAGCTACACTCTGTTCTGTTTATGAGTTCACTTCATTTACATCTAACAGATCTTACATGTCTCTTTTTTGGTCATATTGTAAAAGTATGTTTTGATTTTAAATAGTTTCCTAAATGAATTGAAATTTTGCTTGCTTTAAAATCCACCAGTGAACATAATCAGTGCATTAAACTTTGGTATTTTTAAGGTCATACTATTTGTTTAGAAGCTTCTCCTTTGCGCTCATTGTCCACTCTCATCTATTCTCAATTGGTAAGAGTCATTCATCTAAATTTATTTTAACGTAATCCTTGTCTATCCTGCCACTGTGTTTGTTTTCCATTTTATTTTTTTTTACCTAGTTTGAATTTCCTGTACATGGGGGGAACACGCATTGTTCCCCCCATGTCCACAGCTTCCTCCCACAACTCAAAAACTGTTTTTAAAGGTTTGAATGACTCTAAATTGGCAGTGGATACAAGAGTTTTTCAGCCTATGTCAGCCTGGTGCCAGATGGGTTTGGCGTCTCAAAGGTTAAGTTACTGAACCCATGTGTGAGGAGTTTCCCAACAACACAAGTTAGCAGAGCAGCAGAGGAAACCTTGAACCAAACTATGGCTGTAGATTGGTGAGAGAATAAAAAGTAAGTGAAGCTGAGGATTGTTTACATAACACTTGTTTTGAAAAGTAATTACTGACAGTTTATTCCTTTTTTTTTTTGTATTTAACATGGATGCAAAAAGTTGAAGAACACTGTTTTCAGAAATATCACAGTGTGTTGAAACAATAATGTTTCTCTTTTTTTTAATGATATTGAATGCCTTAAATTCAGAAAACCAGAACTACACCAGAAATAAACATTATAGTAGTAAAAAGAGGTGTCAGGTACCCAGTGTCAGTCTCACTGTCTGTAAACTGAGTTTTTCCATAACTAAAGAGGATAACAAATAACAACTGAAGCAATGAATCATCTTCTCCTGAACTTTTGCCTTTTTCTAGTGATTTTGTCATTTTAAATGCATCAAAATGCAGTGACCATAAAAAATAATAATTTAAAAAATCACCAGAGGTCTTTTTAAAAGCCATTAAACAAAAGCCAATGCATTTAAAAATGCAAGTTGCTCACTTTTTTAATTTTTTTTGTTTTAGTTTAAGCCCGTTTCATGTAGGGTAAATTAATGATGCTACAACATCTTAAGAAGAATGAGCTGCTTTTCTATGTAAAAGTGAGGACGGGCCTTTGTTCAAAACTTGCTGAATAAAGAACAAGTTTAATGTTTCCAAGACCCAGTTGTCACAAAATGCCTCAAAGATATCATCTGAAGTATTTTCTTCTTTTTAGCTTTTGTCCAGTGATGGAAATGTGTGTGTGTTTGACTGCTCCGCTTGTTACTGTTAATAAAAAATAACTTTTTTAGAATTTCTTTTTTCACTGTACTCAATTTTATTCTGTTCCAGGAGGGGATAAGACAGAAAAACTTTAAAATGTTGATAAAAATAAGAGGTCTGGTTAAAGAATCTTTTAATGAAGTTTGAACATAAAATTTTATTGTCAACAAAATGAATGTGAAACAAGGCTTTAATCCTTTACATCATTCTCCTCATCTTCTAAGTGCACCATCTGTTTCCCTGCTTTCAGTACTCTGGCTCCTAAGAAAGGAAAGAAAAAAAATACAAGTGAAGCAAATTCACTGAGATGACTTTGAGAGGCAGTTTGTTGTGAAGGTAAATGCTGAAACACAAAGCTGACGACAGGAAAATAGGGTATTAAGACCTAGCAACATCAACACCAACTCATCAAATAAGGCAGTGTGATGTAGTTGGTGCAGGTGTGTGGAGCTAAATGCTAGTCCAGGATAGCAGCTCCGCACGAGGCAGTAAACGGACCGAGAGGTACTTTCCCCACGTTAGTTTTATTTTACGAAAAACTAAACATGTCGCCAGGTATCCACTGTAACAAGTAATCTCTGCAGACATGAAGACTGCACGGTCTGGTCTAACCTCCACCAACACGTCACGGCTGAAAAACTCAGTCAGTCAGGAACGCTGTCTCCGATCACACGTGTAGAACTCAACAAAACGAAAGAGAAGAGGCTCCTCCTAGTGGTCGCCCTCGGTACTGCCGCAGTGCATTCATAATACGATAGGACTGTTATAGCAGCGAGACTGGATCCAGAAAGTGGAGTCAAGGAAATTATTTGTGACACAACCACACCAAAAATCTCAAATGTCCAAATCTAAATGTGTAGTTTTCCATTGGTAAAGAAGGTTTTCAGTTGTTTAAGAATAAAAGCGTTCATTTTTGGTTAAAGCTGGAAAATTGATTAATTTGATTGCCTGTCGACATTAATATCAAAGTTCCAGATCTAAGAAGATCTGAGAAGTGTCTCTGAGAGCAGTGACCTGGTAAATGAGGAGGAGAGTTGAGGACAGGTGTGTCTTTTCTGCGGGGTTTCTTCAGAAGGTCTTCCTCCTGATCCTTTGCACAGAGAGCCTCCTCCTTATCAACATTTCCCATTCCTGACTCCACCAGGCTCTCTGGAAGCTCATCTGCCACATGGACAACACGTTAACACATGTATCAATCTCTTTTTCAGGAGAATAAATTTCATATTTCTATGTTTAAGAACAGAAGGATGAGGTTTTCTGTTTTTCTACCATGTGATAAAAAAAAAAACACCTTTTATCCTCTCACAGGGTCTGCTCTCCTGTGTCATCAGTCGATGTTCAGGCTCCAGGGTTAACCTCATACAGCCAGTCGTCATCTGTCAAACCCTCAGGGCTTTCTGTCTGAAAGATCACATAACACACACACACACACACACACACACACACACACACACACACACACACACACACACACACACACACACACACACACACACACACACACAATACGCTTGATCCTTTCGTAAGTGTCCTCCTATGAATAATGTATATGTGTGTTTTTTTTTCTTCCTAACTGATAAATGTTATTCACCTTAGGCAAAAAAAAGCTCCTCTCGTATAATCCTCACATTCAAACATTTCTTACTCTCAAACATCATCAAACATCATGATTAATCCCAGTGTGGCTCTCGTGTGCATTTCACATCTGATAGTCCAGATTCAGCTGATTAATCAAGTCAGCTTCTTCCGACCCTATCTTACTTTCTAAATAGACAAAGATAACTTATTTGATAAAAATGCTACATGAGACAGTTACTGTGAACACCAGAGGAAGACATAAAAACAGCAGTGGTCAAAACCGTACAATAAATAAAATGGGAGCACTTTAAAAAAAAATAAAGCAAGACAACAGAAAGCCTAAAAAGAAAGTTTAATGAAAATTTAAAAAATAAAGGCAAAAGCAATCAGATGTAAGACATAAGGGTTAAAGTGTGTTCTTACCTCAGTCTCAGCTGTGTCACAAAGACAGACTGGAGCTGTGTTACTCTGGGTTATGAAGCTTGAAGGCGGAGCATCCTCTCTCCTCTGAGTGTCTGATCTCCTCATACATGTTGGCTGTATGTTACGTTTTGCTTTAGTTGGCTATTGTGACGCACTTGTGACAGATAACTAAGAGGCAAAGTATGTATGTAAACATAAATTACATGTATAACTAATTAGCATACTGAAAAGAAATGGAGCCTCAGTGCAAACAGCATGATGGGTATTAGATCATGTTTTACTTTCATCTTTTGTTGATGCCTTGGTTTTGTTACGACCCAAAACATGCTGCAATGAGCTAATATAATGCCGAACAATGGGATAAGTAAGAGTTGGTAAGATCTGTTGCTAAAAACAAACACACACAAAAAAAACAGCTATAAAAAAAATGACAGATGAAGTCACAGCTGCTGTTTGTAACTTTAAAATCCATGAGCATCCTCACAGCTCTCTTTAGTGCAGTGTCTTGTATAAAAGATAGCTTAAGTGTGTAAACATAAGAAATTTAAATATTTGTTTTGTACCTTGGTATGCTACTTTTTAGAGTGTTTTGAAATCATGGGAGGAAACAAAGGATTTACAGCCAGTTTTTTTCTATATCAAGTGAGTTATATGATCACTTGATCCACCAAACAAACACCTTTGATGCCTCCATCACACCACAGCCTTTTGAAGTCTGGTGGAGGGATTATAATGGAATAATGGGAACATCCTGTTCTGAAGAGCTTCTTTGTTAATGATGTTCCAAACCCTCTCTTCAGCTCAATGTGTTTTACATAACACAAGCATTTATGAACAAACTAAATAAAAACAAAATTACTCCGGTGTTTTAATATTTATTGTGTTAACCATATTTCAAACACTCACTGAGTAGAGCTTTATATCAATCTAATATCTTAAATAACTAAATAACTTATACATACATGCTGTGTGTATATATAAAATATGACTGTGGGTCAGCCTTAGCTATTTATAGCAGATTATTCTAAGCTGTATGATTCACAATGTGCATCTTGAGCTGTAGCTTAGCGATATATGAGCACCATCAAAAAGCTTCTCTTTCAAGTCAAATGTAAACATTTAGAAGTATCTGAGGCGGTGAAAACTACAACAATAACTGTGAAAAGACAAAGCATGTCCCGAAGAAAGAGAAAGGCTTCAGAAAATCTGCAACATGCAGTCCTTTGTGTTCCTGCTGACACCTAAAAGACAAGACATCAAGTTTTTACTTGAATTAGACTTATCAAAGATTGAAATGAGGAATGAATAAAACTCACCTTTTATTCTAACGAGTCTGTGTTCACAGAGTGTCGTAACGACTCTTTTAACTGGAAAGCAAAACATAAAGACAGTATTTAACAGACAGCACAGTGCACAGAAGTCATACTGTAGTTAATCGTACAAAATACTAGATGTAAAACAGTCATCTGTATAATTCACTGTACAGTGACATGGCTAATTGGATCCATATAAACTGCACATAGACAAACTTAAATAAAGTGTATTTGTCTGCAGACACATTAAAGCTATGGTCTACGATTTGGAAGCTTTGTACATCTTACTAACACAGTTTATAGGGCTGTAATGGTCCTATGGTCCAATCTACACAATATAAAGACTAAAAAGAACAAAAAAAAATCCATTCAGTATATCCGCTGCAAAGCTGCATACTAGTTGACCAATCCAAACCACGCATGGCATGCGCGGTTCGGATTGGTCTGTGAGTCCATCCAATCCCCTGTCTCCCTCGCTTCGCACCGTCATGCCCATGGTCCCACCTTGTCCTTCCCCACTACCCCTCTCACGTCAGCTAGCTGCTCAGCTACCGAAGCGTCATGGAGCCGGAGAAGATCGAAACCAGGAAGCTGTTACTGTTACCCTCCACAGGGAAGGGAAGCAAACGAAAAAGTTTCAAGGAAAAGGCTGAGGAAAGGAAGAATTAAGGGCAAACAGGTGCCAACAGAGACTGAATGTTGGAGAAATGTACGACCGGTGGAAAAAGCTGCAGAGGGATTTGGGACTGAAGACTGACGCAGAGACAGCTGAGTTTCTGTTGAACAGGTAATGACTTTGTTTACCACAGTGGCTGAATAAGTCTGGTTAGTCTGTGCCTATACTGGCTAATGACTGAACGGGTTGGCTCTGTCAATAGATTTTAGCATAAGTTAGCCACGCATCTTTAGCATTGTAAACTGAGCTGGTGAAGACACGCCGTGAAAGGTAAAGCCTCGCCAACAGTCGACTCTGCTCTGATCAGCTGGCAGTGGCAACGCCAGATCTACTTTGCCCCGCTAATTCATGGTTTGGATCGCGCCACTCTGATTGAAAAAGCTACCACTGTGTGTTACAAGGAGGATGACTGTCTTGTTTGTTACATTTTCTGCCGGCCAGCTTTTTGCTCTGTCGGAGGGGGCGTGTTGTTAGGAGGCGAAGAAAGGCAACACGAGCTGGGGGCAGGATCTTAAAACACGGAGGGGAGGGGTGAGTGAGGCTGTGTTTTTCAAATGTGTCTCATCAGCCAAACTGGGTTTCAGATCGTAGACCATAGCTTTAAGAAATGCATTGGCATCATTATAGTGGATGGATGCATCCAGGTATACCCCATAATAGATGAATAAATAATGTACAAAAAAAACAAATTCCTTACTTTTAGTTTATATGACCTTTTTATTATGTCTTAACTATGCACTTTGATTGCGCCTAATTCTATTGTACATTTCAGAATGACAATTAACCCCTTGATGATGCCTGTTGTCGCAAAATTTGCGACATGCCCTTTCAGGTCTTGATGTAGGTGAGATGACGTTTGTATCCCACTAATGCCTATCTATTCATGTTCTACACATACCAAGAATTGTGACAAATGCACCATGTCCCGATATTTGGTCAGAGGGTGAGCTTATTGTATCTATATACATCATGCAACTTAAATATAACTATTGTATGTGCTAGATTCAAATCAACAATCTCCCCTCAATTTAGCGTCTGTAAGATACGAATAATAATAATAATAATGATAAAAAATTATATTCTAATATGATTGTAAACTAATTCAGGCAGAAAGGGGTGAAGACATTTTATCATTTTCTGTTATAACACCAAATCAAAACTTCACCCCTCCAGTCACCATCAGACTCTCGAATAATATTCTGATACATAAAGTATATTCTACTGTTTGATATCTCCAGATAGTTTGGGTGTAACTTGTGGCCGGCAGCAGTAAATGATTTCTTATTTATTCATTTATTTTCTTTTGGGATGTTCTTACCCGCTGTAGGAAGCTCAGGAAGTCCACCTTATCAGCCTTCGTATGAGAACAGCCCAGACCCTCAGTGATGCTGTCTGATCCAGGAGGTGACTGTCTGAGAGAGTCCACAGTCCAGTAGGGGACCTGGTCACTCTGCATCCAGGGCAGCAGACTGCACTGAGTGGCTACTGTCCTGTTGGAGGTGGGACACAGTGATGTCTGCACCTTTCCAGGAAGAGACACTCTGAGCTGAGTGCAGAGGAAAGACTGCTCGTCTAACAGTCGGTGCATCTTCTATTCAGAATCACAGGAATAAAAAAAAACACATCATGATTAAAAAAAACCTTGAAGGTACGTGTCTTTTACACAGCATGTGTTCATCCGCTTCTCTTATAATTTCTCTTTGTTATGTTTTTGAATTAATATTTGAGTTTTTACTGGCTATTGAAATCAAACCAAACCAAATCATTAAGCTTACTCTCAAATTTTGGTCATATTTCATAGATTCCATAAAAAACATGGATAAGATCAGCAAATTACACATGATGGCATCCAGCCTTTCTGTTCATACATACTTCAAATCTCCTAGGAGTGAGTGTTCAGTGTTAAGTGTTGGTGAGTGATGAGTTACCAGCTTTAAACTGTCGTCGTAGTGATGGGCCAGCTCATTCAGCTGCATCTCCAGCTCTGCAGCCTCTTTTTTCACGGCTCGCCTCAGCTCCTCAATGTCTCGAACCCTCTCCCTACACAACACACACATGTACACACAGGTCAGCTGATTACCCCCGAACTTGCAGAGTTTAAAGGAAACTAAGTTCAAACCAAAGAGTGGAGTCAGGTTTTAACACTGAAATGCGTCAAATTTTCTGGGGTAATGTACTGTACTACAGCTCCATCATCTGTGACAACGGTTTAAATTTTACTTTTCAGGGTCAGACATCCCCACACACTGAAACCAAACCTTCTGTGTGTGTCAGAGAGTACATGTATCATTTTAACTGTGTACCTGTCCTGTTCAGACAGAGAGCTGTACACTGCAGCCTGGTCTTCAGAGAGCTGCTCCTCCATGTTGCAAAGCACAGAACAAAACTGCTGCAGACACAGCATCATCTCCTCCAACTCATCCAATGAGTACTGCAAAAGAAAGATTTAAAAAAAAAGTTGCTGTTTATGTACGTATCAAAACAATAGCAAATCATAAAAACATAAAAAATAAAATACTTTTTAAACTTGGTCACAAAAACTCTGGAAAACAGAATTACAAAACAAAGTCAAGGCCTGAACCTAAACTATATATATATATATATATATATATATATATATATATATATATATATATATATATATATATATATATATATATAGTTCTTTTGTTATTTGCATGATCCTCCTTAGACCAGTTTTCTTAACATCCATAAGCAACAATGCACTTTCAACAACAGCTTAACAATTTTAAAGAACCTAAGTGCAAGTTATAATGTGTACGTTGAAGAAAGTAACAATCCTAGGCTGCCTATGAAAATTAAAAAATAAATAAATAAACAAATAAATAAATAGAAAATAAAAATCCATGTTTAATATCATTGTCAATACAACTGAGGAGGGGCCAACAATAACAGAGGTAAAATCAGCCTTTTATCTCATTTCTAATGTAATTCACCATAATTAAAGAGTAATAAAGAACAGAAGCAGCTGAAAATAAAGAAAGTGCTTCACAAGCTTAACATGCAAATTAGGTATTATTATGTAAATAGGGTTCTGGCTTTCAAAGGCTAACATATCAAGAACTATGGTAACCAAACTGTCTTAACAAATAATCAGTGACTCAGTGAAAGGCAGACCCACACACACACACACACACACACACACACACACACACACACACACACACACACGCGCGCGCGCACATGCATGCATACGGACTGCTTAAAATAGCAACAGGACTCTCACATCAGGGGAGGCACCCACCATCACTGTCGATCATTATACAGAACATTCAATGCCTCAACAAAGAAAATGACAAAGACCACACATTGATGCTGGAGAAATAAGATTTTAACTCAGGTTAGAATGGGACAAAATTTTACTTTAAAAACCCTGAAATCCTGCTCTCAAACTGTGTCTTTTAAGGTACGGTATGTGGAATCTTATCCAGCATTGAGAAGCTAGATTGAAAGGCCCCCATGCTCACCCTTCCTGTGGCCATCAAAGACAAGAAGTTCCTGTGCTAGATGAGTATGATCCTCAATTTTTTAAGTTTTACTTTTTTAAATATCTTTTAGTACAAATATATGTAGGAACTCTCATTCTCTTCTTGTTTTTTTTTTGTATCCATGCAGTTCATTTGGGGGCCAAAAGAAAAAGAAACGTCCTGACAATACTGGTTGAAACTTGGACATTGTTCATTTGAAACATGGTTTTTTAAACCATTAACTTCTTCTAAATGAAATTAAACTTAAAGTAGTGGATGAGGAGCTAAAGCACCAATCTCTCTCAGCCAAATGATCAATAAAGAGAAGTGAAAGGTCCATCACTTTGACCAAACACATTGAGTTTCTTTGAGGAAGAAGAAGAAGAAGAAGCAGAAGAAGAAGAAGAAGAAGAAGAAGAAGAAACTGCTCTTTCATGATAAGATGTTGGCACTTCTCAAATCCAGACTGATAACTGATTAACTGACTCTGAAGAAAGAGTGTGGTATTACTCACAGGTATGTTTTCCACAGTGTGCTGCTTGGTGTAACAGCCTGAACTCTGATGATTGCAGGAGCAGCAGCAGCTCGGGATGTTGTCTGTCTGTTTGCCCTGCCAAAGGTTCTTCTCATCTTCATCTCCACCCCTCTCCACCTCTTCCTCTTCATCAGACCACAAACCTTTATCTATGGAGACTGATGCAGAACTGTCATCTCTTTTTGGGAGATAGTCGTATGAATTCCAGTCTCTCGATAACAGAGGAAGAGACGGGGATGAAGAGTAGATCAGTGTGGGCCTTTGTATAATTTCTGAGAAATCAGTGGACACAGCTGTTTGGTTTCGGATAGCATCAAGAGCCCCGTGTGATAACATCTTTGAGAAATTGTTTTTTCTCATCTGCCATTCTGTCCATGACTGAACAGCTCGGAAAGGGGACGAGGTGTCCAAAGGAAGGTCAGCGGGTAAAGGGCTGCGTTTCAAATCAGCCACGAAGGGGACGTCCTTCCTGTGGATGATGTGAGAAGATGGGGATGAGGACATCTGAACAGAAACAGAGCGGCTTAATGGCTTTCGATGTGAAGTCGCTGGGTCAGAGTCACCTCTACCCATCAATGATACTGAATCCGAAACAATCGCTCCTTTAGACGACAGAGGCTCACCATCTGAGGCTTCAACGCTACTTGATTCTTCGAGCACAGAGCTCTGACTGGAAACATTAATGGGTTCTGCCCAGTAAACTTGCCTTTCGGTATCAAGCTGTTCAAGAAACGAATCCACATCTCCGCTTCCACCTTCTGAGCCGTCCACTGAGGTCTGAAACACCACATCTAAACTCTGTATCTCAAACAATCCTTTACGTTCGGTAATATTTCCGCTCTGTGCTCCTGGAACTTCCTCATGTAAAACTGAGGGCACTCTCCATGGTTCACTTCCTGTCTCTTCAGTATCCATTTGACAGACTTCTCTCAAACCCTCTGCTTCTGCTTCAGTTGAAAATTCACAAGGGAAACAACAGGTGGGGACGTGTGGGTCCATTTCTCTTTGGTTGCTCACTGAACCCTCTATATCTGGGAAGTAGACAACAGCCTCTGAAGTCTGGAAGGGGTCAGGATGTCTATAAACTTCCCTCTTTCCATTCCTCTCAAGATAACCTTCCAGGTCCAAGGAAAAGTGATCCATCCTAGGAAGAAAAGCTTCTTGGATAGAAAAGTCATGAATGTCCGTGTTATCATCAGTAGAGTATGGTCTGTCCCATTGGGAGATAGACCGCTCTGTCACATTTAAGACCTCTCCAGCAGTTGGACCTGTGGGGTAGTCCACACTGTACAACTCCAATGACGGACTAGACTCAGAAACTGAAATGGACGGGTCAGGAGACGGGCCTTGATCTGGGGTAAACTCCCCAATCCTCGGAGAATCCTGAACCACAGTAGAAGAAACTAAAGGTCTGTCCTGCTCCAACTCAAAGACGAGAGAAGGAGCTGCTTCTTCTGTTTGTGAGCATGTAGGTGGATCAGAGAGTCCGTCTCCCCTTGAGAACTGGACAGGTGGATCTTTTTGATTGTTTTCTGGACTCTGTGAGAAAGATGCTTCAGGTGATGCACACTGAAAATCAGACGGAGCAGAAGAAGGCAAAAAAGAGGGAAGCTGACTGTCTCCTGGACTCTTGAAGGAGGAAATTGTGGAAGAAAATGTAACATTTGGGTTGGCAGATGGGGTGGATGAGGTAGAGCATGCTGAGGGATCACAGTCACAAGAGGAGGTAGGGAGAATAGGGGACTGACGATCTATGTTCTCAGTTTTATCCTCCTCTGACCCTCCAATCACTGAGTCAGCTTCTATGAGGGAAGATCTAGAAGAGATAGATGTGACAGCAGCAGGAAGGAGGTTTGTTTGAGATTGATCATTAGTGTTCAGTAACTCAGAGGAGGAAGAACAAGGGGAAAGGTGTTCGTGTTCTGGTGGTGACTGATCCTGATCTGTTGGTGTCTCAGCCCCTGCCATTTTCAGATCTGAGAGACAGGATGAGGCAGGAGAAAGAAAAGGGCCACAGACTGATGGTTGGTCTTGTGGAGGATATGTTGAGGATTCAGAGGGACTGTCAACACTAGTAGGTGTCAGGGCTGAAGGTTGGTGGGTCTTGGTGGAAGAAGCAGAAGGGGAGCTTGGTCTCTCATTGCAGTGGCTCTCAGTGCTGCCTCCAAATAGACACGACAGAGCCTGCAACCAAAGTGATCAGAAGGACAGTCAAACAGGCAGACACATGACGCTCTTTAAGTACAGTTATTTAACACTGAAAATGTGTTAAGTCAGGGGAGAGAAGTGTGTATGCAATGGTGTGAACCTTGATGAGATCAGGTGCTGGTGACTCCTGCTGAGATGGAGGGGGGATGAATGGCTCCTCCAGGAAACCACTGCTGTCTGACTGACAGCTGCTCGTACGAACCATACATCTCACTGCTCACATAGAGAAAAATAAACACAGTTAGAAATTGCAATATTTGACACAAAGCAGCAGGACAGAATTTGATCTTCCTTTTGTTGACTTGAGAGTGTACCAGTGACTACTGCAAAGCCAAAACACAGAAACTCCAGGTCTACGGAGGGACAGAGAGAAACTACTCTCCACGTGTAAATATTGGGACATTTAAATCGTCTCACAGTCTTTGAAGTATGGTGGCCCCAAAGGGCAATGGGAATAAATATTTCAAAAGCACAAAATAAATTTCACGAGCACTAACACATTTCAAAAACCACAAATTTATTTAAAAAAAATAATAAATATATTTCAGAGAATGCAAATAAAAATCACAGATCAAAAATTAAAAGCAACCCATCACAAAACACATTTTAACGATCACAGAAAAATCTGCTGATCACAAAATAAATTTCACCGATCACTAAAAATGTCACCAATCACTAAATAAATCTCACCAATTACAAATTAAATTTCACTGATCACAAAATAAATTTCATCAAACCAGAAAGGGTAGGACCATGCTACTTGTCTCTGATTGGCTTAATCAAAGCATGTCAATCCCATCAGTCATTTATCATTTCCTGTTTACATTGGATACCAGCCTGGATACCAGGATGGAAAAGAAGCTTAATTTGATAATGCAATGAGGAAAAAACAAATACATTATTCTGTGTTCAGTGAAATTTAATTTGTAATCAGTGAGATTGACTTTATGATCGGTAAAATTTAATTTGTGATCGGTAAAATTTAATTTGTGATCAATGAAATTAAATTTTTGATTGGTGAAATTAATTTTGTGATCAGTGAAAAATATTTTGTGATCCGTGATTTTTGTTTGCATTCTGTGAAATGTATTTATGTTTTTTGAAATATGTTTTTATTCTTTGAAATGTATTTATGTTGTGTGAAATGTATTTGTCATTTTTGAAATATTTTGTGTTTTGTGAAATGTATTAGTGCATCTGACATTGATTTTTGCGCTTTTGAAACATTTATCCATATTGCCCTTCAGGGCCACCATACTAAAGGGATCCTAAAACCAACAATGTTCTGATTGAGTTTGTTTATTTTGGTGCAGAGCTCCTGATGATGCTCCTGGAAACCCTAATATCCATTATGATAAACAGAGATGTTAAAATGAAAATGATGAAGCCTCTGTTGACTTTGCATGATGGTACATTTTCCCACATGTTCCAACAGTATTCAAATGAATTGAGTTGTTTATGGTTCACAAACTGCAGATCTAAAACTAACACTCAGAGCTTTAAAAATGCTTGGGTGATTACATTAACAGAAAATAAAGTTTCCTCATTGAAATCTTCATTTTAACTTACAGGTGATTAAAGATGAGAGAACAGAGAGAGAGAGACAGAGAAAGAACAGAGATGTGAAAACTGTAACTTGACGGTTTATGACCCACCTAAGTTTTCTGCTCCTCCCATGAAGCTCCCCGTTAAACTGCCCTCATCGAAACTATGGATCTGTAATTTGATATGAAGTGAGATGATATTATGAGAGACGTGTGTCTTCTTCAATGCTGTCTTTGGTAAACATGTACAGATCAGGTCAAACTTGCCTCTTCCATTTCAAAGGACTCCCTGGCCTGGGCCGGGCTCTTCCTCCTCTGGTAAAAAGCGTTCATTTTCAGGGAGCGACTATCTCTCGGGGGGCAGGACCTGAGTTCTCCATCTTGAGTTGTCAAAGGCTCCATTTGAGGCTGGGATTCAGCATCTGAACCAGCAGCTTGCTCCTCTGCCAGAGGACCAAGAGCCTTGGTCTCCAGCAGTCCAGTTTTCACTTTTTTAAAAGGGATTCTGTTGTCACCGCGGCTGGTTGGAGGAGGATGGGACTGATGTGCAGTGGTTGGCTCAAGGGTGATTTGTTTTCGGAAATTATGGATTGTTTTTTGTGACGCTCGTCTGAACAGCATTCCCATGCGCCTTCTTCTGTCCCGGGCCTCAGGAGGAAGGTCTTCTTGGGGTGCTCCGTTAAGGGAGGGGGACCGAACCAAAGAGGAGAACGCTGTGGTCACCTGCTGCAGAACCTCAACCTGTCTAAACCGACCTGAGAAAAACAGTGGAACAGAGAAAAATTAATTTACAGTTCAAGAATTCATGAACAAACTAGAAAAGCACTCAGAGAATGCAGACCTCGACCAAGCATTTTGTGATTGTCACCAACACTTCAGTCCCACTTTAATGTCATACTCCCTTTCAGCAGATTGTCTGCTACTATTAGGTGTTAGTTGCAGGTTTGTTCGATAATTTGTTACCTGACAGTGTTTAAAATTATGATGACCCAGTACATATTTCATATCCCAGATCTTAGTATCCAGAATATCGCCAGGATCTGGATCATACTTTTACATCAGTCAGAAATTATGGTGACCTTGTCTTGTATTGTTTTGCAAAGCAATCCGACCATTTATCTTTGAGTTATATGCACATATGATGAAAACAGCCCTATCTCACAATGATAAAATCCCAGTCAGACTTACTGCTAACATCTGGATTCTCCAAGTCTAGCCGACTCTTCTGTGCCTCCAAAAAGACCTGGAGGTTTATTCCTTGTGCCTGGGATGGGTAGTTAATGAACCGAGCCGGGATTCGTCCAGAGAGGTCAGGCTCATCACAGCCAAAGCCAAGGTCCAGAAGAAGCTCTTCTGGGTCGTCATTCCACAGGTTTAGGATGTCCATCACGCTGCCAACAACAGAACCATCAAAGAGTACAGTAGTTACTCATCAACAGCTCTATCTGCAGTAGTTTTGTTCAAGTACATATGAACAGACAGTGATAGAGTGAGAAGGGGGGGGGGTCTAACCTCAGTGGTCCAGAGCGATCTTCTGAACTTCCTGAGTTGAAACTGTCCCACCCACAGACAGTTGGACTTGACCTGGTCCACCTGAACAACACAGACAGTTTATATTCCATGATTTCAGACTGCACAATAACAAAGTTCCTCTTCAAGTTAACATGTAGACTTGTAGAATTGTGGATTATCTGATAATCTGTTATTAGATTCATAACTCAGTCTGTTCACCTTTAGCTGACATAAAGGGACCATATGAAGCCAGTTTGGGTTTATTTTGCTGCATGCGCACGTAGTAATAACTTTTATTGATTAGCTCTGAGATAAAAACTGTTAATTATGAATTTAAGTACCTCTGAAGAACAAAAATGATAAACATATTAAAGGTGTTTACTCACATTTTGCTCCAGGACCTTGTTTAAGAAAATCATTCCTAACCTGCTGTCCTCTCCTGCCCTGTTCTCTGCTGATTTATATTTTCTGTACAGTTGTCAAGTGTTGAAATAACTCTCCCTTGATCCTTTTGTTTTTTATGCAAATTGTGCAGCAAACTGTGCAGGTAGAGGAGGAGAGGCTTATTTGCCAGGTAAATATGAGCTGTAATATGTTGTAAGGTTCAGAAACTATTATCATAGTTTGACTGATGGTCACAGAGACACAGCAGACGTGTCAGACGTAAAGATCAATCACAGATCCCTTTTTTTTTTTTTTTACGTCCAAGAGAACAGAAGTGAAAGTAACGGTACGGTGTGTTTTATAACCAGGTTATCAAGAATGTGTTAATGACAGCTCATTGTCTGCTTCAAGCACAAATTATATAATAACAACCCACACACGAACATACGCACACACTTACACACACAGAGCCTAACAACACAACATGCAAAGAGGTACTCAGGTAGCTCATTTTCCCTTTGAGGAGCAGGCGACTGACGACTGACAGGAACAGCTCTCTGTTTTGATGTTACTCAGATTTATGATCATCTCTGTGTGACAGTTTTTAGTCTTAAACTCTAAACGAGACAACGACCACACATGGAGCTGTCCAAAATGTACAATGACAGTGTTTCTTCTTTTTTGTGTGAAGCCAGAGATTAACTAGAGGAGGCTAGAGGAGTTTCAGGGTCTATGAAATAAACTGCTTTGAGAGAAAAAAAATCCCGGAATATTTGCTAAATTTAGGATTTGATAGAACTTAAATGAATACAGCCATAAAAAAATACTTAATGAATGGTTTAGAAAATAAACCAGAACTTAAATAAATTCTGACATGAAAGTAAAGTATTTCAAAGTATTTTCATGGAAGGCTGATCACGTTCACACTGAACCGACTTAAGCTTTGGAAGCTGAAGGCAGATTCATTTTACATCCTGATACTCGAGTCAGTACAAACAAACATTTTCCCACTGCAGTAACAAACTTTTTTTAAAAAAATTCCTTATGTATTCTTGACATTTGCAGTTTGAAAAGACAAACCACACTCTGCACATGTGGATGTGTGTGTGACACTACCTCTGACAGGAGCTAAGAGTCAGGATGTTCCCTTACCGCAGAAAGTCCTGCACCGTCCGCAATCCCTGGTTTTCATATAGAGACGCTGTAGGAGGGAAAAGTCATGTTATCTCTTCTAGGGAGCAAACAGTGGATGTAAAAAAAAGAGAGGGCAACATCAGGAAAGAAAGAATGCAGGAAAAAAATAAAAGAAAACAGAAGTTAGTACATCCTGTCCAGGTCTGGTGTCAGAGCTTCTCAAGCTATATTAGGAAAGTGTTTCTGCCTGTCTCTGACTCTCACCCCCCCTCTTTTCTTTTCCCTGCAGACGGTGTTTGGGTTATGATAGTTTCTTCTACCTCCCTCTCATACACTGTTGTCTGTCTCTTTCTTAAATGCCATCCTTGAGGCTTTTTAAACATGGAAAGAGGTCTGTAATAAGGAGTAAACAAAAGGTGACTCCCTGCAGGATCCCCTCCTAAAAATGCCTTATGAATCTAAAACATGTCTGCTGGATACCTTTGTGGACTACAGATCTGTGGTGACATCACAGGCTGTATCATGCTCATGTTTACATGAAACAAACTGAGTTATATGGTGAGCATTAAAAGCCTTCAGCCTTGTGAAGAATGAATATCCCAAAGGTTGCTGAACCTGCAGATATTTTCCACCTATCTCCGTTTAAATATGCAAGAGATGCTGAACATGGTCCGTCTCTCACTCCCTGTTTATTTTCTGAGACGTGAACTGATAGATAAATCATTGGCCTGTGTTCCCAAATCGTAGAGTCTATTTTCCAGAGTGTGCTTGTAAAGATTCCCCACACAGAACGGCACCGTAAATGTCCAGGCGAGGAGGCTGTTTACCTTCTACTCCGAGGGCCAGGTCATCGTCACAGCTGGTGCTCCTGAAAGACCCTGTAAAGGATCCAGGACACAGGATCATGGAAATGATTTAATACTATGATGACACTAAACGTGTGTCTAAGTAGCATGGGACTGTATGTGGAGGTAATAAAACCTTGTGTGTTCAGCACTGAAGGTCAGTGTCTGACAATAAGGGAGTTAAAAATTTTCAGAGGTGTGCACAAAGCTGCATGGACCTTGGGGTACTGTCAAGAATAAACCGAGCTTTACTTATAGCCCAGTGCTCAAGGACATGTCCATGAAACGTAAGTAAACCCTGGAAGAAGGGTTAGGGTCAGCTGTGTTTAGGGTAAGGGTTTGGTTTCACTGTGTTTCTTTTTAGGGTCAGGTTTTGCTGTGTTAATGGTTAGCTGTGTTTAGGGTTAGGGTTGTAGCAACTATCAATGTGTAATCCAAAAGCCTACAGATCCAAAATAATAGAAAATCCTAAAAGCAGGGTTAGGGTTCGCTGTGTTTAGAGTAAGAATAAGGTTTTGCTGTGTTTAGGATTAGGGTTAGCTGTGTTTAGGGTAAGGGTTAGGGTAAGGGTTAGCTGTGTTTAGGGTAAGGGTTAGGGTCAGGGTTAGGGTTAGCTGTGTTCAGGGTCAGGGTTAGGGTTAGCTGTGTTCAGGGTTAGGGTTAGGGTTAACTGTGTTTGGGGTTAGGGTTAGAGTTAGGGTTAACTGTGTTTGGGGTTAGGGTTAGGGTTAGGGTTAGGGTTAACTGTTGTCGGGGTTAGGGTTAGGGTTAGCTGTGTTCAGGGTTAGAGTTAGGGTTAACTGTTGTCGGGGTTAGGGTTAGGGTTAGGGTTAGCTGTGTTTGGGGTTAGGGTTAGGGTAGAGCTAACGTAACCTAACTCTTCATTTTATTGATAGACTCTCAAGTTTTAACAGACCACTGCAGAAGAACTGCTGACTGTGGGTTAGCTAAAGGCTAATTAGCCTTTAGCTCGGGCTGTATCACTCTTCCATTTAGCTCTTCTGCCCTTTTACTTTCTGACAGTTAGGCTCCTGTGTCCATCATCACTACAAAATTAACACAGAAATAGTTTCCAGCAGAGAAAAATACATGTCTCTGTGTTTCATCTCTTCTCACTGCTTAACTTCGTCAGCTGGTGTGGTGTTGTCATAGAGACCTAGAAGTGCCGTAAACCAATCCGGTCCTGGACAACCTGAACTGGAAGCTAAGAAGTTGCTATTTATAATAACCCGTAGCCTGTAATATTTGTGCTGATAATCTCATTTTAAAGTGTGGCTCATGATCAGGAATATGTCTAGAAGAAAGACTTTTTCAAGATCACTTTCAAACTCCTCACAGCCTCTTAAAATTATGGATAATAAACAGGCAAATATGTAAAAGTGAAACTGTTTCAGGATCACCTATAAACTCCTCACAGGGCCTTTAAAAGGGCAGATAGATGGTAAGACCAGATAACCACAGCTGGATTAGGATGTAGCCTAGATGTGTGGCTGAAAGAATGCCTCCTCCTAAAGTCTTTCTCTGGCTATGTCCTCAGACTGTTTTGCTTGTATCCTGCTTGCGTCACAAGCAAGGGGCTTGCCGTTGCTATTCCACACAACTGCCATAATAAGTTACTGTAAAACACAACATTTTCCCTGTGAAGTCTTTAGCTTGATTTTTTGAATTAGTAGTCTAGATGGAGACGGTCTTAAAAAAAAAAAAGCTAAGCAGGGCGACTCTATTAAGAGGCAAGAGGGCAGAGTGGATAGAGGGATAAAGAGCAATTTGCTGTTCCCATGGTTTTCTTAACCAACATTTGCATACAGTTTGAATGGGCTGACCTCAGGGCGGGGTTTATGAGGAGGCAGGTTAGATAATACAAACCCCCAACTGCAACGTGCGTAAATTCATAAAGTGTGGCCTTTGATTTCACTCTGTTTGGATATATTACAGTGAATTATTCATTAAAAAAAGGTAAAGACATAAATAGCTGAACAAAAAATAGGTGAGGGGATGACAAAATAAAGAGAAAAGGGTTCAATGAAATGAAGTAATATCAAACAGCTGTAGGACCATTAATATCAACCACAGTGTTTTGAAACTGCGTATTTCAACACATAGCAACTACAATACGTCTGCATATTCCTCTACTCACAAACAATCTGTGTGGCACAATACATGTGGCCTGAGCAGGTATTGTGAAATCCACATCAGCACACTAACTTCTCAGACAGTAATAATATGACTTTCTCATTTTACCTTCTTCAGCTACAGCTCCTCTAAAAAGTTTTCAGAATCGTCACACTCACCACAATGAACCAAATAATCACAGGAGGACAGCGTAAAGTCGACAGGAGACAGGCAACAAACACTTCTGAAGAGTTAAAACAGAAGGAGAGAGATTTCCATCGGTCATACCTGGACCTTTCCACAGAGGCTCATGCTTTGCATCTTCCCTGCAAACACAGAACATATCTTATTAGAAGGAGGGACAGAGGACACACACATACACACACTCTCAAACTTTCATATGTCTGTTCTATATCAGAAAGGGGGCAAACAATCTCTCAGAGCCTCTTCTGAAAGTTATTTATACCCTTTTCAGCATTGGAATACCACCATGTGAATGACTTAAAACACCAAACAGTAATATTTTCCACAACTGTTATTCCTTCTTGTGCACAAGCACCTCAGTGTTTTCATTTCATCATATCATCTTGCTTTGGAGTGTTTACAGTTATTTCTTTAACCCCTTACTGTCTGAAGTAACAATTATAAAAATAGATTGGTTTTACTTTTTTTTGCATTCTGACAGATGTTAGATTAAGTGGAGATTGGAAATTTGAGTTTCATACACAATATTGATAAAACTTATATAATTTAGTGCTGTCAGGCGATTAAAAAAATTTATCTAATTTATTACAGGATTTGTAATTAATTAATCTAATTAATCACATTTTAATCTCATATCTGCTTAAGGTCCCAAAACAAAGATTTTGGATTCTAGGTCATTAAAATTACATTAAAATTACATTAAAAGAGTTTTTAAAAATACAATATATACAAGACATTTTTAGGTACCATGAGGCATAAGGAACACATGAAAAAAGTGTTGTGATTCTATCTTTACAAAATCTACACATTCCTGCACCTTAGAAAAGCTGATTTGAATTTTAGGAAGGTTTTTGCTTCTGTCACATTTTTACTCACTGTGGACTCATATTTCACTGCAATATGATCTTCGATACTTGTGAGGTCAGGAGAACCAGGGCTAAAGGCTAAAAACTGTGAGGAACACTTTATTCAAGTCTTGGATCAAAGAAGAGTGAAGTATTTTCAGTTTTACATGCTCTGAACACACAAACTGTTGCTCATTGGTGCAGAGCAGCCCCAAGCTGAAACATGACACCAGGAAGATGGAGGGAAATTTTCCAAGAATTCTTTAGATTTAAATACAGGACATACATTGATCATTCAGGGCTTGTATAAAGCAGTAAAGAGTTTAGAATTATCTGTTTTTTACAGAATTGAGCTAGAGCAAACGGTTGATTTTCTGCAGAATTTCAAAAGAGGACGTGTGAATTAACGGGATGTTGACGGCAGTCACACAAAAATCACTCTCTTTAAAGCGTGTTGCTGACGTCACATGTGATACATTCAGGGACCGTCGGAAATTTAAGAATCTGACGAGAACACCACTTTTTTTTACAGCTTTTGAGTAGGACAGATGGTTTGCAAATGGCAGGCTTTTAAAAGTAGGTGCGTTTTTGAACCCTCCGTGGGTTTGGAATCCAGATTAATCTGCGTTTATTTTAATAACGCGTTAATTTGTCTCGCTGACGTCACCCGTCTATTTCTGAAACAGAAGATAAAGCACATTGGCTATAGCGTCCATAGTGGTAGTGGCAAGGGCTTCATGTACAGCTATAGGGCACCTGACGGTCATGTGACCCTGAACTGTGCCTCTGATTGGGCGAGCTCAGGATCTTAATATCCTCTGAACTGCCGGGTTAGAAAAAAATTCACCCCCTGTACAGTGGGTACCGATAGTAAAATTAGCGACTCAGACAGGAGACATTTTTTGAACCAGGCTGTAAATAGGTTAATTTCTGCTTTGAAAATGCTTTTTTTTGGCTTAGTGTGTATGTGACTTCCAGTACTTCCGGAGCCAGTCTCAAGTGGACACTCAAGAAACAGCAGGTTTTAGCACTTCCGCATTGTCTCATATTCTTAGACCTGAGGTTGCTGCTTGACCTGACAGGGTATGTCCCATATTAGCGGCAACAGGTATCGAGGGGTTAATTGCTGACTTATGGTAAGCTCTACCACTGTAAGGTTAGGGTTGGATTAAAAAAAAGAAGAAAAATAAGTCTGTTAGCACAGGAGCCATGACACTGTTCTGACACTCACCTTGTGACAGTAGTGGAGAGCCACTTCCTGACATCCGCCAAACTTGGCTTTCCTGAAGATGACATGGTGTAAAAAATTATAACAAGGCTGAAAAACACGAAACTTCTGATATCAAAAATAAGAAGTCAGTCTCTCATTGTCAGGTCAAAATAATGCTTTAATTTTTCACAGTTTTCTTAAAATCTGTTTTATTTGCTCTGATACCTGGAGAATCTTGGTCATGAGAAGACCCAGATAAGTCCATGTTTCCCCATTCGAACCTGGATGCCACAAGATTGGCCCTCTTGGCCACAATTCCCTCCATTGAACAAGCTGTGGAGAGCATTAAAAGCTTTAGAATAACATAAACACACCAGACACACCACAAAAACAGACTCTCACCCATGCAGTGACTGGTATCACATCGTCCTCAGCAGCAGGAGGTCAGTCTGAATGAGGTGAAATTCCTCCAGAGCAACGGAAAGACGGAGCAACACTGGCAGCTGTCCTTATTCAGCTCCTCTGCCACTTCTGTAAACAGGTTAGAGAAATGGTGGGGCATGCAAATGACTCGACTAAACCTCTCAGCCTTACAAGGAAATTCTGTTCTCTGGATGACATACATTGCTTCCTGCTGCACTTTTATCAGTTTGAACATGAACCCTTTTATCAGGAATTGTCCTCCATCTTCCTGTTTTTTATGTATGTACCATTCAGTAAACACTGACACGTCTCTGATACAAGTACAGAAAAATGCTATCTGTTTGAGAGCACCAAGTATTTACTTCATAAAAGGCCACAATCTCCACTCCAGAGCAGACACAAACATTAAAAGGCCGGTGATAGCTCACAGCAAGAACTTAAATGATGAACACTTAAATCTAGCTGGCCTTTAAATTTGAGAGCAGGCTTTTGCAGAAGGCTGGAGCTGATAGGCAAACTTTCAGATAAGCAAAGTGTTCCTCTTTCAGCGGCTTTACTACACAAAGTTCTTTGAGTCCTGATGAGGGGGAGGGAAAGGTACAAAATGCAAATGGAGACAAGGGAAGAAAAAGAGACGTGTAATGTGATGGTGTATGTTTCATTGTTTCCCTCAAAGTTCGGAGCAACATGAGATAATAAAACACTGCTTGTCACAGGTTTCAAGCAACCCAGTCATAAATTTCTGTTTTTATCTAGAAAACACAGCCTACCTCAGCGTGGCTGTAGGGAACTGAACAGGTAGGCGTATATGTACTGCTAATGCAAAAAAATATAAAATAAGAAGGAATGAATTAACTTTTATTTTAAGTTAAACTGTTAGTATGTGTGGATTATAAGTGATTTAAAGCCCAGTGGCAGAATTTAGAGATCTTTAGACAGATGGACCTTTACCAGCTACAAACACTCAAATGATGTGGTTGTGCCAAAATGTTATTGTTGGACACAGGACTCTGTTAATTCAGATACGAACTAGAGGCCAACCTTGATAAATGCCAGTGATATTGTCCCTGCATTAAGAAATAATTATTGGGCTTGTAAAGTGAAAGATTTCTGCCATCAGAGTAAAGAAAAGACCATCTACCATTTACTTGTGCATTTATGACTTAACCCATACCCTATACCCTGTAATACCTTATACCCCCTAAATACAAGTACTCTACCTCAGCTGCTTTTGCTAAACAAAAATAAAAAAAAATTTGGTCTTCAATGTACTGCACCTTACAATGATTTGCACTACTGTCCATGAACATTTTACGTTTTAGCTGTCATGACACTGAACTACCTGCACTGTGTATATGGGTTGTTTTCTTGTTTCTTTTCTATACTCATTTCTTATATTTTCACATTTAACAACTCACAATTTAAAAAAGTCTTTATACTCAAGTGTTTTCTAATACTTACACTTTTAATGATATTTTGTCTATACTGTCAGGTGAGAGGAACAGCAATTTGTTTTTTATGTTTACAATAAAAAAAAAAAAAAAATCTTTATATCTTAATTGTCTTGAATCTTACCACCAGAGGGCGCCAGTCATTTCTGTATGTATAAAACTGCTGAGACTACAGTAACTTACAAGTCATAAAACACCAGATGGTACTTTGAAAACAGGTTTGAGTGGAGAAATTCAAACCTGAGTTTTATGTCCTGTATCCTGTAATACCCAGCATGTGTTATTATTATTATTATTATTATTATTATTATTATTATTATTATTATTATTATTATTATTAATAATAATAATAATAATAATAATAATAATAATAATAATAATAATAATGTTATTTAGCATCTTCAAAACACAATATTTACAACAGAGTGCTTTGCCTAAGGAATGCCTCAACCTTATCCCAGATTCACTTGACTGAATGACAATCACCATCTTCTGGAAAGCCTTTGAATCAGAACTTCCATTGGTCAGTCTTGAAATCCTGCTGTGGGTCTTTTGCTCAGACTTTTTTATAAACAATCTTTATTTTTTCTGGAGTGCAGCAAAGAAACAGCACATGATGTGACATACCTCTGAAATTTAACAAAGGTATTGCTGTAACGACAACACTGCCATCTAGAGACTGCAGAACAAAAAGTCACTCTAACAGCTTTAATTAGGTCACACCCTTAATGAGGGCTTGCATCTTCATCTGAATGCAGATTGTTTTGAAGGGTTAAGTTTTATATTGTGAAGTCATCAGGTTTTTCTATAATTTGTAAACCACAGACATTTTTTTTTCTTAAAAAAAAAAGCATTAACAGGAAAACGTGCAGCCCATCCTCTCTGGCCAAATACTGCTGCAGATTTCACACCCTGTTGCAAAGAAAAGCAAGTACCCAGTCCCTGATCAGCAAACCCAAAGAAAGACCATCACTGTGTTAACTCCTTCAGCAAAGGGCTAATGACTGTACTGATTTTCATTAAGTGGAATAAACTGAAAATTGTGATCTACACCAAGTTTGCTGCACAGAGCTATCAATAAAACTTGTAGATTTTTTTAAAACATTATGTTTTTTACATTTGCAAGTCAAATATTCAGAACAGAAATACTTTAAAGTTTTGAGTCAGGTCTCCGGTCAACAGCTCTAGAAGTTGAACCAAAGGTAGATTACTCTGAAATCTTAAATAATATGACATAATGTGGTGCATTTAAACCCATTTTTGTTCATCATAACCACTGAACATTACTTGGTTTGATCAGTGAAGACAATGTAACACTCCAGAACATCAGGATGAGTGATGAGTTAATGTGTGATGCCTTGTGTTTAAAAATATTTGTATTTCAATAAATAATTGTGACACTTCCCTTTTACAGTTACTGTAACGAGTAATAAAAAGTGAATTGAAGCAAACAGGAACAGAAAGGTGTAATTGTAGGACCTCAAACACTTAATGATACTTTCTCTGTGGTGCAGGCAGGCAGGAAGCAGGATGTGCAGTGTGTGTGTGGTCTGAAGGTGTCTCTGTGTGTCTGTGTGCTGTGGTCCTGCTGATGCTCTCTGGCTCTCTTGGTAAGATCAATTGTTTTCTGTTTGTGTCTTAATTGTTTAAGTGGAAAACTGCAAAAATAGAAATAGCAATGTGTCTGTGTGTGTGTAATGCTTTATCTTTTGATGGAGATGCTTTAAAATTATTTTTTGTTTGTTTGTTAACCTAGATGTGTGTTGTTCCTGTCATTTCAGCAAATATGTTGACGGCCAATGTGTTACTGATTGTTTTCTTTTTCTCTGGTGAGTGTTCATCATTTTTACTCATGGAAGATTTACATTTTGAACTTGAAACAGACTAAACTCAGAGAGAACAGTGAATGTTGAGACTTTCTCCCTGTTTGTCTTTTTTGTTCCTGATCTGTTTCCAGGACAGTTTCCGGGCGCTTTGGCGTGCCTGGTATGGTCAAACCTTTTCCTGACAGTGCCACAGAAGATGGAAGCACTGGGGGGATCTTGTTTACAAATCCCATGTTACTTTTGGGCAAGATATAAAAACGACTTTGATGACAGTAAAACCTTTGGAGTGTGGATTAAACGTGAACGTAATTTTGATCAAAACCCCGTGGTTTTTAACAGCAGTGGGTCAGTTAACACATATCCAATGAAAATGATTGGAAACCTGAATCAGAAAAACTGCACCACTCTTTTTTCACACCTAAACACAACTTATTCGGGTCAGTATCTCTTCAGAGTGGAGAAATGGCCTTTCAAGGAAACAGCTCTTTGTGATCGTCTTCAGCTGACAGTGACAAGTAAGTTACCCTCCATTTTTTAAAGATCAGATCAAAATCTTATTTTGCTAGTTGCAATGTTTGGGCTGTTATTTATTTATTTATTATTTGTTCATTTATTTACTGTAAGTTTTGGTTTTAATTCTTTGTTTTTTGGTTTGACTCCTTTTTTTAATTTAAATACTGTGTAATTTTTATTAATTATTTTAATTTTAATTTTAATTTTATATATATATATATATATATATATATATATATATATATATATATATATATATATATATATATATATATATATATATATATATTTATTTATATATAATGTTTTTATTTTATTCTTTTTTTTTTTTTTTTTTGCCAATTTCTATTCTTTTTACAAATCCTGTGTTTGTTGTGATCCACAGATTTTCCTCCGAGCCCCAGAATAGAGATCTCAGGAGATCTGAAGGAGAACCAGTCTGTCACTGTAACCTGCTCAGCTCTCACTCCTTGTCCACGTTGGCCTCCTAAACTCACCTGGAATCTCCAGAAAGACTCTCACAACCACATGGAGCAAAACACAGATGGAAACTTCACAACTAAAATCCAGGAGAGCATCACTCTGTCAGAGCAACATGATGGATACAACATCAGCTGTTCTGCTGCATATCCTGTGAATGAAGGAGAAGAGGAGAAAACAGCAGAGGAGACAAAGACTCTCAGTGTTTCATGTCAGATAACAAGTGTTTCATGTTGATTGCTGACAGAATATGATGATTTAAGTGATTTTAGATTTTTTGAATTAATGAAGTTTGTCTTTCTTTTTCTTCAGATGCTCCTAAAAACTACTCAGTTTCCATCAGGCCATCAGTATCAGCAGGCACCAAAGTGAACCTGACCTGCTCCAGCAGAGCCAACCCTCTCATCAGCAGCTTCACCTGGTTCAAAATCAGCAACAACAGACCACCCATGACGATATTTAAAGGAGAGTTTGACAGCTTCAATGCAACGGATGGAGGAATTTATCACTGTGTGGTCACAGATGGTCTTGGCTCACAAATATCACCTGAGACGATACTGATTGAAGGTAAATAAAAAAATCATTGATCACAGTCTTGTTAGCTTTTATGTTTGAAATTTTATAGATCTCATGTTCTATTCAAAGAAATTCAGCTTGGTACAAAGTCTTTAGTGGAAAAAACAAAGTGCCAGGAACATTAAAACCAGGTCAGTGAAACCACAGGGTTTTGTGTCAGAGGTTTCATTCGAGTTTACAAACCCCCCTGCATGCATGATAACATATATGAGGTTACCACAAGAACAAAAGCTCAGGGTGTTTCACATGCACGCATCACATGCATGCATGCACAAAGCATCAGGTGACAGTGTTGTTTCTTTCAGATGATCTAAGGGTCACTATCTACATCACAGTGAAGCTCCTGGGGATAGTTATCCTCTTCAGTACATTCTTCATCTTTGAGTGGTGAGAAAAACTGCTCAATGACGTGACTGTTTACAGCTTAGCTATATATATCTCATGTTCTTTACAATGAAACATTTCATTTGGGCTCTTGTTTATTGACTATATCTCCTTTCTTTTAGTTGGTATCGGTCAAGATGCTGCAGGAAACCAGAAAATGAACGCGTGGCTGAAAGACGTGGTCAGTTGGTGAAACTGGTAGATTTCAATTGGTGTAACCAATGTTACTCATAAAAATATCTGATATTGCACAAAAAAAGTTGCTGTGCATACGATTTTAGCAGTCTACTATGCTGTAAAGAATGATATTTAAAATGATTGAAACCAACTCAAACAAAAAGCAAGAAAAAATACACTGACGTCTACAGCACGCTGACTTACTCAGTACAACAAAGTCCATATTATCAAGTTTTGAAATGAAAATTTTTAAATACTTTGAGATGATATTTCATAAAAAAACGTATTTTATCTATACTTGCATAGCATCTAGGAGGGTAAATGATTTGACACTTGTCATGCTTTTGCGGTTACACAATTTGATCATTAAACAGGACTGATTCTTTAATTGGTTAAAAACAGTAGACACGTAATAAAAATATATAAAACAATGAGACAACTATACATTGAAACAACCATCTAACATGTTGTTTTACAAAGTTTTAAGAATATTTTTGATACCAACCCTTATCTGTGAGCCAAGGACTGACCAGCACAGACAAGAGAATAGATCTTGCATTAAGAAATAGTCAAAAGATTTTCAAAATGTATCATCTTCAGCAAGAGTTAAAAAAAGAAAGATTTTCTACAAAGATATTCATGATAAAAGTTGAAGTTCTCGTTTGAAAAAAAAAGAAAGAAAGAAAAAGAAAAAGAAAAAAAACATCAACAGACAGCCAAAGGAGAGAGGATTGCAAAAAATAGAGCACTGACACAACTTTCTGTGTGTCGTTTTTGTTTTCACAGTTCACACTGGAGCTAGAAAATGTAGACAGAGCGACTGAGATTCAAGCACCACGACGAAGAGGAAGATGACGAGTCCACCGTTGATGGATTACTTCTCTTTGAGTGATGTGCCGAATGGAGTTTGTACAGGACGGATAAATGCTGTGCAGAATCGTAACCATACACCTGTGATGATCTGTAATGTAAATGTATTTATTTTTAAAAAAGGAGTGAGACTGACTGTGAACATTCAGACAGTGAAGCAACAGACTGTGGGAAGGATTTCTGATGAACTTCTTGGAGTGAAATTCAAGGGAGAGCCTAAAAGAGGATTATTTTTGTGGGATTTTCTGTTCTAAGACAGTTAAAGGAGGCTTGGACTTGTGTTGGTCAAGAGATTCTTCAAATTTTGTTTAGATCAGGCAAAGGATTTAAAATCAAGAAGCCTCACAACGTCACCTGTAAGAGCACTAGTGGATCTTTGGGTAGAAATCTTCATACTTTGTGCTGACATTGTCTCCTCCTCAACATTCAGACCTGGTCGAGTCCAGAGATCCGTCAGTAGCAGATACACTGAGTGAGAGCTAAAGCTATAAGCTGATGTAGAAAGCCAAAGCATAGAAGAATCACAGATATCAGGCATCCTCTTTCCAAATAGCGTTGTACAGTGAAGTGAAGGAGACACTTCAAGTTTCTCACCAGGTGAGGGTTCAGAGTTTTAGGCCAAGCATGCATTCAGTCTTGGAGTCACATCTGCAGATATTTCAAATGTTTTTTACTTTATGATCAAAATAAAAGAAAACCCTGAACAGGTCTGCATGAATCAAAATGATCAGCTCTTCTACATAAACATTTGCTGGAAGCAAAAAATAAAAACAAAGAAGGCTGATGTCACTGCAATGGCAACCGCTGAAGAAAAACCAAAGTTCAAATTTTCAATCCAACACTGAGAAATTACAGGGGATGAATCAAGTCAGCAGAAGATCTCTCACATGACAATGTAGGACAAAGATGACCAGCATACAGGGAGCAACAATAAGTTTAGGACTTTAAGGTTTAAGGCGTTCTGGTAGATGTAATTTCCTTCTGCCTGAAACTGATGAGTGACACAAGCTGTACTCAAATTATGTGACCTGTTTGATTCAAGGAAACCGCTAAAGAGTCACATTTTCCTCTGTGGGTGAAGCTGCAGCCCAGTGTCCTATCTTCAAACAACGTAACATGACTGTCATAGAAACTTTAAATAAAAACAGTTTCTGTATTAGCGTGTAGAAAAGCACAGATAGGTCTTGTGCACATGAACTGACCCAATGTATGTTGTTAAATGATACTTATCTTTAAATAAACCTTGTTTTGTCTCTCTTTAAGTGTGTGTTTTTGTAGACAGAGCTCATTTCCACCCAATAGACTGGACTCAAGTTTTACAAGTTTTATTTTACATTAAATCAGGCTATAGAGTTAACTGCATTACACTCATCACTTAACAGATCAGTGTTGTAAGACATAATAATACAGGAGTCAACTAAACCATACTGATAATGATCTTCAGTGTAAGTGCAAATACAGAGGAAAACAAGAACTCCTAAAGGATTCTGCCAGCTAAAGAAAGTGTCCAACTTTTTTCCAGTCTCCTCGATTCCAGAGTCCAAAATTTAAAAATCAAACTTCCCCCTCCTCTTTATATCACGCACCCATGAACATTTGAGGGAAAATTGACCCAGGCACACTGACATAAGCTGGGATTTATTTGAAGTATCAAAACCAACATGCTTTGGTAATTCTCTATCGTGATTTGACTTGTGCCAAATGCAACATGGCATCAGCGAACACATTCAAGATGAAGAAGCTGAAAGAAAAATAGATCCTCTGTGCGTGGTTGAGGAGTCGGGGCTTAGTTTGGAGCTCTGGGGCCCTCTTCAGCTCCCCCATGAACCTCATGGAGCATTGTCATCATTGGGCCCTTTTACAGCATCAGTTCACATTCAGGCAAAACAACAGACGACCTCTTTCAAACCTGCACGTTTAATACCTGACCAAAAATAAATGTGCCTAGTCCTACACGTCTACTGTAATCTGTCCGTACCCGTCTATTCTCTTACAGCTGAGTCTGGTCATCTAGAGAGGTATTGATTTACTATAAGCTTCTGAGCAAATACACAGAAAAAAGCCCTTCAGTGCTTCCAAACATGCAGATAGGAATGTTGTGTTGGATCAGAGACATCAGAAATTGAAAGTTTACCTCAATGCTGTGTATTCTCTCTATCATCAATTTAACATTATTTAGCATAATATTTAAAAATTAAAAGCCTCTGGATAATTTACTGTGCCCATTATCAATAGTAACATAAAAAACATAAATAGGACTGGCTCCAGGCCAGATTCAGCAACTGGATTTGTCTCAGAGGAAACAGGATCTGTTTAAAGAGCTCTTTTTGTTTCATCTGAAGCCTCTGGTCTCTGTACTCATAACCACTTGTTTTAACAGAACTCCCTTTTCAAGTCATATTCCCCTTTATAATTTTAAGAAATATTCAAGTCCTCTGCACCTCTTCTCAACTGCATAGTGTATTATATTGTCCAGTTTCCAGCCACAAAATCTGCTTCAGCTAAACTCAAATTCCCCAAGAAGTTAAAGAAACTAAGTCTAGAGTATGTACAAGGCAATTAACACATTTCCATCAAGTCTTTCAACAAACTGTGAGAACTGCGGTCCATTCCTATGCAGAGTGTCAGGCTGTAGAGATGGGTGGTCCGGTTTAAAAAAAACAAAAAAAACTTAAGTATCACTTCGTGGAGAGTCTGTAACATCATCTCTCCAGTAGACACACAGGAGGACTGCTGCAGCAGTGTTTGCTGTTGTGTCACATGGTGGAGAACTTGCTGTGGAGTCAGGAGGAGATGATATGGAAAGCAAAGAGTGTGTAAAATCTTCACATGTTGAAATAAAGAGTCATGACAGAAGATGAGAGCTCAACCCAACCGCCTGCGCTTGGAATGACATGAAGATGATATGTTAGGAAGCTTAGTGTGTGGTCATCGATGCTACGTCCCCGTCCCTCTGGAAGTCTTTATATTGCTCTGCATTGTTTATCTCTTTCCCTCCTAAAACATGGTTAAGGTCAATGTTTACCAACCAAGGCCCCATTTACATGACAACGTTTCATCTGAAAACACTAAAACGCAATGAAAAAAATCTACGTTTACACGGAAACGCCGAGGGACTGAAAACGCTGTATTAAGCATGCCAGGCCTGTAGTCTGCGCTATAACTGTCTTGTCCAAGAGCAGCTTTTGGGAGATCTCCACCGAAGTAGAGTTTAGCCGATCATTTGGTGTACTGGTGAATAACTAAGTGCAAAAGTGGAGCAACAGATGCACATTTTGTATAAAGACAGTGAAGCAGTTTCAGCAGATTTAGCAGCACAAGCACAACAGTGTAGTTCGACATGATCCTAACAACGGGACTGTTGTCCTGTTGTATGTGATGCTAGCGTTTCCACTGAAAACGTCGGCTCACTGTTTACACAGCAACAGTGTCAGCAGCGTTTCAGAAAAATCCCACTCTGGAGGCCGTTTTCAAAAGTTTGCGTTTAAGGTCGGCCAAAACGCTGTTTCCATGTAAACAAGAGGCTGAAACGCAACAAAACTTTAGTGTTTCACCCTGAAACTGTTGTCATGTAAACGGCCCCTAAGTAAGCATCTAGAGCACAGTCTGTCCCACTTCTTCAGGGGGGTCTCTTAAGTCTCTGGGTTGGGTGTGGCTAGAAGTGGCACATTGTCCCTCCTCCTCCTGCCCAGCGGGGGGCGTCTGTACTGCTCCCCGTCCGCTAGCGTCTGTGGCAGCGGCTTCCTCTTGCTCTCTGGCAGCAGCAGGATGGATAGCACGGCAAGCAGAGCCAGAGAGGAGTAAACTACGTGATGCAGGAAGTAACCATAATGGTTCCTGAGGTCCATGAGTGGAGAGCTCAGGCGGCCCACGCAGCCAAGAGCGAGCACTATGCCCACACCAGTCCCTCTGCGAACACACACAGCATCAAGTTAGACCTCAAACATTAGCCAGGATTTCATTTATGTCTCTGTTTAGCCTCAGAGAAAAAGACAATGTGGAGTTTGATTCATTGCATTCCTTAAAAAAAATAGTGTTATTTGTAATTATTTGTGTTTGCTTGATTATTTTTTATTGTTGTAACCATACTTCTTAGCAATAAATCTTTTACTTTTGGAAATTATAAAGTGCCAAATTGCCTTTATGTCTTTACTGTAACTTTAATAATTTAATCTACAAAAACATTAAACAATGGTCAAAGCTGTTAGGTATTGGCTGAAAAGATTTGGCAAATTTTGAAATACACTTATGTTTTGCAGAGTCTGATGAGAAAAGAAACTATTTTGTAAGTTACACTTTACAGCTTGTAAAAGGAATGATTATTTTTCTTAAAGGGACTGTGAGGAGTTTGAAAGTGATCCTGAAAAAGTCTCCCCTCTAGATATATGCCTGATTGTAATCCACACTTCAAAATGAGATTACCAGTGCCAATATTGCTGGTTACATTATTTCAAATTGCTACTTCTCAGCTTCCAGTGTGGGTCAACCAGGACCAGATTGATCCATGACAACATCATGTCAGCTGACAAAGTTTAGTAGTGAGAAAAGATAAAAGATAAAACACAGAGATCTGTTTTTCTCTTCTTCTGAAAACAATTTCCATGATCAATTTTGTAGTGATGGTGGACACTGGAGCCTAACTGTCAGACAGAAAAAGAACAGAAGAGCAGAAGAAAGCTAAACAGGAGAGTGATACAGCCTGGGCTAAAGCTAATTAGCCTTTAGCTCGGGCTGTAGGAGCTGAACTCCAAGACAAAAAAACTGAGAGAAGAGCAGAAGAAAGCTAAACAGGAGAGTAACAGTGCATGAGCCAAAGGCTAACACAGAAGCTAAACTGTTTGTTATAATGTTCATCCCAACCCACAGTCAGCAGTTATTCTGCAGTGGTCTGTTCAAACTTGAGAGTCTATCAATAAAATGAAGAGTGAGGTTACATTAGCTCTGCTTGGTAGATGACTGGCAGGACATAGCTAACCAGGATTCACTAACGTTACACATTATGAACATGTCTTAGAGCACCGGACTTCTAGCTGTTCTAAATATAGACAGCTACTAAACTACATATAAACTGACATTGTTTACTTATTGTCACTTTAAGCTACCTAGACGCCGGAGTGTTGGGCTGCCGATAGCGCTACATATAGCCGGCTATTACAACGTTTGCTTGATGTCACGTTTCAAAGCATAGCACTACATAACTGTATTGATACATACCTTCCTCAGCGCATTGTATCCAATAAAAAGTTGTCTTGAACAAAGAAAATTTGTTTCGATCTGATCACCATTTAATCCCAGAACAAACACACACCTCACTAAAAGTAATTTTGACAGTGTGCGGAGACTCTGGGCCAGAAGGTGGCGAGGGAGTGTAATTACAAAAGATCCTCCTCATAGCATCTGTAAGTATGGATAACCTGCTGTTTTCTAGCTAAAATGTAGCTCCACACAGACTCAATAAAACTCATTATTTTAATTTATATTACTTTCCTCCTTCTCAACATCATAACCTTTTCATGTTCCTCGTTAGTTTACTTTGCTTTAGCTGGCCTGATCTGAAGATAACTTATAAGCTTATTCCATGTCTTTTAAACACTTTCTTTCATACTTCAGAGGAGGAGGTTGTTTTTAATGTTCAATGAGTCTGTAGGTGGTGTATCAGTGTTACCTGATGATGGTGGGCATGATCTCTCCAGTGAAGAGGATGCAGAGGGAGGCGGTGGCCTGAGAGGAGAACAAACCCAGCACTGAGAAGACGGTGATGGCCGTCTCACTGAGATCTGAAGAAGGAGAAGGGACAGCATTAGTAGTTATGGTTACCTGCATTTTTGTGCTTCATTGTTGAGTCTATACTGACTACCTAACACACCTCAGCTATCCTTACTCATATCACCTCAAACTGTGCCTGACTTCTGTCATGAACGGTGGACAAAGAGAGCAGAGAGGAGCCTCTCAGAGGTCTGAGCTGCTGTCCCCTCTGCTTCTGATGCATGATTACAGCACAGCATCTGACACAGTGCTGACTTTGCTGCCACTGCAGTGTCCTACATAAAATAAATAATGTGTTCCTGTCCAACCACAAGGGGGAGACTGAGACTGAGGAAACTGTCTTTTTGAAGCATGCCGAGAGGAGACAAAGGTGAAGTAAGGCATGTAATTTTCCACTCAGTGCCAACCAGTTTGTACCATTCAGTTAAAAAGTGTCACATGTGATTAAACTTTGCCCTTCCATGAAGCTATGTTACTTTAACCCTTAAATAGTTGTTTATCTGAGCTCTAAGTCCACCTCACTGGCAACAGCTTTCTTCATGTGACCCTCTATTCACTCAGTGAAAACAATGTCCTGCCAACAAAAGCCTGCTTACACTCCATGAGTCCCAGAAGGATCAAAGAGGCCAGCCCTGTCATCGTCATGGAGAGGAGCAGGATGCCACGGCGACCACACCTGTCTACAGTCACCCAGAGCAACAGCCAGGCTCCGCCCCCTGCACATACAGACAGCAGGTACGTCCAATAGAAGCTTGGGGCTGTGCCTCTGACGTCACCTCTGAAAGAGCTGTAGCAGTGACTGATGCCGTGAGAGATAAACCTGATGAAGAAAGAGAGATCCATCATCGCTTAACAGGTTTAAATAAAGGGTGAGCTCTGAGCTATGGCACAACAACAACAACAGACCTCTGAATTATAAAGCCTGCCAAAACAGTCCAAACTGATCGCTAACTGAATTGTTGCTGATGTCCAGAGATCAGGAGGACTTACGAGGTGAAGCCCAGAACACAGATGTTCTTCCAGATGTTCTTGCTGTGGAAGAGCTCGGGAAAGGAGAGGCTGGGGCGTGAGGCGGGGTCCGGCTCTGAATCCAGCTCTGCAACAAGGAAACAAGACAAAACACACCTCTCTTTAATGCAATTCAACAAAACCTTGTCAGACATTTTGCTCCTTTAACTGATGTCGTCCTGTCTCTTTGATTTATCAGAGAGGTGAAATAAGCACAAAGTGCAACCAAGTACACAAGTTAAGTCAGTATCCTTACAAAACCAGATGATTGAAAATGAATTTAAATGAAAGAAGTCTGAGTCATGATACTTGTTTTTCAACACAGTTCAATGTTTTGTTACACCCACAGAAGTTTGAAACTTCATATGGTTGATTTGTCTTAGTGATGGTAAAAATAACACATCTGCAAATGACACAAAATGAAAACATTATCTGAGGTGTCTGGTAACCACTGAGACAACAATATAAAACATCTTTACCTTTTAATGGGAACAATTCAGCAGTTCACCAAATCATATGAATGTTTAACACAAATAAAAGCAAGGCAGTGGTTCTTTATTCTACTTAATTAACACACACTTCAAAGTCAGCAACAGAAGTGGTTAAGGGGATTCATAAGTGTCCCTGGCATGTTAGCCCGCCCACCAGAGGAGGCACCAGAAATACTGAACAATAAATGTTTTGGAGCAACATGCGCTGCCATCTTTTTCAGCAGAGACATTTTATATGTCAGGACAGATGCCAAACAACATATTGCACACATTACAACAGCATGGCTCTGTAGTGGAAGAGTCCAGGTGCTAAATCAATCTGCCTGTAAAGCCACATTTCCACCAAGCAGTCTGGTTCGGTTCAGTATGGTTTGGCACGGCTTGGTACAGTTAAGCTTAATCCCTTTTGCGTTTCCACAGCAAACTGTGCCCTCCCGCTAATAAATTCAACAAAGAAGAAAAACGCGACACAGTAAACAAATAGCACAGATGGAAGACATGCAGCATTTCATCCTCTTTGTGATTGGCATGCAGCTCTCTGTTACAAAGTGCAACCACGCTTTGTTTCAGAGAAGTCTGTGTGCCACTAGGAGAAATGCAGCCGCTGTCGGGTGAGTGACAGCAATGACCAATGTGTTGCTCTTTTGACCAATCGACGGTCTGCACTGTTGTTGCTCCACCTTGCAAGAGCGGATCGGTTCAGTCTGGCACCCATACGAAAGGGTCCCAAAAAGTGGGACGGCTCGTCTCGGTTATTTGGGGATCTGTCCCGGGATAAGTCAGTGGAAACGCCACAAAATGTGCGCCTTACTGAGACGAACCGAACCGGTATGCTCGGTGGAAATGCGGCTTAAAGGTACCTTGACATCCATTAAAACATCTGGAGCATCATGACACAAAAATTAACAGACATGAATGGAATAAGAATTGATTAAAAAAGCAAAAATCGGGTCTCCTTGTTTTCCAAATGTTTACAGAGTTGTTAAAAAGGTTATGCAACATCATAAACTACGTGTCCCTGTAACATCTGTTATCAGATTTGAAGTCAGAAGGTTTTTTTAGAGAACAATAAAATTATGCACATTAGCATTCATTTCCTGTGCAATATTTAAGATTAAACACAAAGATCAAAAGACTGGCAACCATCAAAATCTATTTTCGTGATCATTTCCAAAATTTTCAACTTCTAATGGAATCAAGTTTGTATGGATGTCATGGGCCGATGGAGTGAAGTATGCCAGAGTCTCCACGTAAGAATAAGGTTTAGTTAATCCCTTTGTTCGTCTAAAAGTAAGAAGACACTGTATATTTGCACATTACCTGCCTAATCGGCTCATATCTTTTAAGTGCAAGTTAGAGAGAGAACAACCTCATGCAGGAGCTGTGTATTTAATAAATCATGGGTTATAACTGAGCCTCATTACCTGCTCGTGTGTGAAAGAGTACTCATGTCGTGAAATGCATTGTAATAAGTAATCCATAAATAATGCAGGCATCAGGAAATCTAATGTCCATTTAAGCCACAGTGATGCAAAATAAAACAGGAAAACAATCTGCTCTGAAGGAGAGAACCAGAGTCCAAACCCACCCTCACCACACACCTGTGAAGCTTTCGTCGTCTCTCACATCTCTGTTGGAGTTTCTTCTGTCCCTGAAGGAGCTCATGTCTGCAGATCTCTCTGACAGAAGGAGCCAGCGAGGAGACTCTGGAAACACTCCTGGAATTCTGCAGGAGAACAAACATAAAGCACAAATCCAGCTCACTCCTGATCTGACCTTTATTTAACACAAACACTAACACTTCAGGATTAAGACTGTCAGCATGGAAACAGCCAACATGAAGTACAAAGAAGGAGAATTGTTTATTTCCTAATCCAGTTTAATCTTCTTTTCTTATAAAAACCTGCAATCCAACGCCAGTAATCATATTTTAATCTCTGTTAATTTGGTTTTAAAACTCCTTAAGTGGCTAATCTGGTAACTGAGGTCTGAGATGGAGTAGAGCACTCAAACAAAGGAGCTTTAATGCATCATGACATGAGCTAAAAGGCTCAACGTGGCATGGGATTTAAGATCAATATGATCCAACAAAGCTTTCAGCACGTCAGGTGGCATCATGACACTTTGACAAAAGACCGTGAGGGTCCTTTATCTTTTGTTTCTGCAGTTTCCCAGAGTGATGAACAGCATGCATACAACAAAGTCTAAATATGACTAACGACACATGAAAGAGTCTTTAAAACGAGTCAAAATATGAGAAACTAGAGGTAAGATTAAAAAGTTAAACAGGGAAGGGGTAGCCCAAAACAAATAAACATGCAGACCTACACACACAAACACAAACACACACACACACACACACACACACACACACACACACACACACACACACACACACACAAACACACACTCACACACACACACACACACACACACACACACACACTACCCTTACCCATAACAAAGAAACAGTGTAAGTGGGGCAGCACCAGCCCCTAAGAGCCCCCTCCAGGACTGGCAGCCGAGGGCCACGGCCAGCAGCAGCAGCTCTCCAGCAACAGTCATCAGTCCAGCCAGCATTGTGCCCACCAGCCTCAGAGACGGCTCACACAGCTCCAGACCTGATACTCAAACAAAACAAAAAGAATATCAGACACACCTCTGTTATTCACAGTTTAAATCTGCTGAACATCAGTGAATCTGCATCGTTAATGTCGACATATTAACGTGTTAGCCCAGTGTATGAGGAAAACAAAGTCACACAGAACAACTTACAGTATAGGGATGATTATATTCCAATTTAAAACAAAACATTTTGAAACACGAATGCTGAAAACTCACGGGTGATGTACAGAGTGAGATATACTCCTGCGCTTGCTGCCGCCAAACAGAAACGCATTACGATAAAGATGGAGGGATATGGGGAGACACACACCAGCACCCCAAACACCACGGACAAGGTCAGAGAGGTCATCAGAGACTTGAACCGGCCCAGTCTGCAGAGAAACAGAGAATTAAGCCCAATCAAACCAAACCAAAGCAAAAAAAAACTTCAAAAAAGAAAACTTTTCTGTCTTAAGCACTAATACATTAAAACAAAACCTGACTAAGTGTGATAATCATCTTATTTTCAGCTACTTGCAGCATTTTTGTTTCCAATCAGCAGATGAGCTTTGTCACTCCTTTGTGCGTTCCCATGAGACAGAATTAACTCTCTGATCTTAACAAACAGATGCTCTGCTCACTCACTTGTTCAGCAAATTGATGAAGGCTGTTAGCTGATTAACTTTGTGTTATCTCTCCTAAAACTATGCCCCACCCCCTGCATGACTTCAAGCTGAGAGCATAGACTGGCTCCAGTCTGGCAGTTATCTGAGGTGCTCGAGGTTGGCCCATTGCAGATTGCAGTGAAGTGTCCTTATATCATCAAATTGAGCAAAAAGGAAAAAACAAACAGGAGAAAGAAAAAATCTCAGGAGCTGATGGAAGAGGAGATAAGAGACAGGAGAAGTTCACCAATTTATGAGAGAGTGTCTGAGCAAACAGCTAAGCATAACGTTGAAAAGAATTTTGGGTTGACATTATCTATGGTGATGTATACACCTACTCAAGATGCCAAACACTAGAATCAAGTACAAACACTTAGATGTCAAATGTAAAGGGAAACCAACGAGTGGCAGATACATTCAGTCTGATTCATCGTATTCAAAATTTGAGGTACCTCCATCAGGTTGGCGCTTTAGACCATGAAAGTTTGCAAAGAACTAATTTTTCCAATGAAATGACAAAACTCTCAGAATCAAAAGTGAAGGCAAAACTTGAATTCTTAGATTTTCCAAGGATTTTTTTTTACATCTGATCATTCATTTATTGCATTGTCTTTAACTCATTCACTGCCAGCCGTTTTCAAAGCAGAGGGCTTCATACTGCCAGCTGTCAAACATAATTGACGTCTAAAGACGTCAACGTTCGACGTCGAAATGAAGTCTATATACGTCAATGGCAGCGAAAGAGTTGTTTTTTTTTAAATTTAGGAAAATTTTATTTTATTCTACTCTGGAAAAGATTCTGAGACTTTAAATCAATTTCTCAACAAAAAGAGAAAAGGGTCAAAATGGGTGGTTAAGAATTTGGGCCCTCAGGCTGTGCTGTATCAAAAAAAAAACATGACTCTGTAGTGGAAATCACTGCATGGGCTCTAGATCCACTGTCTGTCAACATATCTTATTGTTGTATCCACTAATATCTTTTGAGACCAAGTGGAAAACTGTCCTGTGGTTTGATAAATCAAAAATTGACTCTTTTTTTAACCATTGAAGCCATGTCCTCTGACCCAGTGCAGAGAGAGACAACTTTGCTTTCTGTCAGCACACACTTGAAAAGCCAGCGTCAGTGGTAATGGAGGTACGAAGTGCCCATGGTATGGTAACATACACACGAGGCTGTGACTGTGTTTTGAGGTAGTGAAACTGCAAAATCAGGACATAAGATCACTGAATGAGGAACAAACTGATTTTAATCCTGGATGTCTTCATATAAGAATGAGTTATACTGGGATATGATCAAGTTGTACGTGAGTATTTGCTGGATGAATTCGTATTTTATTGTCACATCATGACAAATCCCAAACAAACTTCTCAAGTCAACCATCGTAAAACTACTAACTACTAAAAGATCTGTTGAGCTCCGGTCACAGTTATAAACTGACACCCCACAAAACTTCCTGCAAGAGACACTTGTGAATGTTTGAGTATGTTTGTGTATGTTAATGCCAGTATGTGGGTGTGAAAATGTGTTGGTATGACTACCTGTCAGCAGCATAACCCAGACCGAGACAACCAGTCAGGACGCCCAGGATGAAGCACACCTCCTCCACTGGGACCAGCCAGTACTGAGCACACACCAGATCCCACTGGACGGACACAAGCAGGAGAAAGAAAGAGTTGTTATCAGCGCAGGTTGGTACAACAATGTAAACATGAGTAACACCTGAAACTGAAACACAGCATCACAAACATTTAGACGTCCGGATATAACCGAGTAGAATAAAGCGATCCATTGTGGTGGATTAATTACTAAAAGATGACGCACAGTCACTGAGTCCCTCTGAGTTTTCAACAAGCTGTTCAGATTTATTTTAAAGGTACATATCCAGTTAAAAGGTCTTCTCTCTATGCTTTTGAACAAGAGAAAATAAGAATGAGTGATTGAACCAACATAAGTCACATAACCCATCCTTGAATGACTCACAGAAATGTGCTGTTGGCAATTTTAATCTCCTTACTCATTCGCTGTGATTCAGTCATCTTTTGTTTTTTGATGTGAAAACACAGGTACTGAAAAAAGACCAAGCATCCAGTTCCTATTTTTGTTTAAGTGTAAAAACTTCCTCTGCATCTGTTAACTGATTAGTAATTATTTGTCCCAGAAAGAGAGCTGCAGTGTAAAGAGATCCCCTGCAGCAGATTGGGAGGCAACCGTAAAAGTAAAACTCAGTTCAGCGCAGTTCTTGGTTTAAAGTCTGGTTTCTTCTGCTTTATTGGGAACCAAAAGAACTTAACACATCGTCTGAAGTGATTATCTCCAGTTAAAGCTTTTAAACCAATTTTTTAAACACTGACATGAAAGTTTTCTTTTCTATAAATGTTAAAAAGAAATAGCACAATGCAGGATCCAAAATTGGCATTGCAAAATGTCATATGTGTGCAGATTTCCAACAGGTAAGTAGATTTCAGAACACTGTTTGCCTCAGTTGGGTCAGGCTGAGCCTCACTAGCCAGTTATCTATTGCCAATCAATTGCATCAGTAAAAATGTGTATTGTATGGCACAATGAGTCATAACCTGGGTGGGTTGTTTGTAGGGCTGGAACAATATGCTACTCTCAAGATTCGATTGTATTACGATTTTTGGGGTGCCGATACAATTTAACTTGTGATTCTTTGTTTTTACAATTTTTGCCATTTTTAGTTTGCTTTTTAACACCAGACCATGTGACAAAATTAAATAATGATAATGTGTACAGACTATATCAGGAGCCGTATTTTCCCATTAATGCACATTGCGTGCGTTGGAAAGAAACATTTCACCCTCTGCTGGAGAAAAGTGGGGGGTTTTTTTCAATACAGTTTATAAACAAAGACTGAAATGAAGAATTTGACTTAACAATTTTTCTCCTACCCCTTGTTGTTTGATAGAGGGGTACAAGCTTATGCTATTTATTTAGTTTATGAATTCTTTGGTGGTTTCTTTGTCCTATAACAGATCAATACTGAGGTACACACAAACAAAACAAATTTCCTTATCATATTCTCAAACAGCTGATCTCTATATGTAACAAACAAAAGGTATCAAAGTGTTATATTTCAGATTTTTTGTATTCCATTTCCACAGCGACTAACTTAACCCCATCATCCACTACCAATGAAAAGTCTAAGGCCTAAAAAAGAGGTACTGCAGTGTTTTTTTTAAATTATTATGTATATGGGTTGCAAGGCGCCACCCTGTTGTCTATGGCTGCCTTTTGCAGCAGCTCTCTTTGTCTGTTTCTTGTATTTTTTTCATCTCTTTTTCGTAATCTTTGTTTTTGGAGTGGATCATTACTTTGTATGGCTCATTTGTTGGTCATGGACACCAAACTTTTTGTGGCTGCAGCAATATTTTACTACTTTTTCTCCTGTGTTTATCTGGAGATCCTACATGTAACCATGGCTGCATTGTTCATATCTGAACTCAGCTATTAGCAGCCTGTAGCATGTCAATGCTAACTGGTGCAAGGCCTGGTGTCTTCCCACAAGGTGAGGAGAAGGAGGTGAGAATGACGTGCTGAGCTAAGAAGTGACGACATGGACCTGTCCTTCCATCCATCGTTATTGGGAACATAAGATCTATCTCCAATAATTTGGACGAGCTAGCTGTGCTAACCCAGCAACAGAGGGAATACCAGAGGGCAGAGTAGCATCATGCTATACAGACATGGCTAACGGAGCTAACATCAGACACCAACGCCACATTGGAAGAGCTTCACCTGCTGTGAGCAGACAGGATCCAGGAGACAGAGATGGAGCATGACTGAAGAAGCTCAGTCCTGGACCCTGTGGAGGTGGAGGCTGGCTGAACTGGAGAATGATGGACAAGCTGTCATCATTTATTTTCTTATGGACATTTTTGCACTTTGTGTGCACTTTCTTACTTCAATTTTGTTTTACTTGTTATAATGATAATAAAGTTATATTCTATTCTATTCTATTCTATTCTATCATTGCGGGTTGTGTATGTGGCAGAATGGTCATAATCAGCAGCATCCACATCAGGAGATATGTTTAAAAAAAGAAAACGTATCCACTCACAGATCTGAGCTTAATCACATTACACCAACCCACTGATTTGCGTTAACAGCTGAGCTCTGCTAATGTAGCTGTCTGCCGGCCACTGAGAGCAAAATGATTTTAATGATTTAGAGAGAAGGAGGCAGAGCAGAGGTCTGGTGATAAAAAGGCCTTGCATAATTGGAGCCCATGCACAGAAACATAAAAGCCTGTCACATAATATTAGCCATTCCTGAAGCTGAGGCGCAGAGCCACAACACTGCATACTCGCAGGGTGAAGGGCAGCTCACGGTGTTCATACGGGTGGAATGTTTTGGACAACAGGAGGACAGGAAACGCAAACAAACTGGATCGTAAACTGGACAAACTGGTCTTTGGAATGAGGCCTTTAGAAAGAACTGAAAGCTGCAGATACTTCCTCGTCATACTTTGATGTGAGATACTAACCCAGAGGACTCCACACACGGATCAAAACGTGCTGAGAGCCACTGTCTGAACGTCACACCAACATTTCTGAGGGTTGACACGTAGAGCTTTTTCATCCCTCCTCCCAAAAGTAATGAAAGAAGGAAAAAGAAGCCAGAGTAATGATGTGTGAATGAGCTCATGGATTCACAGTACAGGAGTGTGGAGTGGAGTTTTCCTCCACTGAAGGGACACAGTGGATATTGATCAGAGCTGATCAGAGGCCTGTGCTTCCTGCTCAGCAGACTGCTGGCTCAGCACGGCAGAAGTGGGAAAAGAAAAATTCCTAATAACAGCAAAATACTCAAGCTGAGCCTCACTAAAGAGCAAAAACCTGTGCATCTGCTTGTGTCTGCATGTCTGAAATGAAGTGAGTGGAGTTTCACAGTGTGTTTATTAAACTGTCCCCGCTAAATAACTCTCTTAGCAGAATTTATGTTCTCTCAGCTTGCTGCAGTGTTGTGGGTGGATTACCAGCAAACTGCCCTCAAGCCGCTGGACTGGAGGGCTGGGTGTGGTTCCCACATCAGTAGGCACAGAAATGAAAGCACATGCATGCCTCAGAGCAGCCAGAGAGGAAAACTGTGAGCACGATCATTCAATGATAGAGTTTCAGCTCTGAAAAGATAACTTTTCCCATCATACATCGTTCTCATATCAATCTGCTGAATTAATGACATTGTTGGTTACACGTCTGATATCATTTACTGCCTCTGCTCTGGAATTATCTGATTGTGAGCAGGAATTCTTCTTTTTCGCTGAGGTTTCTGAGTCTTCAAAATTTATGGCATCTCAGTAATCTTTGGAATGTCTATCATGGCTTGATAAAGTTGACAGTGGGGCAGGTAAAACTCATATTTATGAACAGCTGACTGAGTGTTATCTAACTCTTTGTTCTCAGCCTTTGTGTCCTTTTTCAAAACATGGCACCCTTAATTACCCACAATGCAGCTTGGTGTCTGGCACTTTGGTCATAGATTCTTGAGTGTTATGTGAAAGAACCATCTGGAGAGGGCTACAAAGGTCAGCAACATCACTGTACTCTGACTACAAACCTGCTGGCTCTTTTTTTTTTCATTTAGAAACTTATTGTTTTCCCCTTCACCAGGCTTAAAGCCAGGAGTTAGATTCTGGACTAACTCCTTTAAGGCAGAAAACAGCTTCATATAACTGTCATCACAATTCACAGAACACAGGTTTTTTTGAAAGTTAGGAAATTTTGTACAATGTTGACAAAAACAGGTTGATGGGCAATAATAAGTATTAAAACCTATTATATTATTGAAGTAATGTGAAAAGAAGGTATCAAGAACAAAATTGCATTATTCAATTGAAAATGTAACGTCTTTTAAATTTGATGCCAGCAACATGTTTAAAAAAAATCAAAGGAGCATAATAATCATTGTGCTGCATCACCTCCTCTTTTTACAGCACTCTGTTGCCTCCTTCAAGCAGCATACGAAGATGTGAGGCATCATTTTGCAATGAGAAATAATCCTGACATTCATTTTTAAAAACTGATTATTTACAAGTTTCTTTAATGTGTTTGATAGAAGACTTTTCCAGTTCTAACTGCCCCTAAATTTGCTGATAAGACATGTGTTAAAACCCTTATGATGGATCTGTTGATTTACTCCCCGTCCTGAGGGTGTCCCTGCAGGTTTTTTGAGGCCAGCCTTTGTGCAAAGACATCTGGCCATGTGAGAGGTTGGTAAACATGGCAGACCTTAAAGCACAAACCTCAAAGACGGACAAGATCTGGGCAAAAGCAAGGCCTCATTCAATACATCCAGCATTGTCAACAGTTTTCAAGACAGAAGAAAAATTAACGCAATAGATTTTATTTGAATTTTACTGAACTTAGCAATTAGGCTGAGGAGAGTCAAATTAAATGTACAAATCTCCTGAACCATGTGACCAAGCAGCCCGCAGAGAAATAATCTGAATAACTGTTTAATCTCAGACTGCCCACACCTGAGAAGACATTAGAGTTTGTGTAATCGTCCAGTTCTCCACATGTAAAAAAAAATGGCTTACACTGCCACAGCTCTAATATATGATAATATGTCTTCTTCAGATTTGTTGATAGTGCTGATTTACAACAAGGAACAACTAACTTGAACTCTGCTACAAGCTACTAAGACACAGACAGCTGAGTTAAGTTAGCATCCAAAGCTGTGTGCAGAGGTAAAACCTGCAGCCCAGGGTTTGTTCTGTCAATGCATTATGCATCAGTGTAAAATGATCTGCTGCTCCTTTGTATCAGAACTCAACAGAACTAACATGAAGGGCTGTAACCAGTTTAATATACAACTTAATCAGATATACTTCATGTCCATGCTTTACTGTTCTCAACGCAGTATAGTCAGTGCAATAAATAGATGGAGCAGAACATTATACACATCCGGCCAATAAACTGTGGCTTGCTTGTTTTTGTAGACGTAAAAACGAGCAAGCCACTGTATAAGACCACTATTGCAAATCTTTTATCCACCAATATTGATGTTGAAGTATGAAAATCTATCCTTGGTAAGGAAGAATGATGACAACATAACACTCAAAGGACGTTAGAGGATGATAGTATGAGAATGATTTTACCAAAATGAAACAGAACTTTATCAAGTTTTCTATGAAGTATAAGTGCATCAAACAGGAGACTTGTTTACTAAAATATGACTTTAGGCATCCCCAAAATCTGTGACTCTTTAACAAGGAAAAGTCTCAAAAGGGCAATTACACAGCTTAACGTTAAAAATCAATGAGGCCGCTCAGGAGCCACCAGAAGGACTTCTGTCCAGCTTAAAGGTGCAGGTATGAGCAGCTGTATTTAAATTAGCACCCCGTTGCGAAAAAAGGAAAAGGAAGGCTGCATATTCAGCAAGAATCAAAGAAACCCTCATTTCAGCATTTTAAGGCCTAAAACCCATGCGTAAACTAAAACAGGAAGCCATCACACTAAGGCAGAGACAAAGAAAGAGCTTTAGGACCAAACTTAGAGAGTTCAAGAGGGATGAAGATTTTACCTCTGTTACGATGTTGTTCTTCAGGCCTTCCGTAACGTTGTAGTCCCAGCCGGCCTGGCAGTCCACCACTGCAGACTGGCTGCCATTTAAGTACTGCTTACACTGAGACAAGCCCCCACTGTCCCCTGGCCTCTCTCCCTTTTCCCAGGGTAAGGAGGCATTCAGAACCTCAGGCGACGGTAAAGGCCCTGGCAGGTGACAGTGGTGGGGTGAGGACAGGGTGATGAGGGGGTCTGAGGAAAGCAAGAAGGCCAGGAAGAGGTTCGGCAGGATGGAGAGAGCGATCAGCACCCTCTGCTTCTTCCTGCCCAAAGCCAGCACCATCACTTCCCCTGTGGGTGGCAGTGAGGGTGGGGCGGGCAGGGAGGACGAGGAGGGTGCTGGGGAGGAAGGCACTGGGGAAGATGGAAGGGATGGAGGTGGAGCAGGGCATGGGGAAGGAGAGACCAGAGGGGGAGAGTCTGGGGATGTCATCATGGGGGTGGAAGAGAGCTGTGGTGATTGTGAGAACCAAGCCGGGAGGAAGAAGAGCTCTGTGGGAGAAAAGAAAAGATACCATTTCAGAAAGGCACAGTGGAATACGGAAAGTACACTGTCAGCTGCGAACTTCCAGATTTTAATGTATGTGCTGTGAGAAAGCTTCATTGGCTGAAGTGACAGTATTTCTTTTCTATTAGGCTTTCTACACTCAGTTATAGCTTTACCTGAAATTTAACAACAAATCCTGTTAGCTGTGCAAGCTCATACTGTCTGAGTTCACTTCCTGGATAAGTTATTCAGTTATTCCTAACAGGAAACAGCTATGTATTATTTGGATAGAGGAAAATGATCTGAAAGTTTTCTGTTTTGCTGGATTAAATCCAAATATTGAGCAAAATTAAGACATAAATGTGCTCATTTTAATGGTTTTTAGAACAACTCTTTAGGAATTAAAACATTTAATTAAGTTGTTTCAACAAATATCAAATAGTGGTTTTCATCCCAATAATGTGACGCTTTGCTGGAAACAGTTTTGTTGCAGCATTACAGGCGTGTACAATGAAAATAAAGTGGGAAAATAGAGCACAATAAAATAAAATACATTAGAATAGATTAAATTTTAACAAAATGCCTTTTCAATGTGTACAATTAGCATATGGAGCATACTTGTGGTCTGGGTTGTTGTCATCACATAAAATGGCATCATTGATTTCACATTGTGAACATAAATTGGTCCTTTTCACTCCTTCCTGGAGTTTTATAGACTTTACATTTGATCTACATCTAGAATTATCTTTATTTGGACCAACTATTATTTTATCAGCCTATTGGCAACATAGCAAAAGTAAACCAACGTGTTGTTCACGGCTTTGTCATATCTTTTGTTGTTACCCATTGGATTCACCATGACAGTAAGCAGAGATTCATGTTTCATGTAGCTGTCAGTGCCTCTTCGATTAAAAAAACAAACACAAAGTCTGATCAAAGCTGTGGTGAATAAAGTGAAAGGATGGTTGTTTTTCTGCCCCCTCTCTGTATCACAGGCTGCTCTCTGTGTGATCCCAGTCGAGGGCTGGAATGTGAACAGCCTGTGCTTTCCTCACAGCCTCCTCTGTCGGTGCACATGGTGCTCCCACAGCAGCCCGTGTCGCTGTGTTTTCCTCACACAGGGCCAGGAAGTCTCGCAGAAAAAGGAATCCCACAGGGTTACATAAGAGCTTCTACACGAAAAGGGAGAGGTGCGTGGAGGGAATGTAACATATGGGGTTTGGCTGGCCTCACTGGGAGCGCAAATTCACACAGACAAAAAACAACTTAACAGCAGAGTGAGGAGAATTAATGTTGGGGTATAAAGCAGCTGGGCCAAGGGCTGAAAGGGCTCACACCTGCCCCGGCAAACTGGTCAAAACACACAGCAGCAAACACAACATCTGCCATGATTCAACTCATATTAATCGACTTACCACTTTAAAATGTTTCCGAATATGATCCAGATCCCTACTGCCTGTTGTCTCCTCCAAATACCAAAAACATTGCGAGCCGAGAGGGAGACAGGGTGGAGAGTTTGACCGCAGTCACCGTATCATCTCTACGCTTTGATCCCACTCTGTTTTTTATGTTACATGTCCGTCCTGGTGAAAGGTTGTAGACTCTGATAAACACCACAGCTGCCTTTGACGCGAGCAAGGACACCGTTTCCCCGTTAAAGCCGAGCCCAGCTAACCCTCCGTCATTGGGAACGAGATGATGCTCCACTTCTCTACTACCGTCGCTGCCTTTTAACGCTGCTGTTTAGTCTGAGTTTCTGCCTGCCGACATCGCACGAAATAATTAAATAAGACATTTTATTGTCCGACATCATCTTAAAGGGAAACACGTCGTCGGTCAGCCGGTCAGGGACAAAGAGCGGGTGTGTAGCTGCAATGGGTGAAGCTTGTTTGAGGGGTGAACAGCTCCACCGGCGGCGGCACGTTTCGTTAAAAGTCGGCTGAAACCGTCAAAGCGACGTCCCCTCATCCCACTGCTACCGAAGATCGTCTATAAATGACAGCGTCTCACTTCTGACGGTGTCCCACAGACTTGCGGTTAAGCGATTTCCCTTTTCAATTGTGTTTTGATTTCAGTATAACTATTTCGGCTTAAATCTATTTTATATACATTTTCTTATTTTTGTGTATATGTTTTTCATTTTATCTTTTAATTTTTATGCTCTTGATTATTCGTTCGATCGATTTTTGTTTATATTTCTTTAATCTTCTTGTTTCACATATTATTAACCCGTCCCATTTTCAACTAATGCGCGGTCCTCTTCCACTACTTCCAAAATCCCTTTTCCCCCTTTTGTCTTTATGTTTAATATTCTACTTAGGCAATGATAGCTCATATTTTTGACTCCTGATCTTTGCCGTGTAAATTGTTTATTCCATTTCCACATTGTGAAAAATGTTTAATCCATATGAGAGGGCTTGTTCTTCCAGGATAATGTATGACAAAACATATATTCAGAATCAATCAATTTAGATAAAATAAGTAGATTCTCCCCTCTCTCGACACACGATACCATCAAACCCCTTGACAACAAGAGACATATTCACAACCAGCTCCGGAGTGAGACATCTTACTCATGGTCCTATCTCCATTAATGGTTGAAAAGCTCTTCTCTGCCGCATGGTGGAGCCTCAATCACAGACCATCAAGAAGGTTTGATACACTATTACTTCATTGTTAGGAAATGAAAGACTTGTTTTATTTATTCAATGTATTTAGCTTAAATTAAATGTCATTATTGTATGAGACTCATACAGTAGTCTTTTTCTGTGGTAGTGCTGGCTTAAACTAACACCCAACCATGTGCTTATGGAAAGGTTTAAATACACATTGTAATCTGTTACGGTATGGCCTACTCCGACGTTTAAGAAAAATCACTAATAACACTTTTTAGTGTCAAAAATAAGGTAAGAGGAACAAGTGAAGAGAATGACAGGCTGGTCTTTGGTTCAAATCTTTTCTCTGGTAATGTTTGCTAAGCAACACTTGGTGGCACTAACACTGTTTGCTCTTTGGATAGTGTAGTGGCCAAAGTGGAAGGCCTCAGTTCTGCAGGACAACATTAATCTTGTTAGTCATCAACTATAACCCTTAAGAGCCCCTAACACGGGATGAATTTGTCCTTCTATTCTGTTGCTTGCGATGACACGGCCATAACTCACCATTACACCATCTTTTTATGGTGTTGTGTCATGACTTAGAGTTTTTGTCTGCAAGCCATTGAGGCTGCCACTTCCCCTCCAAATAAAGATAATATCTATAAAATAGCCCACCAACCACAGCAAAATCAAAGCTCTATCCTCTTCAGGTCTGTGTTACAGCATTTGTTAGTTATTAATAAGACAACCAAGCATGCTTCAGAATATCTGATGATATCCAGCTGCACAGTGCAAATAAGTCACATCTTCTGCACAATATAATTTTAAACTCTCTCCACTGTGTATTAGTCTTGTAGACACATGATGAATATGAAACCTTTGGAAATTTCATTTGGCATCACAATATAATGAACCACTACAACTCTGATCAAACCCAGTTTGCCCTCTAATTTTATATACATGAACAAGAATATCAAACTGTTTCATTTATTTTGAGATAACAGACTATACATAGAGACTGACTGATGAATTGATGTTAATTAACTCCTAACAAATACAAAATAATGAGTAAATGCATGAATAAATGAATAAACAAATACGCAAAATCAAATGTTATTGCTTATCCTTACCATTCATTAAAGCTCCAGTGATGACATTTTTAACTGGTTATAACATAAACTTAAACTACTTCTTAAAAAGGCAAACCAATGCAAAATTGTCATAAACCGTACTTTTTGTGGTGCCTCAAACTACAGATTGGAGTTGGTGTCAGGACAATTTGAAACATAGCATTCTTCAGAAAAAAAAAATAAATTCATTACTTTTCATGAAAATGATGTGCAGTTAATGCATTTTACTGATCAAACAAGGAGATTACTTTTTTCATATACATCCCACACAGATGAGGAAGTGATCTGCAGAGATAAACTTGAAGTTCTTCTGTACATACATCAAGCTTGCTTTTCAATTCTAACTAAAGAACTGAGTAATTAAGTTAGATCTGTTTATGGTTCAACTAGTTGCTACCTAATAGAAAAAGATAATATTTTGATCAAGGAAACTTTTCATGAGGGTGATGAGCTTCTTTACTATAAAAGGCAAGGTTACATAATGTTTGGCTACTATTCCTTAAGCAGCATTCATATCATTTTTAGATCCCTCAAAGTTCCCTCATGCCTACTGGATGAAGGCTTTATCATAACAGAAACTACTTTTATCATGATAGAAAATGATTTAAAAAAAATAGTCATAGTAAAATCTGAATCTCTGGGGCCATCTCCACTTTTCATAAATGTCCCAAAGAATGTGTCCTTTGCACTCATCTTGTTGTACAGTGTCAATCCTCCGTAGCATTTGCTGAAATGTCCCTAATGATTGTTTTGTGGCTTGGTTTAAGTACTAAATCACTAGTTTGAAGCACTGAGAGCACTGCAAGCATTAAAATGTGTGTTGGGTAATTGCCATCAGACATGCAGAGAAATCTTACTGAACCAATCAGAAACTGTGAAAACGTCGACATGCCTTCTATTGTTGAAGGGCTCTTATCATCTTTTTACCTTCACCCACACGTTTTCTGAGTTCGATGGGAACCTGGTGCTAAGGTCAGAGCAGAGGCACTGCCTCCATGTGTGTATGTATAACTGTTAGAGCTGAAGAGCTGAAATAAAGGAAGTTAAGACTGGTATGTTTTGAACCAACTTTCTGGCTGTTTATGTGTAAGAAAAGGTGTTCTGAAGACTTAAGTCCAGTTGTTGGTAGGAGACGTTCATTAGTTGGGAACTAAAAAAAATGAGAGCTGTTCTGGGAGGCTGTGTTGGGGTTCTGATGCTGTTGAGTAACTTGGTGAGGATCGGGTGAAACACAGTCTTTCTTCACTCTGCGGAGATGTTGCAGTCCTGGGACCACAAATTGCCCCACAAGTTAGAGTCGGACATTTCAACAGACACGGTCACACAAGAAGCCATTATGCACTGCCCAGTAATACAGTATGAGCACATGATAAAACTGTCCTTGTTATTTGAGGGCTCATTATCAAAAAATTCGTTATAACATTTTAACTAGGACGAAGATGGTTTTACGTTATGAAACAATATGGATGATTCAAACTCTACAACATAGTCTTTCAACAACCTTTGTTTGCCTCTTCAGGTTTAATGCTGCTTTTTCAGTGTTCTTTAATTGTGTGTTTATGTATATATATAAAGGGATATGGGTACTGACAAAACCCCATCACACATTTTCAACTCTATAATGTGTGACTGATTGACTTACTTCAAATAATGTTTTTTTAAGGTATATAAAATCAGTTCAAGGCTGTAAAGTAAACTGGGTATGTGTGTTTTAATCTCCACTCCAACGGGATGACATGTGATTACTTTTAAGCTCTAAAGGATTAACAAACCATGTATTTTAACAGAGTGTGCAGCTTAAAAAAAGTTATTCTTTTTTCTTTTTAATTCAGGTCACATGTTTAATGATTTTTGGCCCAATATACAAGGAGCATTATCAGTTTTTACTGGTCTGATGGTGTTAGTATACATATTTGGCCTGATGTTATAACTATTGTTTTGGGAAATGACAGAAAAAGAAAAAAACCTGTCTGGCTTGATGCCCCCACCGCCTCCTGTCAGTCTCCTATCTCTTTGTCCCTTCACTACCATCACAGCCACAGGAAGGCCCTGGCAGCCCGAAACACTGATACTATCTCTGCGCTCCTCATCTCTGTCCTCTGCTATGTTGAAATCTTGCTCATCCCACAAAGGGAAACCGCTGGTGTACAACGGTCCACGGCATGACGTCCGTTTCTGTGGCTGACTTATGGTAAATAATGTGACAGGTGCACGGCATGTTGCCTGATACAAGACGCAGTGAGAAGAGTGATGCCATGTTGTAAATCAAGAGTTATATCACAACATTTTAATCTGTCTCTCAAAGATGTAGCACATTGCAAGCAAATCCTGCTGGATTTTTATTTATAAAGTCTAAATTAGGAAACCCAGAAGCTACTTCAATAACAAACAGCACACATGTAAAATAAATTACACAAAGAGTTTCTCAACTTTTGCTCTGTTTGTTTTGATCTGTTTCCAGTGTCCTGTCCTTTCTTTGGAAATCTGACACAAGCAACCTTTTCTGTTGTTTAAGGAAGCATCAGACCAGGTGGTGAGAGTATATTTCATGGAAATATAACAACAGCAAATGTTCACATTCTTAATTCAAACGGCATCAAATGACTTTGAGTAATTTATGTTCAATAACAAAAAATGCCATGCATCATACAGAGAGAGAAACTTAGATTTCATTAATCCCCCCCAAACCACAGGTTGTTGTGTAACCTTGTTGGGCAACAACACTTACTATCACAAATGACAGTGACAAGAAGTCTAAGGTGAATGGTTAAGCAACGCAGTAAGATTGAATTGTTCGTCTAATCACTTCTGAGCAAAGGAAAGAAGTGATCTTCTCTTGACGGTTGCTGGCAGGAACATCTCTGTATGTGAACATAATCTCATTAACTTGAAGTTCAGTTGGATTTTTCTTGAACTGAAGTGCATCTTTAGACTAAGTGGGCTTTTATGTGTCTGCAAACTGTTATTTTTTACTTCTTATTGCCGTACATCCACTTTAGATGAAATTGTTTTCTTAGTTTAGCCAGTCTTTTAATTTTAATGTTCATAAATTCACAACATGGTTTTGTTAACTCTCCAGTATCTGCAGACACAGTTCACATAGAGCATAAAATGAATCAAAACATCCCATTCTCTGAACCGTCTGGTGTAAAGAAAGCTCCAGTACTGAAGCCACAGTTTGAAAAACCCATGTCATGAATTTTAAGGACAAGTCCTCATCTCATCTGTCCATGAATTTCTGTCATGGTTTCATATTTTGTTGCAATTATTGAGAAAAAAAACACAAGAGCAAAACAGCATACATTTGCATGTCAGGCTGACTATTAGACCCAAACAATACATTTGATGCCACAGTCAGCTGTACAATAACAATAATAATAAGAGAATAAAGTAAAAACAAGAGGGTGAATTATTCTAAATACTAGACTCCCCAGCTGCTCCTTCCTCAGCTCCATGCAGGTGCCGCTGTGACAGGATGTGTTTAAGAGTGTCCAGCTCCTGTGTCAGCTGGCCTATCCGCATCTGCAGCTTCTGGTTCTCCTCCTGCAGCTGCAGGGCCCTCTGCTGGGTCAGCAGGATCCTCCTGCGAGCTTTATCCCGGCTCTTTCTTACAGCAATGTTGTTTCTCTCGCGTCGCAGGCGGTACTCGTTGCTGTCCTTGCTGATGCTCCTCTTGTTTATCGGAGCCCGTAGAGACGGCAGAAGGAAGGAAGAGAAGTCCTGGAGGTTAGAAACACACAAGCTTGTGTTTAGTGATGAATCTGAAATGCACAAATTGAAATCCATTTTACAGACACATACCTGTTGAGTGCTGGTGTGGCTCTGGTGGTGGTTTGTGCTCCCAGAGCTTGAGGTGTTGCTGATACAGGAAGTTGTGTATGGCAGGTAAGACAGTCCCATTATCTGCTCTGCCACTCTGTCATCACTGCCCCCTCTCACCAGCGTCTGAGACTGGCTGTACTGCATCATGTCCATCTGGGCCAGCTGACTGGTTGAGTCTGCTTGGTTTGCAGTGCTGGGATTCAGGGTTTGGTTGTGAGCCTGGCCTGGATACGAGGTTGCCCACTCCTGGATGACAGAAGACACCCTGGAATCTGACATCTGGAAGCAGAAATTTAAAAGTTAACTTTATGCTCTGATAAAAAATATTTTCTATGCCATGTTTACTTCTATTTAGGTAAAACATCTATTTTTATGTAATGAAAAAATCTTTATAATTTTTTGTCACTGTTCAAAAATTAAAGACTCTCCTGAAAAATCAAATAAATACATTTTTTTTAGGTTATCACAAGTTTACAAGTTTGGTGTTGATGCTTAGATTTCCAAGTTACTAAAGTGTTATATTTGTATCCAAAAAACAAACAAAAAAAAGAAATTATAAAACTCACAAAGGAAATTACTTGACAAGTAAAGACTATGGTAATCAGATTTCAAGCCAAAGCAACCTGACAACAGTGGCAGACATCATCTCTTCAAAAAAAATATATTTGGCCGTATGTTTTTTTTTCTTTTTCTTTATTTATTTTTATTTAAATTGCAACATTGCAAAATGGAATTCCTGGTCACACCCTCTCTATCTGTAACCTGCTTTTTCTCTGAGTCCTCTTTGATCATAAACTTGGAATAGAATTCAAGGTTTGAGCCATTTGTCAGACAATACAAGAAATGTAATTAAATAAAGTAAAAGACATGTCCATGAAAGTAAGCTAGTTAAACAAATTGCAATCAAATAGAAACAAATGGAAAGAAAATATGAGAAAAATGCTTTTACTTTTAATTCTCATTGGAGAAATTTATCAGTAGGCTATTGATTAATTAATATAAACAAGCCACAAATAAAGTTAGAATCTGACTTACCATGACTAAGCTGACCACAAACTGTCAAATCTCAGTCCTCTCACAGTTTGGCTGAAATTGGTGAAAATGGTCCTAAAGACAGAAGTTAGACAGGTGTCCCTCCTATTATCTCAGCATCACTTCCTCTCCTTCTCTCCCCTCCTTTTTGCGCTCCCCCTCAGTCTCACTCTTTCTCATTTTTTTCTCTCGCTCTCACGGTCTCTCTCTTTCTCAAATTAAAAAGAAATCAAACCAGAAAAAAAAAAAAACAGTATTTAAACAGCGCTTTTCCCTCATTGTTGGCTTTCAATTTGGACACTTGCTGCTTCAAAATAACAGAATCACAGATCATTAAGAGCTCTCATGTTGCAACACTTCGACACTGTGCGGAAATCTTTGAGACTTTTATCCCTAAGCGGCCACCGTCCTTTGCTCCAGAATCAAAATGGCTGCTCCTGTGGACAACGTGAGTTGAATATCTCTGAAAATTAAATGTTTTTTGCTTCTTTAACGTGTTTTTTTTTTTATTTAGGATAATACACGCTTTGATTGTGTAACACACGTTTGTGTTTTGAGCAGGAGTTGGTGGAGAGGGATTTACCTAAAGCGGTGAATCTGCTGAAAAGTCTCACTGAGCAGGTAAGAGCTGGGTTACTTTTATGACTGTTTTATCCTGTTTTTTTTCCCCCTGTATGTTTTTATTTTTTATCATCAATATTGTTTTATAATTTGAACTACTTCGCGTTAATCCAACATTATTTTGCTATTCTAAGTTTTGGCTTTTTTGCTATATTCATCAAAACTTTTATCCTGTTTTTTTTGTATTTACTTTATTAATGTCGTTTTTATTTTTCCCGCCAGTTCTCTTGACTTTTTTTTTTTTACTAACTTTTGGTCATCTCTGTTCCTCCTGGTCTCTGTCTATTTTGGTGGGTTTTTGTCTGCCTGGGTTCTCGTCTCTTACTGTTGGGGTTGTTTTTTACGGCTTTGCCTTACGTTTTTGGATTGCACCCCTTGATTAGGTTTTGCAGTTGCACTGTTTGTTGCTGACTTCTTCTTTATATATTTCACTTCAGGACTCTTGTTATTATTTGTAAGCTAATGTTTTAGGTGCTATATGAAGGTTTTATTATCACCACATCTGTAACATTTGTCGTATTTTTGGTCACTAGGTTGCATCGGTATCAAAGCACATCCGTGAGCTGCTTACCAAAGTCAAAGATGGGGCTTTCGAAACTTCCAAGGTGAGAAGAGTCAAGACATATGAGGAACTATCCCAACGCTCAGACCACTGGTTCCACTCCATCCCCTGGCTTTCTTTCCATATCTATGTTTTGAAAATCAAAGAACAAACCAAAAGCATAATTAAACTGTCAATTTAAAGTGCTGTTTTCACCATTTTACCTTTATCTTACCTCAGGGTTTGTCTTTCTTGGATCTACGGTATCACCTGTTGCTCTTCTACCTTCAAGATCTTACTCACCTGATCCGTCTCAAAACTGAGGGGGCAAAAATAAAAGACGATGACGCCTTGAATAGAGTGGTCACAATAAGAACGGTGAGATACTTTAAAGAAAACTCACTAATAATCCTTTGATCTTCATCCAGCTGACCTGGCAGCTTTCTTATCTTTTAGGTCCTGGAGAAGATGCGACCACTTGATCACAAACTTAAGTACCAGATAGATAAACTTGTGCGTACAGCTGTCACAGGCAGTTTGGGTAAGACTGGTTATGAATTGATGCACACCTTAGAGCTGCTAGATTTCCTGACTTCCATGTTTCACATTTCAGTCGTTTTTTGTTTTTTTTCTTTTAGCTGAAAATGACCCGTTGCAACTACGCCCCAATCCTGAGAATCTCATCAGTAAGGTATGGGTCAAATTCCTCTGAAGTTTGGTGTGGTAGCTGGATTTCAGTAACTTTTCACTAAAATTTTGACTGACTTTTTTTGTTTGCTTCCGAAACAGTTGAATGAATCCGACGAGTCTGATAGCGAAGCTGAAACTAAAACTGCCTCAGAGAAGAAAGCAGCCCACTCCAGTGGCAGGAAATATGTGCCACCAAAGATTGCTGCGGTGCATTATGGTAATGTTATATTTCTCAGCTGGCTGTGCACACTACATTGTTTGACATTGTCTTTAAACCATGTCAAAGATAATTTCTATCACTGTAAAGTTAACTATCTATCTGCCATGTGTTTTCCTGGTATAATCAGTTTAAAAAAAACATTAATTTATTCCTTTTTTCTTGCTGCATGACTATCAAGTTAACGTTAAACATCATCACATCCTGCTCTTTACAGATGGAGATATGACCGAAGCAGACAAGAAGAAGGCTCAGGCAGAACGACTGCGGCGGGCCGCTCTCAGAAGTTCTGTGATCCAGGAGCTGAGACAGCAGTACAGTGACGCTCCTGAGGAGATCAGGGAAAGGAGAGACTTCCAGAGTGAGCGGCAGAGTCGTGAGGAGCTACACAGGTAATGTCTTATTTTAGGTGTTAATTATATAGAAACATGAAGACTGACCCTTGAGGGCCTTCATTCAGTGCTAAACAGTGTTAATATTGATAAGAAGAGTTTTTAGAAATGATTTTGTCACATATTCTTTCTTTGCTTTACAGGAAACAATACGAAGAGTCTATGATGGTGCGTCTCAACATGCCAAAACATGTGAAGAACTCCAAAAAGAGAGGCATGATGTCCATGTCTGGTCAGCTGAGCGGTATAACACACTTTGGTGACATCACAGCACTGACAGGCGGTGAGGCTGGACAGGTGAGTGGTTTCTCTTTGAGTCTAGGCTGTTCACTGACCACTGTGAACATCAGAGGTGAATGACAGAAATGGCAAACAGGCTCATTGCTCATCGTAGCTTGTAGCAGAATGTTGTTAAAAAATGTCACATTCATATTTGGCTGCTTATTGTCTCTCCTTATGTGGCACAGGATGGGGAGAACCCTCGGCCCAAGAAAAAGAAGAAACTCATGAAGAAGAAAACCAAAAGAAAAGGTGAGGAAAGAAATCATCTCATTAATTATTAGAAATATAATTAAGCACATTTGATATTAAATGAAAAAATACATGCTCTCTTTTGAAGGCAAAATCAGCCCTAAGTAATCTTCATGTGACTTATCCCTGTCTTCCCTACAGCTTTTCGGAGAGGCAAATAGACCTGAAATGTGAAGTTAAGTGATGCAAGATGAAAAAGTGATAAGAAGATCGGAGGATTTCTCCAGAAGACCATCATCACATCATTTATCTCAAAGTGTTTTTTTAATTGATAAGTCAATGAAATTGCAGTAATGAATTTCAAACTTTATTTTTGACTCTCATGTTTGTATGTTGTTGTGTTTTGCTTGTGTCCATTAGAGGGCAGCGACACCAATTATCACCAGTTAGCACAGGTATAGATTTTCTCTTTCTTTGTATCATGAAAATGCTACAAAAAATTGTTGGATTAAACACTTTCAATGAACTAACTTGCAAAGAAATCAGTTTAGCTCAGTTGGCTTCCTGCAGTCTAGAATTTGCCGCAGAAGAGGACATTGTGTCGATGTGAGGTCTGACCCAGACGGGTGACGTCAGAGACACTTTGTGTTTTATTCAGTCTATGGGTCTGACCGAAGCCTGATGCAGCTGGCTGGGGCCCATGACAGACCGAAATGAATAAGTTCACATCACACTGTCAAATAAAGTGTCAGTCATGATTTAAATGTGTTCGAACTTTGTTCGTGGGGAAAAAGAAATGAACAGCTGAATTTCATAGCAATAACAGAAAATTCTTGAGGACAATTTGCAGGATGGTGAAGGAGGTGTAATGGTTACATGTATTTCCCACAGAAAATACAAATGTGTGATCAAAGCTTGTCTTTATTGATTTTTTTTAATTTATGAACCTGATAACTTACCCAATCAGCCACCCAGAGGACATTTCAGTGTATTTAACAGGTGATATACAGCTACCCAATTAATGTGCGGTTTGGTTAAACTTTATCCAGTGTTGCCTCGAGAGCAGGCGCAAACACCAAAGTTTCAACCTGTGACTCTTGAAATAGTGGTACAGAGGACCATTGACCCCATGGGGGCACTCCGAAAGGTTTATCCCTGAACAGACAAATATGGACCACCTAAAAAAGCTTTTGGATACTTTACTTAGCTGTTAAATCATAACTTTGAGGACGCTGCTCTAGAAACAGTTCAGTAGATTTGATCTAGTCTTGTGTCCTCCCTTGAATTCTGTTCATGAGGTATGAACTTTTACTAGCCCTTAAGTAGAGTTTCTGCTCTATTTTGTAGAACTGATGATGCTTCAGCTTTACAATAGTAGCCCATACATGTTTGTAGTTGTGAGGGATGTTACTGACTTAGCTTTGTTTTTGCATTGAACAGAAAATCCATATGTAGGTGTGAATGAGAATGTGATTAATATCTGTGCTGTGTAATGCTGCGTATACATTTCAAGATGAAAGCTGAGGGCCACATAGAAACAGACCCCAGGCCATAACTATAAACTAGACTGGTTTATAAGTAAACTGCTCACTTGGAAGGTTGTCAAAGTTCATCAACAAACACTTCCACCAACCTTTCACTGCCAATTGCTCAGAGCAGTAAGTTTATGTTTTTGGCTGAATACAGATACATCACTGATCAAGAATCTGTCACAAAAAATATATACACAAACTCATTTTTACACAATGTCTTTATTTTTTTTCCCTAATTACAGACTCATGGGTTAAAAATAAAAATTAAAAAAGCAAAACATTTGTTCAAACCCACTCCCCCTTTTTCAAAAAAGAAAAAAAAGGCTCCACACAAACCCCACACCTGACTTCCCCAGCCCTAAAACAACAGCTCCAGCACACTCCATTTATTAAATTAATAATCAATGCCATTAGCTTGTCTGCCTTCTTCAGACAAGCCCTGACTTCACTGCACGTTATCAGAGAATGAGGGTGCTTTAAGTTCTGCACTGTGCACCCCAAAAAACACTCGTCTCTGGTCCTGCCTCCCCACTCTCACACAAACTCGCCTGCCACTCAGCTATGCTGTCTTCAGCTCTGTATTTAAATTATGTGTTGGGTTGGCTGCCTGTTAAGTGCTGCCTGTACTGCAATGTGTTGTGAAGTATGTGTGTGTAACGGGTGTGTGTATCTGTCTGTGTGTAATTCATCCATGTGTGAGTGAGTTGAGGTGTGACAGGGACTAATAGCATCATCAGCGTTTGCTGTTGTAGTAAATGCCCCCTGCGGCAGGCCTGTGGTCACCCTGCCCCCCTCCCCCGCCCCCCCACACGGACAGGATGGGGTGAGTGTGCATAGCGGGAGCAGAGAGAGAGAGAGACGCTGCAGAGACAGTGGGGGGGGCCGGCGCCACCTGGGGAGGGGTCGTCAGCCTCCACTGGTCCTGAAACCTGAAACGACAAGAAGTGGTCTAATATACAAAGAGAGGAGAGGGGAGGGTAGAGGAGGGGGAGAGACAAAACTGGAGAGACAGGGAGCACAGAGGAGGAAAGGGGAGAAGGGTCGGGGGAATGCGGGGTGCACAAAATAAAAACATCGATGTCTGTCAAAGAAACAAGAAGGAGCCGTGACCATGTCTGAGTCGGTGGGGAAAGGTATGAACAAGCAGGGAGGAGTCGGCAGCACACAGGGAGCCCCGCCCAGAACAAAAAAAGCTTTACATGAACGATCTCACTGAACACTGAGGGTCCGTCACTGCCTCGAGAGCGGTGGACAGAAAAACACGATCCATGGTGTGATGAGCCAAAAAGGAGGGAGGAGGGAGGAGGAGGGGGAGCATGAGGTCTAAAATGCAGGAAGGGTTGGGGTGAGGGAGGGGGCAGAGAACTGCCAACATAGATGGAGTTGGATTGGGTAAGGAGGTAATGGTAGACTAGGAACTTAAAACACAACAACAAATACTCTAGCTATCAGAGGTTTCACATATCTATGGAACATTAGAAAAATGCATACAGTATCTTTTGCTTTTTGCCATTTACCCCACACATTTTTTTCTTGTTTTGGTGGTGGTGGTGGAGGGTGAGTGGGTGGGCTGTGTTGGTGATGGTGTAAAAAACAGGAGGTCACAGCCAGACCAAAGGAGACACATCTGCAGCCTGAGATACCATCATCTTCTCTGAAAGATCCCCGCTCCCACCCCTCAAAACCAGCAAAAAACAAAGAAAGAAATCTGCCACCAAGTTTCTCCGATGGCCAACATATACCTTACCAGGGTCGACCGCATCAACCTCCGCACACGCACGCTCACACACAATCGCACACTGCGGCCAGTCAGTCTCTCTGTCCAGGAGAAGTTTTTTTTTTTTTTTTCCTTTTTTGTCTTTTTTTCTCTCTTCTGGGGTTCTCTTCTTTTATTGTTGGGAGGGGAGGGCTCTTTTCATTGTGTTTTTTTCTGTGTGTTTTTTTCTTTTTTCAAATGGGAACAGATAAGGGAAAAGGGTTGATAGTAAGGGAGTGTTTGGGAGGGAGGGGTGTTTAGTAAGGGGAATACCACGATGTTGTTCGCCCTCGGCCCCTGGAAAAGAGAGAGAAAAAGAGGGTGAGTTTTTTTCTTGTTGGCTTAAGAAGACGGACACCAATTTCCTGGTGTGGTATTATATAGATGTAATGTGAAGGTGTGTGAGAGTGTGTGTGCGTGTGTTGGTTGTGAGTGTTATTGTGTGATTGTGGGTCTGCTGAAATTTCAGTCCAGGGTGTAAACTGAAGGGGAAAGAATATATGTCTATAAATATAGATATAGATATATAGAACACATTGTTGAGGACAGTTCTCTATAGACCAGCTAAGTATGGTGCCTTTGATCTTAAAGGTTGTTGCATTACAACAAATCAATCTGGAAGAATCAGCTGGAGTAGTGCAGTTTTATTGAGAGGATAGTGTCTGATTTCCAAATCTCAGAATAGTGATTGGTGTGTGGGTGTAAGGGGACAGCAAAGGCACTCTCTCTCCCTCTTTCTCTCTCTCTCTGTGTCTCTCTCAGAGAGCCGCCTCTGGGGTCACTGTGGGGAAAAACCTTGAGGACAAACAGCACCACACATAAACCCCCAGCACGACACATTACACAAACATACACACATACAAACACACAAATTGGACAATTTTTGGGTCAGAACTCAGTTGTTATACAATCAAACACTGCCTCACACATACAGAAAAGCCAAGCAACAGCAGACACGGAGCACATCCTCTCACCTTTTCACATCACACCTTGCAGTGGCAACAAATCACAATAAGATCACACTGGGACTGAAACCAGCAGTCGTTTGGCTAGATGTTGAGGTCAGGCTGCAGTAATGAACCCTCGTATCTGGGAGTGAAAGCTGCAGAGGTGAACCTGAGGTGTGCTGTGTGTGATGTGTGAGATGGTGCATGTACATGGCATGGACAAGTTGTACATGTGCACAGAAACAAACAAGCTCATCATCAGTGTGTCTTCTGACTGACTTCAGCGTGTTTCTCTGTGCTGAGCAGGGAAACCATGAGGACAGTGAGGTTAATGGGTGTGATAGAAAAGACTACACTGTGCAGCTGAGTGCCAAGTTTCTTGTGAGCATTAAACATTCTGATTCCTCTGACTGTCTGACAGGAGGCACAGACAACACTTAAATAAATCATAATGTCTGACCCCAGCTTACCAAATACTGAACATATTCAGACCAATGTTTGATTCTGGATCATGGCTCAGCTCTGTGATTGCTCACAGGCTCTTTATGTGTAAACTCACCCTGCAGGAAGCCATGAGACACCAATAGACTACAGATAAATTCCTAACAGTTCAACATGATGTGATCAAGGCCAGCTAAAGTGGAAAAGCTCTCTGCTTTTTGGCATGCTCCTCCTTCTGGGAGATTATCCCATCAACAAAGACTCGAAGATAAAGAAGGTATACAAACTGGAGTTATCAGTATTACCCTTGAAAACGTTTCAATGAATGAGTGCAGACATTACAGTCCATTTCTACTGGCAACAACTAAAACATTTCATGACCTTGGTGCTACAAGTGTCAATCTGAACTGGTGCCAGAAACACATTAACTGTTATTAGCAGTGTTTACAGGCCAACACTTTTTGATATCAATCATATTTTTTTGGTTCTTATTAAAGATTAGTCCACTTTGTATGTTCATTTACTGCAGCTCAGGCCAAATCCCAGTGAGTAAACTGGTAGAGTAAAGGTTTCTTGGTATGTGTGGGAGTGGCTGGGGTAAGTACACAGAGTGATTAGAGATTCTGTCCTTGAGGTTTAGACACTTTCTCACATGAGGGAATAAAAAGACATGTAACCCTTTGCTGTTATACTGAACTGCCTCAATATAATGTTAATTTGTAGCACAGAGACTTGGGACAAAAATCTGCAGTGGTTACAGAAGATAAACTCTACTGAAAATGATTTTAAGGGACTCTGCAACTAGATTAAACCTCTGCTAACACACTTTGGAAGTCCTAATCTAACTCCAAAAATAAATACTGCAGGAACCTTTCAAATGTTTCTTTGAGAAGGATCATGTTTTGAGACACTGCCAGATCAGGAGGTCACAGTTCAAACCAGAATCTCTCAGTTTCATGGCTTTGTGCATGTGTGGGGGGGAGTTGGCGTGTCAAATCAACATGTTTGGCACCACTAGGCCTGTCGCGATAACAAATTTTGCGAGACGATAATTTTCCACAATATTATTGCCGATAAACGATATTATTGTCAATATTATTTTGATTTTTTTTTCAATTTTTTCATTGATGTAATTATGATAAATGGGATAATAAAGTGAGTACACCGTATCAAAAGCAAGAAACTTTAACTTCTTAAGAGTATTTAACTGTCACGAAAAGGTCAGGATCTTTTAAATAAAATAAATTAAACAAAAAATAATAAATTTAACAAACAAGAAAGAGAAAAAAAATACAATGAAAATGAAATGGACTTTCTTTTAGAAAAAATACATGTCAATGAAAATGATTAATACTAATCAAAAACAATAAAACATAGACCCTGTCTCTGAATAAAAAAATGAAACTCCAAAAAAAATTAAAAAACAACAATAAAAACTAAAGCTTAAATAAAAGGGAGTTTATACAGTTCCTGAATTGTTTGTAATATGTACTTTTTCCCCAGTCAATCTGTACTGTTTGTCAAACATTTGAACATTTCTGGCTTTCAACCGTATTGAAGGGCTGCATTTCTTTGGCATTGTAGCCGTCTTTGGGCGCCCACCATTTGGCGCTTTTATTTCTATTTACTTTGCAGACCAAAAGCCTTAGTAAGAGCGGATTGTCAAAGAACAAGGCTCCGCTGTACCTCCCCTTCTTCTTCGTCGCCACTATTTTCAAACAAATGTGACATATCAGCTCCTTGGTGTTCATGAGCTCACACTTTGTTCATTCTGATAAAAAACAAAATATTCCCACACTGGGACTGTGGCAGGCAGCTTAAGAACCGCATCTTTCGTGCCATCACTCATATTAGCATGTGTTTCCTCCTTACCCCTCAGGACGCTCGCTTCAGCTCTCTCCGTGTGTACGCGCGAGCAGCCCCTTCGCAAAAGATGCCAAAGATCGCATTTTTGACAGATGCTCACTCCGCTATAAATCCTATGCACCCCGATGTTAGGAAAGATAGACGTAGTGAGCCATCTTTTCATTCAGCCTCTTTGGTCAAAAGAGAGGAGGAAAACAAACATCCACACACGTGTCAGTTTATCGAGGCTGGCAAACTTACTGAGGATGTTTTTATTTATCGTTTGGTTAATTGATTTATTGATTATCGTGACAGGCCTTGGCACCCAATTCCTGACTTAGTCTAGAAAAAAAAAGAAAAAAGCTTCCAAAGTGGAGTGAATGGTCCGGTTAACATGTTATTGTGTCAACTGAAGGTAATCAGAGACAACTCAATCTGCTCCTCTTTGTAAATCAAGCACAACTTGATCTCTGGGAATATTTTTTCATATAAAAACTGTACACCTGTAGTTGAGTTGCTGAGTATTTTAACCACATTCTTTAAACACAGGGGTTAAGGGATGTGGTGTAGACAAAGACCTGCAAGACTCCACTTCAAAAGGCCACCAGAATCCCAGCACACATGACTGCGGTGATTCCCTGCTCTAGCTGCTTTTAGAAACAGCAGCAATAAGGTGGTTCATCAGATATATCAGCCACAAAATTGCAGCATAGAAAAGCAACGCCACTGATCATCAATAATTTGGTCAAACAGCCAAAACGTGAGGCAGTCATATTACCTGAGGAAACTGCAACAACAGCATCCCAAACCTGAAGGATATAGACTGGGAGCACAAAGTGATGTGCACTGGGTCTGTTAGCCTCTTATGAAAGGTGATATTGGATGCAGCATGCGATGAGCCCCTCAGTCCCACAACTGCTGTTATTTCTGACCTAACTTCTTTGTTTATATCAGTCTCTATAACTTTATTTTCTCTGTTCTGTTATGCACTAGAGCTGAAGATTGTTTTGGCCTCAGAAAAGATCTATTCTCTGCAGACATTTTCTTTACTCCTTTTCTCCACCATCTAATTATGAATGTTTATTTTCCTGCACAGTCTATACGCTCTTCCCAGTATACCGCATCAAAAGCCTCAGATGGAACAAAGTGAGCAGTCTTAGCCCCTCACCAGGAGACCACAGCAGATACCATCTAAACCATTCTATTAAATAAACTCCTGAGCTCTGCTGGTTCTCAATTAAAACTTTATTTTAACGTTGCAAGAACTTTTGCTTTTTATGACAGCAGGTCATGGAGACTGGTTTTGTCATTGTGGGTCCCTCTGGTCTGCCTCGCTCTGTCCTTTGAACATGTGGTGCAGTGCATGCAGGAACATTGGTCTTTCTAGGTGACAGAATGGGGCACCCCGGCATCAGCTCACCTGAAGGCCCGTCCTCTGCCTCTTGGTGGTGTGTAGCCACTGTAGTAGCGTGCGCGTGATGTAAAGCTTCCCCCCCGTGACCGGAACCGAGCCCGTGGAAAGCCGCGGTCTGTGGTGCTGATGCCTGGTCTGTTTGTTCTCTTTGCGCCCACCTGAGAAGCAGGGATTGAAAGTCAAACATTACATGAACAAACAGACAGTTCTTATTTTTTCTTTTGGATTCAAAGCTTATGAAAAAAGCAACTTTCTGTTCATTTCTGGTTCAAGTGGTGTTGCAGCATATTACGATATTTCTTTCATTTAACATTGTGCAGTAGGTTGATGTGCATGTTATCTCATCTTGAATTCACAGTGCATCATTATAAGATTTGAACTTGAGAATAGAGCAGAGTATTAGGGACTTATACCGTATGCACTAGTCTACCTCACACCACTAACTGAAACCCCAAAAGACTTCAAGATTTTTTTTTTCAGCTTGGAAATAAAAGATGCATCATCTTCTACCAGCACTGTTCCCATCACTGTGAACAAATCATTTCAGCTTGCATTAAATAAGCGACCATGAACCAGCTGCACTACAAGTCTGTTCTTCATTTCACTTCTTCTGCCATTGGCCCTCATTAATCAATCCTGCGTGGGAATTGGCGCAGATTTGGGTGTAGAAACGAGCTTACGGCTACGTTCACACGTCATTTGTGAAACGTGAGTACCAGAGCCAATCACAGCGTACGCCTGATCAGGTCTTGATAAACATGGCCTAAATACTCAAGGTTCAGCTGGCTGAACCCACGAAATTTGGGACATGAAGAGATGCATCATAGAAAAAAGAAGACTTCTCAGTGCTGAAAACTTACAACACCATAGCAACCAAGGTAGAAAGAAATGACGCCATGTTGTTTGGCGCCAGAAAAGTGGCATTAAAGAGAGACAGAAAAAACTTGTCTGCAAGGAAATCACTGCATCCTTTAGATGTGACAAACTAAACTAAAGCAGAGTTTTATAGTTTTATCTACATACCCTTCGTTTGGACCTTAATTGATTAATCCATGATGTCTGACTATCAGAAGCCACATTATTATTTATTGTTTCTGTTCAGGTCAAGAAAAGTGGAGGGTTAGTTTCTAGAAATGAGTAACAGCTCTGAAAGAAGCTGCAGACTCCAGCCTGAACCTGTCTCAGACTTAGGAGGGAATGAAGGTCTTACCGGGTCTTTGTCAGTTTCATGCAGAAGTGACGGAGAGACAGACTGACCTGCACTGTGTTGGATGCAGATAGTAAAACATTTTGAATACTGCAAACTAGTTCACCTAAAAACTGATCTGATTAACTGCGTTTGTGGTTGTTTTGGTGTCTTGCCAAGAAGTGTGCCACTCGTGCACAATTACACACAGATAGACTGGAGTTTTATGATTATTTGTACCACGAGACGAGCTGATTGGTTGGGATCCCATGTAGATGAATGTCTTTTGTTATGAAATAGTCCACTTTTACACACACGGGTCACATTTCATGTATGACAATATTGTGAAGATTAAAAATTCCCCTTCACAGTAAATCCTGTAATCACAGCTTCCTCAAAAAATCCAGGCTAAAATGTGATAAAGCATCCTCTGAATGTTCTCTGCAGACTTTATTATGGACATGATAGCCAATTAAAAACTAATAACAGCTTCTCTCTTTTTGTTTCAAAGTAAATCGATAAAGGAAACACACATTTTTGTTATATAGAGAAACCAGCTGACAGCTTGCACTGCTCTTTCATAGTGATGCATTTTATAGCTTGGTAGAAGAGGAGTGAAATGTTGGAAACATTCTTGGTGTCATATCTAACTCAACGATCAAAATATCAATCTAAGAACATCCATTTTTTTCTGTATGAAAATGTTTTGCACTCATATAATCTAATACTTCTCCAATGACAGATTCTCTTCCCTACACAGTGCTGCCCACTGACATGAACCTTGTGTACACAAACCTGGACCTGGCATGGGGGTTGAGCGTACCCTATGTCCCTGTTCAGATTGATAAATGCTGATCCGTGTGTGTATGCCCATGTCCATGCGTGGATGTGGGCATACACCCATTTTTCAGTCGTTAGCACGTTTGATAATTGAGAGCCGTTGTGAAGTGAGCTGCAGCTGAGTGTGCAACGGGTTTTACACTTGACAGCTTTTACTTTCTTGTCGTCTTCTTCTGTAATTTGCATTTTTGAGGCCCAGGGGATACCACAGGGTTTGGCGTGGATTGTCTTTTTCATTATTCACTGAAGACAAAATTCATCTATCCTGCATTCTGCAGGGGTGTTAAACATGCATTATTTCTGTATAACTCTTGTTATCTGTGCTGTTCACAGGAACCCTCTGACCCACTGCAGTACAGCTTTGAAAAAAAGGGATGGCGTAACTGTAATGGATGAAAAGTAATGGCAGATTGAAGCTAGTTTTCACTGCTGTAAAATAAAACATGAATCTGAACACATTTGGTTTAGGATCTCATTAACATGCCTATAGCTAACTTATCAGAGAGCACAATGCTTATTTTAAGATTAGAATTGAAAAAAACAAACATGTTAAATAATAAAAAGGTAGCTTTTCTTTTTACCTTTATCTGCCTGCCTCTGAAAAGAGACTCGTCCAAAGCCATGGCTGTCCTGACAGACTCCTTGTCTGCAAACTCTATGTAGGCAAACCTACAAAGAACCAAAAGTAAGAGACTTAACTCAACTGTGGCTAAAAGGAAACCAACAGCTAAAAGATGAAGAGAAGATGTTAATTAAAAAATGCTTTACTACAGATTTTAGTAAGCTGATGGATAATCACCCTTTGGGATGCCCTGTGTATTTGTCACATAGAATGGTAACTCTGTTTACTGAGCCACAGCCGTGAAAATGAGCCTCCAGCTCTTCTGCCGTGGCGCCATAGTCCACCTGAAGAAAGACACCAAGAAGAGGGACAAATCAGAAAGCATCAGGAAAGAAAGAAAATCTTTTTCAAAGAGTATCATGTTTCTCATCCAAACCGAAGTCCTCTTTATTTTGATAAGGATTTAATTTAACCTCAGCTAAAGATGACTTTACTGACCTGACCTGACCATGAACACACCACAATGTAACTGTGTCACCTTGTTCTGTCAGAGTTAGTAGACTTGAAAAGAATTAGCACTAACTTTGACAACCCTGGAGACAACCCTCTTCACATCTTATTGTGTTAATATTTTCTCTATTTAAAATAAAAGGTTTGTGTCAGAAAGGAACGGGAATGAGATTATCAAGGAAGGGGCATTGAATTCAATAAAGAGCCAAACGGATTCTGGGGAGTTTCGTTTTGGGAAGTTTTCAGTCAACTCTGGGAAAGGCAGATAAATGCTCAAGAGAGTAACTGCTTCATCTTACACATACATCGCTCTTTGATCAATGTATTGATGCAACGCATGGGCCGAACACAAAACACTTAATTCTTGCAAGACTTGAGCTTAAAATGTGGGACAAACGGGCAGGTGTGCTGTCAGAAAAGGGAGTGGCTGTAAACTCAGGACAGAAATAGAAAATGCTGTTATTGGTCCAAGACAAGTCCTGTGGATAATCCACAGCCTGCAATTACTGACACGGGATAGGAATAACAGCTCTGCTCATATGAGGACGTACTCACTTACTGATCATTTGGTTTGATGCTGATTCTGTTAACTGACAACTGAAGATACCTGAAGTATCTGTTGGAGGATTTGTTCTGCTTTCGACTTTACCAATCCATGGGATCTGGGGGGGGGGGGGGTTTGCTGTTGTTTTTTTCTTTTTTGATTGATGGACTGACACCACACAACAGCAAAAAACAACAGACAAAACCAGCCACGTTGTTTCTGTACATGCTTTGGTTGCACTGGGGCAATACATCAACACACATAGAAGAAGTCCTTTTGCTTCAACTCTTACAATGGGTATAAACTTAGGAACATTGTTTATTCTATATAAAGTCCAAGAGGTGAAAGCCATGGCTATCAGACGTTTGGGATATTACTAACTCAAAACAGGTATCAGACTGACTTAAAAATAACACTGTAACACCAAAGTTTACAGAATATCTAATCCTAGTTTGCAGAAGTGTTGATGAACTCTAGACAAAGTAATTCCTTATTTTCTTTAGAAGAGAGTGTAATCTCTTGTCACCTTTTAGACATCAATCATGTTTTCGAAAGGCCTTCCTGCTTTGTTAAACACTGACCCTGTGGTAACAGTGACACAGAATCCCTCAACAAAGACATTTCTAAAGTGGGGACTTTTGCTTCTAGGGGAGAAATCCCTTCTGTCCAGAAACCTGGAATTCAGACCCTGGAGTGCAACAAAATGGGACAGAATATGGTCAAACAGAGCTAAAGTGACAGTTACTCACATTTCCAACATAAATTGACCGTCCATCTGCTTCCATCTTTTCCTCAATGGACATGATGACAGGCCCAACTGAAAAGAGGAGAAAGAACAAATGGTTTGATTGGCAAAATATTTGTTCGCAACATTAAAAGGTGTCATCATGATGGTGGATCAAGGTAGAATCCAACCCCCAACACTCTGACAGACTGATCATGTCTTGAACACTGAACCACAGCCACCCCTCAGGACAGATCTTTGTGACCTTAATACCCACAACAAAGGCAGTTACTTTACACTTTAAACCAGAGAAAATGGTCAGGAATTTGTAGGCTGTTAAATTAGTGATTTCATTTTTATAACAATTCTAAATAAAAGTGCTCAATCCACAACAATCCCTTTTGATGAGTCTGTGTTGTTGTAACCAGTTATTGGTCAAGCTAACGCCCGAAACTACTTCAGCATATTTATTAAAGAGAGATAAATAACGTGGTCAAATACCTGGCGGGGGGCTGAGATTCATCTGTTTCTCCACCTCGTTCTGTAGCTCCTTCAGCTTCTCTGCCTCTTCCTCCATCTCTCTCACCCGCGCCTTGATTGCCTCCAGCTCCTGCAACACAGACACACAACAATCCTTTAAAGCTGTGACGGCACGTCATGAGTCCCTGACACAATATCACAACGAGACATATTCAAAGTGAGATTCTCTTGAGAGTCAGGTACCTTTTAACTCTAGCAGTGAAATGTTATCATGAACATGTTTCAGCTTCACATCCCTTTGCAGCACTGATGACATCTGTCCCTTTAACAAACTGGTGTGGGAACATGGAGATACTCAAGCTTGTGTTACAAGTGATAGCACTGCTCACTCTGGAAGGTCTCAGGTGGTGTTTCTATCCAGGAGGGTTTTCCACCTACCTAGTCTGATTTCATCAGAGAAAGTCCTCTGCTGGATGAAGTGACGCTCATTAAATTGTTTTTTTTCATGAAGTATGTGCCATGGGTTCAAGCAAAGCAAAACAGTTGAAGTATCCGAGGGGACTGAAATAATCATGATCTTCATTTACAAAGACATAAGTCTGTATTTTAGTTTTTTTAAGCTCATCTGAAATTGTGCTGGAACTGTTTTCCCAACAAATACACAATTGAGAAAATTCTGTTAAATCTCATATTTGCTGACAGTTTGCTGGATGACGGTTAAGACACCCCAGAATAAAACACAGGGCAGCACATAGATGGACACCTATATGTTGAGGTGCATTGTAGGTTTGATTAGGGATGGGTACCTTTCACATTTGAAACGATACGGTACTGATGCCCAGTACCTAGCAATCGGTACTAGTACTCTACGGTACCAAGTTTCGGTACTTCTTTGTGTTTATGTGGTAAAAAATATCAATTTGTTTAATAATGAAATTTAATTTTTTCTCAATTTAACACATTTATTTTTCAGTGTATAACCTTTCAATGCTGTGTTCATTTCTAGCATGGAAAATCACCTACTTTTCCCCTCCCTCTCAGTCACAGGATACATTTAGGTACCTAAACATGGTACCTTTTGGTTTTGCGTGAATTAATACCCTGTACTTTTGACAGAATTTGGTCGGTACCTATAAAAGTACCTAATTTGGTACCCATCCCTAGGTTTAATCAAGTATATCCTTCTAAAACCTAAGCATACATTCACATTTAGGTTCTCAAACTATCAACTGATGATTTACAATTTGGGGCAGTTAATGAGACTTTTGCCAAAATCTGATTTCAAATGTTTTTTGAAAACAAGTATTCAAGTGCCAAAGTAGCCATCAGACTAGTGGTCTCATGTCTATCAAGAGGAATGAATTCAATGATTTTCTTTTCAAGCTCTTTTACGTCAGCTCTGAGTTTTCCAGCCCTGTCACATGACTGGAATAGAGGCTGCTGACTGGCCTTCTCTGGCACTTTTTTCTTCTTTCTCCTCTGTATCTTCTCTGGAGTAGGTAGGGGGCTATCACCTGCTCCAAAATCGAAATATGCTTCAGAACATCAAGAACCACAAGCCATGTGATTGGTCTGCTGGGCGGGGTCATTTTGCATGCAATTTACAACCGTCGTACCATATACCTCATCTCCTCTGACGTGCCCCTCAACTTTTCCTTGTAACAGTTTCGGTACAATTTTCTATGTTCCATATGTAACCATGTTCCATGTGGCTTATCTTTAAAGTGGTAAATTACTAACATTACCCGAAGACACTTAAAACAGTTTGATTCACTGAGTCCCTGGTATAACTTGGACTTGAATTAACGGACCAAAAAACAAGATGGGCCTCTCTGTGTGAAGTTGACATGTTCCCATGCATGTGTGGGTTCTCTCTGGGTACTCCAGCATCCTCCCAGTACAAAAACATGCTCATCAGGTTATTTGGTGTTCCTAAAGCGCCCACGTGCATGAAGGGTTGTCTGTCTCTGTGTGTCAGCCCTACGATTGACTGGCAACCAGTCCAGGGTGTACCCCGCCTCTCAGCCCTCCATGAGCCTAAGCAGGATAACTGGTAGAAGACGGATGGACTTAAGCCATACTTGTGCATCTTGCACTTCCAGTTATCATTAATTGTTCATCTACCTCTCCCTAGTTTAATAGTTTGACAGAAGTTTGGGTTTGACTGTGTTTCTCTGTATCCTTTCAAAAATCAACAGGGACATGCTGCTGCTCATGTTGACAGTGCTCACACCCTTCTGTGCAACTTTGAGAGTGTGATAACTGATATTTGGGTAAAGTAAAAACCACAATCAATCTCCCATTTGTGTGAGGCAAAAACCTGTGGAATATTATAATTATCTTTATTAAACATATAGCGATATATCTTTTCAGACATGTCTTGTGTTGACTTTGTGTGTTTGTGCCAGTGCACCAGTAACTGCCCTGTACAGAAGCCTGCCTCTGCAAAAGAGCCAAGCAGATGAACTGTGCTTTAGCATGGTACAGTAGATGTACACTGGCCAAGCAAACTGGACCTTGAGGGCGAAACAAACTTGTGCTGATTGCTGAGTGCAAATGTGTCCTGAACTGCTCATCGCACTTTACACTACATGTCAAATTCACAACACACTTATACAGTGAGAGCAGAGGCTGCGAAGTGAGAAAAATAAAGATACATGGATACATTAAAAAATGTCAAAGAGAAGGCACAAAGAAACTTCAAAAACAAGATCTTGTTTTGAGCATTTCATAAAATGCTGGCTGATGTGAAAACAAATAAATTTTTTATAATAATGTAATAATTTTGGCAGCAATAACATTCTGAATCCAAGAGCTACAAAGAAACACTGAAAATATGTTGGTGCTTAAGATGATCACGTCTGAAGTCAGGGGGAAATATTAAACAAAAAAAGGAACCAATCGAGCAGCTGATGCCACAAGCTAAATATTCTAGTTAATACAGCAATGTCCAAGTCCTCATAGAGGGAGCGGACCCTCCTGACAGTGGTGCACTGCAGTATAGTGGGAGTCATTCCAGCTCTACCCAGGGCTGATGCCTATGCTGACAGGATTTGAAATGTAAAGGCTGTTTGTGCAGCTAGGCTAGTGACATAGACAAGGAATATTGAATCCATTCAGGTCCTCTCTCACAAAATGAAAGGGAAAGTCAACTGTGTCTTAACACACAGCACAAGAGGATAACTGCATCGTTATTATTAGGCCCCTTTTTGAAGATATACAATATGTGTATTACATGAAATGTTGAAGCTGCAACTTAATACTTTGAGCTCCTCTCACAAGATTATTACAAACATCATGCGTGAGTGACACTTTACAATCTTTTGTCGCATATTCAGGGCAGCCCTCCCTTCTCTCACTCTCTCTGCCCTAGCAAAACATTGAAGGATGCGTACCCAGCCCCTCAAATACCGCAGCCCCCTGCCTGTATGCTCAGCTCTCACTGTCCGTCAAACAGTTGCCGTAGAAACATCTTCATTTCATACATGGGCATGCTAGACTTAAGAATATGCACTCATGTGAATGCATTAGGGACTGCGGTTGAACCAACAAACGCTTTCTGAGCATCCAGCAACACTGGAGCAGCCACTCGTATGCCACATCACTGATGGGCGACACCAACCGTCGTCTAAACTAATGTCAAAAGATAGCCAGCTTCGTATGCCATCTCTAGCCTGGCTATGTCGAACTGGGCTAGTCTGATAGCACTCCAGTGTTCTGTCATGGCACTAGCACAGTCACAGTTAGCATGCTAATGGTAGCCTTTAATATCATCGTAAGGTACTCCATCACGTATCTGGTGATAACAGGCGACAGGTCTGCTTATCGTTTAGGCTGCAGTCCATGATGCCGTTGCTTGGGATAAGCTAACGTTAGCCTGCTGGCGCTCGGTCATTTGCATGCTCATGCCGGTGTTCCAGACGCGACAGCCGCCTACTTAACGGTCAATGTAAAAGCAATGAAGGCATCATTACCGTAAGCGGGTCGCCTTCTTAAGCAGGTAGACTCGCGCAGCGGCGGCTAATGGCGGCGGCCTGTCCTACCCTCGCCCCTCACTGTCTCCTGCACCTCCGTCTTGCATTTTTTTTTGCCCCCACTCCCCCCACCGGCTCGTGCTGCTCCCTGGCGCAGAGAAACTGGCACTGCTGTTGCGCCAAGATGGCCGCCGACACCACGCATATCACCACCCCTTTCTACTGCACTGCGTGAACCACAATGGCGGTTATATGGAACCGAGATAGCAGTAACGCAAAAGACATGTGACCCACGATTGTATGACACAAAAACAGCAAATTGCTTGCATACCCTCATCAACGGCTTTGATTTTACCATAACATGTGTCCAAGTGTTGCTGGGGGGTATCACAACTGAAACAATAACCTTCACTTACCGGGTCTTCAATTGCGGCCTCTCCCTCTTCTAATCCCGGTTCTTCGTCACCGACACCCGGGTCTTCCAACTCGGGATGTCCGGGGTCTGAATCTAAAAGAGATTCCTCCGCCAGTCCGTTACCGAACTCCGCCATCGCCCTGTTCCAACTGTACCGACTTGCCTCGTGGCCAAACCAACGTTGCAGGCCCTTACTCACACACAAGGGGGTAGAGTGAGTGGGGCGGCGAAAAGAAAAAACGGCGGAAAACGCCGCTTAGTAAAGTTAAAATGGTGATTAAATGGTACCTACAGTTTCAGACACAACTCAAGCAAAATACCGCGACTGACAATGACTACTAAAAATTCGCTTCTTCAACGCAAGGGTCCAGAACTTCGACAGAGTACCTAGTTTATTTACTTAAATATGTGTATAAAAAGGCGAGGAGTACGCGAGAGCGCCAGCGTCCCTCGGTTCAGAAATGGAAGCTAGGGGCGGAGTCATGTAACACTGCAGGCGTAAAACTCTCAATCCTATTCGTCAACGAGTGATTCTAGACAACCCCCCTAGACATTTGCTTCGTTCCTATTGGACAATAGTGCTCGACTTTCCGGTTCTCAAAAGTGAGCTTGCCATTGATTGGATTACATCCCTGCCGCTCATCTGACCGTCGTTAGTACACGGGCAGAGCCGACTGTTCAGTAAATGAATTCCATGCACATCCCAGTGTCATGTACATTTTTCTCAAGTGTGACCTCACTCACCTTTGTTCAAAAATCCCCCCAGGTGAAACTTTTCTGAGTAGTTAAAATGTTTTAAATAGATATAATTCACACAATAAAATATATAAACACGGATACGCGTTGTTCAACTGATTTTATTTCTTTTTTTGTATATCAAAGAAAGCATAATGGAGACCAAACACAAAAGGCAAGTACAAGTCAGGAGAAAAAAAGCTTAATTAAAAGTCTAACAATTCATAACCACATTGCCACTATTATTGTTCAATTTTTAGAGGGTTACCATACTGTTTTTGAGCAAGTGGTGGCATTTAAAACCATTATGGATCAATAATAATAACAGTGATGAGTAGTAACGATAAATTGTATAAGTAGTAGTACTATAATAACAAGAGTGATAATCAAAGTGACAATGAAACATACAGGAATAAAAAGCAGATCTCCAAAAAAAACCTAGCTTGTTTGGACAGTGCAACACCATGTCTGTGTGTGTGCGTGTGTATAATCCCAGTCTTGAAGTCAGAGCACTCCAGTCCTTGCTTTACACATAAGATACAGTTTCCAACAGGAGTAAAAAATTATTACTCATGAAAGGACATTGTTTCCCTTCTTGTTTCAAAAACCCTACCAAGTGTCTCTCTAGCTGTGTAGATGGCTGTGTTCATTTGAAATGTCTGTAGCTTGTGCAAAATTGTGGACTAGTGCAAGTGTCAAGCCGTGGGTTGTCCTACAGTTTGCATTTACAAACACCTCTCCCGCTCTCTGTCGACCTCAAGATTGCTTTTTGGTTTTTGAATGACAGAAAGCAAAGGGAGGATTACTTTGGAATATCAGTTATTTTATATATTTCTTTACAAAAGTTCACGTTTTAGTTTTGCATTTAGTTAAAACTATTGTAACATTAATATACAACTTAAATTGAAGGAATACATCTTTAGTACGTAATGTGTCCTTCAACACAGCACCATCTTACTAGCTCTCAGTCAAAACATTAATGTTTCCCAATTTGCTGCCAAGATCTGAGTATTCATTAGTCTCTTAAGGATGCAAGTAATACCCAACTTTCTCCCTTGTCATGGTTTCCAAATGATATTTCTTATTTCACAGCACATACATTACTTTAATAAGTAACTCTGTATCAAAACCTAACAAAGAGGGGGAAAGTACAGAAAAAAGCCTATTTCAAGCTTTGTTCTCTTATTATTATTCCAGGAGACTTGGCGTTTGACCGAAATAAAATCATCACACCAGTTTTAATTGCTTACATTGCCATTTATATAAATACTGATGTCAATATAACTTTATTTTACTTCTGTGTTATGCACAGTATTTATGGGAAAGAAGATTATATTTATGAAATACATCTGACCCTCAGTGCAAGATGAGGATAAAATTCATTCACCAACATCACCAGGTATTTCCCAGCTTTAAATTATTGACCTGAAGGTGTTTCTTCTTAAGGCGGTCATACTGTATCTTACACACCAACAATAGGCAATAAACATCTGTTAAACCCCAACTTGTTTGAAGAGCTGCATTTCAAAATGAGATATACGCGGCATGAGGGGAAAGATAAATCCACAGGATCAAAAACATTAGTTGTGAAAACAAGATAGTTGTTATGGTCCTTGGCCAGGGAAATGGAGATAACCTTACAGGCAAGATTTTCTAAATTGTAGACAGAGTGTAACATTCAAATATTTCCCCTATTATGGATATAGAAACATTTTGGAACAGAGCTCTTCTATACTTTTATACCCAGGCCTCATTTTTGCACATTATTATGCTCACATTAAAAGCATGTCCCATTACACCAGCAAAATCAATGTATTTCAGGTGATTTATATTAAGGCATCCAACATGCATGAATGTATCTTTTCATAAAAAGACACTTGCAATAGAATGCTTAAAAACATTTCAAACAAAGTAAAATATGTCAAAGTGCAGTATGCCAAGACTCTGATTTCTTCAGCCTCTCTTTTTGCCCTGTATTTTTGGATTGTCATGAAAATTATCAACATCTAATTGGGGACAAGTTAACAGCCCTGTTCTCTCAAAAGTACCTCTATATACCCCTTATGAGTGAATACCGCACTCTTCAGATCGCACTGCTGTAGTAAAGTAAAAAAAAAAAAAGTGACAGTTCATCCTTTTCCCCATGATTCAGTCCAGTCAAACCATTTCAAAGCATTCTCTCCCTAAAAGTGAGTAGGCATGAGAAAAAAAATCCACAGGAGCAACCGGGAGTCCGTAATGCAAATATTTCACGTTATTATCCCAAAAAGTGTTTCCAGGCCTGCCTTCAAATGGCCATTTCCAGAGAGGACACACCAATGCGTAGGACAGTTCAAGCATGGCAAGTTAAATGCCTTTACAAATTATAGGAAGGTCACTGAAGTAAGGTAATATATAACCACAGGCTTAGGACCAGAACAGTTTGGTTAAAGTGTGTGGGGATTGAGGGAGACAAAAGATGTGTTCATCACTTTTCAAACTGCAGCTGGAAAAGTGTAAGCAGCATGGAAACAGTCTGCTGTTGTATCAGATTCCAGATGAGGTTTAGAGACTAACGCATTTTGAGTCAGTGAAGGTCTAACAAGGGGCAGCGGATGCAAGAGGAGCCAATTCAAAAACTAAAGAAATTAGTTTCTGAGGGTTAGTGCTCATATTTATTAAAATCAAAGGAGCCCAAATGGGTCCAAAAAAAGTCAGTGTGCAGACCAAAGCTGATCTGAGTCTCTAACTGCTGCTGGTAGCTGATGGTGGCGGTGACTCAATCACCAGCTCCCCTACAGAACCAGAACCAGTACCTGTTACTGGAGATTGAGAGACCTGTAAGCCCGGCATTACACTGCCAGATCCTCCATTACTGGTTCCATTCTTGTTGACAAGAGTCGTTGGTTGGCCAAAATTTGTCGTTCTCAAGGTTGCCAGGTGACGTGGAGAGAAGACGTGGGCCCTTGCTGCAGCTCGAGATTCAAAGGAGACATTGCAGGCATCACAGCGACCTGTCAGAGTCTCCTTCGGCTCTGTCTGGCCTGCAACTGGAGAAGCTGGAGGTTCATTAACTGTCAGTTGAACTGGTTTTGGCAGGATGGGCCGATTGGCTTTGAGAGCGTTGTACTGCAGGTAACTTCCTGAGCTCAGGTCCACTTTACCACCAGACAGAGGGGACTGAGAAAATGTAGATGAAGGAATAGAGAAGTAGAGAAAGGAATAACTTAAACACATTTCCATTGGTGACAAAGTTTGGTAACAGACTAAACCGAACTTCTACTGTTCAAGTTTTGTATGGAATTTCTGTGCATACAATTTAACCACTCCTTTTGGCTGTTATTTATTATTTCAAGACAGGAAAATTTTCTCAAAAATTAAGTATTGCTGTAAAAGGATTTTTTAATTTTGATTAATCACAGATATTCAAAATGTAACTGCTATTTAATACATATTAGTTCAATGTTGGAAAAAAATAACTTTTTAAGAATTGTTTTAAAAGGATATCACTGTTTTATGTAGGGAAATATGCAGGGGTTGACGTATAAAATATCCAATAAGGATCAATATGGACATCCATAGGTCTCAAATATTGCAAAAGCATTTGAACTTTTCAGAAATTCCATTGTGTGCCTATTTCACAGAGGCCCTTCACGGGTGAAACCACTGTAACTGTCACAGTAAGGCTAACATTTACATGCCAATTTGAGAAAGACCCTATTTGAATCCCATTTAACAGAAAGTGCATTTTACTTTTGTTGCCAAATGCACCATCTGGGAGTTTTTCCAACTAAAGTATACAATTTAAAAGCACAGCAGTGTTGTTATTTCCAATCATGGCAGCAAAAGCGAAAGAACAAAAAGCAGGCATGGAATTAAAAACATCAACATGTTACTGTCAGACCTTACTAACAACATAACTGATACATTTAGCTGTCAGACGTGGTTGCTTTTTTTCTTTTCAGTTTTTACTATTGTAAAGCAATAGTATACTTTACTCCTAGTTTGGGAATAACAGTGTTTAGAGAACACTGTTCCATTTCAATGGAGCAATATATGACATTTGAAAAATACCAGAACCCATCAGATATAAGGGCAAGGTAGTAGTATTCGCCACAAGAAAAATAAACTTCCTTATTCTCAGTAGCTATTTTGCTTTAATGTTATTAGTTTGTTTTACAAGAATAGATTTTTGGACCATCTTTACATATATTGTAAAAGAAGTCTTAACCCACTTACAATTTTTTCTTGCTGCAGCCTCCAGCGCTTTTCCTTGGCCCTGGTGTTTTGGAACCAGATCTGCACCACCCTGAGTGGCAGGCAGAGCTCAGTGCAAATTGCCTCACACTCCATGGCATTGGGATGGGCACAGGTTTCATAACAGGACTGCAGAATGGAGAGCTGTAGACAGGACAGGTGTGTTCGTGGTCTACGGCTTGCTGAATTGGGTAGAAAGCTGCTATCCGATGGGCTTGATTTAGAAACGACTGGGGTGGGGGGGATGGCCACTTTGGCAGAACATGGGGTATTTGGGCTGACTGGTGCAATGCTTGGGGTGGGCGGAGGAGGGATGGTACGGGGAGGCGTGTGGGTGGGAAGAGACAACTGTTCTCTTGAAATAGTGTTGATTTTAATGGGAACTTTGGAGGTCCAGTAGTTAAGCCCATTCTGTTTTTGTGTTACCACATTTGTTGCATTGGACCTATTGTTGATGGGTGTTGTGGGCAGTTTGGGAACCATGCGGTTAGTGGTTCCTGGTCCAGAACTAACCTCATCTGAATTGTCTTTTTCCTCATCAGTTTTCTCCTCCTCACTCTCCTCTTCTAGCTTTCTCTTCTGAACAGGTCTTGGTGCAATAGGGATTGGATCCTTCGGCGGTGCTACGAGGACAGGGGGGGTGACTTTTGGTGCAACTTTGACCATTGTGGCATTGCTGGTAGTTTCCAGTGTGGTCTTTGGCACTGCACAAGCACTGCTGGTTACTGGTGAGACTGTTGTAGAAGACACAATCTCCTTGGGCTTAATGGGAACTGGGGCGATTTTTTTCAGAACAGCAGGTTTGCCCAGCTCCTTTGCAGGCTCCCTGTCAGTCTTGATGAGTGTGCGCACAATTGGGGCAGTTGTGATGCAACCAGTATTATTTTGTGACTTGTTTGAGAAGATTGGTTTGGAAAGAGGCCAGGTGAATTTGATCAGAGGTTTTCCAACCGCTGCCAAGGTCCCGTCACTAATGAATCTAACCTCCCCTTTCCGTTCCCTTGCCCTCATGTTCTGGAACCATATCTGAACCACTTTCTTTGGAAGGTGGACCCACTCTGAAATCTGTTCAAATTCATGTTTCCCAGGATTTGGGTCTTTGAAATAGCAGCCATATAGAATGTCAAGTTGCTCTGCTTGAATGATGGTTCTTGAACGCCGCATGTCCCTATACCTTTTTCCTTTGGACTTCCTCTGCTGTTGTTCCTGCTCCTTTTCCTTTTCTCGCTCTTTTTCCGACAGGGTGGTGTTTACTTTTTCTGCTGCTCTCATGTAAATACTGGACTTTGTCAAGTTGTTGCAGTTGACCAGACTCATACTGCTGTTACAAACGGGTACAGCATTAGCAGACTCAGGCTTCACCTGGACTACCACCAGACCTTTGGATGTGGGCCTCAGGCCAAGCCCATCAAGTAACTGTCCCTTCTGTGTAGCAATTCTATCAGCCAAAGATGTGGAGGAGGAAGCATATTTTGAGTTGTTTTTCCCTATGCTGAGATCCAGAGCGGACTCGCAGTCACCACCATTAGACAGGAAGTGGGAAGTTTGGTTGTTGGAGGAGAGGGACTGTGAAAGAAGAGAACTGGAGAAGCGTGTAATAGTTGGAGGGTTTGGGAAGACCGGTACCTTGCTCCCATCCCCTACCACTGAAGGACTCAGTGAAAAGACATAGGGGCTGAGGAATTGTGTTGAAAAGGGGGCAAGCGACAAGGGAAGTGAGTGGATAGCACCGGTTGGGATTTCAGGGTGGGAGAGTGAATTTGGAGGGTCCCCTTGGGCCTCCAACTCTAGATCCACATCCGGGTCCTGTCTTTCCTTCTTAACCTCCACCTCATCATGCTCGAACTCCCCTTTCCGCTTCTTCCTCTGAGACCTCTGTTCCCCTGCTCCATCCTCATCCTCATATTCATCTTCTGCATCAGAGAGAAACACAGTTGTAGAGCGCAAGACCTTTCCTCCAGCCAGTCCCTTATCCCCATGGACCTCCCACTGTGCTTCATCTTTAACTGGGCTCCCAGGATCCTCTTTTGTTGACCCATTATGCGTCTCCTCATCAGACACAATAACAGAGGTGTATACCTCATTTTCAGAGTCTGACGTGAGGCATGAATCTGCCTGCCCCTCCCTTCCCAGATAACGCTGTCTGTATTTCCTTCTACTTGACAAGTCTATTGCCTGACTACCTGATGCTTCAGCATCATCCTCACCTTCTGCTATAACCAGTGATCTTTCTTCATCATCATAGTCATTGTCAGAACTTTGGCCATGCTTTGTAAGTCCTGCCAAGCCATGCATGTGTCCCATTTCTGTCTCTCTCTGTTTCCTCTTTGCATGTCGGGCGTGGCTTAACCACTTGCGTACCTCTACCTCTGACAGACCAACCTCTCTCCCAAGTGCCTCACAGTCTTCATGAGGAGGACTTGCAGCATCAGCCTCACTACGTGACTCAAAGAATGCCCAAAGAACTTCCATCTGGAACTCAGACATCACTGGAAGGTCTGGATACATGGATCCCTTTGTATAACAATGGGGTCGGGTTTGGTTGTTGGTTAAGGCATTCACACTCTGACTTGCTTTTGGGGTACCAAGAGAACCACAGGGACTAGAGCTAGACTGAGACTTCTGAGGAGTAGAATCAGGGCTAAGTGTAAGGTTTATATGTACAGGACTGAGGCTTGAGTTACTGGGCACTGATGCTGAAGGCGAGAGGTTCTTGTTGCGGTTCTCTGTATCCCCTGGGGAGAGACTGGGGCAAGTTGCTTTATCACCTTCCAGGTCTGACTGATTAGTCAAGCTTTCTCCATCTGTTGTGCTTTCTCTCTGTGCCTTCTCATTGTCTTCATCATTCTCAACCTTCAATTTTCTCTCTATATGAGGACACTGATCAGATTCTTTACTGCACTGTCTGTCCTTGACTTGATCTGATCCCTTCTCTTTAACTGCTTCAACATCATCCTTGTTTTCTTGTTCTTTCTCAACTTTTGATGTCTCTTTTTGCCCTTCAAGGCAGACCTGTATGTTTGTTGAGACTCCTGCTGATGGCCACTGGTTCTGTAAGCTGTTAAGTCTTTGGGCTAGGAGAGCTTGCTGGGCTGTACTGAGACCTACAAATGGCACACACTGGGTAAGGAGCTGGCCTTGCTGGTTTTCTTGATGTTGCTGGGTTTGGGCTTGTAGCCCATTCAAGATCAAGGGCATGACCATTTGAGGTTGAGGCACAAGCTGAGGCACGGTGGTACCAGGAGCAGCACCAGCCGCAAAGAGGGAAGGGAGGAGGGAGTGTGAAAGGGTACTGGGGCTAGAAGTGAGAAGGGTTAGAAAAGCTGAAACCGCCTGAGCAGAGGCCACAGGGGAGGTAAGTAGGGGCGGTATCACCTGGGAAGTAGGGATATGCTCTCCGTCTTTTGTAGCAGTCACCATCAACGTCCCAGGAACAGAACAACTACTGGTGGTGACTAGTTGACTGTTTCCACTTCCAGATGTGCTCACTACCGAGTTTGGAGCACTGGAGGTGGTAACTCCCAAACTAGTAGTAGCCATTGCACTGTTTGCAGCTTGTGCAACAATTCCAGCACTTCTGCTGCGTGACTGGTGGAGGACAGATTTCATATGGCTCTCAAGAGTGATGGCATGATTGTAAGAGACTCGACATACAGCACACTGGTAGGGTTTGTTTGATACATATGGTCGGGGCAGGACAGGAACTGAATGGGCTTGAGTCTCGTTATCATCACCTTGTTTTGAAGTGCCTGTCGTCATCCTCTGAATGTGGGCTGCAGAGTTGTAATGAACACTCAAGGCAGTTCTACTGGGAAAAGATTCCAGACAGGCATTGCATTTGAATCGAGTGTTACTGTCAGCCTGGGCACCATTTTTACCAAATGATTTTTCACTGGCGTCCAGCACTTCTGTGTTTTCAGTTGCATTTTGCTGTTTGGTTTCTTTGGGAGGATTTCCCTCCTCTTCTGGCCCTTGCTCAGCTTCACCTCCCTCCTTTTCCACTATTCTCTCTCCCTCCATTTCTGTGTCTCCAAGCCTCTGGGTAGCGTCTGAATTTTCACTAGACTGGAAGGGGTCTGAAGTGACGTCTTCAGCGAGCTTCAGGTGGGATAATCCAGCATCTGATTAAAGGAAAGCATATGTAACTTTTGTAAAAAATAAAAAATTATATATTTTTTCCGTAAATAACAAAGAAAAAACTTGTTACAATTTTTACAATACATTATACATTTTTCTTTTAACATAAATACATATTTTCTGAGCAGAGAGCTCCAATACTTTTATCAGATGTTTCTGCTATTTTCAAAGGCAAGTGGAAATCCAAGGTGATATTGGGCTATATATTAATTTAAGCACACACTTGACAGCCACTCGGCAAATATTAGCACAGTAGCTTTTAGCTACTTCTTTATTAACATTAAGTGCAAAAATCAAGGGGTCTTTTGTTATTCTAGAATCTACATTACAAAATCTAAGCCAATCTAGGTCTTTTCAATGTTCGAGGTGGTTTAACTTGTAAACAGTTTTTCTATACCAACCCTGTATGCAGGTGGGTGAGAAAAAATAAGTGTTTTGTGTTCAATGCTGTGATGTTGAAAGCGGTATCGGGTTTAACTAGAAAACCTACCATTCCCTTCATGCAGTTCAAGTATCAAGAGTAAAAAAAGAGACATTAATTACAAACTAAACAGACACATTTAAAAATAAGGATATTACATGGCAATAGCATGCTGCAAGCTTATCACAGTTTTGTAAGTATTTAAGTTGTGTAGAAAATGTTCTGAGAATTTTTCACACTCACCTGTAACTTTGTGAGCATCTTTGTTTTCTTCTCCTCCACTGGTCGCCTGTTTCAGAACAGCCTGTTTGAAGAAAATGAAAAAGAATTCAACAAAATCCCCAAAGCAAACTTAACTATGCATTGGTTACTTTGAGTCTGGCCTAATGCTTTGTTGATTTTGAGCAGCTCAACATTTGGGCGGGACAGTGGTGTGTATTTATATTACACATTGCCACCCTGACAAGCCTTTAATTTTCAAACAAGCCTCAAGGCATAAATTATGCTATCTTTAATTTATTTACACCATATATTTATACTTTGAATTCTAAATAGCAATGAACCTATTGAAATCAGTTCACTCATTTTGATAATAGTTGTTGACTCAAAAATACTTTATAACTTACACATTTTATAAATCGTCAATTCTAACAGCAAAAAACTGTTTTAAAAATATTATTTTATTGTTTTGCCATGATATCTCTCTATTATACAAATTATAATATCAAACCACATCACAGTCATAAAAAAGATCTGTACCCAATTTTTTTATGCATTACCAGGCTTTTTCACCGATCACGCTGCTATGTTCTTTATTCTGATAGTTGAAAAGCCCTTGACAACTGCTGTTTATTCTGGATAAGCAAGTCGGGATGCCCCAATTACATGTCACATAAATCAAACCAATCCATTGAAAGGAATTACAGCCCATCAGGTTTACTGTTTTCGATTTCACCACTTTTCAATAACAATATGACAAAAATGCTACTTCTTCAATATTTGTCATCTTCCAATCAAGGGTCAGGGGTTCGATCCCAGCTCCTACACACATACTGAAGAGTACTTGAGAAAGACACAATTATTTAGAGGAGTGTAAATGTGTATGAATTAGGATGTGTAGATTAATACTTATGGTCTCCTACAACAGCAGTCTTTGCAATCAGTGTGTGAATGTGATGTGAATGGCTTTATGCGACTAGCAATATAAAGCATTTTGAGAGGTCAGAAAACTCTTAAGTCACTTAATAAAAACAAGTCCAAAAAGGACATCCAAAACACAAAGCAACAAAACAGCATGCACTTTGGCAGTGTTACAATAGTAGTTAAGTGAAAGGAAAACAGACTTAAAGTTACTTTGAAGGACAACTTTTGGAGGGGCTGTTATTTTTTGCACCTGTTAAGAATGCTGATAAAAAACACTAATGTGCACTTTAATGAGTATTAACCACTCAAACTGGAGGACTTTGTTTTTGCTGTGCAAATAACTATTGTTTAATAAACTGAACTCATCTTTAGATCAGTAATTTTCTATACCAATTATTATTACTATTATATCTGCAGGCTTTATTATCAATTTAAAAATGCTAAAAGCATTTATTAATAGATAACTAAAAAAACTAGTACATGATGTTCATTATTTTTTAAGATCCACAAATGCATTATGGCCATACTCACAATGTCCAGCAGTCTGTCAACACAAGTTTGAAGTACACTGTGTTGCTCAGTGAGATGAAGAGACAAAGAGGATCTGTCACACTGTCCTTTTTGGCACAGAGGGCACAGCCACACTGCCACCCCATTGCTTTCACTACCTGTCTCTCCAGACTCCTCCTACAAAAAAAAAAAAAAAAAAATTACAGGTATTAGCAAATCTAACTTTTCCCAAACTATTAAACTTATTACAAATGCTATTCTAAGCATGTTTCAGACAAATAATGGTACATTCAACAATGAGGAGTGATTTCCTTAGACTTAATTCAAGAGGGGGCATGTACCAATCAAAGTGGCATGCATCCATCCATGTTGGTTACGCTCATAAACTGGGTAAATATCACTTAAAACCCACTGTGTTGGATAAACTTTTGTACAACAAACTAAAAGCCTGCTACAAGGGTCTAAAATAAAGTTGCATCGTATTTCCCCAAACAGCTGTCACAGTCGAAAACATTATGGCTGTATGGAAAAGTTTTTCTTTTTTTAACCTGTGAATCATTATAATCCATTGAGACATATGGATCTGTAGACTGAATCAATGCTACCTTCAAAAACAATATTTATAATCAATATAAACTTCAGGGGGACAGAAAAAATATCAGTTATTACATGCATATAAAAATGTCAACTACCCTTAATTGGGAAAGAACATCAATGCTTTACAGCCAATATTAAACCAGGTGATTATTTGATCGCATGCTTAGTATGCAGGCGCATTGGGGTTATGTGATCATCCAAACTGTCTGAAGATTAAATCCTGTGTGTCATGAATGTTTCACCGAACACGCTCAAATATTTCTTATACAAAAACAAACCATTTTAGAAATAAGTTAAACTATTCAAATCTAGATGCTAGGAAGTACAAAAGTATTTTTTTCCACTATGATCAACTTTGCACAGATGTCTGCTTGTTGACAGTAGCAGAAAAGGGAGCCTTGAATACCTTTCATGATTAAAACTCACTTTCAACAAAACAAAAACATAAAGTGCACAGAAATTACTATGAAATGCAGAATATTCTGGAGAGTATTCTTTCAGAATAGATAACACCGACTACGTGCATTGCTTGACAATTTACATCTAGCATATTATCTCTGAAGAAATTAGTATAGTCTATACAAATAATAATCATTCATAATTTTATATTTGCGCTACATGCTTTTCAAATCACTCATACCCCCGTGCAATTTTAGAATTAAAAAGATAAAACAAAAAATCAGGGCTGTAGCCTGTGCTTTTCCGCAAAGCTGCATGCATACATAACATCAAATGCAACACAGACAGCAATTCATGTCCATGAGGAGAAATACCAACACAGCTTAAGTGCCCACTTCCTCGTCATGCCAGTTAGCAAGTTAGTATGGTTCCATAACCAGATAGTATTTCGACAAGTCTGTAACTGCAATGTGGATGTCTTAAAGGGTTTCTGTCACGACTTCCACAATTATGAACCACAATAAAACTACACTGACGTGTCTATGCGTTGTTAGCCAATTAATGAGCAGTCTAATTAGCATGCGAACAGAGATAATCAATTAGCTAGCAGGCTAGTTTGAGAAGCCCCCCTGTAACGTCGCATTACAGTCGTAGTTTTGGAAATTCTTCATGTAGCTGTCACTTTATTTCAATTTAATTTGTTGTGATAACCAGTCCTTCTCAGACACGGCAGATGCTGGACAAGCGTCGGCATAATCTGAGTTGTAAGAGGACGGTGCTCAAATTAAAAACATAAAGGGGTTGAGCTAATCACAATCGTGTCACTTTGCTAGCTAGCCTGTTAGCTGGCAGAGATAATTAACGGCTCCTCAAACTGTCTCCAACTGGCTGCTCCCCACTCACCACAAACTCTGCCAGGTCCAGGTGGGAAGAGCAGCTTCAATACACCGAGTGAGTTTATCAAAGATAGAGAACACACTCACAACGCTTTGGAGTAAAATCCTCGGCCTCGAGTTATTCCCTTACCCCTCTGATTGTGGGCTGCAAATCGGGCATCTAGTGTTGCACCGCCCGCCGCCTGCTGCTCAACAGCGCAAATTGAGGCCTAGCCGGACTAAAGCCATTTAATTAATGAACGTGGGCTCCGTTTACAGATGTGTTAGAAAACACTCGCACCCCCTCCCTCCTCGCCGCCCAGCAGACCCCCTTTTGACGCGACTTAGTGCTCGAATCCATAGCTTTTGTACTTGTAGTTCAACACATTGCCATTTAAACTAACATTTAATCAGATTTAAGCCATAATTGGCGAAAGAAATAAACGCCAAACAGCTACTTGAAGCGGAGTACGTGCGCCGTGGTCGCTTCGACGATGGGGGTGGTGTAGGGAAAGCAGGCGAAGCAGACGAGAAGCAGAAAAAGTTTTGGATTTAATGTTGGATTTATAAAGAGGATCGGATTGATATGGGGCACAATCCGTCGTTTACTCGATCTTATATCAGTCGTAGGCCACTCTCCACGCTCAAATCAGCACAATTAACCGATCACGGATGACGTTTAATTAAGTTCAGAGCAATTAGCTAATGCGTTTTTACCTGCATGGTCGCCGCTCCAGCACGCACACACACACACGCTTCCTCAGTGGCTCCTCAGAAGTGAAAAGTTTTCTTGCCTGCCCTCCCTCTCTCTCTCTCCCTCTCCCTCTCTCTCTCTCTCTCTACTGTTCTCCCCCTCCCTCCCTTCTTTCGCCCTATCCCTCTCTCCTTCCCCTCTTCCCTCTAGTAAACAGACCACAGCTCCCCCCAAGGCTGATTGCTGACATTCAGAGGGGACGGACACGGCAATTAAATCCCTTATATAACTCCGCAGATATTGGTGATTATTAATACAACTGTAAGTCAACAATGACATGGCGGGTCATGATGGAGTTTAGTTTTTTTTAGTCTGTCGATGCCTAGATTGCTTGGAAAACCCTTTTACAAGAAAGCCTCCGTGGTGTTACTTTAAAGGTGAATAAAAAATGAGTCCCCATTCTGTCAACTTGATGTGTCAAAAAGTGTGCGATGAGTTAATCAAGGCTGAATAATAAAGACATGACTGAGGCTCTATTTAGCACCGCCCACACGGTTTCTGACATGTTTCAATCAAACGATAGGTGTGGCACACGTCAATAGTCGAATCTGTTGAATAAATATTTATGAGGGAATTAAAGCTGCACCATCTGTATGTGCCTCTCTGCGTTACTGGGACAGGACGTGAGGCTCTTGAACACTCGCATAGGCGTCTCTCGTTGTGCCTGTTTGAAATTAACTCGGCTTTGGTGAAGAGGCAAGTAGGAAATATCTCTCCGTAATTTGGATTACAGGATCTTAATTGTGGAGGTTTGTGACGAAGCACTTCGCTACGTAGAGTGAGGGTTTTTTTAGAACTGTGTGCTGCATACTGTAATTTTTATGACTCTTTAATTCACGAACGACCCTGCATCAGTAGCAGCAGATTGCTTCATATCTTGGCTGTATTTGTACAGGTGTGACAAGAAGAGACTGAAGTGGTAACTCTTAAAAACAGTGATAACTTCTGGTGTTATGGATACAGTGAAAATGTACTTTTACTAAACAGAATTTGATTATGGTAGCCTAATGGTGAGAGAGTTTCGCTCATGTTTAAATTGTTTAAACTGTAGAAAAAAATCCCTATTCAAACAAGTAAACTATTTACACATTGAAATTTTAAAGTAAATTCTAAAAGGATGTAAAACTATCTGTGTGTCATGAAGGAAAAGAAATGATAGGGCCTCTTATAATTTGTCAAGTTTATGACAGCAGGTGGATTATATTCATACTTTTAAAAACTTTTATCCAAGTATTTTTTTATATCTGAATTTGCACGGTAACTGGTCCATAAAAGTGATGCATAAATCTAGTGGGATAAGAATAAACATTTCCATATAAATGTAGAATAAAACCTGCACATTAGCTGGAGTGGTTGACATCATGACGGAAAAGGGTGATCCATTTTACTTTTTGAAGCTAATGTTGGAAGTGAACAGTGTTTTTTTTTTTTAAATGAAGAAGCTACAAATAACAAGTAGAGCCAATGCCTTGTTGGTTACAGGAATCAAAATTAATTTAAGTTAAACTGTCTGTTAGGCTTCTTAGTACGCTGGTTACAGTCAACCAGGTTGACATGTTGTGAGGTGATAAAAATCTGCTCCTCTTGTCACTGATCTCACATTATCTTTTCAGATGAGTGTTGAAGTGGAAAGAAAATTTCTGTGCAATGCTGACACCCTGAAAATAATCGAAGAGATTGGGGGTGAGTGTTTGAATTGTTTCTTTTGTTCACATCTAATTTTAGAACAAGAGTCTTAACAAGGATAAAAAAAGAGACTTTTATAACAGTTAATTACACTGGTTGTGATAATGCATGCCCATCCCTGTTTTAGGGATGGGCATACATCTCTACCCCTTTAAAGTAATTTCTATTCACCCCCACTCAGGAGCATGTGTTCGCCAGCACCAGTTTCAAGACCAGTACTATGACAACCCCAACTTTGACCTGACTTTGAGAGATATGTGGCTGCGTAAGCGCAAAGGATGTTGGGAACTCAAGTGCCCATCAACAGAGGAGAAAAGTGGAGGACAATCTAAAACAGCGGCCCTGTGTACCCGCTACAAGGAGATAACCAATCTATCTGACATTCAACGCAGAGTGGTCGAGATCATTAAAGATGTTTGTGAGGACACAGGGACAAACTTCTCGATGGAGAATGAGTCCTGGCTAAGTGAACTGAATTTGGTATGCTTTGCAGAGTTTACAACAGTTCGCAGGTCCTTTGTTTTGGAGGAGGAGGGGGTGCAGATAGATCTTGACCAAGCTGACTTCGGCTACCATGTGGGAGAGATAGAGGTCCTTGTTCCAGAGGATGGAGATGTACAATCTGCCTTGGAGAAGATTGAAAGAACAGCCCGAAAGCTTGGTGAGCTCAAAACTAATGAACCTGAAAATTCTTTAAGTGTGATATTTTTAATGTCATTTAAACTGAACACTAGCCTGCTATTCAGAGACCCAGTTTCTTCAAAAGTTGTACATATTTTTTATTTTTTTCACAGGTCTGAGTGGAGATCAGCGAGTTGAAGGAAAAATGAGTGTATACCTCAAGAGATACAACCCAAAACATTACGCAAAACTACTGAGTGAGCATATTTTGTAAGAGGTAAATCAACTGATGGGTTACAGAAGGGGCTGAATATTTTGAAAAACAGTGTGTTGTGGTTTATCATATATATATATATAATATATATAGTATTTATTGGAGGGATACATTATTTTTCATCAATCATCTCCACTTTTTTGTGGCATATGTTGTCCACTCACTAGCTTTGTTTTAATCAGTCTGTGGTATGAAATGTGTGAGGGGAAATGTTAGTAGTGGAAGTTTTCAAGTAAAAAGAGGGTTGATCAAACATAGACACTCCATGTTAAAGCAAGGGTAACTCAGTGTGTTACTCATTAGCACTGAATAAAGGTAGCACAACTTATAATTATTGTTGTTATCATTTGTATTTTTTATTGTCATTATTTGTATCATACAACACCAATTTCAAACAGCGGAATGTCATGTAAAATGTGATTAACAACAGAATTTTACAGTTTTCAAATCCTTTCAACCAATTTTTATTTTAAAGTTGTGCAGAAACTAAATATCAGTTATTGAAAATGAAAAATGTCATTGCTTAATGAAATTATATTTTCCCTCCAAAATGATAAAGTTGAGACAGAGGTTTGTTTACTATTGTGTTAAATCAAGTTCTAAAAACACTTTGTAGATACTGAGAAACTGAGAAAACTTGTTCCTGGAGTTTTGATAGTGAAAAAGGAAGTCCCATTCCTGGCTGATCTTACGCTGCTCAATAGTTTGGGGTCCTTTTTGTTTCATGATGTACCAAAGTTGGACTCTTCTTCTAAGGAGCTATGCTATTGTGACACATGGAGAAAGCAGTTTAGCATTCTCCTAAAGACATGTGCATGGTCTTCTCTTAAAAGACATTTAAATCTTAATATAATGTTTAGCATCAGTGTATTGTCTAATCACAGTGCAGGTTCTGACAATACATCAGTCATACAGATCAGTGTTGAATCAGGCCAACTTGTTGCTGTCCTTCAGGTCCAGGGCGTGGCCCAGGTTGGGTAATGGATTAATGTGGTGTCCCTGACATTATTCAGATAATGTTGTTTAAGCTTTAAGTCACAGGGTTGGGAGGCATTCTGACTGTGACTAAATATTCCCAGATGAGTCTGTCAGGGCCTGGACCTTTATTAGGTAAATTTGTGTCAGACTGGGAGATGTATGGTAGAGATAAAAACTACTTGTGGCCTAATGGTGAAACACCAAATTTAAGGACTATATTGGCTACATCCTCTGATGCCCCTACTTTTCATCCCAGCAATCCTGAAAAATATTGAAAGATTTTCTGAAGGTATTTTGTAAACATAGTATCCTACCTTTATCTTCATTGCTTTCCCTTTCAGGGTCACAGGGTCACAGACTATGACAAAAAAAACATGATGTCTCACTTTTATTTTTCTTTTATTGTGGGATTCTGATTTTAGTGAAGTAATATTAATTTACATGCTGTCATTAACCCTTTCATCTTCGGAATACTAGCAATATCCTGGTTGCGCAAGGCCATGTAAACACTAAAACCCTTTTGAGAAAATGTCAGCCTATCACAGGTCATGCAGAGCCAGACAACCACTCACTTACACCCACAGGTGAATCAGAGCGACCCATCAACCCGATGGGCATGTTTTTGAACTGTGGGAGGTACCCATGCATGCACAGAATGAACATGCATAATCCAAACAGAAATACACCCATTTGGGAATTCAAAGTAGGAACCTCCCTGTCAAGCGACAGCACTAACCACTGCGCCACCATGCAGCCAGAGTTTCAATCATGTTGATCTCATATATTCAGTTCTAAAAACTGATTCCATTAAAAAGTTGCAAATTGATATTGTGAATGTAGCATATTTTGTGCAGTATTTTTGAGTGAAAACAGATAACAGATAGTTTTTCAGTGAACTCATTTAAAGGGAAAGTAATTTACAAAGAAATGTCATAGGTGGTGGAAATAAAGGTTGATTAGTTAATTACTTATTTATTTTTTTATTCTTCATATGTCTCTTAATGGGCTAAACTTATTTACATTTCTAATCTGAAGACAATAAACAGAGACCGTCAGTGAAGGCCAAATTAAAACTGGGGTCAAATTGTCAAATTTAGACCTTAAAAGCATGTGAACTCAGGTAGAATCATATGAGTCAGCCTGACACATTTCGACGGCGTAATTTCCCTCCTGTACGATAATGCTACATTCACTCTATGCATTCACTCTCTTGCTCTGTCTTGTTTCAATAAGCGTGTTTCATTTTAAATGCAAATCTGAGGTAATTCTTTCTTATTCTATCATTTTGTTTTCTAGTATCAGTCGCTGTATAATGTGGTTAAAAAAAAAACTTTGGTATTAGGAGTTTGGTAATGTCTTCACAAATTATTTGATAACAAAACATGCCTGGTTGACGTATCTGAAGGATCACGTGACGACGGAAAAGCAGGGGCACGCGCAGTGTTTTTTCACACTTTTGTAAACAACATGGCGATTCACGACTGGCCTTGCTAGCCAGCTGATCTACCACTGGGCTGTCAGGTCTTTAGTTTTTTTTGTTTGAAACGTGAAACGTTTAAGCTGATGCAAGCAACATATCAGATAAATTATTAGGTCCACACACAAACGACATAGAACTGGATCTACAAGCTGTCCTGAAGACCGTTTGACAGTTAAACGGTAAACTGAGTGTGAAGTCGTTAGCATTTGTAGCTAGCTCAACAAAGTCAGTCCCTGAATCTTTATCGTAAGCTTTAGTTGCATACATACCAGTAAATCTACCTCTCAGATAAGTGGGCTACTTAATTTATAGAATAGAAAGTACAACTGTTAATGTAAATAACTTATATTGATGCGTAACTGATGTCAGCTTTTGATACCTAACTTCTGTTTTTACGTTTCCTCTCATGCATCTTTGAACATAAGCTCATGCACATTGCATCCAGTCCCCCCAGGTACAACTTTAACGTTATTTTGCATTCCTCTTCCTCCCAAGGCTCCCCTCAGTCTATGGGCTCTCAGTCCAGTTCTGGGATGTCTGGTGGAAGGGGTTCTTCCAGTGGCAACCCGGCAGAGCAGTCTGAAGCAGCAGATCAGAGCCAGGGCAGCAGCAGCCGAGTCCGCAGGCCGGCCGAGAGGCAGCAAGGAGACAGCCAGACACCATCACAGGAGGACGTTGACCTAGCTGAAGTGCTGGCTTACCTACTAAGAAGGTGAACTGAGTGTTTAAAGCACTGACATTGAAACTAACAAATCAAAAGCTTTACTTTTGACAACTGCTTGTTTCGTAAAACACTATCCATGTAGGTTATATAACTGTGCAAACATCTAAAATAAACACATTCTTAGCGCTTGCTGGAATTGCTGAGATAACAAGTTAATTTCACAAAAACATGCAAGTAAACAGAAAACACACACAGAGAGACCATAAAAATGGTGGAAAGCAGTAGTTGTTGAGCATGCTGTGTAATTTGAAAAATGCACATTTCCCTCTGTTTGGAGCAAAGATAGGATCGGGGATCATCACAGGTAAGTATTTATTAGCAATAAAGCTTCTGTTTCTCTGTTCACAGCTGCTTTTTGCTGTCAGTAACAGCAACTTGGTCATATGTCAGGGACTATAAGCGATAACACTATGGAGAAGTCAGAACTATCACAGAAGTACCAGAATCTGGCACAGTCAGTATGAATAAAAGGACAGGCTTTGTATTTATGTGAACGGTCTAAAGCAAGCCTAGGTTCAAATGCTAAATACTGTACTCTCAGTGTCAAAAAAGCCATTTGCTGGTGTGAAACATGTGAGCCACATCAATGTTTGATTGCATTTTACTATTTAGGCTGATCACTTGTTGACCAGATGTTGTGTTTGTATGTGTAGGGGCCAGGTCAGACTGGTCCATGGCAGTGGAGCCACTGAGCTGCAGCTGGTCCAGTCATACTCTGACTCTGATGAGGACAGTGATGGAGCCTGGGAAGGCCGACTGGGTGACCGCTACAATCCACCAGGTAACGTTTCACTGACCTTGTTCACTGTCCTCATAAGTAAGTAAGTAACTCTTGAGTACACATATATTTATTTATTTTTGAAAAAAAGTTTTTTATGTTCCCCTATAATTTAATAAATGATAGGGTCATCATATTAGGATCTGGAGTGGTTTATGACAAGCTGGAGTGAGGCCTGTACCTCTTACCCTGGCAGGCCTCCAGTGGGCTGGCTAATCAGAGGGAAGGGGATTTTAGAGCGTGGAGCCGTTTTAGCATTTTCAGATGAAACGTGTGAATGGAGCCTTAAAGAGCTAAACAAAGCATTTCAGACAGAGGCTGAAATAAGAGTTTTCTGAAACAGCAGTATGAAACAATTACGGATTAACTGGGGGGCACCAGAGAAACAGTAAAAAGCCTAAAGAAGACAATACCCACTCTTTAAATTTGATTAAACAGTACAAGCAGAATGAGGAAGAATTTCCCAAAAAAGTGGATGCATCAAAATACAGACTAATAACTGGAAACATGTGAAGCATAGGTGTTCTTTCTTTAGAAGACAGTTGTCATAATGATTAAGCTTTATTTAGTTGACACTTTAGCTCCTTTATCCTTCACTCCAGACGTTAATGTTGGTGTAAAGATGGTCAAATATCAGTCAAAATTATGTGTTTGTTCAAACACTTCAAAAATTTTTTGTCTTCCAGTCAGAAAGATCAACTCCACCTCTGGTATTAAACAACTTTGACAGTTTGATGTCTCAGCTTGATAATGACAAAAACTTTGTTCTCTTTGCGTTACTTACATAGTTGACAGCCAACCAGACACGCATGAGGTGGACCGAAGTGAGATTCGAACCCAGATCCTGCTGGCCACAGCCTCCTCTTCCCTGAGAGGCAGACAGAGTTTCACCCATATGTTATCAGAGGTCAGACTGCGTGGATGCTAAATGAAATCCATTAAATTGATTTCAGGGTCAGCAGTGGGTAAACTTGTAACAGTCTTGTTTTAACATGATGTGATGTTGTGGGGTTTTTTTTCTCTGCATCTTATTTGGTTTGAAAGAAAACTGTTAACGCGTAACACTGTACTGTAGAGGTAGTTTTTTTTAAGAAGAGTTTCAGTTGAGGCACTTGAAGGTGATGTACTTGTCAGTGTATCACCCACAGGGGAGGTAGGTAAACTCAGTCCCTTTGTGGAGAAACTGGCTGGGGAACAAGAACAGAAGCTATGCCATCAACTGATGCAATCAACGCCATTTTGTCGTTTAGCTAAATTTGACCCAAACATAAGAAAGGTAAAAGCATATGCTCTATTTCAGTGTGTCATAATGCTTCATTATGTTAGAAACCCCATTTAGCTTTGCAAAAATCTCAAATGTGACTATGTTTTTCCACCTGCAGTGCACCAATCAGTTTCATCACTGCCAGGGTCTGCAGACTTCAACAGAGAAAAAAAAAGTAATTTGAAGCATGAGACAATACCATGCTGTTTACAGTATACAAAAATCCAGAGCTGCATGGTGATGAAGCTGTGTAAACTGGGCCTTTGTATACAAACCTACAGATCTAATGCTGCTATGAATGGGGCTTGGAAGAAACACTAATAGAAAAAAAATTATGTCTAAGATGAAAAAAGATTAAAAAGTGGGCGTTTTTGAAAATGAGCTAAAGGACGTGGTAACAAGGCCAAGCTTCTCTTCTCTTCCTGGTTTCTCAAGCCAACCAGCATCTTCTTTGAGTATTACACTCACTGCTGACAACTCTTCTTTGGATAAAACAGAAATATTCCTGGAATGTTGATGTGATTTTTAAGAGTATTCCTAACTGTAGGCCCATTGATGTTTAATGCTTCTTTTCCTGGTAAAATCTTTCAGAGGGAACAAGGCAGATGCAGAGGCACCAGCTTCTCTCATGGGGAGTGCAGTCGTATCCGCACACAGTAAGTGTCACTTCAGTTCTGAATATTTTGGAAAACTCAATGCCAAAGGTTCACACAGGGAAAGAATAACTATCAATAAATTCTATAATCCCACATTGAATATTTTTGTGACTGGTTGAGCTATAGTTATAGGTCTTGTGAAAATTGGTAAGCGAGTTGTGATATCTCCTGCAGATGTCTCTTGAATAATGCTGACCTTTTTTTCATTGCAGTTTTCTGCCAAACTATGTATCCCACAAGGATACGTACCAGCAGAAAGCCTTCTGTGGAGTGTACAGTGAGGATGGCAACATGTTTCTATCTGCCTGCCAAGGTAAACACGATGAGATCCTTCATGAGAGTCCGGAGGAACTGAATCAGATTTGACAGTGATTATTTAATCTGTTATCATTCGCATTCCCTTTTACATTTCTTGTTTAATCATGCAACTGAATCCAACCAAAAAACTGTACATTTGATTGAATATGCAAAATTTTGTTTGACTTACTCATATCTATATGTTATATCTGACCTGATTTATGATGCACAGTCCTTTGTCGGTGGAATTTTGTTTTCCCAACCTACACTAATTTTTCTTTTCTGTTGCTTGGTGCAGATCAAAACATCCGTTTGTATGACACCACCAGGGGGCGCTTTCATTTACGACGAACAGTGAAGGCTCGTGACGTTGGCTGGAGTGTGCTGGATGTATGCTTTACACCTGACGCACAGCATGTACTCTACTCCAGCTGGTCTGACTACAGTAAGGCTCGGGACTACACAGTATATACTGTACAATCCTTCATAAAGCTCAAAGACCATGATGCTAATTAGGGAAAGAGTAGTTGACAAAGCAATGGCATAAATTGCTCAGAACTGAAGTAAACAAAGTATAATATTCCTCCTGAGAGTAGATGATTTTTCAAATAACTAAAGGGAGTGGGGGGTTAAATCATGAAAAAAACAATCAACAGGCTTAATTATTTTTTAAGTTAATGGAGGGCTTTATTACGTTTTGTACAGCTGAACATTCATCTTTGATGGAAACTAAAAAGTCATGAAACATTTACCTTCCTGCAACAGCCACACCTGCAATGAGGGAGATGACCTAACGAAGTTTCAGCAACATGGCGAAACGTCAGTCACTATCAAAATCTCGCCACATCTCTGTAAACCTCTGTAAGGGAACAAACGCACGTCTGGCCCATCAACAGCGATGAAAAGAAGACTCTTGAATGTGAATGTGTTCATTCTGTTGTGTTCATCAGTGAGGATGTGATTCACGGCAAGAGATCCAGGGTTGCTCTCTGGTTATGTATACAATGTATGTGTGTACATAGGAGCATTTGTAAATTCCATGGCTGCTGATGGTACGGGTCAGGTGCAAGTTAAGTGCCAGCAAGGATAAAATACATTCAGCAGAGGCAGGGATGTAAAAACCAGGGGAGGGGCTGTCATCCTGATCTCTACCGTAGGAAAGTTCAGTGCTCATGATGGTAAACGGTCTGATCTGTTGATCTATTTTAATCAAACAAAAGCTTTATTTACAAAAACTCAATGTGTGCTAATTTTTTGTACTGTTCTCTCTTCTTGAAATTTCTCATTGCAATACTTCTTCTGTTAAAGGTGCAAAGGTGATTTCTCTGTTGTTATTCTGCAGTGGTCTGTTCAAACTTGAGAGTCTATCAATGAAATGAAGAGTGAGGTTTCGTTAGCTCTTCTTGATGAGGTTGCAGTTAGTTAATTAGCACTGGTAGGACATAACCAGGATGCACTAACGTTACACATTATGGACACGTCAGGCTGTGATTAACACGTAAAAGATGGTCTACTCACCTTCTGGACACTTAACTACACTGCAAACCGAGTTTAGAAAGTTTGATTTTTGTCACGTTTAATAGCACCATGTAACTATAAATTGATACATTACCTCACTTTGTATCCTGCAAAAAAGGGGATTTTCTCTCCATGCCTTTGCTTCTGGAACAGATGAGCGCTTTGGTAGGAGTCACAACCTCATGACAGTGGGTGATGGAGCTCATGGGAAATGGAGTCCCCCTTTTATCCCGGAAAAACACTACTTATTCCATTCAAAGGTGTCACTGAAGCCAAACAGATAGTCCTGACAGCGCCTTTGACCACTGGGCCAGTGTCGTTTTTGTTATACAGGGGATTATTGGTGGATTTTGGCCAGGAGACGGGTCTATCAAAAAAAGTTGCAAGAAATCCTCCCAAATAACATTATCATCGTTTTTCCACCAGGTCGGACAACATATTATGCAACGTGCTGTTGTAACCATTCTCTCCCTATTGTGTCTTTCCTGCAGTTCATTTGTGCAGTATAGATGGAGACAGTGAAAACCACACCGCCTTGGACCTCAAGTTAGTGTTTCCCTCATAGTAACTTATAACATTACAGAGCAGGTAATCTATCATTCCCTACCAGCCAGCCCTCCTCGCCCTTCATTACCACCTGGATGAATGATACTGTCAGAACTCGTCACCTCAACATTCATCCTTGTGTGTGTGTGTGTGTGTGTGTGTGTGTGTGTGTGTGTGTGTGTGTGTGTGTGTGTGTGTGTGTGTGTGTGTGTGTGTGTGTGTGTGTGTGTGTGTGTGTGTGTGTGTGTGTGTGTGTGTGTGTGTGTGTGTGTGTGTGTTGCTTGGAGAGACAGATAGTTTAAACAAAGCATTCCCATTAAACTCATTGCTCACGTAACAACAGAATCATTTAAGATGTGACGTGTGCCTTCATCAAGCTTTGCTTTGGAATAATACAGTTTACAGTGTGGCTGTGTAGTTGTAATTTAAAACTGGTGCTATGTCTGTGATGTTAACCAGCTCTGGTGTGTGTGTGTGTGCTTTGTAGCCCAGAAGAGAGGAGGTTCTGTGTGTTCTCACTGGCTGCGTCCACAGATGGCAATGAAATCCTGGGAGGGTGAGTACAATTTGCTATTATGTTTCAAGGCAGCAACTGACAGTGTTGAAAAGCAGTAGTTCAGTTTCTTTTGGACATGTACATCCAAGTAGCATTTCTCCTTCTTACAGCAGTAGATTAAAGGTTGAAATTGAATAGATATGTAATTTTGAAAAAAGTCTTGATTTAAAGTTAACAGGATGTCATTCAAAGCTTACCAGAGGTTTCTCTCACTTTCTTCTTTCTCCTTTCAGGGCAAACGATGGCTGCCTTTATGTTTTTGATCTGGAGCAGAATAAACGAACGCTGAAGGTTGGTGTTTGGACTTGATGTTCTGATTGCTGATCACTTCCTATTTCTTCCTCCTCTAAGTCAAGTCAACTTTTTATGATTTTGTATGATCCCCAGTTCAAGGTTATCAGGCATTAGCTGACCTGAAGGAGTGTTAGTACATTCAGAGTTTCCAGCCCCCACCACCCCCCTCTGCGTAGAAATCAGTGACCGGCCTCTGCCATCTGCCTCATCAATGTCTCCTGTCCTCTCTCATTCTGTCCCTTTCATTACTTCTGAATCATATGTTCCTGTCTGACCTCTGACCTTTGTGCTGGAGCCAGTGTATTGTCCAGAATGATACTAATGGTGGTTGTTATTCATAATTATCTTTTGATAAGACCAGAACCAGTGATCAGTTGATTCTTCTTGCAAATGTTGCCTGTGGCAAAAAGCCTGATGCTCTCTCGTTTCTCTTTGCTGTAGAGCTTCATTGTTGAAATTGCTTTAACACACCAGAGAGCCAAGGCAGCAATAAAGGGATTTCTTATTACAATAGACATTGAATATCATCCCACATGCATTGTTCTCCTTCTTACAATTCACACCAGAGCAGAATATTTGTGAAAAATGTCCCAAACAATAGATGTATACAATTTTGTTTTAAAGAGGCAGTGTATGAAAGTTAGACTGGACACTCAAGTTGTTTCAAAATTAAAATTTATAACCTGTTTTCACCAGACCCATTAGTAGTAATAGTCAAATTATGAATGTCTAAAGGCTGCATTTTGGGTCTGTTTTCTTCAGTCTGAGCATTATTTGTTGTTATGGTAGAGGAGGTTGTCCCAGTATTTGTACTTTTGTGCAGCTAGAAGTGAATACAGAACACCTCTGTCAGAGGTAAACACAGCTTCTCAGTCCACATGTGAATTATCAGGGTCTATTCTTGCCCTGCTGTCTGTAGTTTAAAACTGATCTGAGCTTGTGCCTCAAACATTCTGTTAAATGTGCTTTTTATAAAGTACTTTCATCTCTTATCACCATTTTTTCTTACGACAACTAGCTGGGACGATATGCTATTCTCGCGATTCAATTCTATTACGATTTTTGGGGTGCTGATTGGATTTAAATTGCGATTCTTTGATATTTACGATTTTTGCGATTTTTTGTTTTTTTTAACACCAGACCATGTGAAAAAGTTCAATGATGATGATAATGTCTACACACTGTATCAGGAGCTATAATTTTCCTATCAAATGCACATCATGTGAGTCAGAGGGAAACATTTCACATCCTGCTGGAAGTGGTGGTAATGTTTTTTCAATCCAGTTTATAAACAAAGACTGAAATGGAGAATCAGAATTTGAAAAAAAAAACATTTTTGACAAAGAATCCTGGTTTTGATATTGTCAAACAAAAAAATCCCAATATATCAAATTTCATTTTTTTTCTCCCACCCCTAACCACAACTCTTACGTACACCTGGTCATGGATAAGTTATACATATAAAGAGAGTTTAGGACGAGAATGAATACTGCACACACACTCTCTCTGCTCTCTCTTGTAATCTTCCTCTGGCTCACACGCCCTCCACCACAGGCACACTGACTGTCTTTCTTTTGTTTCTCTTCTCGTCAGATTGATGCCCATGAGGACGATGTGAATGCGGTGGCGTTTGCTGACAGCTCATCCCAGCTGCTCTTCTCTGGCAGCGACGACGCACTGTGCAAGGTGTGGGACAGACGGACGCTGCGGGAGGACAGACCACAGCCTGTCGGACAGCTGGCCGGCCATCGAGACGGCATCACCTTCATCCACAGCAAGGTGGGGGGTTGAGGAGAGGAATGCTGCTTGTATTTAATCAATCTGCCACTGGAAAGTTCCTTCAGTCCTCCTGGGCAGTTGTTGTGACTGATGATAGATGGTAGATGATTAATTAAAGGTCAATATTAGCCCAGTGTTTATGTTTTATTAGTCCATTAGCTGCCTCTTGCAATTAGCTCTATTCCCTCCTTTATACAATGTGTTTTTTTCTACCTGTCTTGTGTCTACACCAGGGTGACGCCCGCTATCTGATCAGCAACTCGAAGGACCAGTCCATCAAGCTCTGGGACGTCAGGAAGTTCTCACCCAAAGAAGGACTGGCAGCTTCCCGCCTGGCTGTCACCCAACAAAACTGGGATTACCGCTGGCAGCAGGTCCCTCAGAGAGGTGAGGAAGAAGAGGTGAAGTTAAAGGAGGAGGCACTGAATGAGAAAGAGGACAGGAGAGGACGCATGGGGGAAAGATTAAGAGATGAAGACGAAATGACACTATAAAAGTGCCAATGACAGAAAGTTGAATCACAGTGTGTATATGTTGGAGGGTCAGGAGACATAGAGGTTTTAAAAGCAGAGGAAAGGAGCAGGGTGATGACCATTAAAATTCAAAGAGAAGGAAAAAGAAGAAGAGGAATGAAAACATCTGGGATGCTAAGAGAGGGAAAGGGAACAACCCAAGATTTTTCATTTTTCAAAACTCACCAGTTTCCTGAACTTAAAAGTAAACGTGTCAAAACTACTCATCTTTGATATCTCATCTCTGACATTAAGAGCTTTTTTAAGATTTTGTGAGATGAAACTTTTGCCTGTTGTTTCTTTCAGCCCTGAAGAGACACAAGCTGACTGGTGACACCTCTGTGATGACGTACCGTGGCCACGGCGTTCTGCACACCCTCATCCGCTGCCGTTTCTCCCCTGAGTTCAGCACTGGACAGAGGTTCATTTACTCTGGCTGCTCCACCGGCAAAATCATCAGTGAGTCCCTTCTTATGTCATTTGCATCATAAAGTCATATTATTTTGTGTCCGCCTTGGTGTGCTTACACTTAAAATAAATGCTTTTCTGATATGTATTAACATGATTAAAGGGATGTTATTCAAAACATGCCCACAAGAACTAAAACATTTGAATTCTTTGTGCATCGCTCTAGTTTATGACGTGCTGACAGGCGGCATCGTATCCAGACTGTCAGGCCATGATGCGTGCGTGCGGGACGTTAGTTGGCACCCATACCAGGACAACATCATCAGCAGCTCTGTAAGTTCTGTTTGTCTAATCTGTTTAACCAGGGGCAGCATGTAGAGGCTTGTAATCATTAATCTTACCTTCACTTTAGAAATGAGCGCTGGAATAGGTTTTAATGAGTTGAATTGAACCAGATTGTATTTTGTCCTGTGGTGGAATACTTCAACATGGATGAGCTTTAGATCATTTAAGGAGTTTCTGCTTCAACAGAAATCACCTGGTGATTGTCAAAAATGAATGGATTTCGGTTGGGACTGTGTTTTAACCAGTTTCTCTTTTATCCCAAGATAAAACAGGACTGTTCACTCATAGCTGGAAAGAAACAAAACCTTAAATTTCCTTTCGTTATTTTACGGAGGTATGACGTTTGCCAAAACTGAAGTTTGCAGAAAACACCTTTTTGATGTTTTCATATTTATGAGTTAAGTTAATTCACCTTATTTATGAAGTGAAATGACAGATAGTTAGGGATGCTCCGATACTGATCGGTGGTATCTGTTAGCGCTGGTATCGGTGTATCTGTGCCCCTTTGCCGATCCAGGCAAACAGCTCTCTGCCTTTTCCTTTTTTTTTTTTTTTTCTACCAGCGCTCTTTGCTCCTTTATTTGAAAAGCTGCCCCTGAAGCATTTGCTTTGCTTTTAGCTGCATTACCAATCAACAGGGTATAATAGTTAACATTTGAAAAGAACTTGTACATAATGATGAATTGTTTTAACAGTAAGCATTTAAATATTTCATAGTTTAATTAAATATTAACTTCAGTAATTCCATCTACTCATTTGTAGCCTTTTACCCAAAATATTACCAGTCTTATCCCACTGTAGGGCATGGAGGTTATTATTTAAGTCTTGTGTCGGATCAGTATCGGTATCGGCCGATACCAAAGCCCAAGTATCGGTATTGGTATCAGAACCAGAAAAGTTGGAGCCGTGCATCCCTACAGACAGTAAAATGATTTTTCATTTTGGAAAAAAAAAAAAAAGAAGAGCCACTAACCTCTGTGACGATGATGACTTACAGCCATCTCATTTCAGCATTTTCCTACATATGAAGCCAAAGATGTTGAAACTAGAGATAGACCGATCATCAACCTAGCTGATTATCAGGGCTGATATTTGGAGGCATTTTGAGGCATATCGGCATCTGCCTTTTTTTCAGTCCGATGGCTGATAAGAAACTAATTTAAAACTGCATTGTTGCAGCTCTGATGAAGCCGCTCCACTGTCTGCAGTCACTACTCAGTCCCCAGTACTGTCCCACCGACAGCCCATCTGATTGGTTACAAGCAGAGCCATGGCTTGGGAAACAGCCAATCAGCAGTGCACTTGCTACAGTTATTGCAGTTACACTGAAATTTTGGAAAACTTTATTTACAGCAGAAATCTATCGCTATTTATTATTTTAATTTTTCATTTAACTTTATAAAACATGCTGCTAAGCCTGGGAGCTGTTTAATAAACTAATGCTTAAAGGTATTTGAATGACGTTAAGTGTTGGAGGTTGTATTGTTAAAAATTTTGACTCCAATATTCACACTTTGACTGCAAATTAATACCAGCTTCAAATATCTGTGTCAGCCTCCTTGACAGCAAATAATCAGTATCGGCTCGGGAAAAACCATATCGGTCTATCTCTAGTTGAAACTCTTGAATTATTTCTCCTAGTTTATGCCAGTTTGGAAAGTTATATAAATTTCTTTAGCCTTGCAAACAAAAAAATATGAATAATGGATCTTCCTTAAGTTTTCCAGAAGCCCTGAATTTATTCAGTATTGCAAAATTTTAAGACTTAACACAGTGAGTGTGTGGGTGTGAACATGCTTTCCACTAAAATGTGTTAAATACTGCAGTTTTTATAAATTTTGCGTTGGCTGTTTTAAATAAATAGGAGTCCTAACAAGTTTTAAACAAACCAGTTTAAACTCTGGCTCAGCTACTGTGAGGTGAGGTATAGTAGCAGGAGCTGACTTTTGTCTGTGTTTCTCCACAGTGGGACGGAGCAGTGCGAATGTGGGAGCACAGACAAACCCACCCTCTGGAGGAGGAGCGAGAGGGAGAGAGACCGACAGCAGGAGGAAAGAACTTTGAGACAAGAGAAGAAAAGAAATAAGTGAAAGAATGAAATTTCAGAGGAAGTGACATGTCTTCAGAAAGGGTCAAGGCCAGCCCTTACAGAGGAAAATAATAAGCTAAGAACTGGGAGAGACTTTAATTACTTTAAATTCAATGCTGGAAATGAATAATTACAATAAAAGAGTGGTTGCTAGGTGTTCATTTGAGAGGCATTATAACCTTACACTGTTCAGGACAGACAGAGGCACTGCGGCCTACTTCTGTTTTTGTTTTTGCCTCACTGTGTCACGCAGAGTCTTCAGGCCATCGCTGTTTTCTTTGACCTGAAATATGTCACAACAGTGTGCCCAAGCTCCTATTGCTTGCACTGCACTTACTTAAAAAAAAAACTTTGAAAATTAAGAGGTAAGCTGGGTTTATGGAATCAAAGTTGGATATTGCACGGAGAAAGTGAGGATGATTCTGTATAAATGTATAGTATTTTAATGGTATGTGTGTTCGGGGAGTGTATTTAGATAGTTTTCAGTTTGCTGACTTGGACTTGTTTTGACTTAGTTGTTAGAATAACACAAGATAAGTCCTATTTGAAGGTCTGTCAAGTTAGATTCCACATTTCAATACCCCCAGATTGTAAAAGAAAAAAACCCAGCACATTTTTAAAAGCTGTTTTCAAAAAACAGACTTGAAGATGGCTGACGTGTAGCTTTCGATGTGGCTCAGCACATGGTCAGCTGTTCAAGGAAGACCTCCCTTCCCTGATGACCAGCATGCCAAGTTTTGGAAGTTTCCACCAAAATCAAGTTCACAAGAATTCCCAAATGTAAACGTGTTTAACTCACAATGATTGTATCAAAGATACTCTTTAAACCACCTCAAGTCTCAAGGCAACCACAACGCATCGAGGGCCTGAGGTCTAAAGTCTGGTCCTGGATCAGCACTCAACTTTGTAAACACAAACCCTGAGCTGACTTTAAATGATGAGAGAAGTTGTGTCAGCTGATGTAAACGTGATCTCTACAGAAGATTTGAATGTTTGTGTAAAAATGTTAATGACACGATAAAGGGACTGGGAATGTGTGCGTGAATTAAAACTAACACACCTATCTGTATATGCAATTTTCAGGGGTTTATATCAAATCAGACCATTGTTTTACAGTTCCAATAAAACCTCCCTTTAAATGTATCACTAATTGCCAAAGTTTTTGTACTTACTGTTTGTTGTTGATATTCCGCGGGTGTTTGAATGCAAAATGGGAAATTTCTCAATCAATATGAGTATTTTTGTATAGTTTCCTCAAAGTTTCATCCCATGGAACAAATATTGCAGAAAAAAGAGGGTGTAGTGTTCAATTTCCCGAAGCTGTCACTATAAGGACTTTCTTGAAAGAAATGTACACAAGGTTAACACAGGTAGAGGAAAACAATGTAAAATGTAGCTCAAACAACACAGAATACCCTTTAACTTTATGTTAACCTCAGTGTCAAACAGACACCAGCAGCATCCCTGGTAGCAGCTCTGAAGTCAGTAGAAGCAGTGGAACGGGACGTCCTAGTTGGTGAAAACAGCTCCAGCTTGTTTTGTTGAGCTGAAGTCCTACAGAAAGGCTAAATTGACTTAATTTGGCCCAGCGAGTAGAAGAGGTTTAAGAGGCTCTGGCCTGAGGAGTGGGTCTGGAAATAAAAAAGACTAAGTGCTGAGAGAAACGCAGCTGTTGGAGTTGCCAAATGCAGACTGGCAACAGTTTATAACTTAAATTAGTGTTGGCTCTAACAGCTGACTCTAAGAATGGAGTGACTTTAGAGAGCCAAACAAGGAGCTGAGTGATCTTTTTTTCACGAGAGACTGATTCCTCATGAGGAATAAGACTTTTTAATTGTTAAAACATTAAACCCGTGGGTCAAAGAAGTTGTTTCAGGCCATCCTGCACAGTATGAGGCTTATTACAAAGACAGGTTTAGTTTCTGTATCATTGCTCCCACCCAAAAGGATCAAATTTCAGTTCTTTGGAAGATGGATTAGGGAATAATGGGGTCAGTAAGAGAAGCAGCCGTTATCAGGTCCACATTCTTAGAGAGTGTGTGGTGAGGGGGAGGGCTTTAGAGGGGAAAGGGGACAGAGGGGTAGTATTTTTATAAACCATGTGCTCTCCTGCTCGCCTGACAGTGATGAAGTAGAAAGGCCTCCAGAGGGGAACTGCTTAACTTTTCACAGACAAAAGAAAAGGAGGTAGACTCAAGAAGATGCTATAATTGGATGAAAAGAGACAAGAAAACCAAAGGACTTCCAAGAAATCTAAAACTTCTGCAAGGCATCAGGAGATAAACACTGGGAATAAACATGAATGCAAAGAGTGGAAATCCCCCCAATAGCTTCAGCGCAGACGTCAACTTGGAGAAATTACACAGGGTGGCCGTGGAGCTGATACTGCCGGGAAAACTCATCCTCAGGCTCCTGACCGCTGCTCTTGAGTTACTGACAAACTTGCTCGCCAGAATTTTAGGAAGCAGTCTTGTCAGAAGACATTTCCATCTGATGCTGTCTTGTTTGATTCTGTTTGGTCCTCTATTGAGTTTTTGGGTGTCCAAGTACAGCATCTTTGCCAACAGTAACCATTTCCTGTACAGGTGAGAAATCTGGAAAAGTAACTGAAAGTTTGTGTTTGCATGGTGAAAATGATTTTAAATGAATGCATCATTTTTTTTTATTAGTAAGTCATCAGTCAGGAATGGCATGATGGTGATTTAGCAGTTTGGATTTGGATTTACACATACACAGACCGACAGGATAATAAATTGCAGGCCATCATCTACAAGGATTTTGGCCTCTGTGATTCTCTGGAGAGTGTGGTTTAACTGCAAGGTCAAGGCATCATCCCACAATCATTTTAGTTTATGCCTACATCACATCCAGAGCTCGGATGTGTATCTTCAAAATAAATTAATGAATAAAAATAACCTTTTTTCTTTGGTATTGAAATGGACCGCTGAAATTTCAAGTAATAAGGTTCATTTGGCTCAGATTCACAAAGGAAAAAATGATCTGCCAAGTTTGTATTTGTATATAAGATTATAAATAATTATCTAGAATTCTTGTATTTGATATGTATTTTGATTGTATTTTTTTCTTGTAGTTAAATTGTTTCTAACACATTTTTTTTTAGTTAAACTCATATTGATAAAGACACGTGGGGCAATTTTAAGGGTTACCTTATCCTCTTATCTTATGAATTCAAGCTTACCTGGCAGTTACAACATTCCATGTGAAAACAAATGAATTTTTAACTTTCAAATTTTTCAACTTTTCAAATGCAAATTGTGAGAGTAATGGTTTAACACAAGATATTATTACTTTTCTTATTTATTTATTTATTTATTTATTTATTTTTGTTTGAACAGGAAGTTCCTTAAGTCCACTTGGGGATGGACGAGCATCCTCTCCGGTTCCTTCATCCTTCTCCTCTCCTCCTCAGCCCGTCACCCCCCCTCTCTCATCCTGCGCCATCTCTCTCGGATAGGGTTTGCAGGGTTGCTCTGGTGGGGGTCTCAGCGTATCCTGACCCTGCTGGAGGATGCAGCAGGAACCTGTTATGAGCCCCTAAAACCTGACCAGGATACCCCGGGAGCTGCCACACCAGTACAGCCTCTGCTTCTCCTGCATGAAGACCAGACCAAAGCCTCCTGCCTCAGAGCGAGCATGCTATGGAGGGGTTATGAAGTGTCTCAGGATGTCCTTATCCTCTGCTTGTGTTGCCTGCTGCTTGTTGAAGAAATGTCGGTTTTCTGCTCTCATCTGGCTCAAGCAAAGTCTCTGCAGAGACCTCCTGGTGGGCCTTTAAGGTTTATCTTCCTCCTGTGTGTACTTCTGCTGGCTCTTTGGTTGTTTTTGCTGCTGTGTTTGCTTGCACACTTTCCCAAGTTCCCCTCCCAGCAGCTAGGAGGCGCTCTAGGCTACCTGGGATGGAGAGGCCTGTACCAGGGATGGTACAGATTGAAACCAAGTTGGGGCTGGCCATGTTTGCCAGGTGAACATTATGCTCTTACGAACTGAAAATAACTCTGAGTGAAGAAACTTCATGGGACAATGTTATTTAGGATGTGATAATACGAGGTAATGATTTTGTTTTTGTGGGTTGTGAAAGCATGTTTGTTAAAACTTCAAGATTTTCTCTTGATATGAATATATAGGTTAACTTTGTTCTTGTTCAATATAACTCTACAACAACCTTTAAATAAACATTTGGATAAAAAACAATCACATGAAGTAATGAAGTAAGAACCAAATTTTATTACATAACTGGAGCCAAAATGAACGCATTGAAGGCATTTCTATTGAAGTCGGTGTATTGTTACATAAGACTGCTGTAATACACGGGCTGTGTCTTGTTAATCTGCTGGAGCTGGTCTTAGTAGATGAGAGCCTTGCCGTCTCCTCTGGGCTTCTTAATCTTGTCGTAGTTCTTGTTAATGATGTCAAACAGCACAGCCTGAAGGGAGAAACATCGAGGGAAACAGCGTTGAAAATGTAGCAGGAGTAAGATATAAAACAGACAGACGGCGTGTGAGAGAGACAGAAAGGTTAGAGGCTGTAATAACGGACTGAGAGATCCGGATCCAGAGCTGTTATATTGTTTCACAGCTCCTTTCATCATCACCTGTACTGCCTCGTTCATTAACAGCATCAAACACAGACTGACAATGGCCAGAGGAAGGACACAAACAGTGGCTAATGGATGGAAGACGGAACACCAATCAATTTAACATAAGCACAGCAATTACTCTAATCACCCTCCTATTAGGAAGGAATGGATTCCATGTAGCTGCATCCCTTCTGCCCAGACACGGCTGGATTATTCCATACAAGTGTGCAGTTTGGTTTCGAGTACTATGAAGGATTACTGTTGATTAAAAAATCGGGCTGGCTGTCTTTAATGCAGCTAAATCAGAATGAATCATCCATGAACAGCTTTTTGTATTTCCTCTGATAAACACGTGTGTTAATTCCCAGACACATTTAAATATAGGGCACACATTTGCTTTGGAAATCCATTCAGGTGTCTTACATATGTGTTGCGGATGTCCAGCACCATAAGGCGAAGCTCCCAGTACAGAGCCAAATCCAGCTCATGAACCAGTTGTCTGTAGTCTCCCTGCAGTGAAGGGAAAACAGAACATGGAGTAAATATGCAAAAACATACAAGGCATGGCACAACCAGTATGTACCCAATTTGCGCAGAGCAGAACATTGCCATAATAGCTGTTAGGTGTCGCACTAACGGGGTATATACAGTCTACAGATGACACATATTAATCTTAATTTATTAAACCAATGAGTGTGTGATCATTAAAATTAAGAAACAGTAACATCATAAACATATCTTCCTGAGACAGAGACAAAACAGAAGATACTGACCACATGGGGTTGTTTGGCAGCTTTGGCCACAGCATCACCTCTCTCACTGTAATACCTGAAAAACAAAAGAAAGGTTTCTTCTATATCATTACAATACCTTTTTTGTAGATTGGATGTACAACAAGTTTTGTTTATGACACACTCTCAGGCTTACGTTAGTTATCAAAGACTGAAAGCAACAGTAGCACTGAGGGTAGCATTAAACTGCGAGTGCGCATGCGGTGACGTCAGCGTTTCACCCTGAGACGCTCCGCTCTGTGTTTACACGAAGCTGGATGGAGGAGCGGATTCAGATCTTTCCACTCTGGGGAGCGTTTTCAAAAGTTTGCGTTTTCACTGAAAACGCAACGTGGTCTCGTCTAAACGGAAGGCCAAAACGCAACGAAATGTTTGCGGAATCGACCGTTTTCGGCGTCGTGTAAACGGGGCCTAAGAATGCTAAGCTATCACAGTTTACAACCCAGCTTTCTTACTGATCAACCAACTGTGTTAAAATAGGATTCTTATTAGTCATAACCCTGTATTTTTATTATCAATTTCAATTTATATTCCAAATATATAATTTTATCAAATTTCAGATTAGTGATAAATGTCTGTGTGGTGAACAGAGAAGAAAAAAAAAGAAGAGGTAAAACAGCAGAGATAATAATTAAGAATGTTAAAACATGAGTCGCTGAGCCAACGTGACTTTAACCAAATCAAAGAGTCACAAAACAACCACAACCAGCAAACCTCCCCCTGACACTTGTATTTATCTTTTGTTTGCAGTAGTAAGCGAAAGAGCTACCTTATATCTTAAAGGTTACATAGTTTTACTTTAAATAGGCAGGGTTCTTGGACATCATAGACACAGCTTTGCATGTGTATACAGCTAGAAATATGGTCAGTTTTGCAAAAACTAAAAGGCTTTGCAGTCTTGATCAAAGTGAGTTTACAAATCATGACCATGTTTTATTCAATCTTTTTCCGCCATTGTATATTTTTAGTCATATCAAAAACTCTCCCACAAATGAGCTGCATCTTTGGGACCACCTTACTTTGAAATCAGAGTCTGGTATGCCTCAATCTTAGTGCGTGTGTTGGTCAGCAGCTCAAACACTTTCTCCTGTTGGACAATAATAAAAATTACACACAGATTTGGTCACATTTTACACAAGCAATAAGCAACAGAAATGACGACTGCATCTAGACATCTCATCAGCAGCTGCTAACCTGTACGGCCACTCCAAAGTTGTTGCCGTCTTCAATTTTTGGGACCTGGAGCTGCACCCACATAGACACCTGACAAGAAAGTTATCAGAAGATTTATGAAGGGTTTATACATCGTATACATAATATCATAATTTTGGGTTGTTGAATCTTCTGTTACAATTAAAAAAAACAATAACTATAAAAAGTAAGAATCACTGAAGTGCTCTGATGAAACACATCACACTTAAAGCATTCATTTATACCTAACGTTATGTGCACATAAAGAATTTTCTGTCCAAAAATTGTGAATTTTTAAACAATGAAAAGATTAAACCAATATTTTAAAACATAATACTGACTGATTATAAAGGAGGCTTGGAGAAAAAAGTAAGAGACCAACCGTGTTGAGCTTTTCCTTCAGGGTTTGGATCTCACGCTTGACCTCGTGCAGGAGACTCTCCAGTCGCTCGTTGCTGCAGACGGGACCACAAGGAGGACCTGATGGACCAAACACCACAGAAAACAAACAGAGAGTTCGGAGGGGCCACTTTTTTGTTTAGGATATGTTTAAAATTACACAAGAATATTTGTTGTAATTTATCCCCTGGTGACAAGATTTGTTAGATTCGTAAATCTGCTTATTTAATTTCAATCACCCACTTATCTTACATAACAAAACAACATTACTGTAAATTATGATGATAACCACAAAATTATGATTCTCTTTTATTTAGACATCATGTTGCTTTGTCACTTGTATTAACATTTCTTTGTCTTGACATTTACCTGAGTCTTCCTCCTCTTTATCTTTATCACCGTCTTTGTCTTTCTTCCCCTCCTTTGCCTCCTTCTGCACCACCAGGGGGAAAACAGATGAGTCAGAGAGTTCTTATTACTAAAAAATGTTTTAAATGTCTCATTTTGAAATGAAACTCAGTTCCAGCAGCCCCTGTGACTTTCACACAGAATAATTGAATGTTTTTAACAGCCTCCAGCTCTTTTCCAAAGCTCTGCTGTATAATCCATAACATCCACCCCCTACTCCCCACAATCATAAAACAGATGACACTGGCAGCTCTAAACTCCATCCTTCTCCAAATCAAAAAGGAAGAGAAAGCAAAACAAAAAAACTGCTACACAATAATGGAGTATTCTTTTAAAGTGAGTGGTTTCTCTGCTGTCGTCACCAAAGAGTTATTTTTGGCCATCCCATAATCAACTACCCTGTCAACTATTTGTCTCATGTAATGCTGCCCAAACATAATGGAATGCCAAATTGATGCTAAAATTTAGATTTATGTGAAGCTCACCAATAAAGTACAACACCCACTCACAGCCAAATTGTTTAACAGCCTTACAAAATTGCATGGGGACTGTTGTCATGGTAACACGAGACTCTGTGTTGTGTCTTGGTGTCTCATGAAGTGTTAAATATAAACTCTTGGCAAAGACTCTTATCTTGAGAGGCTTTATTCAGCACCTCACTCTATTACATATTAATTTATATAATCTGGTGCTTCAATACTAAACCTCTGAACTCTTCTTGTTACCTCTTTCAATGAATCTTCAACAAGTATTGTCAAAATGAAGCCTGAAAAATTGCTTCAAGAAATGAAACATAATGTATAAAATCTAAAAACCCTCCAGTTTTTAAGAGTCCAGGAAGACTAGACCCGGCTCAGCCCACCTCCTCTTTCTTCTTGCGTTTGGCCTCCTCTTTGGCCTCCTCTTTTGCTGGGTCTGGTATGGGGATGTCAAGTGGAGCCTTCAGACATGCCAGATCATCTAAGCTGAAAGATGTCTGACAGACAAACACAAGCCATACACATTACTTCAGACGACTTTTCTGGAAATAACACAATTATATGACAGGGCCATTCAAAGTTCATCTACACTTCTTTTTAAAGTGTCCTGACAGAAAAAAAGTTGCTTCTCTTTGATTCGGTGAAGAGATTCTCCACAGACTCTCACCTTAAGCAGCATCTGCAGCTCTTCGGTCTTCTGAGGGAAGAATTTTGACACAAGTCCTTCAGCCTGTTGATCAAGTCACATTCAGATTAAACTTTGCTCTTACTGTTGTTATTCATGGGACACTGTAAAAGATTCATAGCTATAGACTGACAAAGTTACCTCTTTTGTGAGTCTTAGGAAGAAGTCATCCACCTGTAAACAGAACACAATGAGAACAGATTGAATGTACTTTCTGTCTGCCATGCAGTTTGTCATGCCATCCTATTCAGACGTCCGCTTCCAATCCAGCACACACAGCGCTCCTCCCTGCTCTCCGTTTAGCCGTCTGAGCTAACTGCCTGGTATCTGTCTGCACCCCTCATACGACCCCTGCTGTCACTTTGGTTACCTGAACAGGACACTTTCTAAAACACCTGCTCTCCCGTCAACGTGTGTGAGCGGTATACCGAAGGTAAATGAAGCTTAATCGGTGTAATGTAGAACAGTTTCAAATCATGCTAGCCATAGTTTTGGTGTTTACCTGTTTCTTTGACTCAAAGCGAATATCAACTGAAGCCATGACGTCTCTGTCAGGGAAAAGTTGTCGACAACAAAGCTTCACGAATCGATGAGGAAGAATTTAAACTCTTTAAGTAACTCAATACCGTGCAAGACACGGAAAGCTGCTCACAGTTACTCAGCATAAAAAGCGAAAACGAAAGTAAAGCGCATAAAGACAGTTCCGTACTTTCCCAGTTTAATATCAACTTTCCTGATGCATCGTGGGGAATGTAGTTCAGAAGAAGTTTACGCACCACTTAAAAGATAAAATCTGCCTCCGTATGAGGATTAAAACTCAACTTCTTTTTTGTAGACCTACTGTTAAAGATCTAATCAGAATAATCTACAAATTCAGGAGGGATAATCCTCCTTTAACAAAAAAAATATTTAATTATGAAAAATAAGACTTTACAGACTTCATTCAGAATCACTTTTATAATAGTTTCGAAACAGAAAGTATATTGAGAACGATTATAATGTATGCATATTTTTCCATAATATATCTAGAATTATTTTTTCCTTAATACATAACAGTTTATGCCATTTGGCTTTTCTGTGTAGCACACAACTTTGGTTATTTTAGTTAAACAAATATGATTTCTCTGTTAGAATTTTTTCTCGATCCGAAAAATTGATAATAATAATAATAATAATAATAAATAAATAAATAAATAAATAAATAAAAACATGAACCCCCCAGTCAACAGCGGGTACAGCACAAAAAAAATAAAATAAAATAAAATAAAAAATAATAAAAAAAATAAAATAAAAACTAACTCCCCAGTCAACAGCAGGTACAGCACACAATGCCCTTTCTCTTTCTATAACTTTTAACTATGTCCACTAGATGCTGCTGCTGTGGCAAGATTGAGCAAATGAACTATAGTTGAAAGCAGATTTATAAGAAAAAAGCAAAACTGTGTTCCTGTAGCAGTCTTAGTTTGGCTCAATCATACACTCATGTTGATATTCAAGTGTTTATGATCCTGTTTGAGGCATACAATAAGGTTTGTTTTGTCAGCTGTAAAAGAGTATGTTTTTCCTAAGACAGTACAAAATGAAAAACACCCAATCAAAACTGATAAACAAGCAGATTTCCACATTCAGACTCATTATTGATTAGTACACACCAGAGGCCAAAGTGTGACGGCTGCTGAGACCAGGGTTCTATCTGCTGTCGTACATCTACAGTCACATGGTTTCTTTCATCAGAGGCTGTGTGGACAGAGCCAGGGCAGCTCAGTCAGGTTATGAGCTTAAACAAATACAAGATCCTGAGTGGACAAAATGTGGACGTCAGAGTCTTCCATTGTTAACTCTCAGCTGGCCATTTGCACAGTCACATGCTCTTATCATGCCACCATGCTTTGTGTTATACTATACAAAGTATCTCTCTGCTATCTCTAATTACACCTGAAGATAGAGTGCAGGATCAAACAGGGCACTATAAAATCAGGCGTGAGGTATTATTGGTAATGGATCCAAAGTTCAGAGGGTGAACTTGTTTACAGTGTCATTATTTGTTGATTTGATTGAGTTCTTTAGAAAAAATGCTGCAGTGTGCAGTGTGTGGCTTTGCTGTTGGGAAATATTGTGGACAAAGGTCATATGCCTGAACAAAGTGGGATAGTGGGAGGCAGAGAAGAAAAACACAAGTTTTTGTGGCCATGTCTGTAAATTAACTCTTTGCACTGTCTTCATGTCAAGAATATGCTTATTTGAATGAAATACTATCTTTACACTTGAAAACAACACTTTGTGAAACTTTTAAAGTGTATTTAATAAATTGATCATGAATATATGTATCTGTGTGTGAGTATGTTATCGTTTTATCCTTAGTGAACAAGGATGGAACCACTAAAAATAAAAATCCTCAGTAGACCGTGTTGGTCACAGTTAACCGCAGTCCTGCTTATCAGAAATAACAGCTTGCCGTGCACATCACAAATGACCTTCACAACTTATACTCTGTGTGACGTAATATAAAACACCCCTATGTTTTATTGCCAGCTAAGCCGCAGTCAGAACACAAGTTTCCAAAAACACCATTCTTCATCACCACATCTTGTTTAAGTGCAAATCCCCATTCTTATAGAAAAACAAGAGAATCTACGTAAGTGCCTCTTTATTGAGGCTTTAATAATCATCCATGTGCTTGATGTATGAATAGATCATTGATAAGAAAATAAGTACCATGGAATCAAGCTTTCACCATTTTGTTTGACACGTATTTTTCTTGTAAGCTAAATGTCAAGTTTAATCCTAAGATCACTTATTTAAATTGGAGAGTACTGCAAAATGATGCATATCAGAAGAACTATTTACTCAAAGGGTTTATTGATGCTTCAGCATTTACTTTCATAGAATGTCACAGTTTTAAATAAACTCTTCAGCTGCTGCAACAAGTCTGAATGATCCCTTTCATAGATATGGACTGCAGTAGCAGGATGTAGAGCATGTATGCATTCGCTTATAGTAAATGTGTGTATGTCTGTGCATACGTGCATGTTTGCATGTGTGTGTACATGGTATATGTTTGGTCTGCTGCTGACTCTGCAGGCTCTATCAGAGGACACGAGACAGGAGAGCTTAACTTTAACCAGACACATTGGACTGTTGTACCTCTCTTTATCTCCAATCTTCAGTGTATTCTTCTGTGCAGCCCCACCCCTTTACTTCACATCTTGCCTTGTGTTTGTGAAAGTGTTTGCGTATTTGTATGGTGTGTATGCTTATGATATGAATGTGTTTGTGTGTGTTAAACCCCTTTTTTGGGGTATTCAAAGAGACAGTTCAGGAAACTCAGTATTTGAAAAGCAGGCACAGACAGGGTTAACTGCCCTGTAGTCAGTTTTATTGCAGCAAACCATAGCAAAGGTTATCTCATCTGAACATATACAGTTAGAGTGTCTAGACAACACACTTTTAGGTTATAGAAAACCCATTAATGTCCTTTATGAGTAAGCACCTGAATATAACAGCAGAATAAATTGGTTATTCTGTATAGAAAATCCTGACATTAATAAGGATGTGCAGGTGGTTGACCACTGGACTCAACACAGGGAAAAAGAGGAGCAGGGCTGTCTGGAGGACAAATGGACAAACAGTCAGGAATGTATTGGAACAACATTAACAAATAACTGGCTCAGTGCACACTGGTGTGGTATCTCTGTAAAGTAGAGGGGTCATCTGCTTTCCACACAGATTCAATAGGAGGTGCTCACTAATTGAGGGCTCACTTCACAATGGTTCTCATTCACTAATAAATGTGTAGAAAGGTTCCTCCTCTGAGCATAGAATAAGTACATACCAGCCACTTTTGTCATCAAAAATTTGAAAGTGTATCATGACTTGTACTTTTTCATATTTCAATTGAAGATATGTTTTTAATTGAAGATGAAAGTGCGGAATTGTTATGAGTGTTAATACATTTTCTGGTTATCATGGTTGTTAATACATTCTATTTGTCTTTTCTTTTACTGAAAGCACTTTGAATATGTCATACATTTAGTTTAAACTGTATATGTTTACATTTTTGGTTCTTATCTTCTGTGCATACACATGATCTGAGGAAGTTATATTTTGTTCACAGTGTAAGAATAAATTCAAGTAAGAATATACTGATGAATCCCAGATATGTGCTTGTAACGCACCCATGGTTTAAGCACAAATTTGTGTGTACGCACTGTTAGGCCCGTTGAACCCACAATCTTCACATAGACCACCCAATGGCTCTTGTATAAAGGAACAAAAGGATTTTACTTACAAAACAGCTACAAAAATATTATATTAACCACTACAGCATTACCCATACTTTGCAAAAAAAAAAACCATGAATCAGCTCCATGGCTTCTGTTAATTATAAGAAAGAAGATTTAAAATATAAGTCCAAAAGAAAGTTTCAATTGTGTTTAAAAATGTAATTCATCAATTCAAATTCATCTTATTGTGGAGCTTAGAACATTTCACTTCTTTTGTTTGTAGTAAACTCTTTAGTACTCCCTCTTTGTCATTATATGACTAATGATGAAGTGGGAGTAAAAGAGATTGTTGGCACTCCCTTGCTCTAATACAACAAATGGAAAATGTCTCTTACCTCTGGTGCTGTTGTAAGGTTAAGTCAAGGTTTGAAAAAACAGAAAAAAAAAAATGTGACTGAGTCAGTGTTGTTATAGTCAGCATTGTACTTAGTACCTTAAAAGTAACACTGAATGAAAAAAGACAATATAAACAGTGTGGGATTTACATAAACATACTTGAACTGTTTCTGAAGTCGTTTCTCTCGTCAGACCTGTTGGATTGCATTTCAGATTAGTTACATTAAATAATCTATAGTAGGCCTGTAGCAAATTGTACAACTTGCAAATAAATAAATAAATAAATAAATAAATAAATAAATAATTCATTAAAATTGAGCTGTTCTGAACAGTGTTAAGTTATCATCCTGCATTTTTACTCTTGTAATTGTGTGTTTCTGGTTTTAATTTAAAGTTGTCATAAGTTTGTGTCTAAAAATAAAGTTTGTGATGGAAATCGACGTGAACACCCATCTGCAGTCAGTATCTGCATTCAGGGCCAGCTCTGTTTCCGTACACTGACTCGTATTTCCGGGTTTGGCTGTGGGTCCGGTTTGTACTAAATGTGCTGCTGCAGGAACCCTGGTAACTTGCATCATCCGGGAGGGAGGCAGAACCTCAGGGGTCCGCGGGTCCGGAGGAGAGAGAATACTACAACACGAACATGACATACGAAGACGTGAAATTAGCCTTTAACTCATTTAGTTTAGTTTAGTTTAAAGCACCTCCTCCTCGACTCAGAGCCGATAAGAAGTGTGTGAAACTGAAGTGTGTAAAGTATCGAACAGAGAGATTGAGGACTGCCTGTGGAGTTTAGCGTACAGTGGAGTCAGCAGTGGGACAGCATCCAGTGAACCGGTTACATCAAGGTGTCACTTTGTAAATGTACACGTTGAGCAAAGTGCAAGGTCTCCTCCGAGCACAGATATGAGCAGCGACAGGCTTTAGCGTACCGCTCCTCACGTTACCTCCTGAGCTCACTTTAATGTGCCTTTTAACACTAAGTATTTCTATAAGCTAGCTGTGATTTTGCACCGAAGATGTCGTGCCTCTTGCTGGGAGTCGTACGAAGGTGAGTTAATGTTACTTTTTGTACTTTTTATCAGCTTGTTAAATCCTGTCTCTGTGTCACGAATTGTGTTAAAGCAACACACTTCTGAATGAACCAAATTGCTGTTTCTTTTCCAGTTTATGCTAAAGCTGATATATTATTGATGTCTCCACTTTAGGTAAAACAAGGGAATAAATTTTATTTCAATAAGTTTGTTTATTTTTTACACTTGAAGAGTACGACTTTTTTTTATTTATCAGTTATTCTTCTTTCACTTCTTGCAATAAAACTACATTAATGTTAAAACACCTCCTCAAAGAGATGAGACCTGTAACTGTCCCACACAGAATTAACTTTTCCAGAGAAAGTCATTCATTTGCTATAACAATCAGATGCTATTTAAAACTTGTTTCCTTGGGCCAGTCTGTGAGAAACTTGTTAGACTTGATTCAAAACACAGGCCTCAGATAGGATGACATTTTTTAAGTTTCTTAAATGACTGAGACATGTCTCAGTTGCTGGTTTTTAATAAGAGGTCACCTTCCTGCTTTACTTTTCTTCAATGCTTCTGTCCCTCCAGGCTTTGTGATGACACCACATCACACAGAGACCCTGGAGTCTATGTGAGCACTTGATGACTTTGTGTGTTTGCATTACATTTTGCCTTTTTGGATGCATGTGTTTGAGTGGCTGACTGACTGACTGACACATTGCTAGGGGCATGTGAGTTAGTGCTAAGGAGGCCTATGTTCCTGTGCATCTTGTTTGTATTTCTGCTTGAGGGATTGTAGACTGCTGCAGTCAGGGCTCCTCTGTTTGCCTGAATGTCCTGGAGCATGCCCTGTGTATTCTCCCCCGTGTACTTGCTGTTCCATCTGTGTGGATAATTTACGTAGCACATGTGCATGTTAACTGTGATACTCAAGCTATTCTTTACTTTGTGTGTAGACTCTGCCCCTAGGAGGCTGTAGACCAGGATCTGTGTAAGGGGAGAGGGCAGAGGCGTGTCTAGCTGTAGTGTTAGAGGATTGGCTTCTGATTGGAGGTGTGTTTGAGGAAAAGCTGGGCACTTTAATGGTCACTATATCCTGTTAATCTGTTCCTTAATCTTTGCTTCCTTTAAACCAGTTTGATATCCTCTTTTATACGCCACAGAATTATCAGGAGCAAATGTCAGGAGATATCTGAGCTAATTTTATCAACAGGAGGCATGCTTGTCCTCATCAGGTCTGGGGGATGGGTGAGGAATTGTGAGGCAGAGACAAAGGCATGGTGGGATGCATGACTGCAGGGGGGACTGAGAGGTCAACAGAGTCCATTCCTGAGAAAGAAAAAAAGAGGATTTTTGATGAAAAGGACAAAACAGCTTTTATCTTTTCATTTCTGAGTTAACTCAGTAGATGACTTACTTCTTATACATCCTTTGAATTTCAGATCATTCATTCATTTGATGTGTAGCATCACCCAAATGGTTACAGTAATTCGCAGCGTGGTAGGATCAGTAATTAGAGAGCATAGGTTGGACTAAGTGACTTTCTCTGTGGGGAAAAAAGATCATGGCTCAACTAATAAAGTAGATTAAATGGTCAAAATGGCTTTTTTATCTGCTGTTATTTAGGTCAGAATCGTGTCCTTTCTAGTTAACGGTTCAACATCTGACCAATCTGCAGATTTGAATTAAGAGAAGCGCTCAGTTACCCGAGGTCGTGACTCAAATTCAGCATCACATGTTTGTACAAAGCGTAAAATCCTTTCCAGGATGTGTCATACTGATATAAAAATTGCATAAAGAGCAATCAGCATTAGCAGTTAGCATGAAAAGTCAGTCACCGCATCACCAGCCTCATAGAAACTCTCTTTCTCTCTTTAATAACATGTTAATGTCTGGGATAATCTGTTAAGACTTTGTAAATCTTTTGGTGTTCAATCAGATGCATTATTTTTCTGACTCTTTTTAAAATGACTGCTTTACTTTTTGAATTGACATCAGATCTGCCTCTGCTGTTTGTCTTTGTAGTGATCTTCAGTGGATCCTTGCTCACTTCCTTAACCCGGATACAAACACTATAATCATACGTGATAGACAGGCTGTACTTAAGGTTAGCTACTTCATGAGCTGACTGATGATTCATCTCTTGGTAACTGGTCAGATTGAAGATGTTTAAACGCAGAAAGGTTTTCGATTTGTGAGATATAGCTAACCTGCTTCATGCTTATTTTCAGATCCTGAATTGAGAGTTAGTTGAGGGCCAAAAAAAAGTGTGATGGCATGTTGGAAAGAAATGTTTTTCTATTTTTCCATCTGCCACCAAGCAGAAATAAGAATGACTGGATGAGCTAAGAAATTATGAGATAACACAGCACATGCTTAGTACAGTGACAGCAAGTTGTGATTATTCAAATATCTTGAGTGCTGACGTCCTGCATATCTGTGAAAACTTAAACTACATTATAAGACATGTCGTATGGAAAAGTTATTTTATCAGCTCCTAAGTTTGGCAATGTAGTAAAAACCTCCAGGGGTCTGACTCACTTTATGAGAAATACTCCTAAGTGGACAGCTGAGGAACTGCTGTTTTTGTGTTCTTACATTGGATAGTGTCTCTTTTCATAACACAGTAGTTTGAGCCCAGTGCCTTGCACCCTAATCTGAGTACAAATCACAATTTAATATAAACAATTGCTTTTGTCCTTCACTTCTACCCGTACATCATAGAAAAGAGTTGAGTAGATTGTAGGGCTGAACGATTTAGGAAAATAATATAATTTCAATTTTTTTTAACTTATATTGCGATTTAGCACGCGGTTTAGCATGCGATTATTTTGGGGTTATGTTTATCTTCTACACAAGCAATAAACCGTGTTATAGTATGACCAACACAACAAAGGATAGTGTAGCATACATACAATTTCTTCCTGTTCGCCAGGCCTACATGTCATGTTTACAAATAACATATACCTTTATTTAACTACTACAATCACAGTATAATATTGACTGATTGATTTAACTTTAGGCCTTATAGACCTGTAATAATATTATCATTAATTTCCTTAAATAAAATCAGAGAAAGGAACAAAGCACTGCAGAACAACAGGCCTATTATGAACAATAAAATAAAAAATAAATATGAATCCTCTCGTCTATGGATCGCACATAAGATACAGAGCAGAAATGTAAATAAGACCAAACATCTGGCTCAACCACTGAAATATGTCAACATTTAGAAGGCACTTTTTTATAAAATGAACCAAAGAAACACTGTGTGAACATAAATTTTAATATTAATTGTATAGAAATCTTACTGATCTCTCATTAGTAACAAAACACAAACTAAATTAAATGCACTTTAATTATTTTTTGTTTTGTTTTTTCTTTTTAAATTGCAGCCTTTACGATTTGAAAATTGCATTCTATTACATTGCGATGTTGGTTTAAATTCGATTAATTGTTCGGCCCTAGTAGATTGGACCACTGGTTTCCAAATTTTGCTACGTGCAACCCTAAAATACGCAGTGCTAGGGAACAATGATCCACTGCAATGAGAATACGTTCACTCCCCCAGTCCTAAGATACTTAATTTAACTGATGTGTGTAACATTAAACTACCAATGTGCCTATATGATTAAATAAAATAAATACAAAATGTATCTCTTTTTTGTTAATATTCAAACCAATATGTATGAAATGTGCAACTATGAGTAGTTTTACTTCTGTAAGGCATTTTGCAACCTCCCTGTCAGTGTTTCAAGACCCCCAAATTTTAGAACCTCTGACTAAGACACAGAACCCGTAAAGAAGTCTCATGGAGGAAAAACATGAAAATTTGTGTTACAGTTTGTTTTAAAAGCAGGAGTCACTGTCCGTAGACAGCGTGTAACAGCCCTCATGCTCAATCCTCTGGGTGTGTGTGTGTAATAACATACACCATGCGGTGAATTGGGAGTCTCGTGCTCGCACACTGTTGGTATCTTTGTAACTGAGTGGAAACGTGTGATTGGTATTTAGAGTCACGTTAGCCTCTGATTCTTCCCTCTACAGAGACTGTGGACCTGTTCATACTATGAACTGGTCTAAGACTGTTTTAGTTCCTCTGTACCTCCTGTTACTCCTGTTACTCCTGTTCCACACACTGAGGGGTCATCTGGGGTTGCTCATACTGTCCACAGACAGAAAAAAAACCATCACACATGCAAATTTCCTTTTCCATTATCACCCACTGTAGTCTGGAAACAATAAATGCACATGCAGGCTTTTGTCTTACCAGCAGACCTTTCATTGGCCTGTGCTGTGTGAATATCAGGCCTCTAACACACAAAAGCGTCGCCCCCCACATGCCCCTCTTTTTGCACCTGGTACATTATTACCTTTGTTACAAAAAGAGAGTTTCTCTCACACGCTCTTTCACCGCTTCATGACTCTCAGTCAGATTGGTGTGAGATTTAACTCAGAATGTATGACTGTTTGCAAATTTTCTCATATGTAAGATTAAACAGAGTTGTATTCAAGAATGAATGTTGGTGTGTAGATTCAACATTCAACTCTTTATATTTTCACAGAAACTTTGTGTTCAGTAAATAATTTTATCCATTGTCTTGTCGTAAATCATTGTGTCTCTGTATGTCAGACTTTCACCAAGCCACCTGGTGAAAACATGGTTCATCTCTCACATCCCTGCTCTCTTTCAGACATGGGGCAGTTGGAGTGAGTGTCGGGGTCCGGTCCCTGGCCTCCCTCCCGTCTCTGCCCCCAGCAGTAGCTGAGTTTGTGAAGGGAGCTGTGGATGAATGTAAGCCTTCCAATGTGCACGTGGTGACGGGAACGCCGGAGGAAACAGCCAACATCCTTGCAGGTCTGGAGAAGGAGGGGATGGTCAAGAAGCTTACCAAATATGAGAACTGGTACAGGCTTGAATTTCTTTCTTTATTACAGTGTGTGACATGCTGTAAGACTACAATTATTATTTAATTCCCCTCTCATCGTCTTCACATCTTCTCTCTGTTCTGATTTGTGCTCTCTTTTCAGTTGGTTAGCTCGCACAGACCCAAAAGATGTTGCTCGGGTTGAGAGTAAAACTGTGATTGTGACCAAGAACCAGAGAGACACTATACCCATCCCTGCTGACGGGGTCAAGAGCCAGCTTGGCAGCTGGATGAGCGAGTCTGACTGGCATAAAGCTAGAGAGGAGCGTTTCCCCGGCTGCATGGCAGGTAAATCTCTTTTCAGCAGGGGACAAAGCTATCAGCTGAAGTTAGAAGCAGTATAAGTTTAAAGATGTTAAAAGATACTTACCCACCTCACAGGATTGCTGAAAACTTAAACGTATAGAATAGGATTTTCTGTTCTCCTCAGAGCTTCTGTGACAACAAGCTGTAAAGCCGTTTTCTGTGCCCTACAGTTCATTTTGGTTCGGAAATCTCTGAAACCAAAGAAACAACCCCAAAGTATTTGAGGTTGCTGGGTGTGCTAAGAGCTGTTCAGATTCTCCAGATGTGAAGGGAGGCAGCGTCACTACTTCCTGTTTGACTTCCTATAGAATAGAATGACACCCTTCACCATCCCTTTGGAAAGTAGGCATGTGTGATTTAAAGGGATCAGTGTATCTAGGGATGGGTACCGACAAGGTACTTTTATGGGTACCGACCAAATTCTGTCAAAGTACTGGGTACCAATTCATGTAAAATCTAGAGGTTCCATGTTTAGGTACTTAAATGCATCCTTGTGACTGTAAGGGAGTGGAAGAGTAGGCAATTTTCCATGCTGGACATGAACACAGCATTACAAGGTTATATATTGAAGAATAAATATGTTAAATTGAAAAGAATTTACATTCTATTATTAAAAAAATTGATACTTTTTACCAAATAAACGCCCACAGAAGTACCGAAAATTGGGACCGTTGAGTACTGATACCGATTGCCAGGTACCAGGAATCTGTACTGTATCGTTTCAAAAGTGAAAGGCACCCATACCTAAGAGTAACAGCATTTGACTTAGAGCCAGCCTCACAAGATTAAACAATTATTTTCATTAAACCAGACTAATGATTCATGTGAATAATTATAGGAGGGAAAGAGGAAGCAGAGCAACGTTTTAACCTGACACAAATTCACTTCACCTCTGAGGACTCAGGCAATTCCTTATTTACCTCTGATCACCAATGAATCAAATCCGTTATTTATTCATAGTGAATCTGTGCCAGTATTTTGCTTTTTCAAAGATTCCTACAGCTGAAATATTTTTTTTACCCAAAATATGAGATAAGATTAATAGATATTTATTTGTGGAGTCAGTGTGAAGTATAATTAAATGTTTATTAAAGGATGAAAGTAAAAATAGAATTAAATGAAATAGCCTCAAAACTTGTGTTACAAACAGAAAATTACTAATAAATGGTTCATAAAACCATAACAGGTTTATAAAAAAAGTTGATAAAAGGGTTAGAAAAAGTTAAAAATCTTAATAATGTGTTATAATTATCCATCACCTGGTTTTCACTGTTTATGTTGCTGAAATATATCAAAATAAAAAGGGACTGTGCTTTTTGTAGTCTATTTGTGATATTTCTCATGTAATGGCCTTCTAGTCATTGGTTTGTTTAATCACTGTTTTTATCTTTTACTTACCCCTTTATCACATCTTTACTTGACCCTGCAGCAATTTATGTCAAGGCCAAGGAAAAGTTGTAAGGAAAAGATGACATATTTTTGAGCAGTGCTTATTTTTCTGAAGGCATATTTTGCCAGAAATTTTAACATATTTTAAAACATTTTGATTTTTGTATTTTATAGTTGATAAATGTTTTAACCCTCCAATGCATGTCTGTAACTTTATAAAAAAATATTTCAAAATTGAAAATTGAAAAGGTGTTTTTTCATGCCCTAGGAAGAATAATAACACCTAAGGACAATATTTTGGCACAGGCTGATATGAAGTTCTCCCATAGAAACCAATCAAAATAGCTGCACTGTATTGATCACTATGCATCAGAGGGTTAAAATTCACTTCCACAGTCCACTGATACTTAAGAGCTTTGTTGTCCTTCACCTCACCTACCACTGGAGGTCAGCAAAGACTGCATTTCAGGGGCATTACTGAGTTTTTATCAATTATGCTTTTTAACTTACTTCTAACTCTGAGGCATGACTTTGTCTCCTCTGATCTTGACTCCATCTTTAAACTCCTTGTTGGTTTAGTTTAAGGTTTTATTGACAGTAATAATAGTATTTCCCTTCAAAATCTACATCTGAAAATGTCCCACAGTCTATGGTGATTTAATGTCAGTTTTAACTGCATGTTTGCTAAGCAAAGTCAGATCAGGTCACACTAATATAAGATAGTTTTAACTTGACTTAAGTGTGTTCATTGTGTTTCTTCCTCACAGGTCGCACCATGTATGTGATTCCTTTCAGTATGGGCCCCGTTGGCTCCAATCTGTCTAAATATGGTGTCCAGGTAATCACTGTGCTGCTCTCATCACTTAATTCTTGATTGTAAGGTTAGATTTAGGGTTTGATGATTAGGGTAAAATACATTAAAGCAGCTTCTTGCTTAGTCACTGTGAAATGCTGTCATTAATCTAAGATGTTTAATGCTCAGTTCTCCTAATCTTTTTCTGTTGCACTTTTGTTAAACACGTTTGGTGCTCTTTCCAGGTGACTGACTCGCCGTATGTCGTTGCCAGTATGGGGATCATGACACGCATGGGCACACCTGTCCTGAACAAACTGGCTGAAGGAACAGAGTTTGTGCGCTGTCAGCACACTTTGGGTCGACCTTTGCCACTTAAAGGTACCAAATCCAAGACCCTGTAACAGATTGTCAAAAAGCTCTGTGTGCTGTGGAAGTCTGTCCACTACCAACACAGAGACTCTTGCCCTCTGCTTGATTTACTCCAACAGCAAATGTCCCTCTCATCCTGGTTTTGTCTGTCTTCTCTGCAGCTCCTCTGGTCAACTCATGGCCCTGTAACCCAGAAAAGGTGCTGATTTCTCACCTGCCTGACATGAGGCAGATCATGTCCTTTGGCAGTGGCTATGGAGGAAACTCTCTCCTGGGGAAAAAGTGCTTTGCTCTCCGCATCGCCTCCCGCATCGCAAAGGATGAGGGCTGGCTGGCTGAGCACATGCTGGTGAGTGTAAACATTGCTGCCCCAGGCCCTGGAAGATGCATAGCTTCAGAAAAATTTGGTTTAGTGATGAATGCAGACTTCTGAAGTCGTGTCTCATCTCCCCTCGTCAGATTCTGGGTATTACCAACCCTCAGGGGGTGAAGCGTTACGTAGCAGCAGCCTTCCCCAGTGCGTGCGGTAAAACTAACTTGGCCATGATGAAACCAGCTCTGCCAGGCTGGAAGGTTGAGTGTGTTGGTGATGACATTGCCTGGATGAAGTTTGACAGCCAAGGTTAGAGAGAAGAGAATGCTTTCACAAATAAAATGTTTCTGTTACTTTATAGACAATGTTGTAAATCTTTGTTGGTTTGACGCTTTTGTCTCCGCAGGTAAACTAAGAGCAATCAACCCAGAGAACGGATTCTTTGGCGTGGCTCCTGGCACCTCAGACAAGACTAACCCCTACGCCATGGCCACCATAGCTAAAAACACTGTGTTCACAAACGTTGGTGAGACCAGCGATGGAGGAGTGTGGTGGGAGGGCCTTGACCCCCCTGCAGCCGGGATCACACTCACAGACTGGCACGGCAAAACCTGGAAGCAGGGTAACACTTTAAACTTTGTTTTCCCAACTGGTGACGAATAATCATGAATGTTCATCAAGAAAGAAGGAAAAAGTTCGATGAACACTCACAGTGAGCTGTAAACCTTCTAGGTTCTTGCCATAGACTAATGGACATAGTCTCCCTGGTAACACCCGCCATTTTTTTTAAACAGATTTTTGAAGCAAATTAGCTACAGTGACCATATTGGTAGTGGCAAGGGCTTCGAGTACAGCTATAGAGCGCCTGTCAGTCACGTGACCTGAGCTGTGCCTCTGATTGGGCAAGTTTCAATCTTAATTTCCTCTGAACTGCTGAGTTAGAAAAAAATATCACCTCCCGTACAGTGTGCCGATAGTAAAATTAGCAACTCAGACAGGAGAAACTTTTTGAACCAGACTGTAAACATGTCAATTTCTGGTGTGAAAATGGCTTTTTTGGCTTGGTATGTATGTGACCTCTGGTACTTCAGGGGCCAGCGTTAAGCGGACACTCGAGAAACAGACGATTTTAGCACTTCCGCATTGTCTCATATTCTTCGACCAGAGATTGTCGCTTGATTCTTGCCTGAGCCAGTGGTTCTCAAACATTGTTCAGTGATGCACCACGTGAAATGTTTTTCTTCTGTTACGTACCCCCCAACAAGCACAAGTTTTGGTTGGGAAAAAAAAGACGTCCAACAGAGCGCTGTGCTATTAGTGTCTGATTTATAAAACATTCTTTTTTAACAGCAAGATTGTTTTTAACCCTGAAAATCATGACCAGATTGGCAAAAAACAGTATAACTGCATGAACTAAAAAATGAAAATAACTAAAGATGTGTTTGAAGGGAAGGATTTGTGCAGATATAAGTGATTGTCAACTTAGAGTTCCCTCTTTTGGAATCGAAATAAAGGGCTCTCCTCAAACCCAAATAATAACAAAAGATGAATATTTTTTTCACAAAAAGACATAAACTTAATTCTAATTAAAAGAATGCTAAAAAATATGATAAACAAACACACAAATAAATAAGCTGCTAAAGATGTGCTGGCTTCATGCTCCTGAAGACTAATTTGTCCCCACAGAAAAAACACAATGCCTTGGGTTGTAACTTGTGGACTTGAATCCCATTACAGATATTTTTTCCAAATACTGACTGTGATATTTGCTTATTAATGATCTTGTGTTTGTTCTCCATCAAAAGGAAGCTCAACCCCGTGTGCCCACCCCAACTCCCGCTTCTGTGCTCCAGCAGCTCAGTGTCCCATCATTGACCCTCAGTGGGAGAGTGAGGAGGGGGTTCCCATTGATGCCATCATTTTTGGCGGCAGAAGACCAGAAGGTTGGTGCTGATATCGTCCTCTGTAATATGACTGTCCAGAAAAGGAAGTCAGCTTTGTGAAGTTGAGTTTACACTGATTAGAAGCAAACTGGACTTTATTAGACTGCTTCAGGCATTGCTCATGTTATTTAAACTTACTAAGCATCGTCACGGGTTTGTCAAGGAGTTTTGACCAATCAGAATCAAGCAACCTGGAACATCAGTAAAAAAGGGTAATAAACAGTTATGACAGTCATAACTCTGGCTTGTTGTAGTGAGGTTGAAGTGAGTTTTAAAATCAAGTTTACACGACACATATGTAAATAAAAACAGCTACACCTTCTTACTTCACATAAGACACTGTGTTTTATGTTGTTTTATGACCTATTATATGTTTGGGTCATCACTCATAAAATTTATATGTAATATCCATGTCAAAGACCAGTGATCAGTCTGCAGTAAATAATTAAACACTGATGTTGTTAGGGGTCCCTCTGGTCTATGAGTCCTTCAACTGGAAACATGGAGTTTTTGTTGGAGCAGCCATGAGGTCTGAGGCAACGGCAGCTGCTGAGCATAAAGGTAAAACCAAACACACAAAGTTTTTTCTGTGGTCTTAATTCTCAAACAAACTTTTGCATCAGCGTAAAACTAACCGTAAATAAATGAGTTTCATTTTTTACTCCAGGAAAGGTGATCATGCACGACCCCTTTGCCATGCGACCATTCTTCGGTTACAACTTTGGAGACTACCTCGCCCACTGGCTGAGCATGGAGACTCGAAAAGCTCCCACTCATCTGCCCAAGATCTTCCACGTCAACTGGTTCAGAAAAAACCCTGCAACCGGAGCCTTCCTGTGGCCCGGCTTTGGCGAAAATGCCCGCGTCCTGGAGTGGATCTTCAAGAGATGCAGCAGGGAGAGGGAGGATGAAGCAGCCAAGAAGAGCATTATCGGCTGGCTGCCAGAAGATGGCGCCATCGACACTAAAGGTCTGGATGGTAAGGTGGATATGGGTGCTCTCTTTGATGTGCCGGCGCCTTTCTGGCAGAAGGAGACCAAAGAGTTGAGGGCTTACTTCACCCAGCAGGTTGGAGCTGATCTCCCAGCTCAGGTGGAGGCTGAGCTGAAGGCGCTGGAGGACAGAGTGCACAATTAAAATCCACAAACAGGGAGGTAGTTGTTGATGACACCAGATACAGATCACAAGAAGTAATCTGAGTCTCTGGATGAGTTCACACACACAAAGTGTGGGAACATTTTGGTTTTATTATTTGTTGAGAGTTAAGAGAAGCACCGTGCCCATTCTTCCTCTGTGGGTGTTAACACAGCCGGTGGTTTCAGTGAAGGTGAAGTGTGCTGCATGCCCTCATTTTGGACACTACTTGACATAAATGCTACGACACTGAAAACTGGTGCTGGGTGTTGGAGGTTTTCCTTCAGACACCAAGGTTGAATTCCTGTGAAGTAGTCCAACATGTCCTGAAGAGAAGAACATGTCTCTACCTCTTATCTCTCACTGAACCCAGCATGGTCTGAAGCACAGTTCACACAGCCCTGCAGTGATAAATGAAACATTTAGACTATTTCAAGGGACTTAAGTTTACAATCATCTAACACCAAAGATTTTATAAAACACTGACAAAAAAAGGTGAAATTTTAAATATCTCACTCACAAATATATTAAATTAATTCTAGCAACAGTTTTTTATTTCTCTCTGTCAGGATCTTATTGAACGTTCTTTGATTGATTTTATCTTTATATTCACATCAACATGAAGCAGGAGTCCTTTAACTACTCAAGAAACTGATTTCTGTGTCCAAGGGTTACTATGCAGCATTCATTTTGACAGTTTTGTAATGTTTGTGATTCACTTTCTTAATTCCAGGAGATGTTTACATGCAATCTGTGAAAATGTTGGACCAATAAATGCAAACTGAGATTATTGTTAGGAGCCAAGGTTTTTATTACAGTGCAATGAATAAATTTCTTAAAAGACTAAAACTTTTTCTTGTGTCTGTTTTTGAATTAAATACGAAATCAAAATGTGTGCCGCAAAATGAGAAGGAAAATGCTTGAAAGTTAAATGGTTATAAATAATCACAATTTAAAAATATTACAGATTAAAAACATAAAAATATGATATGGGATTGAAATCAGTTTGTCTTGACAGTAGCATAAAGAGTCTGTGGACTGTCATCAGACTGTGTCCTGCTCCTTGCTGGCTTGGACTCTTTGACCTGTGCGTACAGTGAATCCTGTCCCAGTCCACAGTCCTGCACCAAGACCGAGTGAAGCTCAGGTCTCCTCACAGAAAAGTTGATCTCTCCATAATGGATGGTTTCCTCTGATTCATCAGCTGGCTGTTGGGTCAGCTCATCATCCCTTTGACTCTGAAAAAATGGATAAGAGCATTTCACTAAGACAGGTGCTATGTTGTTTCCCTCAGTGATACCTGTTCTTGCTTTTTTTCATCGAGTTCTGAACGGCTGACAGAGTTTAAAAATATCCCACCTGAGTCTGTTGAGGAGTTTGATGTTTTGATCTAAACCACCTGAAAGACAGAGATATCATATTTATACTGTTTCAGGTTGATGAGGTAACATGCTCATTAGACTAAAAGAACCACTGTTTTATATTACATAGCTGAAAATCTCAGTATGGAAAAATCAGCACAAAGATCTAAACCCAGATGTGGTTCAGTCTTAGCTTCTTAAAGGTGCTTCAGAGAAAAAAAAACCCACTTATTCTTAAAGAAAATCAGAGTTTTGTCAAAGTTTAGTCTTAGGACAGACTGCCTGGACACCAATTACTTCAGATTTTAAGGGACTTGAAATCAACCACAGTGAAGGCAGAGGTTTGTCGTGTTGCTATAGAAACAGACAACATCACTAATAACCCAATATGAAGTTCATAGATACTAACCACAAACACACAGCAAGGCAGATCACTGTGATGACGATGATTCCCCCGATAGCTGAACCCCACAGCAGAGACAGATCAGAGTGCTCTGTTAAAATAATAATAAAAAAAAAATCAGGTAAATCAAAAAAGAAGTGAGGGGTATAAAAATGGGAAGAATCATCAAACTTTAACAAAAGATGAGTTGTTAAAAATAACGGTTGTGGTATAACTTCTCAGCAGTTAAAGAAAAAAACGAGTTAACAGCACATTTTGGAATCAGTTTTTACCTCCAATCCTCAAATGAATGCTTGATGATTTCTGATGACCAACTTCATTTCTGGCCTCACAGTAATAAACTCCATCAGTCGTCACATTAAAGCTGTAAAACTCTCCTTCAGACACGCTCATAGGTGGTCTGTTGTTGCTGATCTTGAACCAGGTGAAGCTGCTGACAGGAGGCTTGGCTCTGCTGCAGGAGCAGGTCAGGTTCACTTTGGTACCTGCTGACACCAAACCTGATGGACTGATGGACACTGAGGTGTTTTTAGGAGCATCTGAAAGAAATCAGAGATAAAACAGCTCACATCCAAAAATCTAAAACCAATTAAATCATCATATTATGTCAGGAATCAACAAAAAACACTAGTTTACTCACATGAAACTCTGAGAGTCCTTGTCTCCTCTGCTGTTTTCTCCTCCTCTCCTTCATTCACAGGATATGAGGCAGAACAGCTGATGTTGTATCCATCATGTTGCTCTGACAGAGTGATGCTCTCCTGGATTTTAGTTGTGAAGCTTCCATCTGTGTTTTGCTCCATGAGGTTGTGAGAGTCTTTCTGGAGATTCAAGGTGAGTTTAGGAGGCCAACGTGGACAAGGAGTGAGAGCTGAGCAGGTTACAGTGACAGACTGGTTCTCCTTCAGGTCTCCTGAGATCTCTATTCTGGGCCTCGGAGGAGAATCTGTGGATCACAATGAACACAGAACACAGCTTTGACATTTAGGCCCTTTTAAATGATCAACATTTAAATATGTATAAGTAACTACTGTCAGCAGAGTCATAAAATCAGTCTTTTTGTTTAACTTTTTTTTGTTAAATCTCAAATTGACCAAGTTCCTTTTTTAGAGCGGAAAATAAACCAGCATTAACCAGCATCCTGTCTTAAAAAATCATAACCTGAATTAAAGAAACAAAAATGATTTTACCTTTAACTGTTAATCCAAGAGGATCACAGACAGCTGTTGCTCTGTACGGCCAATTCATGATTCTGAAGTTGTATATTCCTGTAAATGTTGTATTCAGGTTGGAAAACAGAGTGGTGCAGTTTTTCTTCTTCAGGTTTCCAGTTATTATGATCGGATATTTGACAACTGACCCACTACTGTTGAAAACCACAGTAGGTGGTGGATTTCCTGTGATGGTTTCTTTGATCCACAGTCCAAAAGTTTCTCTTTCACTGTCAAACTCAGTTTCATCTTTGGCGCTGAAGTTACAGGAGATTTGCAAACAAGATCCACTGAGTGCTTCAATCCTCTGAGGAGCAGAGATGAAGAGATCTGACCTTTCAGGACATTCATCAGTTAAAGCTTCTGTGAACCAGAGACATGATTAATATTATTCCATGAAATAAAAATAACAAAGCCCTCCTTCTGCTTTGTTTTTACAAAAGGTTTAGAGTGTAAATAATAAACATCCTTAAAAGTAAAAACTGAATAAAGAACTGACCTGGGACAAAGAAAACCAGCAGAAACATGCTGACTGACACCAGGTTCACAGACTGGAACAACATGACCCTCATCACCTGGATCTAAAGAGACACAGCTCAGTCTTTATTCATCATTTATAAGAAATCTGTGTTAAATCATCAGATGATGAAACTCAAACATCTGACTTTATAAAATTTCCATTAGATTTATGTTTTAAAAATGGAGAAAATATAAAATTCAGTGATAAATTTGAGTTGAAGATAAACTTACCAAACAGTCATCATTGTTGGTGTAACAACAGACCAGTGTCCTCTCTGTTCAGCTCTATATCTGCTCATATCTTCAACCTTCCTGCTCTCACCCTGAGAATGAGGAAGTTTCTATTGACACATCTTGTTTATCTATCAATTTTGTGATGATTTCTGTAGATGGAGAGTCAAGGCGAAGTAGAAAAAGTGACACCCAGAAACTGAATGTGATTCACACGGACACAATTAAGATTATACAAACTCTACCAGAGGAGTAAGGGGGTGCTCCAGTTCTAGTTTTACTTCAGTTCATCAAGGTTTAAACCTCTTCTCATTGTTTCAATGTTAATGCAGGACTGAATACTTTCAAAGGCATTTATCGATAACAAACAGGTCTTCCCCCCCACGTTTAAAATGATTTCTGAAGTTTTCTTTGGTTACAGAAGAATCAGATAATGAACATCTTCCTCTTTGTGTTTGAAGTTCTCAGACTTTTTAACCAGTTTTGCAAACATCACCTCACTTTAAGCCACTTCTCTTTGTCTGACCTCAGTTCATCAGACACACAGTGACAGACATGTTTTCACACACTGCTGTTTCAACACACTGACACACATATCTTTGTATGAAAACATCACCAAGTATGGATTAGAAAGGGCAGCTCAAAGGTTGGACATCTTGTGCTTCTGCAGTGATTGTTAACTTTTTTGAGGACTTTCAGCAAACTGCTCTGCTGTGACACGTGTGATGTGTGCATCTATCTGTACATGTAGTTATTATTTTTTATAAAATATATGTTTATGAATTATTCCTTATACTCTTAACTGTCTGGAAACAACAGTGATAAAATCAAAGTTTTCACAGGAAAAGTAGAAAATCATCTGCAAACTACTTTTCTTGTTCCCAGGGCAGACATTTATTAACTTTTTAAAGGTGGACATTTAAAATACAATTTTCTATCACATGATGGAAGACAAGCTTAATAAAACCATCAGAAACACATGAAAACAGAAGCTTTTTGTGATAAAATGAATAATTAACACACACACACACACACACACACACACACACACACACACACACACACACACACACACACACACACACACACACACACACACACACACACACACACACACACACACACACACAAAAACAGATTTAAAGCAAATAAAAAGTATCAGCTGAATTTGTCAGCACAGTCCCACACAGTGAAATCACCAATCTGCACGGTGTTGTATTTGTGTTATCTGACAAAAACACAGCAAAAAATCATTTTCCTGATTACATTTAATCTTTGCTGCTTCTCATCAATCAACTGAAAACAATCAACATTTAATATTTAAGAAAAGAGGACAAGGACACGGAGGGGGGTGACTTCATCCTCTCCCTCTTCACCATGACTGAACCTCAATCACTCTGTTGACTGAATCTGGTTCAGCGTGCTGCTGGAAAGAAACACAGAGAGGTGTCAGTGCTCTGCAGTGAGTCCAATGTAGCTGAAAGAGAAACAGCAGCAGCACTTTGAGTTCATCTGTGGGAAATAAAGACAGTTTAAAGGAACATCAGGTTTCTCCTCTCTCATGTTGCTCCTTACACTCTGCTCCTCTGCCCAGAAACTATGACTGTGTCATCACACAAGCTTCATTTCTTTGTTCTCCAAACACTAATCAACCTGTCCTCATCCAGGAGCTCACCTTCACTGCTTTGTTGTGACGTCTGGATCAGATCCAACTACAAAAATAAATAAATAAAAGGAAAAAAAGAAAAGAGATGAAAAAGGAACTTCAGTTTAGGAGTTAAAGATTGATTTAACAAAAAACTTTGTCAAGGCTCAGAAACTCTTTGAGCTCTAAATCATCACGTGATAAGAAAGTCTGTCTCACCACTCAAAGATGACAGTTGTACTGATGAGGAAAACTATTCCCAGGATCTTCACTGTCACGTAGACAACAGGTCCAGACTCTGGATCCTCTGGAAGAAGAAAAAATGTTCACTTAAAGGAAAATGATTTATGGATGTAAGATATCCTGTTCTTCAATATCTAGTTTGAACTCAAATTGTTGAAAACACATTTCAATGGCAAAAAAAAAAAAAAAGATAGAAAAAAAACACTAAAAATGAATAAACCTAAGAAAAGAAAAATGGTTTAATTTATTAAGTTTTTACCCTCCGTCCTCAAAAAAAGGCTTGATGATTTCTGATGACCAACTTCATTTCTGGCCTCACAGTAATAAAATCCATCAGCCGTCACATTAAAGCTGTAAAACTCTCCTTCAGACACGTTCATAGGTGGTGTGTTGTTGCTGATCTTGAACCAGGTGAAGCTGCTGACAGGAGGCTTGGCTCTGCTGGAGCAGCTCAGGTTTACTTTGGTACCTGCTGACACCAAACCTGATGGACTGATGGACACTGAGGTGTTTTTAGGAGCATCTGAAAGAAATCAGAGATAAAACAGCTCACATCCTATGAATGATCATTTTCTGACTTGATCAAAAGAAAAGTTTTGTTTACTGACATGAAACTTTGAGAGTCCTTGTCTCCTCTGCTGTTTTCTTCTCTTCTCCTTCATTCACAGGATATGCAGCAGAACAGCTGATGTTGTATCCATCATGTTGCTCTGACAGAGTGATGCTCTCCTGGATTTTAGTTGTGAAGCTTCCATCTGTGTTTTGCTCCATGTGGTTGTGAGAGTCTTTCTGGAGATTCCAGGTGAGTTTAGGAGGCCAACGTGGACAAGGAGTGAGAGCTGAGCAGGTTACAGTGACAGACTGGTTCTCCTTCAGGTCTCCTGAGATCTCTATTCTGGGGCTCGGAGGAGAATCTGTGGATCACAACAAACACAGAACACAGCTTTGACATTTAGGCCCTTTTAAATGATCAACATTTAAATATGTATAAGTAACTACTGTCAGCAGAGTCATAAAATCAGTCTTTTTGTTTAACTTTTTTTTGTTAAATCTCAAATTGACCAAGTTCCTTTTTTAGAGCGGAAAACAAACCAGCATTAACCAGCATCCTGTCTTTAAAAATCATAACCTGAATTAAAGAAACAAAAATGATTTTACCTTTAACTGTTATTTGCAGAGGATCACAGACAGATGTTGCTCTGTACGGCCAGTTCATGATCCTGAAGTAGTATGTTCCTGTAAATATTGTATTCAGGTTGGAAAACAGAGTGGTGCAGTTTTTCTCCTTCAGGTTTCCAGTTATTATGATCGGATATTTGACAACTGACCCACTACTGTTGAAAACCACAGTAGGTTGTGGATTTCCTGTGATGGTTTCTTTGATCCACAGTCCAAAAGTTTCTCTTTCACTGTCAAACTCAGTTTCATCTTTGGCGCTGAAGTTACAGGCGATTTGCAAACAAGATCCACTGAGTGCTTCAATCCTCTGAGGAGCAGAGATGAAGAGAGCTGACCTTTCAGGACATTCATCAGTTAAAGCTTCTGTGAACCAGAGACACAATTAATATTATTCCATGAAATTAAAAAAAAAAAAAACACACAACTTAGGCTGTTTTTCAAACTGCCTACTTCATTAGCAGTGCCTACTATTTTGGCTGAAATTCATTACGTAGTAGGTAATATGCCAAAGCTGCAGTGTACTAAAAATCCCCGGATGTCCTACTGATCCAGGGAAATTTCTCAGTAGGCAAGGGACCAGTCTATCTGGCATACTGTTTCCCACAACAGACAGCACTAACGCTGTTTGTCTGTTTGTGTATGCGGGTGACGGGTTTTGGTGTATTACCGCTATCTACTGGAATGAGTTGGAATTATAAATACAACACAAACGTTGGACGGTCTGTGAGATCGACATCAGTATCAAACATTTATTTTGAAAGTTTAAGAGGAAACTTTATCTACAGCCCTCCTTCTGCTTTGTGTCTGCACAAGGTTCAAAGTGTAAATAATAAACATCTTTAAAGTGAAAACTGAAGAAAAAAAAAAACAAACAAACAAAAAAAAAACAACTGACCTGAGACAAAGAAGACCAGCAGAAACATGCTGGCTGACACCAGGTTCATAGACTGGAATGACATGACCCTCATCACCTGGATCTAAAGAGAAGCAGCTCAGTCTTTATTCATCATTTATTAGAAATCTGTGTTAAAGCATCTGATGAAGAAAAACAAACACATAATTTCACCTGAAAATAAATTATTCATCAAATAAATGCTTTTAAATTCTTCTGGATAAATAGAAAAACAAACAAACAAACAAACAAATAAATAAATAAATTTTCACGTTTTTAATTAAAAAAAAAACAAAACAACAGAAAATATAAAGTTCAATGTTATATCGAAGTTGAAGATAAACTTACCAAACAGTCATCATTGTTGGTGTAACAACAGACCAGTGTCCTCTCTGTTCAGCTTTTTATCTGCTCATATCTTTAACCTTCCTGCTCTCACCCTGAAAATGAGGAAGTGTCCTACACATCCTCTGTCTTATTTATGTATTTATCTTTTGCTTTGTTTTTCTCTTTTCTCTTTTCTGTCAAACTGTTTTCTTGAATAGAAATTTAGAAATTGAACATCTTCCTCTTTGTGCTTGACGTTCTCAGACCTTTTTTGATGTTTGCAGACATCACCTCATGTTAAACCACTTCTCTTCACCGAATTTTAGTTCATCAGTCACAGTGATAAGCATGCCACACCACTGCTGCTTCCACACACTGACAGAAACATCTTTGGTACAAAAACATCACCAAGTATGGGCAGAAACTGAACCACAGGTATCTCAGAGGCTTGCGAGCCTGTTACATGACATCACTCGTTTTGTGCATTTTTTAACAACATGCATGAGGTCTGTTTACTTCACTTGATTTTTGTGTCAGAAAAATAAAATTTACCCAAAAGTCGTAACATCTGGACAGCTTAGCAAAGTGTTTTCTCTTACTGCATGTTTTACATGGCTGGCCCTGTTGAAAGGGATTTTCTTGCTCCTTGTTGAAAACCACATCTGCTGCAATTCCACATATTTGCTCTTTGCTGTCAGCAAAGATAAGAGTATTGCAAACTTTTATCACCTCCTCCTGGGTTTTAGTGAGCTTGCCTTGAAGACTCAGGCTGGATGGAGATTTAAACTGCATCATACTGTTTCTCCTCTTCTGCCTTCATGTCTGACACCATGTTGTACTGAGGAGGCTTGATTTCCCTTGTGAGGGAAATGCAGTTTAAACCCTTCACATCTGCACTTTCCCACATGTCACACATTTCATCAACACGTACCAAAAGTTTTTGAAGCAGCACTAACAAATGAAATGTTTTTAATCATGGCCTTTCAGGGTTTCAGTACTTTTCTGTTCTGTGGCACCTGAATGTCCTGTCCTTTGGTGATGATTTTATACAAAAGATGTGCATGTCAGTGTGTTAAAGCAGCAGGGGTGTGAGCATGATGTTTATCACTGTGTGACTGATGCACAAGAGTCCGTTAAAGAAAAGTGGTTTAAAGTGAAGTGATGTTTGCAAAGGTTAAAAAAAGATCCAACGACTTCAAACACAAAAAGGAAGATGTTCATTTTCTGGATTTCCGTTTGGAACATTTTAACAGAAGAGAGGAAATGACCTGTACTGACAAAAAGAAACCCAGGGCAAAGTATAAATAAGCAGCTGAATAGGTTTTGATGTAAACTTCCTTATACAAAAACTAAGAGCAGAAATGCTGAGGATGTGTGCAGATAAACAATTCAAGAGGAGAGGTTTCTTTTCTGTTGTTTCACCAACTTTTAAAAATCATGTAATTATCAGACTGAGGTTTATCTGTTTGTGAATGCTTCTCTTTAGATCCAGGTCATAAGGGTCATGTCATTCCAGCCTGTAAATCTGGTGTCAGTCAGCATGTTTCTGCTGGTCATCTTTGTCTCAGGTCAGTTGTTAGTTCAGTTTTCATTTTGAAGATGTTTATTATTTACACTTTGAACCTTGTGTAGAAACAAAGCAGAGGGAGGGCTGTAGATAAAGTTTCCTCTTTAAATGTCCAAAATAAATGTTTGATGCTGATGTAATTGCTGGAAAGGAGCAGTTTTTGAAATAATACTTCTTAGTTTATCAGAAATACTTTCTCCGTGCTCATTTTTTTTCATACTGAATCATTATTCAGTATGTGTGTGGGACTGTGCAGACAAAATTCAGCTGATTCTTTTTATTTGCTTTAAATCTGTTTTTCTTTGCATGTTATTAATTTTATCACAAAAAGCTTCTGTTTTCACGTGTTTCTGATGGTTTTGATGAAGATTGTCTTTCATTATGTGATAGAAAATTGAATTTTAAATGTCAACCTTCAAAAAGTAAATACATGGCTTCCCTGGAAACAAGAAAAGTAGTTAGCAGATGATTTTCTACTTTTCCCTTTTATCACAGAAAGTGTTTGAAATTAAATATTTGAGATTAAAAAAAAGCAGTAAGTCTGACTGATTATTGATTTATTCCATCTAGCACACCAAAATTCATTTTTGTCCTTTTTCTTGTGTTTCTTATTTTTTCTGGTTAGCATTGTTCTCCATCAGAAAGTTACGTTTTGATTTTCAACCTTTGAAAACGTCTCCTCTGTCACCTGTTACTTCACCACATTTAAAGCTTGTGACCCCGCAGGACAAGCAAAGTAGTTTGCAGATGGTTTTCTTTTTTTCTCTGTGAAGACGTTACATTTTTATTCACAGACAGTTTAATGTGAAAGGAGTCATTCATGAATTTACACAGATGTAAAATGTGTAAAATACTATCTATGTGTAGGAGAAAGCTTGGTCGGTTGTCGCACTCATTTGATATCCCCACCAGAGGGCGCTGTCTCTCAAATTGTGGTTTAGAAACCATAGAAGTGGAAATCGTCTTCTCATGAGTAAGAGAGTTGAACTTGAGGTGAGTGGATTAGTAATTGTAAAAATTCAGCTCCTCAGTGTTTTAGGCTTGTACAGAATGGGTTTAAAACAAGACAACTGTTACCCTTCAAAACGTGTGAAATAAAAGCTATTGTTCAGATTATTAGCTAGCTAACCTGTTGTGACACGGTTATTTAGCCTTGATGCTGGCAGGAAATTCCTGTCGTCACATTGTTTTTGGGGTTGGTTGTGTCATATATATATATATATATATACTCCACTCCCACTATAGCACCCTCTTGTTCTTGGTAATTTCTCATTTTGTGTTAAGGTGCATTAAGTCGTGTATTAATCAACTTGTCAATAGGCCTATAATTGAACTCTTAAATGTAGTTTTGCCTCCTAACCTTTATTAAAAGAGTTTTCCCTTTAGAATAACGTTACTAGCATCTGTGTCTTTGAAAGCAAATTACCTCTTTGATAAAGTGAATTGGAAAATAAGAGCGATGAACATTTCAAGCCAACACCTTCAGCTTCTCTTCAATGTAGGAATGACTGTTAAAATTTTTTTGATGATGATCAAATCGCACATGGGTAAAAAGTGTGACAACCAAACCTGTTCCACCCTATTCACACATGCACACATCACACATTTCACAGCAGAGCAAATTGGTGCTAGTTCTCAAAATAACCTGACATTGATGACAGAGGTATCAGATGTCCAACCTGCAAACTGTCCTTCATCTAAACTTGTTAATTTTTTATGCAGAAGGTGTTTCCACTGATGCCTTGGGGCAGCAAAGGTGTAAAAGTTTGAGGCGTTACAATGTGTGACTGATGAACTTAAGTTCATGAAACAAAAGTGGTTAAGAGTGAGGTGTTGTTTGCAAAGATGAAAAAAATAAATGTCTGTTGTCTTCAATTGAAATGATAAGTGCAGATATGGAGCTGAACAGAGAGGACACTGGTCAGTTATTACACCAACAATGATGACAGGTGGCGCCACAAGCTCCGAGTGCACAATGTTTAAAAAACAAAAACAGCGAAGCTCGTTTACCGTAACATTACAGGCTAAAACAACAGGCTAACCGCAGATAAAGCTAGCATCCTGAAGCTAACACAGAGACAGGGGGGACACTGAGGAAAAGCTCTTACATCTGCTCCACAGCACACAGCATTTAAAATACTCACATTTCCAGGGTCCGCGGTTTGTTGGCAGATGGTTGGTAATGCTCCTTGATTCAGGACCAGTCTATTGGCTAGCCCTCTGTTGTACTGTCCAAAGTTGGAAAAGCAGTTGGCCGTGAAGTGACTAGCACACACATGTACAGTTTTACTGAGTGTAGCTGACACATTTCCCTCATAAATGAACTCTAGCCACTTAGTCTTGTCTTCTTCTGAGATGGGAAGCTTGTGCATGGAACTATGTGGCTGTTTACAGCCAAAAACAAAGCAGTGATGGCTCTTCAACTTTGGCATTCTCCTCCCCACTGCTGGAGAGATTTCTCTCGGGGCTATCATGCTCCGGTGGACAAATCAGGTCAGACTTGCTCCTGATTGGTCAAAAAAGGGAATTGCTGACGTCGGCAAATCCCAAATTCCAAGCAGCTCATTTTAGGTCAGGATTTTACATTCACAAGCACTACTAAGTACAGGTTTTGTCATTAAGTATCATATTTTGTGGGCTGGGAGGAAAGTCAAAGACCCACAAATTTCACCAAAAGACTTAATAAAGTGATTTTTGCATAATATGGGACCTTTAAACGAGAGCGCCATCCATCACTTCCTGTGCAGCACGTTGTTTCTCTCCAACTGCCAACCTCAACCTCACCTCTCACTCCAGAGGGTGTTGTCCAGGAGCACAGGGAGAGAAAAACAGGAGATGCAAAAACACAACTTCAACAGGCAAACCAAGAGACCCACTGATCTGGAAGCAGGAGAAAATAATCTGGTGCAATGGAGACCTGGCAACCGGCAGTGGCCCTGCACAAACACCAGCAACTGTGACTTATTGTGATACATAGGCCAGACGGGTAACCACAGAGAGACAGGAAATATCAATGGAAAACTTTTCTTACCACAAGAGAACAGGACACACCTACATGAACACAGACTTAGCGTTAAAAGCTTGTGACAGGAAAGAAAGATAGGTTCAGGGGGGCACACAGCTGTAGCAGAACAAAGAGACACTGGAGGATCAAACTGAAGTCCGGTCATATCCAACCAGGTCTGGTGAGACGTGAGACTACCTGTGAGATACAGACAGTAGTTTGAGTGACTGAGACAGTGAAAGTGTATTGTTATACTGGTTAAGATTTTATGGTTAGAGAGATTTAAAAACATGGTTATCTTGATGCAGACTATTTGAACAAGCAGTTTGCAGCATTTGCAGGTTAAAACTGTTGAGTATGTTTTATGTTTCTGACACAAAAATCAAGTGAAGTAAACAGACCTCATGCATGTAACAGGCTCCTGAGCCTCTGAGATACCTGTAGTTAAAGATGTGTAATATAAAGTTTAAGGCTGTATGTTAAACTAAACATTATTCAAATAAAGTTGGAAGTGTACTCAGTTATCAAGCCTCGTTAAATTCACACTTTCCATCCATAGTTGGTGTTTTTTATGCAAAAGATGTTTCTGTCAGTGTGTGGAAGCAGCAGTGGTGTGAGCGTGCTTATCACTGTGACTGATGAACCTAAGTTCAGCAAAGAGAAGTGGTTAAAAGTGAGGTGATGTTTGCAGAGATTAAAAAAGAGCTGAGAACTTCAGGGAAAAGATGGAGATGTTCATTTTCTGAGTTTACAGAAAACATTTAAACAGAAAGGAAATGAAATGACCCTCACCAAAAAAGGCAAGACAAAAATATAAGACAGAAGATGTTTTAATGTTAACTTTGTCATGCTAAAGTTGAGACCAGGGTTGAAGATATGAGCAGATATAGAGCTGAACAGAGAGGACACTGGACTGTTGTTTCACCATCGATGATGACTGTTCGTCTGGTAAGTTTATCTTCAACTTGTAATTATCAATAAACTTTTATGAAGTGATGTGTTTGATTTTCTTCATCAGATGCTTTAACACAGATTTCTAATAAATGATGAATGAAAACTGAGCTGTGTCTCTTTAGATCCAGGTGATGAAGGTCATGTTGTTCCAGTCTGTGAACCTGGTGTCAGCCAGCATGTTTCTGCTGGTCTTCTTTGTCTCAGGTCAGTTTTTAATTCAGTTTTCACTTTAAAGATGTTTATAATTTACACTTTGAACCTTGTGTAACAAAACAGAGGGAGGGCTGTAGATAAAGTTTCCTCTTAAACTTTCAAAATAAATGTCTGATGTAAAGGGCTGGAAAGGAGCAGATTTTGAAATAATACATCTTAGTTTTTCAGAAATACTTACTCCATGCTTTGTTTACTTATTTCATATAATAATATTAATCATGTCTCTGGTTTACAGGAGCTTTGGCTGATGAATGTCCTGAAAGGTCAGATCTCTTCATCTCTGCTCCTCAGAGGATTGAAGCACTCACTGGATCTTGTTTGCAAATCTCCTGTAACTTCAGCGCTAAAGATAAAAATAAAGAGTTTGACAGCAAAGGAGAAATATTTGGATTGTGGATCAAAGACTACGAAACTGTCCCCAGGCTAGAAAACACAGTTTTCAACAGTTATTGGACAGTTGTCAAATTTCCAATCAGTATAACTGGAAACCTGAAGGAGAAAAACTGCACCACTCTGTTTTCCAACCTGATCACAACATTTACAGGAATATACTACTTCAGAATCATGGACCTGCCGTACAGAGCAACAGCTTTATGTGATCCTCTTCAAATAACAGTTAGAGGTAAGGTGTTTTTTTTTTCTTTAACTTCAACTCTCATGTTGTGTTTCTGTCAAATTTGACTAAAAAATTATCAAAATTTTAATCTTTAATTTTTGTTAATTGGATCAAACTGAACTGAGCTTCCATGAATTTGTTTACAAAGGAGTTTAATACATAAAATATATTGTATTACAATTAACAAAAATATAATATATATTGTTTTTCCTTATCTGTTTTTATAATTGTGGTTGTTTATAAAGTGCCTTATAAATAAAGTTGGTATGGTATGGTATGGTATGGTATGGTATGGTATAAACGCAGCCCTTTTGTTTTTGCTCCCATTTTTCATGGGCTGAACTCAGAGATCTAAGACTTTTTGTATGTAAATAAAAGTAAATTTTCTTCACAAATTTGTCAGCGAAGTTCTCACTCACACAAACTGTTTGTGTACTCATCATGCTCAAGCATATTTAGGGTCCGGTGTGGTAGGGATGCACTAATCGTGGTATCGGATATCGGCCCCGAACCAGCCCCTCAAAGCTGGATCGGGTAGCAGTAGGAAAGGATAGGCCCAAGCTTGACACCATAATTTAGTTTATGAGGTAAAAAATTATACAACTAAACCGTAATTTCTATAAGTTCCGAAGCATTATTTTAACCAAACTGCTGTTAAACATATAAACACTTATAGTTTAGATAAATATCAACTTCAGTAATTCTATTTGTTTGCAATTTTTGCCTTTTACTCAAAACATTACCAGTCTTATCCCACAGTAGAGCATGGAGCTTATTATTTCACACTAGTTTCTGAGCAGGATCAGTGTAAGTCGATACCTAAAGCCCAGGTATCGGTATATTCGGGCCAGAAAAGTTGGATCGGTGCATTTCCAGTAAATGCAGCTTTAACAACTTGATCTCATGAGGTCACTAAGACACATAAACCCCCTGACAATCCCTCAAGGGAAAAACAGAAATAATAATGAATAAAAATAAGAAATAAGAAGAAAATATCCCTCAACAAAGCGTTAACAACCAGCAACATGTCAGTTATCTAACTGGATTGCCATCAGATAACTGTGCAGCTCAAATACATTTAAACCTATTAACAGTAACCTCAGAAAAGTCTTTTAGTCTTGTACACACAGGTCATTTGTCTGTGTTCTGCTCATGGCACTAATATCTCTCTGTGCTGTAAAGTGTTTGAAATTAAAACCGAAAATGTTTGAATTGTGACTCAATGTCAAAGCTGTGTTCTGTGTTTGTTGTGATCCACAGATTCTCCTCCGAGCCCCAGAATAGAGATCTCAGGAGATCTGAAGGAGAACCAGTCTGTCACTGTAACCTGCTCAGCTCTCACTCCTTGTCCACGTTGGCCTCCTAAACTCACCTGGAATCTCCAGAAAGACTCTCACAACCACATGGAGGAAAACACAGATGGAAGCTTCACAACTAAAATCCAGGAGAGCATCACTCTGTCAGAGCAACATGATGGATACAACATCAGCTGTTCTGCCACATATCCTGTGAATGAAGGAGAAGAGGAGAAAACAGCAGAGGAGACAAAGACTCTCAGTGTTTCATGTCAGTAAACTAAACTTTTCTTTCGATCCAGTCAGAAAATGATCATTCATGGGATGTGAGCTGTGTTATCTCTGATTTCTTTCAGATGCTCCTAAAAACACCTCAGTGTCCATCAGTCCATCAGGTTTGGTGTCAGCAGGTACCAAAGTGAACCTGAGCTGCTCCAGCAGAGCCGAGCCTCCTGTCAGCAGCTTCACCTGGTTCAAGATCAGCAACAACAGACCACCTATGATGGTGTCTGAAGGAGAGTTTTACAGCTTTAATGTGACGACTGATGGAGTTTATTACTGTGAGGCCAGAAATGAAGTTGGTCATCAGAAATCATCAAGGATTCATTTGAGGATTGGAGGTAAAAACTGATACCAAAATGTGCTATGAACTCTTTTTTTCTTTAACTGCTGAGAAGTTATGTCACAACTTCACCTTTTTTTTTTTTTTTAAGTTTGATGATTCTTCCAATTTTTTTTTTACCCCTTGCTCCCTTTTTGATTTTTGTATTATTTTATTTTCAACAGAGCACTCTGATCTGTCTGTGCTGTGGGGTTCAGCTATCGGGGGAATCATTGTCATCTCACTGATCTGCCTTGCTGTGTGTTTGTGGTTAGTATCTCATGTCTATGGTACTGGTTGACTTTAAAATAATGTCTGTTCCTATGGCAACAAGATTCTATTAGGTATCAGGCCCAAACTAATTGGTGTCCTGAGACTAAATTTTGACAAAACTCTGACTTTCTTTATGTTCAAACAAGTTTGTTTCTGAAGCACCTTTAAAAAGCTAAGACTGAACCACATCTGGGTTTAGAGAGGGTTTTCTTTGTTTTATTTCAGTTTTTCACATGGAAATATTCAGCGATGTTAATTCATAACAGTGGTTCTTGTAGTCTAATGAGCATGTTACCTCATCAACCTGAAACAGTATAAATATGATATCTCTGTCTTTCAGGTGGTTTAAATCAAAACATCAAACTCTTCAACAAACTCAGGTGGGATATTTTTCAACTCTGTCAGACATTCAGATCTCTATGAAAAAAAAGCAAGAACAGGTATCACTGAGGGTAACAACATAGCACCTGTCTTAGTGAAATGCTCTTATCCATTTTTTCAGAGTCAAAGGGATGATGAGCTGACCCAACAGCCGGCTGATGAATCAGAGGAAACCATCCATTATGGAGAGATCAACTTTTCTGTGAGGAGACCTGAGCTTCACTCGGTCTTGGTGCAGGACTGTGGACTGGGACAGGATTCACTGTACGCACAGGTCAAAGCGTCCAAGCCAGCAAGGAGCAGGACACAGCCTGATGACAGTCCACAGACTCTTTATGCTACTGTGAAGAAGAATTCATATTAATCCAATATTAGATTTCCTTCAGTTAAAAAGAAACCTGTTGTGCTTATTTGTCATCTGACAGTTTTATTCTTATCAGTTCAGCTTTGATGTTGATTAAAAATAAAATATACTCAGATGTTTATTGACAAAATGATGTGGTGGAAATAACTGTGCAATTATTTTGTTGGAATAAAGAGCCGATACGTTCAAAGGCCAAAAAACAAACAATTCACTTCTTCGTGGATATCAAATCAGAAAATGTGAACAATAGATAAATACATGAGCTAGGATATTAGGAGAGGAAGCAAGGTAGGAAGGATGGGTCCTCTTCTCTGCTTTTTCAGAAAAAGGTCTTGACATAACCTTGATTCTATCTTATTTTGTGTTCAACTTTTTGTTTCCTATTTAATTCAAAAAAAGAAATGAAACAAAGTTTTAGTCTTTGAAGAAATGTATTCATTGCACTGTAATAAAAACCTTGGCTCCTAACAATAATCTCAGTTTGCATTTATTTGTCCAATATTTTCACAGATTGCATGTAAACATCTCCTGGAATTAAGAGATAGAATCACAAACATTACAAAACTGTCAAAATGAATGCTGCATAGTAACCCTTTGACACAGAAATCAGTTTATTGAGTAGTTAAAGGACTCCTGCTTCATTTAAATTTAAAGATTAAATCAAATAAAGGACATGGGATCCTGACAGAGAGAAATTAAAAAGCTGTTGCTATAATGAACTTAAAATCTTTGTGAGTAAAATATTTTACATTTCACCTTTTCTTTGTCAGTGTTTTATAAAATCTTTGGTGTTAGATGACTGTAAACTTAAGTCCCTTGAAATAGTCTAAATGTTTCATTTATCACTGCCGGGCTGTGTGAACTGTGCTTCAGACCATGCTGGATTCAGTGAGAGAAAAGAGGTAGAGTCATGTTCTTCTCTTCAGGACATGTTGGACTACTTCACAGGAATTCAACCTTGGTGTCTGAAGGCAAAGGACTCCTGCTTCATGTTGATGTGAATACAAAGATTAAATCAAATAAAAGAGGTTCGATAAGAATCTGACTGAGAGAAATTAAAAATCTGCTTCTAGAATTAACATACATCTTTGTGAGTAAAATGTTTTAAATTATTTGTGTGTTCGTGTGTGTGTGTGTGTGTGTGTGTGTGTGTGTGTGTGTGTGTGTGTGTGTGTGTGTGTGTGTGTGTGCGTGTGTGTGTGTGTGTGTGTGTGTGTGTGTGTGTGCAAATGCATCCAAAAATATGTCAACTGATCCAAAAATTTGTAGACTGATTCGCAAATAATACATAGTCTGAAATCACTAAAAAGTTTAAGTGTTTTTTCTACAAGTCCTGAAAATACAAATGAATCATCGGTTACAACTTTTACCTTCACCAGGCAATGAATGGCCCACCCTTTTTTGCTGCATCACACAGAATTTTGGCATCTGTATGACTCTTCACACAGAGATCACCATGTAAATAATTCATAGCGTGAAATTGTGGCCACTCTTGGCATAGAAGGGGAATCGGTTTAAAGAATCTGGAAAAATCTCCGAGATATATATGTCATGTTGTAAACGAAAGCAAACTTCTTTGATTCTCGTTTAGTACTCTGGTAGACGTACGTTTGTGATACACCACCCCCTGCAGTTTGGGAATGGACACCAACAGACACTGCGTGGGGGTCAAAAACAAGCGGCAACCTCCGGTCTGAGAATATGAGACAATGCTGAAGTGCTAAAATCTGCTGTTTCTCGAGTGTTCACTTGAGGCTGGCTTCGGATGTACTAGAAGTCACATACACACCAAGCCAAAAAAAGACGTTTTCAAAGCAGAAATTATCCTATTTACAGCCTGGTTCAAAAAATGTCTCCTGTGTGAGTGGCTAATTTTACTACCGGCTCCCACTGTGCGGGGGATCAATTTTTTTCTGACAAGGCCGTTCAGATGATATTAAAATCGCGAGCTCCCCGAACAACAGGCACAGCTAAGGGTTACGTGACAGCCGGGGCCCTATGGCTGTAGGCAAAGCCCTTGCCACTACCAATATGGCCGCTATAGCCAATGTGCTTCATTTTCCGTTTCAGAAACAGATGGGTGACGTCGGTGAGACTACGTCCATGTTTTATACAGTCTATGGTCAAAAAGCATAAAAGTATGAAGGTAAATTTGGTGCAAAACTAATTCAAAGTCATAGAGAAAGATGACCATAAATTTGAGTATGTGTAACTACAAATTGCTCAGACTACAGCAAATGTTCAAATTACTTTTGCACCAAAGATCTCAGACAAACTGGAGCAAAAGTCAGAGCGCGCAGGAATTGCAATTTGAGCACTCGCAGCGGTGGATTTGTGCACTTGCAGATCATAAATCTGAAGACCTGTAACTGTTGAATTGCATTTGCAGAAAAAAATATCTTCAGGTATCCCAAAAAAAATCTTCAACTAAACAACCCCTAAAGCACTTTTATTTGTGAATGCAAATTTTTTGTTAAACATACGCAAATTTCTGGGTTTCTTTTACTGAGACTTCAGATTTGTTTTGCACTCAAAATCTCAGACAAAGGAGAGCAAAAGTGAGAGCGTGCAGAAATTGCAATTTGAACTCTTGCAGCGGTGGATTTGTGCACTTGCAAAAAATAAATCTGAAGACCTGTAACTGTTGAAATGTGTTTGCAGAAAAAAACATCTTCAGGTATCCCAAAAAAAAATCTTCAACTACACAACTCCTAAAGCACTTTTATTTGTGAATGCAAATTTGTAGTTACACATACTCAAATTTATGGTCATCTTTCTCTGTGACTTTGAATTCGTTTTGCACCAAATTTACCTTCATATAAAAGCCCCATGCGTTCTTTCGTATGGATCTTGCGCGTCTGATTTCCACGTCATGTTGGCATCTTACATACTACATTTACATGTAGTATGTAGAGGGCGATTTGGAAAACAGCCATGAACTGTAAAAAATAAACTGATGATTCTTGCTCGCTGAAAGTGAGGTCGCCACAAAACTGCTCCCTCTGGTGACTGGCTCCAGTATAGGTAAAAAAAAAATAAAAAAAATCAATTTACCCAGCCATTCCAGATGAGCTGTGGTCAAACTTTAAAAAATTGTACCACTCGTAGAAATGTTTCTCACATCTGGTTGTTGTGGTAATATGAATATGAATATGTCATGTGACTTTTCACTTTTGTTCTGGTTGCTTTGCTTCGTGGGACCATAGAGGAGCTTGGTCATATGATTTTTATATTTTTTTTTATTTTATTTTTTTGTGTTTGAGTGACTATAAATGATTGTAATGGCATTATTACTGTAATGTTTTTCATTTGATGTAGTGTGACTTTGATGGAGGTGTTGGGTGGGGGAGGTGAACAAGCAGAGCTGGTTTGTGTGTATGTTTGTGTGTGTGTGCTGTTATTTTCTTGCTTGTTGTGTTTATTTGGATTTGTTTGTCGTTATTTTTTGGGTTTTTTTTTGTTTTGTTTCGTTTTTTATTATTATAATTTTTTTATTGCTGTTTATGTTTACATATACTTTTTCATTTGTATATATAATTTTCTATCTTGTATTACGCTTTTCTGCTCTTTACGTTGTTTTGAATCTGAGGATCCCCTCGAAAACGAGATCACTTATCTCAAGGGGCTATTCCTCGTAATAAAGAAATGTCAAGTATGTTATTTGGTTGCTTTTATTCAAGTCATCTTTTTCTGAAAAGTTTCTTTTTCAGTAGTTATAAGAGGATAAAAATGGGGCTTCACGTCAGGTTTAACAATGATTGACAGCTGCCGTGTATTTTTTCCCGGGGATTGTAAAATATGTTGGAAGGGAGACCCTGGAAGAGATTAGACTCTTGAAAGAAAAAATGGCTTCACTTAGTTTCTCTTGGAGTCCCCTATTGTCTCTAATGCGCAGACTCTGGCAGCACCTCCAACGGAGATATTTTGGCTTCAAAACCATACAGTGGTAAAAGGCGGAGCCACACGGTCCACTATATATAGTATATGGGCAAGATATTCATTGGTAATTGTGAAACTTCCGAAAAATACTGAAATACAGCAGGGAGAGGGAGGATGGAGCAGCCGAGAAGAGCATTAACGGCTGGCATCCAGAAGATGGCGCCATCGACACTAAAGTTCTGGATGGTAAGGTGGATATGGGTGCTCTCTTTTCTCTCACTAAACCCAGCATGGTCTGAAGCACAGTTCACACAGCCCTGCAGTGATAAATAAAACATTTTGACTATTTAAAGGGACTTAAGTTTACAGTCATCTAACACCAAAGATTTTATAAAACACTGACAAAGAAAAGGTGAAATGTAAAATATTTTACAAAGATTTTAATTGATTCTAGCAACAGCTTTTAATTTCTCTTTGTCAGAATCTCATGTCCTTTATTTGATTTAATCTTTAAAATTAAATGAAGCAGGGGTCCTTTAACTACTCAATAAACTGATTTCTGTGTGAAAAGGGGTTACTGTGCAGCATTCGTTTTGACATTTTTGTAATGTTTGTGATTCTATCTCTTAAAGCTATGGTCTACGATTTGAAGCTAGGTAATGATTATTAACACCGTTTTGAGGCCGTTATGGTCCGATGGTCCGATCTACGCAATATAAAAACCAAAAAGAATGAAAAAAATCCATATAGTACAGCAGCTGCTTCGGCTTAATAATTGACCAATCTGAACCGCCGTTTCCCTCATTTCGGATTTGTGCGTTAGTCCAGCCAATCCCCTGTCTCCCCTGCTCCGCACAATCCTGCCCATGGTCCCACCTTGTCCTGCCCCACTACCCCTCTCACGTCAGCTAGCTGCTCAGCTACCGAAGCATCATGGAGCCAGAGAAGACCGAAACCAGGGAGCTGTTACTGTTACCCTCCACAGGGAAGGGAAGAAAACAAAAAAGTTTCAAGGAAAAGGCTGAAGCAAGGAAGAATTATGAGCGATACAGGTGCCAACAGAGACAGAATATTGGAGAAATGTACGACCGCTCTAATTGAAAAAGCTACCACTGTGTGTTACAAGGAGGATGACTGTCTTGTTTGTTACATTTTCTGCCGGCCAGCTTCTTGCTCTGTCGGAGGGGGCGTGTTGTTAGGAGGCGAAGAAGGGCGATACGAGCTGTGGGGCAGGATCTTAGAACACAGAGGGGAGGGGTGAGTGAGGCTGCGTTTTTCAAATGTGTCTCATCAGCCAAACTGGGTTTCAGATTGTAGACCATAGATTCAATTCCAAGAGATGTTTACATGCAATCTGTGAAAATGTTGGACCAATAAATGCAAACTGAGATTATTGTTAGGAGCCAAGGTTTTTATTACAGTGCAATGAATAAATTCATTCAAAGACTAAAATTTGGTCTCATTTCTTTTTCTAAACTAAACAGGAAACAAAAAGTTTGAAACATAAAATAAGAAGGAAATTGAACAATAGATAAATACCTGCACTAGGATATTAGGAGAGGAAGCAAGGTAGGAAGGATGAGTGCTCTTCTCTGCTCTTTTAGGAAAGGGTCTCGACATAACTTAGGTTCTGATTTGATGTAGAAGTGAATTGTTTGTTTTTCAGCATTTGGGTGTATCTGCTATTTAATCAAACAAAATAATTGTACTGTTATTCCCACCACATCATTTTGTCAATAAACATTCAAGTATATTTTATGTTTAGATAACATCAAAACTGAACTGATGAGAATAAACTTGTTAGATGACAAATAAGCACAATAGAATATATTTAAGCAAAAGTTAAAGGAAAGAAAAGAGGGGAAGTTTTTTTTTTTTAATGAAGGAAATCTAATGTTGGATTAACATGATTTCTTCTTCACAGTAGCATAAAGAGTCTGCGGACTGTCATCAGGCTGTGTCCTGCTCCTTGCTGGCTTAGACGCTTTGACCTGTGCGTACAGTGAATCCTGTCCCAGTCCACAGTCCTGCACCAAGACCGAGTGAAGCTCAGGTCTCCTCACAGAAAAGTTGATCTCTCCATAATGGATGGTTTCCTCTGATTCATCAGCCGGCTGTTGGGTCAGCTCATCATCCCTTTGACTCTGAAAAAATGGATAAGAGCATTTCACTAAGACAGGTGCTATGTTGTTTCCCTCAGTGATACCTGTTCTTGCTTTTTTTCATAGAGTTCTGAATGTCTGACAGAGTTGAAAAATATCCCACCTGAGGCTGTTGAAGAGTTTGATGTTTTGATTTAAACCACCTGAAAGACAGAGATATCATATTTATACTGTTTCAGGTTGATGAGGTAACATGCTCATTAGACTACAAGAACCACTGTTATGAATTAACATCGCTGAATATTTCCATGTGAAAAACTGAAATAAAACAAAGAAAACCCTCTCTAAACCCAGATGTGGTTCAGTCTTAGCTTTTTAAAGGTGCTTCAGAAACAAACTTGTTTGAACATAAAGAAAGTCAGAGTTTTGTCAAAGTTTAGTCTCAGGACACCAATTAGTTTCAGCCTGATACCTAATACAATCTTGTTGCCATAGGAACAGACATTATTTTAAAGTCAGCCAGTACCTTAGACATGAGATACTAACCACAAACACACAGCAAGACAGATCAGTGAGATGACAATGATTCCCCCGATAGCTGAACCCCACAGCAGAGACAGATCAGAGTGCTCTGTTAAAATATACAAAAATCAAAAAGGGAACAAGGGGTAAAAAAAAAAGAAGTAATAATTGGAAGAATCATAAAACTTTATTAAAAAAAGGTGAAGTTGTGACATAACTTCTCAGCAGTTAAAGAAAAAACGAGTTAACAGCACATTTTGGTATCAGTTTTTACCTCCAATCCTCAAATGAATCCTTGATGATTTCTGATGACCAACTTCATTTCTGGCCTCACAGTAATAAACTCCATCAGTCGTCACATTAAAGCTGTAAAACTCTCCTTCAGACACCATCATGGGTGGTTTGTTGTTGCTGATCTTGAACCAGGTGAAGCTGCTGACAGGAGGCTTGGCTCTGCTGGAGCAGCTCAGGTTCACTTTGGTACCTGCTGACACCAAACCTGATGGACTGATGGACACTGAGGTGTTTTTAGGAGCATCTGAAAGAAATCAGAGATAAAACAGTTTACATCCAAAAATCTAAAATCACTTAAATCATCAAATTCTATCAGGAATCAACATGAAACACTAGTTATCTGACATGAAACTCTGAGAGTCTTTGTCTCCTCTGCTGTTTTCTTCTCTTCTCCTTCATTCACAGGATATGAGGCAGAACAGCTGATGTTGTATCCATCATGTTGCTCTGACAGAGTGATGTTCTTCTGGATTTTAGTTGTGAAGCTTCCATCTGTGTTTTGCTCCATGAGGTTGTGAGAGTCTTTCTGGAGATTCCAGGTGAGTTTAGGAGGCCAACGTGGACAAGGAGTGAGAGCTGAGCAGGTTACAGTGACAGACTGGTTCTCCTTCAGATCTCCTGAGATCTCTATTCTGGGGCTCGGAGGAGAATCTGTGGATCACAACAAACACAGAACACAGCTTTTACATTCAGTCACTTTTAAATGATCAACATTTGAATATGTGAAAGCAACTATTGGCAGCAGAGTCATAAGATCAGTCTTTTTGTTTAACTTTTTTTTTACTAACTCCTTAATAGACCAAGTTCCTTTTTTAGAGCGGAAAATAAACCAGCATTAACCAGCATCCTTTCTCCATAAAATCATAACCTGAATTAAAGAAACAAAAATGATTTTACCTTTAACTGTTATTCCAAGAGGATCACAGACAGCTGTTGCTCTGTACGGCCAATTCATGATCCTGAAGTAGTATATTCCTGTAAATGTTGTTTTCAGGTTGGAAAACAGAGTGGTGCAGTTTTTCTCCTTCAGGTTTTCAGGTATACTGATCGGATATTTGACAACTGACCCACTACTGTTGAAAACCACATTTCGAGGCTGATTTTCTATTGTGGTTTCTTTGATCCACAGTCCAAAAGTTTCTCTTTTGCTGTCAAACTCAGTTTCATCTTTAGAGCTGAAGTTACAGGAGATTTGCAAACAAGATCCACTGAGTGCTTCAATCCTCTGAGGAGCAGAGATGAAGAGAGCTGACTTTCTGGGACAGTCATCAGCCAAAGCTCCTGTAAACCAGAGACACGGTTAGCATTTTTTGGTGAAATCAAAAATCAAGTATCACACATTTTTTTTGAACATCTGAAAAAGGAAACTTTATCTACAGTCCTGTTAGAACCCAAACAAAACAACCACAAAAGTAATAATACCTGAAATGTAGTAACTGATCCAAAATGGAACAAAAGTGCTGAGCCTGCAATGTCATAAGAAATGTCACAAACCCAAAATGAAATAATTTTTTGGCCAAAACATAACAAATTATTACATTTTAGGCCAGTTATCAAATGTGTTTGTTTGTTTGTTTTGATTTAATTTTGGGCTCAGCACTTCTTTTCCAGTATAATCGACCAGTTGATAAATTTTAGGTTTTATCAGCGTTTCTTTTATTACATTTTTGGTCATCGTTACGTTTCAGATTGTTACATTTCCAGCTCCTTCTGCTTTTTTTCTACATAAGGTTTAAAGTGTAAATAATAATAAACATGTTTAAAGTAAAAACTGAATTAACAACTGACCTGAGACAAAGAAGACCAGCAGAAACATGCTGGCTGACACCAGGTTCATAGACTGGAACGACATGACCTTCATCACCTGGATCTAAAGAGACACAGCTCAGTCTTTATTCATCATTTATTAGAAATCTGTGTTAAAGAAAATCAAACACATGACTTCATAAAATTTCCTTAAAAATACATTTAAAAATACAAAAAATGTAAAGTTAAATGCTAAATTAAAGTTGAAGATAAACTTACCAGACGAACAGTCATCATTGTTGGTGTAACAACAGACCAGTGTCCTCTCTGTTCAGCTCTATATCTGCTCATATCTTTAACCTCTCTGCTCTCACCGTGAGCATGACAAAGTTAACATTAAACCATCATCTGTCTCTCTTTTTTTTGTGATAGAGGTCATTTTTCTCTCTACTGGTAAAATGTTAAAAAATAGAACAGCTTCCTTTTTGTGTTTGAAGTTCTCAGGCTTTTAAACAGCTTTGAGGACATCAGCTCACTTTAAACCACTTCTCTTTGTCTAACTTTAGTTCACCAGTCACCAAGTGAAACGCCTTAAACTTTCACACCGCTGCTGCTTCAACACCCTGAGAGAAAAAATATTTTGCGTGATAACATAACCAAGTATGGATGAAAGTGGACGAGATGCGGGTTATTCAAATGATGCTCCTTACATTAGATGAGAAGTTCCTTTTAAGAGTTGCACCAAACTGCTCTCAAGTGAAATTTGTAATATGTGCATCTTAACAGAAGAAAATTCCTGCACACAGGCCGACTTCCAGAAAGAAGAACTTAATTGTGAAGTTTGGCCATAGACATTTATTTATTTATATATTGATTCTTTTTTTTTTTTTTTTTTTTGCTTAAAAAGGGTCTCTGACAAAATCAATCACTTTAAATCAACAATTACCTCAATTAATTTCATGCATATTACATTGTGATCATCTTTTTAAAATAATTAAACAAAGCAAACATTTAATCAGCAGTAGCACATAGCGAGGATGCCTGAAGAGGATGTCAACCAGCAGGTTCTCCTTTTGTAATAAACCAGAGGAAGCAGCTGTAAAAGACTGCGGTGTCACTTTCACAAGGTCAAAATGAAGTTTTTTCTTTTTATAGTCATTACATTTTCAAACAACTTGACCCTTTTTCAGTTTAGTTTATTTAAGTACCATTTCCTGTTGGCACTCAATTGAAGAGAGAAGTGGAGAAATTAGGGGCAGCTGTGGCTCAGTGACAGAGTTGGCCGTCTCTAGATCTGATGGTTAAGGGTTTGATGCTCAAGAGTTGTTGGGCACCCAACTCTGAACTCTGAACTGCCCCTGCTGGCTCCTTCATTATGTTAATAAGAGAAGTAAATACTGATGTCCCATGACACAGCAGTTTCTCCCTTTGGAATATGAATGTGTGGTCTGAGGTCCAGAGAAATAAAAATAAACAGTCCACAGTCCTACTGGGGCAATACCAATAAAGATTTACCGATTGACTGATCAGGATACTTAATTTTGTCCAGCGATATAAGCATTTGCATGAAAAAAACATCAGAGAAAAAAGAACAAAGCATCACTGCATTGATATATCAGTGGGACCTTTTGAACACACTGCAAACAAAAGACTTGTGTAAAGACCAACAGGGGCCAGAGCTGAGAACCCAGAGTCTCTGACAATGACTCATCTATATTCCGTAGAGTCACAGTCAGTTCCTTATTCATTTCACATCTCTGTAACTTCCCCAAACTCTGTCTCCCCTGTGCATCAAATTTCACCTCTGGCTCTTTTTCTATATGTCTGTCTCTACATTTGCATAGAGATTTCCTGTTCTGAGTCAGAGGATGATTTTTTTTCAGCCTGAAGAATGGATACTTTCTCCGTTTTCCTCTTTTTCTTTTTCTTTTTCTTTTTTTTTTTGTTTGTTTGTTTGTTTCAAGCTCTTCAGAAAACATCCATTTGCCTGTTTGAATTTGTTAATGAAGAAATCACAGAGGAAGAGCTGTGGGGTGAACTCTCTCCTGGATGCAACAAAATTAATGTCACCCTAGTTCTGTGAAGGTTGAGTAAAAAAGAGAAATCTATGCTGTGAAGTGTACACTTCAAGATTTGGTTGTGGCTTTGATGCCAGTTTCAGAAACTGAGCTGCTTTGGAAAAATAAGCAAACAACAACAAAACCACATATTAATGCTACAAAAAAGGTTCTGACCATAGTTTTAAAGATCCCAACTGTTGGATCAAATCTTTTTTGGTGTTTGTGCAGATTTGGCCCCGACAACAATCAAATAAAAGGCTGCATTATGTGTTCAATCTTGTAATGAGTTGTCTTTCACCTATTTTGATTTTATTGTATTTCTTTTAAGTATTTTAAAATCTTTTTTCTGAGTTGATCTTATTGAAATCTTTGCATTTTGACCTGAATAGAGTTCCCTCTTAATTTTTTCAGGAGTTTTCTTGGTTGTTTTAACTCATTGGTGTTTGTCTTTTATGAATAAGAACACAACAAAACAAGTATTGTAGGTGGCTTATTTGATCCTGAATCAGACATTCTAAACCCCCTTCTTTGTTTACAATAACAGCTAGAAATAGACCTGCTTATCTTCACTGGTCCTTCTACGTTATTTACAAATGTCAAACTGTAAATGGTTAACATTTTCTGTTTCAGTCGCTGAAAAAAAAAACACAGCTCACCAGACAGAGAAAAGGCACTCAGTTTAATGCAGGTCCCTTATCTGTGTTTTAACCCGGTCAGCTTTCAAAGCTATGCTACCTGCCTTCTTTAAACTGTACAACTGTAAGTGAGTAGTTACACTTGTACATGCTTGAGTTCATTAAAATTCTGTCAGGCTGCAGCTGTCAAACATCTCTTATTTTTCCTGTTTACACCCCGTGAAGTTAAGCTCACCATCGCATGCAAATAGTTGTCATGCTGCTGTAAGTCTGTACAGAGTTCTTCACCTTGTTTTACAGTCTAGTTAACTTAATACAAAGAGGAGCTAAGATTAGATTATTGAATGAACAGGGAGTCATAGACCTATGAGGATAGATTCAAAGCATCAAAATCACAAAATGAACTCTTAAGCTCAAGTGGAGATGGACTCAACACCAGCTCAGCCAAGTCATGATGTTTCTCTCCACACACTGCTTTATTATGGGGATATCGCTGTAAGCAAGACTCTTGACTCTAAGAGTGAGAGATATCGACGACATATGAGAGGAAAAACACCAGCTGAACAGAATTTGCAGGAAGTTGTCTGCAGAAATATTTATTTATAAATAAAACATGTGAAGGATGACAGAGAGATGTATTAGTTGTGTTGGACCCTGAACGTACCATCTATGAACTCAACAGGAACAGTAATCTTACAAACTCAGGATTAGGGATGGGAATTGATAAGATTTTGTCAATACCGATGCCCTTATCGATTCTGCTTATTGATCTGATTCTTTATTGATTCCCTTATCAATTCCTGTTGTGAATTTTCTTGGTACAAAAAGTAGATTTACAGGTTTCTGTGTCAATGACCTTCAATTGACTTTATACTGTAAGTGAATAAAATGTTATTGATCCATGAGTCTGGATATTTCTGGGCATAATTATACAGAAATAGGTAAAAATTGACGTAGATGTTCTGTGTTGTAATAAATTAATAAATTAGCCATCTAGAGCCTCAAAGTGGTTATAGCAATGGTTTAAGTTGTTTGGAAGCTTTCTGTAGTTATGAAGTCAGCCATGAGCCTTTCATTAGCCTGTTAGCTTTTGACATTTGAAATTCTCAGTATTTTTTACAAAGAGTTGATGTGATATGTTTCTGTGATGAAAGTTGAAATTCTATACTGAGGCTGAAGTTATACTGATGTCTGCTAATTGCTAGCATACCAATACAGTTTCCCATATTTGTTAGCTTCAAGCTTGAGCTATTTTGTTATTTTGGTAAATAAGGTGATTTATACCATTTCGAATGTACTGAATATGAATCTCCTGAGAGAGAGTAATGTACATTTCTTTATGAAGTCAGTTCTTCTGTAAAACTTCAAGCTGAAAATCCCGAATCAGAGTTTTCTTTGGAAACGTTATCGAACTGCTAAGCTAAGATAGCTGCAGTGGACTAGTCCACGTAAGGCCTGGCAGCAATGTAAAGAATTGATAAGGGATATCGATGGATTGACACATTTCTTATCAATTCTCAACAGGAACCGGTTTTCGATTCCCATCGCTACTCAGGATACAAACATTTCAACTCAAGCGTTCTTTTCCAGTCTTTATTTTTTCTTTACTTGCGCGTAGAGATCTTCAGGACTGTCATTCACTTGTCTGGAGCCGGCACCTCTGACCTGTGCATACAGAGTCTCTTGCTGCTGTCCACCCTCCTGCTCATGATGAGGCCTCTGCTTGGAGAAGTTTATCTCTCCATAATGGATTCCCTCTTCTTCTTCTGTTGATTTTTTTGACTCGACAGCGGCCAGCTCTTTAGCTGTTTGGTACTGTTAAAACATGACAAATTGTGAAATGTGAAGAAGGTGATATGACACCATTTGACACTATGTCCCAAAAAGACTTGAGAAAGGTAGTGTGTCACTGACGGATTGCAGATCTTGCTCAAACTGCAATGAGCTGCGAGTGTTTCCTCACAGTTTTACTCTTTCCTACAACCCGTACGCCTGCTGTCATTCACTCTATATTACAGACACACTGAAAAAATGCGATACACATGTGATGGTTTTGTATTTTCCTACCAGATTCTGTTGAGATGAATCATCTGATTTTGACCGACTCCAGAAGACGAGAGCTCTGGAAAACAATCAGTGAGAATCCAAATAACACCCGTTATGGTGAAATATGAGCTCACCAGGAAGTGACATTCGATCTGCTTCTTTGTGATACTCACAGAATTATTCCAATGATCAGAAAGAGGAATAAGATGCCTCCAATGATTCCTCCCAGAAGTGCTTCGCTTAAAGATCCACCAGCTGCTTCTGCTCAGAGTTAATTTCCACAATTAAAAAAATGTGAAAAGATGACTTTTCATACTTCTAATCCATAAAACTGCAAAATTTACCTTTAATGTTGATATGAACCTCTGATGATCTGTTATGACCCAGCTCATTTGAAGCCTGACAGTAATAGGTTCCTCTTTCTGTAGCGTTAAAGCTGTAAAACTCTCCGTCAGACACCATGGATTGGCTGTTGTTGCTGATCTTGAACCAGGTGAAGCTGCTGACAGGAGGCTTGGCTCTGCTGCAGGAGCAGGTCAGGTTCACTTTGGTACCTGCTGACACCAAACCTGATGGACTGATGGACACTGAGATGTTTTTAGGAGCATCTGAAAGAAAGTCAGAGATGTAACAGTTTACATCCTATGAATGATCATTTTTTGAGTGGATTCAAAAACAAAGTTTACTTAACTCACATGAAACACTGAGAGTCTTTGTCTCCTCTGCTGTTTTCTCCTCTTCTCCTTCATTCACAGGATATGAAGCAGAACAGCTGATGTTGTATCCATCATGTTGCTCTGACAGAGTGATGCTCTCCTGGATTTTAGTTGTGAAGCTTCCATCTTTGTTTTGCTCCGTGTGGTTGTGAGAGTCTTTCTGGAGATTCCAGGTGAGTTTAGGAGGCCAACGTGGACAAGGAGTGAGAGCTGAGCAGGTTACAGTGACAGACTGGTTCTCCTTCAGGTCTCCTGGGATGATCATGCTTGGTGTAGGAGGGGAGTCTGTTATTCAGAGTGAGAAAAAAATGAGACTCCATGATCATAAGGTCAACAAGTTTCAGTCATGAGACAAAAACATGTGGCACTAATAAAATGCTCTTACCTCTGACTGTGATTTGAAGAGAATTACAGATAGCTGTTGCTTTAAATGAAGTGCTTTCAATCCTGAAGTAGTATACGTCTTCATGTGTTAAGTTTATATTAGAAAATAAAGTGGTACATTCTTTCTGCTTGAGGTTTCCAGTGATGTTCATTGGATAGGGGTTGATCGTCCTACTGCTGTTATAAATCACATTTTCTGATCCATGTTCAAAATAACGGTGGTTTTTTATCCACACCCCAAAGACTTCTTCTTGGTCAAAGTTATGATATGCTTTTGTGCTGAAGTTACACGGGATTTGCAAACAAGATCCACTCAGTGCTTCCATCTTCTCAGGTGTTTTAAAGAAGAGGTGTGAGATATCAGGACATTGAGCCAAAGCACCTGAAAATCAGAGATAGATGTCTGTGAAAGTTACCAGAATGTGAACTCTGTAAAAAGTTTTTTTTCACTGGTCCCTGTGTGATTTATAGACTAATATCTCAGGTTATAAGAGTCTGAACAAACTGCTCACCTTTCAGAAAGAGGACACTCAACAACAAATTGGCCATCAGCATCTTCACAGGACAATGGTAATCCACATCACCTAGATTTGTACACAAAATAATAAGCGCTGAATAAGACGGTGGATAAATTTCCATGAATGTACATATTCACACCTTAAACTTGTATCATATGAAATCAGACTGTGTTTAATTAAATAAGAATATTACTGGTTTTGCTTTAAAGCTGAAAGAATTATAAAAACTCTTACCGGATAAGGCCACTGACCTGAGAGTGCAGCGATGAGATCCTCTCATGGGCGAGTTCATGAACTGGAGCTGAAGTACAACGTGCCAAAAATCCAACTTCCCTTTAGAGCTGAAGCAACATCTCACTAAGCTGACTTCCTGTGTTTCAAGAGGTGTTGCTGCCAATTTGTTAAATATTATCCAATTGAGCTATTTACATGAAACATGAGGGGAAACAGAAGTTCACACAGTAACCGCTGAATCTCCTCTGTTTGCACGGCTCACTGCGAGCCTGTTCTCTCTCTTCCTTATTTTAGAAACAGACGAAAAAAAGAAAAGACATTTTGCATTTTTATTTTAAAACATGAAGAAACAGTAACATAATAAGGGTTGTGCAGTGGTGTATATTTCTCCCAACACCGTTTTTGTTGAATGAGACAAATTTTTAGTTTTTTTTTTTTTTAAGAAATGTTTTCTTCAGTTTTCTATTTTCAAAAGCCATATTTATCCAACAGCATACTGTACAGGGGCTAATTTTCTTATAACTCAGTGGTTTAGAGGATATTAATGTTACACATTTTAAACAACTTGTGGCACAGCCTTGTTTCCTCACTCTGCCTCAACCAAAGCAAAGTTGAGTTTTCATTTCCAACCAGATGACGACAGACTTAAACCCCCTGTTTCAGAAACAGATGGTGATAGCCCAGAGACAATTTTCATGTATCAAACAGCCTTTGGTTTAAGCATTAACTCACCAGTCTCTGTGACATCAAGGGAGTTGGTGTTACTAAGCACAGCATTGGCAGCTCCTCAGTCAGAAAGCTGACTAACTCAACCCAACTTTTGTTTTAACCAGAGTAACTCTTCAGCTCAGAGGAGTCAGATTAAATGACAAAAAAAGTCTGTTCTTATCAAACATGTTTATTTCTCCTGTAAAAAAAAAAAAAAAAAAGCATCTTCACATAAAAAGTGCATTTTCTGTCATCTCTGTGTCGACAATCTGCTGCATCCCAACCACACCATGTCATTTTCCAGGTTTTCACCAAACTGGGTATTTAATGTTTGAATTAAATTATGTCAAAAACCTAAAAGCAACCATAAACTGTATATACGAGATTGTTGCAAATAATAATAATAATAATAATAATAATAATAATAATAATAATAATAATAATAATAATAATAATAATAATAATAAATTTGATTTATCACATTTTTATGACAAAATTTTAAAAAGTACTTAAGGATTTTTTTTAGGTATGTTGGGATATTTCCATCAATGTGCTGATGGGTGATCAACAACTCTGTTGTTACCTCTGCAATAGAGGTTATGTTTTTGGGAGAGTTGGTCTGTGAACAGCACAACTCAAAAACTAACAAATGGATCTTGATTAAATTTTCAGGAAATATCCAAAATGGTATAAAGAAGGAGTGATTTAATTTTGGAGGTGATCCAGATAACCGTCTGGATCCAGGATTTCTTTAAAGGATTCTTTATTATTGTGAGAAAACTCCACGGTAAATGGTCAGATTGCTTTGAAAAACAATACAAGACAAGGTCACAATAATTTCTGATAATTTCTGGGTCATCATAATTATCAACACTGTCAGGTAACAAATTATTGTAAAAAACCTACGACTAAAATCAAATTGTAGCAGACAGTCTGCTGAAAGGGAGTATAACATTAAAGTAGGACTAAATCGCTGGTGACAATCACAATATTTTCGGTGGAGGTCTGCGCTCTCTGAGTGCTTTTCTAGTTTATTCTTGCTGTGATGGGGAGTCAGTGAAGTGTGTGGAGTACTGGACCGACGTGTGTTTTCTGAATCTAAATAACAAATATGACAAACATTATCTTTAATCGTAGGCCACTTTTAGATTTAATTAAGTGAGTTTCTGAAGTTAAGTATCTGAGTAAGAATTTCATCTATATTTCTATTCCGTCTTGTTTGGCATCACCAATTCATGGGAAATACACTGATTTCAAAACTTTAAACTTTCTTCAATGATCATTCTTCCTGAGTTTAAATATAGAACCAACAGTTCTCAACAAACAGGTTTCTGTTCCTCTTCCTCTGATAAGACCTCATCAGTGAGTCTTCACTTGAGCATAGAGCTCCTCTGTACCAGCAGGAGCCTGTGAGAAACTCAGTCCTGGTTTGGACACTTTGACCTGTGCGTAAAGTGTATCCTGCTGCAGTCCCCTGTCCTGCACTGACTTTGGGGATGGTCCAGTTTTCAGCTTGGAGAAATCAATCTCTCCATAATGTATGTCCTCTTTGTCTGAAGCTCTGGGATGTACTCTCACAGCTGGCTCTTCAACTCCTGGGCTCTGTTAAAGAGGACAAGTTGATCAAATGAGAACAACGTGTAAATCTTGTAGAGTGCTCAACAAAAATAACTGAGGACACGTCAGAGGAAATGCGTCCTTAGTAAGAGATCAGACAAACTAATGAAGGGGGCTTAAATATTTGGATAATTTCATCGAGTGACTTGTGTAACCTCTGTGTTGCCTTATCTTGGGTTCTGAAGTGGCTTGTGGCTTGTTAATGCTAGTTAACAGGATGTTTCATCATATTTCCTTTACTCCACTTTACATCAACCACTGGGGAACCTGTTTTGACCTTTCAAGACCTTACAAGTGCTGCCAGTATGACAAGTTAGAAACAAACTCAAAAAAAAAAAAAAAAAGTGAAACTCATTAGAAAATTGAAACAAATTCCCACCTGTGTCTGCTGGGAATGTTTGGACTTCAACCACCTGAAAGACATGAGGGATGTCAGGGAAATTATTCTGAGCATGATAAAATCAAAGCTTTGATTCAGCCATCATTTAACCCCCATACTGCCTGAAGTAAGTAACAATTATAAAAATAGAGTGTTTTCATGTTTTTGCATTTTTACAGATTTTGAATTAAGTGCAGATTGTAAATTTTAGTGTAGTACACACAATAGTCATAACTAGGTTATATTATTTATGAGAGACATGAGAGTTCATCCCCTGACCTATTTATTATGACACAGTGGATCTGATACGATCTTTGGTATGTGTAGAATATGAATCAATAGATAATAATGAGATACAAAGGTCATTTCAGCTGCATCAAGACCTGACAGGGTATGTCGCAAATTTGGGCATCAAGGGGTTAAAACATTTTCCCCAAAACACATGAAAAGAAACACCTCAGTCATACAGTTCAGATAAATACTGAATATCATGCTGTTTAACAGTTTAGAGGGTTTACTTTTATCATTTCACTCATTGCACAAGACACATTGCACAAAAGTGATGCTCATAGACATAAAACACCTAAAATCTCTTATTTATACCAGGATTTGATAACAAATGAAACTCGGTTTGCTTTAATTTTAAAGCCCTCAGAGTCAGCTGCATAGACCTGAGCCATGGATGAGCTTTGTTATAGTTTAGACAGAGAGATCAGACAAATTAAATTAAATTTATTGAGTGACTTGTGTAACTCCATTGTTTAATTTAATTAAACTCAATTTGTTCATGGGTAAGAAAGACAGATTTTTGCTTCAGGATTTTACCTTTTTAGTTTTTACTTTTTTCTAAAAATGAGCTTAAATCTATAGTTTTTTTAGTGAGTCACAAATCTGAAAGCCTAAAATAACTGTTAATGGGCACAGAGTTAGTTTTTGGGGAGAGAATAAGGGATTATGAGTGATCCAGAGAAATCTCTACAGCAGCGGGGAGGAGAATGCCAAAGTTGAAGAGCCATCACTGCTCTGTTTTTGGCTGTAAACAGCCCCATAGTTCAATGCACAAGCTTCCCATCTCAGAAGAAGACAAGACCAAGTAGCTAGAGTTCATTTATCAAGGAAATGTGCCAGCTACACTCAGTAAAACTGTGCATGTGTGTGCTAGTCACTTCACGGCCGACTGCTTTTCCAACTTTGGACGGTACAACAGAGGGCTAGCAAATAGACTGGTCCTGAATCCAGGAGCATTACCAACCATCCACCAACAAACCTCTGACCCTGGAAATGTGAGTATTTTAAATGCTGTGTGCTGTGGAGCAGATGTAAGAGCTTTTCCTCAGTGTCCCCCCTGTCTCTGTGTTAGCTTCAGGATGCTAACTTTAGCTGCTGTTAGCCTGTTGTTTTAGCCTGTAATGTTAAGGTAAACGAGCTTCGCTGTTTTCTTAACATTGTGCACTTGGAGTCACGGTAACATGGCGCCGCTCTCGGTGACGCTGAAGAGCAGGGTGGTATCAGCGGTGGCTCATTCACATATGAAGGTCACGCCCACTAAATCAGAGCGTTCTGAACAGAGGGGCTAAGAGAGCCTGGAAACAATGCTGCTGTGCTTGATTTATTGGCTTTTTGGATCAAAACATGTTACTACCATTTCATGAAGACATCAATGATCCATATTAAACTGCAGAAAAGAAGCATAAAGAATAATAGATCTACAACTTGCACTTAGGACTTTCAGTTCCTGTCGAGTACAGCAATATGTTGAAAATACTGTTTCAAAATAAAAACTTGTCATGTCAGTTTTTCCAGGATAGAAATAGAGTCAAGTGCAATACCAAAGAGCAGAGTAAAGAAAGATCAAGTGGTGGATTAAAAAAATATTGTGGTAAGCTGGCTTATATATAATAATGTGTTTTAAATGTATTAATTGCATTGATGTATTAATTTCAGATACTTACCATATGACTACAGCCACACCACTAAGGAGAACCACAACTCCAATCATCCCTCCAACACCTGCTCCCCATAGTTGTGCTCCTACAGAAAAATAATAATAAAGATAATAAAAATACAAGGTATATAAACCCTTAACACAGAAAAGTAGGCATTACAAAACTCTTTGGACAGTTATTCAAGCTTTACTTTTATATTTCAAATACTTTTCATGACTTCTGATCAGAAGTTGTTTTCACTTTCCCATCAGTCTCTCCTTTCTTGACTAAATATCTCCTATTCAAGTAACAAATTATCCACATATTAACTTCATCTGAGCTTGTGCTTACCTTTAATATTCAGGTGAATTTCTGGGGACTTTTGTTTACCCACGTTATTTGCAGCCTCACAGTAATAAACTCCATCAGTTGTCACATTAACGCTGTAAAACTCTCCAATGAACTCAATCACGGGTGGTCTGTTGTTGCTGATCTTGAACCAGGTGAAGCTGCTGACAGGAGGCTTGGCTCTGCTGCAGGAGCAGGTCAGGTTCACTTTGGTACCTGCTGACACCAAACCTGATGGACTGATGGACACTGAGGTGTCTTTGGGAGCATCTGAAATAAATCAGAGATGACAGTTTACATGCAAACACAGACACCATCTGCAAAAAGGTCAATCTGAGACTGTTTTTCTTGAGAAAGCTAAGGGTTTTTAATGTTGATGAACTTCTTCTGAGAATGTTTTCTTTATCTTTTATTGAGTCAGTTTTGACTTTTGTGATAATCTGCTTGTTTGGGACTTCAGCTTCATAAACAAAAACAGGCTGGGAAATGTTAGAATTTGACGAGTGATAGTTGGAGCTGACTTTGATGACCTTTGACATGTTTTTCCAAGTTAGAACCATTCCAAAGGCAAAGGCCATCAGCACCCCCTGCATGCAAGGTTTTGACTTCTGCCAACAGGTTGGAGGTTCACCTATGTAAGGAGGTTGGAATATAATGAATACCTGAGGCCTCTTGTTCCAGCCGTTGGTTTTTTGTTGCCTTCTCATTTTTACTACTGACTATTGGTTATCTTATCTTACTCACACCCATCATGATGATATCCATATATTTACATCACTGTGCTGTTTTTTTTTATCCTTTTACTGACTGTGTGGACCTCTGTTGAAAAGGCAAATGCCCCTTGCCCCTTGGGGAATTAAAGATTTTCCAAATCTTATAAATGATCATCTTCTAACTGGATCAAAAAGCAAAGTTTAGTTTACTCACATAAAACACTGAGAGTCTTTGTTTCCTCTGCTGTTTTCTCCTCTTCTCCTTCATTCACAGGATATGAGGCAGAACAGCTGATGTTGTATCCATCATGTTGCTCTGACAGAGTGATGCTCTCCTGGATTTTAGTTGTGAAGCTTCCATCTGTGTTTTGCTCCATGTGGTTGTGAGAGGCTTTCTGGAGATTCCAGGTGAGTTTAGGAGGCCAACGTGGACAAGGAGTGAGAGCTGAGCAGGTTACAGTGACAGAGTCTCCCTCCTTCAGATCTCCAGAGATCTCTATGCTGGGGCTCGGAGGAGAATCTGCAGCTCAGAAACACACAAGGAATTAGTGTCATTGGCCAAATAGTACTACTATTGAAGAAAAGTGAGTTGTACTTTACAGAAGAACAGGCCCATTAACTGTGAGACACTGACAGAAACTCAGTTAGTCATATAGTTTCCGAGCTGTTTAAATTTGGGTAGATTTTATTCTTGAGTAATTTCAAGTCAGTGAAAAAAATCCCTTTATGAGGCTTCCTGTTTTTCTTGGTTTTCCTCATTTACATTTGTTCATGGACAAAAACAAGGTTGTATGCGGTTCAATATTAATTCATTTTATAATAGACATGACGCCAATTTTAATGTAAAAAATAAAAACCCCACCTGATTAGGCAATAGTTTGTAGATCTTAAATTTCATGATAGACATCAGTTTTATATAGAGTAGGATCAGGGCCACTGGAAAAAAAAAATATGTACAATTTTTCTTTTTTTAATAACTTTTTTTTTCTGAGAAAAAAGTCAAAAGTCAGACTCTAATCTCAGAATTCTGACTTTTATCACAGAAAAATTTTTTTAAAAAGTTGCACTTTGTTTTTCAGTGGCCTAATCTCTTTTGTACTTCTGGTTCTGAAAAGAAAGAAAGCTGCCCCATCATAATGAACCTTATCATCAAAAAGTCTCTTACCTTTTACTATAACTTTTACAGAATCACAGGAAGCTGTCGCAGAGAATGGGTTGCTCTCTACTCTGAAGAAATATGTGTCTGAGTAACTTGTGATTACATTAGAAAACAGAGTGGTGCAGTTTTTCTGATTCAGGTTTCCAGTGATTTCCATTGGATAGCTGTTATAGCTCCTGCTGCTGTTGAAAACCACGTTACTTGGATCGATGGCGTATCTGGAGTCCCTTCTAATCCACACTCCAGTGATCCTTCCTCTACCGTCAAACTCTTTGTCTGATTTAGCTCTGAAGTTACAGGGAATCTGCAAACAAGATCCACTCGGGGCTTGCAGAGTCTTTGGTGCTACAATTTCCAGGTCTGGTTGCTTAGAACAAGGAGTGCAAGCACCTACAAGAGAAGACAAATAAATCATCAAAGAAGATTTTGATTATAAAAGACTGACTTGGTGGTCAAGGTACAAACAGCATGATAAAAATAATGTAAATGATTTATGGGAAAAGCTCACCTGAAACAAAAAGGACACCCAGAAACAAGCTGGGAATCATCATGTTTGACTGATCAACGTCCTCCCTGGATCTGCAAACACAACAACACTGTAACTTTCTCTACTCATCAATCAAAGTAATAAAGAGAAGTGAAAATCTTTAGATTCTTCTGTAGCATTCACACTCAAAACTTACCCCAAACTAAATCACCGTTATTTATCATAATATTTCCACAGAACTCAGATAAATCCACTTACCCAGCTGAGAAAGACTTTTTGTCTAAGGATGGGATGATTTTGTCTGGTCACATGACTCCTGTTCCTGAAATAACGCAGACAGTTTTGTGTGAACTGCTCATATCCTGAAAGCAAAGGAAGTCAGAGGCAGCGAAATATCTGAGTTTTAAACAACGGCTGGATACCCAAAGATTTGCAATGTAAAAACAGCTCACTGTTAGCCTCAACATATCATTAATATAAGCTCTTTTACACCAGCAAAAGTCACATCCTCTTGTCAAAACATCACAGAAACTTATTTCTTACTGCTTGACATTTTTTCTTCCAACAAACTCTTCAACTTTGTCACATATGACAGGTACAGCTGGCACTGTGCTGCATTTGAGCACAGCTGTGGTGAATCCGGTTGCTTGCATTGAATGTGTGGTGTAATTTGAAAAAACGAAAACAAACAAACAAACAAGTTAAGATTCCTAACCACCACTCCAATAGGTTTTGGAGTAATTTATTTTCATTTTAAATTTGTGAATGATTTTTAAAAATAGGGGATACAAATGCTAATTTAACCTGTGCTCATTTTGTGCCCTCTTATTTGAGGGTTAGAAGTGTTTGTGGGCAGAAGAAAAAGGAAAAATGTACCTCATCTTGAATTCTTTTCAAATGCTTTTTTTTTTTTTTTTTTTAAATAGCTGATTAGGAAACATTTGGGCAATGAAATCAACCAACCCCAGCATGGTTGGTTGATCTGTGGAAAGGAAGTACACAGAGTCCTGAGTAATCTTCACTCGACAAGATGATTCCTTTTTATAGTTTATTAATCATCCACAAAAAAAGAAGCAACATTCGACACCAAAAGAATTGCTCACAGATAGCCGACAATTCCAAGAATCAACACATGGCTTCCTAACATGAAGATACTCCACAGTTAGAAAAACAACAAGAAAAACAACAAGAAAAACATGTTCTTTAGATCAATCATTAATATTACATGATTCAAAAGTCATCAACACAAACAGGAGAACTCATGACTTGTGCCTTTTGGATGAAAAATACAGACGGCATTAACTACTGCAGGCAAAGTGACGGAAGTCAACTCTGGGGCTGGGACAATATGCTGTTCTCTCTTTTTGATTGTATTGCTATTTTTGGGGTGCTGATCAAGCCGTTACCTCTGGTCTAAGAATATGAGACCATGTGGTAGTGCTAAAATCTGCTGTTTCTCAAGTGTTCATTTGAGGCTGACTACGGAAGTATCGTAATCACATACACACCGAGCCAAAAAAAAAAAAAGCCATTTTCAAAACAGAAATTAACCTATTTACAGCCTTGTTCAAAAAACGTCTCTTGTCCGAGTTACTAATTTTACTATTGGCAAACACTGTAAGGGGGTGAATTTTTTCTAACTCAGCGTTCGGAGGATATTAAGATCGCGAGCTCCCCCAATAAGAGGCACAGCTGAGGGTCACGTGGCGGCCGGCGCCCTATGGCTGTAGGCGAAGCCCTTGCCACTACCAATATGGCCGCTATAGCTGATGTGCTTCATTTTTCCCATTTCAGAAACAGACAGGTGACGTCAGCGAGACCATGTCCATGTTTTTTACAGTCTATGGTGCCGATCCAATTTAAATTGTGATTCTTCAATATTTATGTTTTTTGCGACTCTTAGTTTGCTTTTTCAACACCAGACCATGTGAAAAAGTTAAATGATGATAATATCTACAGACTATATCAGGAGCCATATTTTCTCACAATATGCAAATCACGATAGTCAGAGAGAAACATTTCCCCCCCCTGCTCGAGAGAAGTGGTAACTTTTTTCCAATCCAGTTTATAAACAAAGACTAAAATGAGGAATTTGCTTCGGAAAAAAAAAAAAAGTTCTTTTTCTTTTCTTTTTTTTTTTTTTTTTACATAGAATCCCGGTTTTGATATTGTCAAACAAAAAATCCCAATGTATTGTATAATGATTTTTTTCTCCCACCCCTACTGGACTCAATAGGATGCGAACATTTTTCCAGGTAAGAGTCAGACCTCGAAGCGTTCAAATCAAATGAGTTACAACTTTTATGAAACTTTATATTTCAAACAGTGTCTTACTTCCCTGGCAAGAAGGACAATACCCTTTGAGTAATCCATGACCAGGTTTTTATGGACTCTGCAGACCCCCAGTGGCCTTTTGAACATGTTGTCTGGCTTCACAGTTAACTCTAGTAATGGTCTTATCATGAGAGTCTGTCAAACAGGTTTCACAGATTCAGCTTTGTGAAGTCAGAACTTTACGATACCAACTCAGCCACTGTGTTGACGTAGTCAGCTTCAACTTTGTCCTGTAGAAATCAAACAGAAGACAAAGGGGTTTGCATTATTTTTCTGCACTGTAAATCTCCAAGATCTCTTTATAGAAATGTGCATCACATCTCACCTGTTGTCGAAATGTTTGTGGTCTTTCTACTGCCTGCATTACAGACAAACATTGGACAAGTTATCAACAATAATAACTCTGTTTGTACGGTGGCCCTGAGAGCTCAAAGTGCTATGACCTAAGAAAACACATGCAAAAAGACAAAACGCAAGCAAATTGAGAAAACATCCTTATCAATTTGACAACACGTGCGCAGCATTTAGAAAATGCACCACAACACAACACATTAGGAAAAGACGCTGCAAATACACCACAACACAATGGAAGTGTTTCCAGAGGACACTTCAAAGTGATGTACATGTCCCGACATGCTCGTTGTTGTTGCAGATTTTCAGTCAACGCTCTATTACACATAGTCTAATACAATGTTGAATAACATACTTTTTCCCTCATTTTACAACACAGCTGATGAAACAAGAACCATAATAGAGCTGTTACTGAAAATCCATGTCAACACTTCCGTTGTGTTGCAGTTGTGGTTTTGGCAGTGTGTTTTCTAAATGCTACACACATGTTGTCAAAATGATGAAGATGTTTTCTAAATTTGCTTGTGTTTTGTCCTTTTGCATGTGTTTTCCTTAAGTTGTAACACTGTGAGCTCTCAGGGCCACCGTATGCTTGTGTTATATCAGTTATCATGATTCAGCTATAGGAGTTCCTTTAAAACATAGGAGGCCAAAAAAAGCCCCAAAGCTTTTACATGTGGATTTTTTGATGGTGTTGAATCCCAGTTGTATTCTAAAACTTGGAACATCTTCATCTAAGAAGACGACTTTGCAAAGTGGAACCACTTCAGAGTGGTTCAGTTTGTAGGTGTCATATTTAGAGAGACTACAGCTCTGTCTTGCAGACTGTTAGCCAGATGATAACCATGAGCAGTACCTCTGTCTTTCTGGAAGCTTACCTTCTCTGGTTTCATCGAGCCTCTTGATCTAATCCAACTAAAGGAAAAGAGATGAAACCTTTTTAATTTTAACAAATGACAATCAGCCTCAGACATTCATCATACCATCACATTTTAATCAGACCAATCAACTGTACTATAAATCAATGTATCTCTAATGGTTAGCCTCACCACTCGAAGATGATCAGTGCACCAACTAGTAACATGATTCCCAGGATCTTCAAAACAACTTCACCGCCAACAGACAGCTGATCACCTGTAACACAGCAAGTCACATCTGTTCCCTGTAAGAGCCGATTTACACTAAATCAGCACCAGCAGACTCTGATTTGTGCTCACCTTTAAACGTCAGCTGCAGTCCCTTTGATAGTTGAATGTCTAGATCATTTCTGCACCCACAGAAGAACAATCGATCACGATCGCTACTGGTCACCTTGAGGACATACACCTGTGTGTCCACTTTGATCAGCTCCAGCCTGCCATCACTAATCATGAACCAGACAAAGTGGACAACAGGAGGGCTTCTTCTGCAAGAGCAAGTCAGGTTCACCATGCTGCCGACTGACACCGGGTCAGCAGGGGAGATGAGGACAGAAGTGTCCCTGGGAGGGTCTGGAGGATTTGACATAAAGAGAATTTTAAGTGATGAAAAATATTTCAAGGAGATAAGACAGGATGTTTCCCTATTAGTAGAACGTCTCGAAAACTAGCTAAATGCTACTCACAAAAATTCTAAAAGGCACCATAACAATTGGCACTCATTCAGAGATATCTCCCCTCTTGGGAGGTCTGAGGTCAGGTGCAGGCAAAAATGTACAATTTTTCATGCTCATAATAACTACAAGAAGCATACTATTAAAAAGTGAAGCATAAATGCTCCTTTTTTAAGACATCAACCGTAAAAGTAGGTCTCACATGAAACTATGAGAGTCTTTGTCTCCTCTGCTGTTTTCTCCTCTTCTCCTTCATTCACAGGATATGCGGCAGAACAGCTGATGTTGTATCCATCATGTTGCTCTGACAGAGTGATGCTCTCCTGGATTTTAGTTGTGAAGCTTCCATCTGTGTTTTCCTCCATGAGGTTGTGAGAGTCTTTCTGGAGATTCAAGGTGAGTTTAGGAGGCCAACGTGGACAAGGAGTGAGAGCTGAGCAGGTTACAGTGACAGAGTCTCCCTCCTTCAGATCTCCTGAGATCTCTAATCTGGGGCTCGGAGGAGAATCTGTTGAGAATAAACCTCAGATTTAGTTTTGAGCCAAAGTGACACACATTGTGCTACAGGGTAAAAGCTGAATGGCACAAATAAAATGCTCTTACCTCTGACTGTTATTTGAAGAGAATTACAGATAGCTGTTGCTTGAAATGAAGTGCTTTCAATCCTGAAGTAGTATATGCCTTCATGTGTTAAGTTTATGTTAGAAAATAAAGTGGTACATTCTTTCTGCCTGAGGTTTCCAGTGATGTTCATTGGATAGGGGTTGATCGTCCTACTGCTGTTATAAATCACATTTTCTGGTCCAGGTCCAAAATAACGGTGGTTTTTTATCCACATCCCAAAGACTTCTTCTTGGCCAAAGTTATGATATGCTTTTGTGCTGAAGGTACACGGGATTTGCAAACAAGATCCACTCAGTGCTTCCATCTTCTCAGGTGTTTTAAAGAAGAGGTTTGCAATATCAGGACATTGAGCCAAAGCACCTGAAAACCAGAGCCATGATCAACATACTGAGGATTAGATCTCTGGTGAGACATGATAGACATGGCAAAAAGTTATTGCTTTGCTAAAGCTGTCACTGTGATTTAAAGACAATTTATAGTCTATGTTATGGATAATTACAATTCAAACACTGAAAGTGCTTTCTGCAAGAGTGTTGTGAACTGGGTCTAAGCTGTTATCATAATGTCACCATAAACTAAAGATTAAACAAACAGCTTACCTCTGAGAAAGAAGACACTCAGCAGGAAGTTGGTCGTCATCATCGCAGACAGGAGATCCATCACCTGGATTTATACACACAATGATGCGTTAAAAAATGTATATTTTAAGCTATAAAAAAAAAAAAGAGTTAAAAGACTACGTAAATTAGCACCCAGTCTTTCCTTGTATATTGTTAAGGAGTAATTTCTAAATAACACCACACTTGTGAAAAAATTATTAATACAAACAAAATGAAGTCAACCAAATTTAATTCAAACAATATTTGTATTAAACTCATCTGATCAATTGTTAATTTAATCAATCATTGTTTGTTTTGAGCTAATTCATTAAAAAAATGTCTCTGGTCACCAAACAACTTTTTCATAAAAAAAAAAAAGTCTTTTAATAAACGTAAAATAAAAACAAAACTTTTTTTTCTTATTTTTCAACACAACACACTTGATATAAAGCCTCACTCCCTTTCAATGACAATTCAAAAGTTGCATATTTCTTATGTTTTCGAGCTTTCACTAAACAATATTTCCTAAAAAATCTAGTTTGACTGAACTTTGTTTTACACTGCAGCTCGTGAGTGGAGACTGTATAAAGACATTTTTCATCTTAAAAAAAAAACAGTTAGAAAAGATCTTACCATGTGAACCATGTTGTGAAGCACGTTACAAAGAGAGAGCTGTAATAAGATCCTCTATTGATGATGGGTGTATACTTAGTATACTCTGGAGTCGAACACGATATCTGACTTCCCTTATAAACCAAGCGGTCTTCCTGTGTTGCAGCTGATACAAATTTTCCATCGCAGTGGCTTACAGTTAATATCAGAGAAAAAGAAGTTAACACATTTGCTGCAGGTCATTTTTTATACATCTTATGAGTCACTGCAAGCCTAAGCACTTTGTTTTCCAAATGTAGCAGATGTGTAACAGAGTGCACATGCAGCAGAAACAACTGCATGATGTAAACCCAGCTCTCTTTTTCACAAAATAAGAAAAAAAAGTGAAGCAGCAACATGGAAAAACTCATGAAATACATTTATTTTGGCTGTTCTGTGGATAAAGTGATTTTTTTTTAAGTAAGGATAGTTTTTGTTAAAGATCATTTTGCTGGTAGAAATTTGCACAGCTTCTTCTCACTTATGCACACTAGCAAATCATCATCAGAAAAAGGGCACATAAAGATAAGCCTCCCCTTTTATCACCTATAGCACTATTTTTAGTATGTATTCTCTTCATAAAAGCCTCCATCAAACACTCTTTTTTACTTTTCAGTCTTCTATGTCAGGCTCAGACATAGAGCCAACAGCCTGCATGGAAAGGCAGGCTGTTTGCAAGCTTTCAATAAACAGAATAAAGTTCATTATCAGGTGCTACATGTCCTCATCTGACCCTTCATGGGAGTGATCACAAGGAGGTATTTAGACATGCTCCTCACAACACCAAGTTTGCACAACATTGCATACTGCACAACTTAAACCTACTTCATAGACCTTTTGTCAGACTCGAATTTCATTGTCTTCTCCTTATGACGAAAGAAATATGAAGGTCAAGCAGAGAATGAGCTTTATCGTGCCTTTTAAAGATACCGCTCCTGATGATTAGAAAAGTTCGCTTTGTAATTAAATATCATGTCAATGTGCTTAAATCACAGTAAATATTTTCATATTGGATGTTTTTAAGATATATGTTTTATTGTGGGCCAACACATTGCTTCGTCACATTTCCTGCCCCCTTATTTCCATATGCATACACTACTCCAACCAGTCAGAGACCAAGAGCCACAAAAATGACCGTGTTACTACAAAGAGCCACATTACACACAGGGTCTTACAAACACACTTCCTCTCACACTTAAACAAAATGACATAAAATGAAAATCAATACATTTCCAATTTTCAAATCAGGGTTTATTGTGTTTTTAAGTGTATTGAAATTCGTACTGGAGAAGAGAAACTGAAACTTAAGTATTAATCCCAACGTTGGCATCCATATATAGATATAGTTTAGATTGATTGGCACACCACTACTCATAACTATATATATAATTTTTATGAATTGATCGAAGAGCCACACACCAAAAAGCAAAGAGCCACATGCGGCTTGCAAGCCACAGATTGGCCACCCCTGGTCTAAGGAAATGTTTTATCCATCTTATCATCAAATACAGCTAACAGCCCTTAGAGCATCACGCAAGTGTAAAAGACAAGAGGACATCGCAATGATAGTTAGATTGCGATCCCTTTTCTTAAACATAAAAAGAGAGAATTCAGTATTTTGGCTGAAGATTTTTTCTATAGAAGCACTCATATTTGTAAGACATGGTGGAAAAACAATACACAGTTAAATCTGTGCCCTGGTTTGTGGGCTGCAGTAAAAATGGGTAATGTGTTTCTGGTGGCCAAGCCTTAGCTACCCGAGATCATTATCAAACTGTCACCTGAGACTAGGGGAAGTGAAGGCACCATATTATATAAAACCAAACAATTCAAGTAAAAAAGCAGCTGCTTCTTTGCACTGTACACTATTAATTCCAACATAATACCCCAAATAAGTAACTGAACAGAGCAAAATCATATTATTTCACAAGAGACTTTTATTTCATGACAGAAATAATACATCGTTGAAACACTCATTAAAACCTTCCTGTTTTTTGTTTGTACATAATCATAGTCGTTTGGGTGAAGACAATTATAAACCTGAATCTTCTATTGTGTTTTTTAAATAGCAGCTTCCTCTTACATTGCTGGAAGCTCCATGTTCTTTTAAGGGTAGGATTTAACAAACATCTCTTTATGAACCAAACAAGGGTCGCCCCTCACAGTGAACTACTTCCCCTTCCTGAATTTGCCTGGCGTTGCACCAGTCTTCTGCTTCTTTTTTGCTGATCCTTTAACCTCAGGTTCCTGTGTAAGGGAGGGGATGTTAGAATGAGTACAATATTCAGATGAAAATCTTTAGACAGCTGGTTAGAAAAATTCAAAGCAGCCTAATGAACTTAAACTGAACACATGCTAATAATGTGCTTATCTTAACTTAATGCTGGGTCTCTGTTAATAATATAGCATTTGTTGTGATCTGGTGCTAAATAAAGATTGGCTGTTTGATGAAAACAGGGCTACATGAGACAGGCTGTAACATTTATAACATATAGGAAATTAAACTTATAATGAATTATTTTGGCGCTGCAGTGAGTCTTAACATACCTTTCGTTTGGAGGACAGAGATCCCGTGACAGTAAAGAAAGAGTCAAGTCGCCCCTGTGTGCTGCCCTGTCTGCTCTTCATGATCTTCTTGAAGCCATTTCTGATCCTGTCCTCGCTGCAAACAGATATGAACCGTTATTTCATAATGGTTCAATGCTGTCCAACTATCTCTTAACCAAAACAAGGACTGTAGACTATTCCTGCTTGCTCAGCACTGCTCTCTGGTGAGCAAAAGCTGTACAACATGCATCATGAATCTGCTGATGGTTTACCTGAACTGTTTCTCATTACACATAAACTGGACTAGCTCCTCCTCATTTGGCTCATTCCACTTCAACTCCAGTGTGGAACAGTCGACCACCTCCGGCTCTAAAAACAAATTCCTGGCCTCTTTGTACAGCCAGTCCTCTGGAGCAGGGTGCTTCTGCATGAAGGGAATGAAGAAACACACAGTCACAACCAAGTTATTTTCACTGTGCAAAATTTGAAATTGCTGCAGCCATCAGCTTACATTAGAGTCAATGTTTTCAAGGATCTCCTCAATGCTGCCGTGCTGCTTGATCAGGTCTATTGCTCTCTTTGGCCCAATTCCTTTAATAGTGGCGCAGTAGTCACAGCCCAGCAGTATACAAAGGTCTATGAACTATAGGGAAGACAAAAAGCATTAATAGAAGGACTGAAACATTGATCACATTATCTCAGTTAAAATTAATTTCAATAGTAAACAAAATACAGTATAGTTAACAGTAGAGTATGATCACAGTTCTATCTAAAGTTGCAAAACGTGCAGATATTACAATTTTAGCTTACTGTACAATAAAAGTGGATAAAGTGGTTCCTTGATGGCATACTTGAGTTAGAAAATGACACCTTTGATTTTGAAACGTGCTGGACTTTTCTTAAAGCCTGTTTACCTGCTCATTGGTCAGGCCGATGTCTTGCAGGATGCGACTGAAGTGAAACTCTTGGATTGGAAGTTTCCTGAAAACAAATAAATTCCATAAAGTAATACAATATGCAAAAGTACTTTTGTCATGTAGTGCAGTCTTTCTTATTCGGGCCAGGTGAAACAGTACAACAAGGCTGAAAAATGAAAGTTAACAAGGGGTCTGTGATAACAAAAATGGTATACCTAAAGAAATAACATGTGTAAATTAATAACTAACTAATATTGGATTTTTATCCTGAGCTTCAGGAGTGGAAAGCATCAAGTTATTTTCGTATTGACTACTAAGCCAAAAGGCTGAAACAACAAACAGGATGTGGTAATACAGAAGCAACATTACTTTGCTTCACTGGCTGTAAGGTGTCTGAGCAGGACGTTCGTCCCAAAAGTCAGTCCGTCCATATCCTCTGTTGCTGTGGCAAAGACCTTTCCTGCTTTCACCAGCGCTGCACAGCTGGCCTCAGCCTCACATGGAGCCTAAGAAACACATACCGATTGCACAGCTCATCACACAGACTCCCAGTAATCTGTTTTTCTTGTTAGCAGGAGTACCTTAGAACAAGGGATGGAGCAAGGATTTCCCTTTTGGGTGGCCCAGACAAATTTTGCATTGACATTAATCACCGCCTGATCCCGTTCACACGAAGCTGAATGCTTCATAACTTCTTTTTTTCAATTGGCTGAAGAAATGTGGGTCATTTTACACAGATAGAGCATTTGAATGCTAACAATATGAACATGAAGTGTAAAGAAGAAATTACCATGCTCCTTTCAAACGGATTTAAATATATATATTTATACAAATTATAAGAAAAGTTTAGGGTGGGCCTGGGACCTTTGGGCCCACCCCTAACGCTGCCCCTGCTTAGAACTAAGGGTTTCACTGAGCTTTTAAGGATGAGGGAAATCCTGTTGTTTAACTAATAATACGTGTAATTCCTATGCTTTTTGCAAAATTTAAACTAAGAAATTAAGCTGTAACAGAGTGTGAGCTGTTCTTACCTCAATGTAAGGCACTCCCATCAGGGTCAGCAGCTTCTTACACTCATCATTGTGGTGCTTGGTGACTTTTACCAGACGCTTTGAGAATTTGTCAATGTTTTCTTGTTCTCCTGTAGAGAGAGAGCACAGTGTTGGAGACATTTCAAACATATGAACTGAGAGTCACTATATTTTACATTCTACTTTATTAGAGATAGATAGATAAATTGGTTGGTCAGCTAAAAGGGAAAATTAATGGCATTGAACCCAGAAGTCTCTTGCAGCAAATGTTCACTTTACCCATTTCCTGTGCTTGGGCCAGTAGCTTCTCAGCCTCTGCCCTCCTTTCCCCTCTCTTCTCCAGCTGGTGGATCACACACCATCAAAGACCCATCAAGAGAATGAAAGGAGAGAGATGATAATGTACATTACAGGTTACAGAAAAACACAACATAGCTTGTTTTAGAGGGAGATGGACATAATGAGTCAAAAACCATCATTAATGACAATAACTTCCACTTCAACAGACGAAAGGGTGACACCACACTTACCTCTGCTGACTTCAGCTGTGGGGGCTTCCCGTCAAACACATACACGGGCTTGATGCCATGTTCCAGCATGCGGATTGTTCGGTAGAACATTCCCATCAAGTGGCTGGGAAAAAAAACACAACTTGTTAGCAAATTTTAAACTCTAGGATTACTCCAAGTGCTATCAAATGACGTGATGTCTTGTATCGTCTGAATTGTGGAGTGTCTGGATTTTGGGTGTTATACCTTGTGGTCTCTCCATCTTCATTCTGTAGAACATTTCCATCCTGTCGCACAGCAATCAGGAACTGATAGATACACATGGAAGCATCTATGGCAATTTTCCTGCCTGTATGAGTTAAGAAAAGCAGGTGGCATGTTTTCAAAATAAGAATGATTATGAAAAATAATATCACCAAACATCAATAAACCTAGTTTCCCTAAATCCCACCACAAGGGTAGTGTAAACTGCCTTGGATTTCTAATTTTACTCACAAGCTTAAACCTGCATTAAGTTAAAGAAGCAGTGTGGAGCAAAAATTAAACAAATGGAAAGAGTATGCTTTCACAAGTACATATAATATGATTAAAGCTTTATTTTAAATTAAGTGTCCACGTAGAGTTTGGTCACTTAAGTTTGCTACAAGGCTTTATCAATCCTTCAGAAATATTTATAAGTGAGCTATGATGTGTGGGGATAAACTTGTCATTACATACTTTCTAAATGACTTGATACAGATTTGAAATAACATCTGATCTAAAACTGGGTTCCTTAGCAGATGTTTAATACACGTGTGAGGAAATTGACTGTCAAGTTACCAAAATAATTCTTGATGTCTTGCTCTTTGATGGCTCCTGGGGCCTGGTCCGCAATCAACTTGGCGAGTCCGTGTATTCCCATGGTTTAAACTGAAAACAGCAAACGTCTGGAAACAAAGATATAGATTTGAGATATTCAATCATCCAGCATTCCTAGCTGCCAATCTATCTCTTTCGTGGTTAAACTTTAAAATGCATAGCTATCATATGTCTTGCTTCGCATGATGCACTTGCAGTTAGAGAGTTACTATTTTGTGAAGTTTAACTTAGGATGTTCAATCCGTTACAGAGCGACGACAGAACATGGCCCGGCAAGAGCTAGTTTTTGTCATAGGTAGCTAGGATGCAGACTTTACAGCTACTTCCTGGGGAGCACGAACGTTAATATTATCATACATGTCACACTAAAAGAACAGCACCTTCATGGTATAAATTCTGAGCCTTGAATAAGGTGTAAAGGTTTCTACTAACTCACCAACGGTTTGTTTTGCTGACTTTGTGCACTAATCCAGGCGTCTCGAGCGCGAGGGAATTGCAACCCATTTCGCGGGAAATCAAATATCAGACATTACCAATCTATCTATCGACCAAATCATCGCCAAATCGCTGGAGAAGTGAGCATCAGTGGTGCAGAGATGATTGGACAGGCCTGGCACCGAACAAGGAAGTACTGCAGGGACATTTGACTGGCTGATGGAGGTAGAAGGAAATCCGGTCTTGTAGGAAAATATCAGAGTTTCTCAGGTCGGAGCTCCAGTACGTTAATGTAAGCTTTCGGATAAACACGAATGAAGCAAGTCTGCTTTAAATGGCACTCAATGGCAAAGTAGTTCCGACCACGAAGACACGGTAACGTCGGCGGTGCCTTGTTGTTTCCCCGCCCCCTCCGGAAAAGTCGAGCTAGTCGTCATTATTTTTATTTTTTAAGGTGACGTGGAGTCGGACCCCTTCTTCCACACTGTCTCATGTTTCATCAAAAGTACACTATGTACCCATATATGAATGCATTTTATTCATAATACGCTGAGGCACTGCACTGAGGATTCTCAAGATGTTGAGCTGTAAGTCTTTAATTTTACATTGAGTGTTGGTATAGACGCATACCGGGGCACAGAGGAGACTGTAAGGGCCTGGAGTCCCAGGAATTCAGCTGCCAGACAGGTTTCGTTGGATCTACAGCATCTGGACTGAAGTGACTCAAGTTGGTCTGGTAGTGTGGCTTTTTCTTACTTCTTGTCTTTATTTTATAATTTGTGGCTGTTTGCTAAAGGTAGTTTGAGTTTTATGGAGTGCAGCAGCTGGACAGGATTAAGTTTGTTTTAGATGAATTATTAAGAACTATACGAAAAGATGACATGTAAGACAAATAACACAACATGTCTGTATGGTTTTCTGGCAGCTTGGCCCTGCCCAACTTTTGACGGCAGTTTACGATTTCTTATAATGTAATCTAAAGCCATAAACCGCAGAGCTTCTTTGAATAAGTTTATCAGATGATAGTATGAATGGGTGCGACTCTAAGAAGGGCCAGACCTGCAGCGAAAATGCCTCTCTTGGGAGTGATAGGTACACTGGTCAGATGGACAAAAAGGTTTTTTGACAGGTGATAGTACCAGTGTTAAGAAAACAGCTGGATCCATACTGCCATCGGGATGTACTGGCTTGACTTTGTATAATGACAAACTAAGAACTGCCTGATACAAACTGGTGAAACTTGTTTGCTTTTATTTCAAAATGCCCATCCTGCTCTATAGGGAAATATGTCGGAGATCCGGTAGAGAAAAATGTTATACAATTCTCTCCATGTGTTATTAAGTTATCCTTTGTCATTGAAACAGCATTGAATAAATTGGAATGTGGCTCATGAATCCCTGCATATCAGGTCTAAAAGCCACAGACAAGTGTGTTCTTGACCTTAGAATTTGAGGCACACTGTGTATTTCAGGACAGATATCATTATTTAAATAATCCTCACCCTCATGTTTTGATGAACTGTCTACTTTTGCTTCAGTGGCTATGCAGTGTGGAAAAGGACACCTGGCAGGTGGCTTCCAGAGGACGATGAGCTTGCACTGCATCTTCATCCTCTGCTTGTTCTCAGGCTGGGCTGTGAGTTACAAGCAGGGGGACAACGTGACTCTCTATGTCAACAAAGTGGGCCCTTATCATAACCCCCATGAGACATATCACTACTACACCCTGCCTGTTTGCAGGCCAGAGAAGGTCAGTCTTTCTTCTCTTTCACTGTGTATTAATGGGCTGCTGTTACTCTTAGTGACACTGGATAGTTATTTGTAGTGTCAAATAAGGACACTTGCTCTTACATCAAAGTCAAAACTGTTTCTTGTAAAATTGTATTATTTAAATATATTGAAATAGTATCAACAAAAAATCCACACTGAAGTTGGCAGTTTTTGTGTTTGTGCTCCTGTCTTAAAAGAGGTAGATATGACAAAGATTTTATTCTTTAAAAGTTATGTTAGTATAATGAATGGTCAAAGAAATTTTACCCTTGTCTAATAGTTGGTTGTTGGCATAATAGATTAAAAGTAATATTGGTAAACCCACAGACAAAAGTCTGAAAAGTTTCACTGTGCAACATATCTATTAATCTAATAGTTATCTGTGTTTTCGATTTGTCAGGTTGTCAAATACTGTGTGCTCACAGAATAGATATCAGCTAATGCTGTGTGTGCCTCTTCGGTACACTACAACTCATATTGCAACACATTCCTTTCAGGTGCACCACAAGTCCTTGAGTCTGGGAGAAGTATTGGATGGTGACAGGATGGCTGAGTCCTTGTATCACATCCGATTTAGAGAAAACGTGGAGAAAAAAACTGTTTGCCAGATCACTCTTTCAGAGAAACAGGTACTTTGGTCTGGTTGTGTACTCAGGACAGGTTTATTCTAAACATCACATGCTGTTTTTTACACATCTCTTGAATATAGCTTTAAAAGTCTGTGCTGGTCTTTGATTTCTGCTTTAATGATTTATCAAGTAGTTTGGTTTTCTATTAAAAGGTGCTGGTTGCATAGACAGCCTTACAGCATAAAGGCGTGTACCAGGATCAGGATATGTTTTAATTGTTGTGTGTATTGGCACAGGAAATCTATGCCTGTGCCATCCTGGTAGGCTTCCAAGGTAAAACAAAGTTTACCACAAATATGAAGTAGATCCTCAACTGTAGATTTAAAATAAGAAAAAAACAATGTCTGGCCTTATTCCTTCTCAACTAGTTGGAATTGGAATTGGAATTCACACCCCAAACACAGGCTGTGTATTTCTAAACGCATGGACTCTGATCATGGATGTGGACTGTGTTTCAGGTGGACCAGCTCCGTGAGGCTATCGAGGAGCTGTTCTACTTTGAGTTCGTTTTAGATGATATTCCAATCTGGGGGTTTGTGGGATACATAGAGGAGAGCGGCTTCCTGCCTCACAGCCACAAGGTAAACAACTTGTGCTTCTCAGGGTTTGTTGAATGTAGAGTTGGTTGGACTGTGAACTAAGATTAAGAGAAACACAGACAGACCGTACAGTTTCCAGGTGAGCTTTAGCTGTGGCGTGCCTGTATCCGTCTTCCTTTTACATTTTGCTGTCTCATTTTTTTGGTCATATTCCTTACTCCCTGCCCTCTCCTCTCACTTCTCACAGGTGGGCTTGTGGACTCATCTGGACTTCAACATCGAGTACAACGGCGAATCAGTGATTTTTGCAAACGTCTCAGTGAAAGATGTTAAACCCGTTCCCCTGGAGGAAGGAGCAGGTGCAGCAGTGGGTGGAGTTGGAGTGGGTGGAGGCAGCCTCACTGTGACCCACACCTACAGTGTGCGCTGGTTCGAGTCCCCCCTCACTCACTCTCGGAGAGCTGAGCGTCTCAGAGACTACTCATTCTTCCCCAAAACACTTGAGATCCACTGGCTGTCTATAATAAACTCACTGGTGCTTGTGGTACTACTGCTGGGCTTCGTCATCATCATCCTCATGCGCGTTCTTAAGAATGACTTTGCCAGGTTAGTCAGTGAAGAATTTTGCCATGGTTGCCATAGTTTTTGCCATAATGTGTGGATCTTTAAGTATTTCTCTAAACATTGTTTTGATCCTCTGAAGTAGCAAAAGTAAATGACCACCGTACCATTTTAACCATTAAAAAATGATTCAGATTGACATGTTTTGAGATAGATATTATTTCTTTACTCACCTTTTACTACAGATCATCTTTTATATCAAACAAAGCTTTAAAATGGTGTGGTCTGTAATAATATCCTGGTTAAAAGCATTTTTCTCTTTCCCTTCAGGTACAATGTGGAGGAAGACGGTGGCTGTGATGATCTCGATCAGGGTGACAATGGCTGGAAGATCATTCACACTGATGTCTTCAGGTTCCCTCCTTACAAAAGCCTGCTGTGTGCTGTGCTCGGGGTGGGAGCTCAGTTTCTTACCCTTGCCACAGGTGAATCTTTAACACTGTACACAACACAGGAAACTTGTTAAAAGTAAAGCTAAATACGAACACACATACACATACTTGTGTATCAAATTCCAAAACAGTATCAAGCATCATCATTGTTCTGTTGAAAACTGAGTGGACTTATTTTCGGTGCAGCACTGACCCTCTCAGCAGAATGATTGAGCAGCTTGAAACCTGATAACTGCTGGAGGTAAAATGTAAGGTTCCCGATTGCAGACGCCTGATCATTCTTCCTCTTGTCACCCCACAGGAATCATCATCATGGCATTACTTGGAATGTTTAATGTGCACAGACATGGTGCCATCAACTCTGCAGCTATCGTCCTGTACGCTCTGACCAGCTGTGTGTCAGGTTACGTGTCATGCAGCTTCTACACACAGATCAATGGCCAGCGCTGGGTATGGAACATCATACTCACCTCGTCGCTGTTCTCTGGTGAGTCTGATCAGGGCTTGGGGTCACACTGAAGCTGTAACACAAGGGTAAGGTTCAAAGAGAGCATTTATACTTGTCTGGATAATTAATCTAAAAAAATCTGCTGGCTTCAGCAAAATGTGTGAAACCCGTTAAGTCTCAGATGGCACTCGAAAATTACTGAATTGATTAACTACATATTTCGTACTATTTCATTCCCATCAAATGTCTTCTTTAGTTTACTCAGAAGCTCCTACTTTTCCTTTCTTAGTTTTTATGTATGGGCCATCTTTAATCTATTAATGCAAAGTTAGATAATCATGTCAAATCAGGATTTTATGAAATCTCCTGATGACTTTATATCAGACGGTTAATGTTAGTGTTTCAACATGAAATTGTCAGAGGAGTTCAATTTTTTTACTCCAAAGTTTTTGTTTTGTTTTTTTTTCTAAAAAGAAAATGATTTGAAACCATTAAAGAAAAAAATGTTTAAAAAAAAAGTCCCTATAAGTGGTAAGGATTTTTCAGTTTAAATATGGTGATGAATAAAGCATTTAAAATAGATGGCATAATGTGTTTTAAAGGTAATGCAGGACTATCTGTTGCATAAAGTAGGATTGATGTTCATACCAATTAGGGTTGGGTGGTTATGGCAAAAATCAAAATCAAGATTAATTGAACCCTCTAACTTATTTTTTTTAATTACTATCCCATTAATAGTACCAATGTTAAATCTTAAGGTCAAACGTGTAGTAAAAAAACAAAAGCAATATGCATTGGGGCTGGGACAGTACGCTATTCTCACCATTCAATTACTATTTTTGGGGTGCCAATTCAATTAAAATTGCAACAATTTGATATTCACGATTTTTGCGGTTTTTACTTTGCTTTTTTAACACCAGACCATGTCAAAAAGTTAAATGATGATGATTTTGTCTACTGATTATATCAGGAGCCATATTTTCTCTCTGAAATGCACATCACGTGGGTCAGTGAGAAACACTTCGCCCCCTGCTGGAGCAAAGTGGTAACTTTTGTTCCAATCCAGTTTATAAACAAAGACTGAAATAAAGAAAATGAATTTAAATAAAAGATATGACAAAGAATCCTGATTTTGGTACTGTCAAACAAAAAATCCTGATATGTATCAATTTTCAGTATTTTCTCCCACTCCTAATATGCATGCAATGTAAAATTCCACTCAGATAAACATATTTTTTCAAGGATTCAGGGAACTTTATTGTTGTAGTTGCACACATTTAACATGGATAGCAAAAAATGTCACCCTCAAAGTCCTGGTTGTAAGCCTGATAAATATAAAACAAAATGATATGTGAAAAATAAAAAGTATAAAAGAACAATAAATAACTGCATTATCAACATGTTTCGTTTACGTAAGATTCTGCTGATTTAAAATTTCACAGATTTTTTTTTTGTCTAAAAAACCTGCTTAATACTTCCACAGCTCCTCTGTTCCTTACGTGGAGTGTGGTGAACTCTGTCCACTGGTGGAGTGGCTCCACCCAGGCTCTGCCAGCCACCACCGTGCTCCTTCTGTTGGGTGCATGGGTGCTGGTGGGCTTCCCGCTCACCGTCATTGGCGGCATTGTGGGAAAGAACAGAGCTGGCAGCTTTCAGGCACCCTGCCGCACACGCAACATCGCCCGGCAGATCCCTACACAGCCTTGGTACAAACACACAGCTGTTCACATGGCCATCGGAGGCTTTCTGCCATTCAGGTGAGCCAAACTTCATGTTAAAATAAAATTGAAAAGAAATAATTTTAGAAAGGAACTTTATATTTTTTTTTCCAACACTTATTCCTTGTTGTTTTTTGTCCTTAGTGCCATCTCAGTGGAGCTCTACTACATCTTTGCTACCGTCTGGGGTAGAGAGCACTACACACTTTATGGCATCCTGCTGTGTGTCTTTGCTATCCTCCTTTCAGTCGGAGCGTGCATCTCTGTTGCGCTCACCTACTTCCTCCTGTCAGGCGAGGACTACCGGTGGTGGTGGCGGAGTGTGCTGAGCACTGGCTCCACTGGCCTCTTCATCTTTGTTTACTCTGTGTTCTACTATCGAAACCGGTCCTCTATGAGTGGCTTGGTGCAGAGCACAGAGTTCTTCGGCTACTCCTTGCTCACAGCGATGGTTTTCACACTGATGCTGGGCAGTGTGTCATTCTGGGCCTCCCTGGCATTCATTCGCTACATCTACCGTAGCCTCAAGATGGACTAGACAGGAAATGTGAAGGCATGCATACACACCATACACTGACATATCGTTGTAGCACACAGGGACAATTTACATTCTGTCCTTTTGCTCTTAGTCATACACAGACACACACATTGGGTTAATGGGAGCAGAAATGGGGGCCTTTTTCTGGAGTAGCCAATAAAATTTACCTGTCAATAGCTGCGTTTCTATTACACTTTTTCTCAAAATAAAAGTGATATTTCCGAAGTTACGACAAAGAAAAATTTTATCTTTCTTGTGTTTCCATTACGACTAGAACTGCACACAACTTGAGTAAAGTAAAACCTAATGCCATCCTGACCTGCAGTCATGATGATGCTGTTTCATGGACACTAGTGTTTTTAATAACGGCTCAAACTGTCAGCTGTGAACAGGCCAACTTGGAACAGACATGAACAAAACACTGAATGAAACTCATCATCTGACGCTCACATACTCTCACTCGTGCACACAGACCTCCACCCCTCTCTCCTGCTGCTCTCTGACTCTGACACTCACAGCCATTCTGATGCATTCACAAGTGATGCTCCAAAACACAAACATCAGCACTGAACACATAACTCACAGCAGAGCTGTTAAAATATGAACACCAGAGTCCCTTTGTGTGGCAGTGGAGGTGTGGGAGGGGTGTTGTTATAACAATGTGACATGTTTTTTTTTAAAGGTGTTTACATTGTACGTTTGCAAGAAACTTCAATATCCAAAACTCAAGGATTTTCAAAAATGTGGTCTTTTCCCTACCAATTCCTTATTGCAATATTTATGTTTTGGGCAATCCTAGGTGAAATGGAAACGCAGCTATTGTTCATAAGGGATGTCTGGGTTAGAAAAAGACTGATAACAGTGACTTTGGGCTACTAATAATTTAAGGATTGAATGGGATGCTCGGGTAAAAAGGGATTTTTGTGTCCTAAGAAGGTTACTGGAAATACCATTGCTGTATGATGCAGTATGCTAAGGATGCTAATGAACATGGTGTTCACCCAGGGCTTGGCAAATTCTGTACACCCTGTCAATCCCACATTACTGTTCGTCCTATGAAACAACCGTCCAAGTAATTCTGATCAATAAAGCAGCAGTCAAAGGGTTAATCTCACATCTATCTCCAAACCCTTAAATAGTGGCAGCATATTCTTGTGTAGTGAAACATGGCCTGCCTGGTCTGGTCAGGCACCACACAGCCCTGTGGGTAAGACGTGGAACAATGCCTTTTGGATTAATCAGCTGTTGAAGATGTGGGTGAAGGGAGTACTGTTATTGTATTCTATGGTCATTGTTGACTGTGATTTTGGTTCTGATGTAAATATGGTCTTTTCAATAAAGAGATTTTTAATAAACCAATTTGCAGTTTTCTTTCTCCAACTCATCCATTCCAAGGTGTGTGTGCTTTGTATTGGCATTTGACCCATTGTGACATGTGTAATAGAAAACACTGTAGTTGTACTCAAGGGCTTTATTGCAAATTGCAAAAATAAAGCAAACACTGTTTTATGCAATAAGTACAGTAACCAGCTGGAACATTGTAAGTGATGCACCCACAGGTGTTTTTAAATGTGATCACATGCATACAAATACTGAAAAAAAATCTAGTCAACACACTAATGTGCCATACAATCGAGCCCTTGTTAAAAAAAACATACCACTCGAACATCAAGTTGCTTGTGAACCTGCGTTTGTACAACAAAATAATCTGAACTTAGTGCACTTGAGAGGTGTATCTTCATTTTGGCTTAAAACCATTAAAAACACACAAAGAACAGCATAATCAAGACCGACTCCAACTTGGCCACAAATTGTATCAGGTAGAACACACCGACAAACATTAAATAGTTGTATAAAAATAGAACTTCATGATAAAACATCAAACAGGAGTTTGAACATGTTCTATATACAAGCAGCCTTAAGTCTCTGCTAGTTACAAACTTCTGTCAGGAACTCAAGTTGAGGATTGTTAACATGGCTGTTATACACAGACAAACTCAACAGCAGTTACATCGACTACTGGCTGCCATTCTGCACGATCACTGGTGTGACGGTGCTGCAAATTCCAACAGGCTCTCCATTTTTGTTGTCAAAGTTAGAGTTGCCCCCAGTGTTATTCACAGAGGCTGAACCGAATGCATTGTGGTTGTATTCATAAGGAGCCACACTAGGAGGCATGGACCAGCCAGCAGCATTGGGCATGGTAGGGACCATGTGCGGTGTACTTGAGAGCCATGATGGGAAGCCAGCAGATCCAGCTGTGGAGCTCATGGAAGCCAAGTAGTAGGCCAGGTTTGGATTCTTCTTCAGTGCTGCCTGCATCATCTGGGGCCGCACATCTTCCTGGTACTAAGGAAAAAGTGATAGTTTAATTTTTCAATTCAGGAAAAGGTTGACTTTTCACCTCTGAATACACACATATTGTGTTACATCTCGCCTTTAAGGCTCCAACCAGACTATGGTTGGGCCTCCATTATGGATGTATTTTTCTATGTCCAAGCCACTGGATCTTTGTTATTGTTTAACAGGAAACCTTGGCAGGACAATTTTCACCAGCTCTTCAAACTGAGACTCCTACATGTACTCATGCTCCATATGCTTCATTTTGCAAGTTTGTTTTAAGCCATTTTTGTCAAACTATGCAAATCATTTCTGGCACATACTGTGAAAAAGGCTACTTACTGTTGGGGCATTTTGTTGCATGATTGGGGTGTAGCGCTCAAGGGCCCATCCGTTGTCTTTCTGGTGCCTCCTTAGCTTCATTCTTCGGTTCTGAAACCACGTCTTGACCTGAACAAAAATGTAAGGGAATTAGGTGAGTCACGAAAAAGTGTCATCTTTGCTTTGCTGATCCTGCTTCTTGATTTTTATCCCTCACCTGTTTGTATGTCAGGCCGGTCATTTCTGCTACATTCTTCATTTCTGCAGGGGTGAGGTATCTCTGAACACTGAAACGCTGAACAAGAGTATTCATCTGACTCTCTGAGAAGGCTGCCCGGACCTTTGTTTTAGAGTTACTTGCAGCACCAGTGCTTTTATGCTTTGGGACAGGGATTGGTGCGTGTAAAGGGGCAGTTTCATTAGTGCTGTTGTTGTCTTGGATGACGAAGGGGTTCAGCTCCTCCAAAATCGAGCTGGAAACATCCTCGCTGGGATCAGGGCTCCTGCTGCTGGTGTCATCGTCAAGTTCCTTCTTAACCCAGGTGACAGGGTCTGTCTGAGGTAAAGCTTCTTCTCTGCTCCTGCCAGAATTCCATGAATCTGAACAGGGGACGGATAAAAGTCACAATGTAGGATTGTAAACTATATCAACCGTTACCGTTACCGTACATGTCAATAAAACTTAAAAACAACACATAATTATTTCTCCATTGGTAAGTTTACCAGGCCGTCAACACATGACACTGGTTTGTGTATCTCGAACTGTCGCTAGATGTCGCCATTTCTGGACGTGCGGCATTTTTCCCATTTGCGCGCTACTCCTTCAACTTCCCTCAAACAACAAAATGGCTCAGAAATACCCCTCGTTTTCCGATGTGGTGGAGGAAATCTTGTCTACAAACAGCTCGCTCCATGTAAGATCCAACACGATGAGTTTCGGGCTATCAATAGGTTTATCATAGTAGAGACGTTTTGCTTACGAAGAGGGGGCGAACTACTTGTCCACATCGTGCTTCATATGTGCTACACTTAGGGTAGCAACACGGACTAGCTAATGCATGAACTTACCCGGAGAAATAAGCGCCTCAGAATCACTGGTTGAATCGCGGCCGGTTCGCTTTGTCTCATGTTCTCTTGAATTGTAGGCAGCCTGGTGTTGTCCGCTTAACAGGAGACGACCTGCATGTGTGTCCCCCAGGTAGACAACACCTGAACCCTGGTAGGGACTGCGGTCGGACATGGCATTGTCCTGCGGACTGCACGGCGGAGACTCTTCCGGGCCTCCGTTGGTTGGGGTGTAGTAGGCCTGTGTAACTCCAGGATTGTAACTGCTCATATCCCCCTGTTCGCCCCAGGTGGACAGATTCATGAAGCCCTTTGGCTCGGGCCGGGATTGGTACACCAGGCTGTAAGCATAAGCATGGTAGGAGGGATTGTAGTTGTAGCTTATCTGGGGCTTCCAGTCTGCCATGTTTCCTTATGAAGTTGGACGCGGGTAGCGAAGGCAGTGACCCCTAAGCAAAGGCCCCTTTACCAAAGTAAGTCAGGTCGCCGGATCGACGTTTGGTGGAATGTTACCCAGTGGCCTTCGTTGTAGCCCATGCACGTTCAAATCTGGGCGCGGTGTCACGGGGACGGTTTATACAGAGACGTGTGGGTGTGTTTGGTGGGTGTTGTAGAATCAGGCCAGCCGATTTGATTAGCCTTCTGAGAGGATCGGCCATTACATCAACCAATCGCGTTCTTCTACATATCGTTTAAACTTAAAAAACACAGATCACCAGTAACGGAAGCGTTCAAGTTGTGAAATCTCAGTGTACACTTGAACAATTAGTGTTTTAAGAAAAGTCACAATTCACTTTTCTCTATATGTTTTCTAAAGACTTGACATCTTGATAGAAACTTAATGACTTGATACATACATACATACATACATACATACATATATATATATATATATATATATATATATATATATATATATATATATATATATATATATATATATATATATATATATATATTTATATATATATATATATATATATATATATATATATATATATATATATATATATATATATAGTTTGTGTGTGTGTGTGTGTGTGTGTGTGTGTGTGTGTGTGTGTGTGTGTTTTATAAGTTGTTTTTCCTTATGATCTGGCTGATTGTCATATCTTACTGTCTTAAATTTGACATTTGAGCTCCATCCTTGAGAAATTTCATAAGCTGAGGCAGCTCTGGGCTTTAATAGTGTGAGGTCAAAATGATTTTTTGGTTTCATCATAAATGTAAATGTAAATGTTCTTTATTTATACAGCCCTTTACTACAACCCTGTCGGTGAACCAAAGTGCTTTACAAAAGTTGGAAGAAAGCAATAAATAAAACAATTAAAGACAAATAGAAGCAATAACAGCAATAAAAACAATAAAAGCAATGAAAACAGTAAACGCAATGAGAGCAATAAGATACAATAAAAAAGTAAAAACAGACTATAAGTAAAAGTAGAAGTGTCACCATACTACTGGGTATTAAAAGCCATCCTAAATAAAAATCATAAGATAAAAGTAGAATGAAATAGAAAATAACTACCCCAAAATCAATAAAAAATTATGTGGTCGGACATTGAAAATAATATTACCTGAATTGGAGAAACAAAAACAAGCATGAGGAATATTTTGTGTCCATCAGGATATATATTCCTATGAGCTCTTGGCCAAGTGTCATAAAAACTATACATATTCCTTTGAGAATAAACCATAAATGAGTAAAAAAAAAAAAAAAAATTCTCAGAGTCAAGGTAATGGTTGTGTTGTAGAATTCTTGGTACAACTTTAGATGGCTGATTGACCTTTTTAAGGGGTATTTCGAACAATGTAGTTGGCAATTTTTTTTAATTAAAACAGCTACATACATTGAATAAATGTATGTTTGTCAGTAAATGTTTATTTTCTGCATAGAAGTGTTTCGCAGTAGAGTTTTTGTTTCATAAGCTTGTTCCTCTGATTTGGTTGTACATGTTTACGCAAACCGCCCTAACCTCTATTTGCAATCCTTTTAAAAAGATGACTGCTGTGGCCTTAAAGTGGCCATCAAGTTGTTGTTTTTGTTCCCCCTCCTTGAATCTGTTGTCTTGGTAATATGTCAGTTAGTGGGGCGATGCTGCAAGAAAGCTGAGCCTAATAGGCCCATTAACATTTCCAGTGATCTGTGCAATACCTGGGTGTGTTTGTATGACCTTAAAAGACCTGTAACAACCTTGCAAAGGAATAGTTTAGGTGTGGGAGGGGGTGTGTATTTAATTTGCATTTGTATTTCCAGATGGTTCTGCTTTGATGATCATCCCAGGCTTTCGTAACTGTATTTTTGAGTCACTCTTGAAAAAAAAGATCATTATAGGTCAAGTTCTAAATCAAGCAAATAATCAAAGATATAAGCAGTTTGTAAGTATTTGCTAATGCTATCGCAAAATATAAGTGCAGCTAGAAAATACTCCTTAATTGGACTCCTCCTCCAGACAGTCTGCAGGTGATTTTTTACGCTGTGTTTAATTTTTTTTCTTGTCACATTGACCTTTAATATAAAGACAGGACAGGCAGCATAAAGATTATATTACAGGTAAATTTTACCATAAAAATAATGCATTTAACTCAGTGTATTGTTGCAGGGTCTGCCTACCACTGAGTCTTTGTTGTAAGCTGTGTAACTGAAGATAAGATAAATAAAATAATACGTAAAGATAATACATTTATAAGGCAAACTCTTAACTCAATTGAATTAAAACACGAATTTTCTGTTCTCCATTTAAATGTCCTCCATAGAAAACCAAATTGAACAGCATAAAGAAGTAGTATGATATCCTCCTCGTCTGCGGGGGTCGCTGTTTCTCTTTCTCTAGCCAGCTAAAAGTTGCATGTCCCTTTAACAGAACTCGCGTGGAACTCCGGGCCGGCTCTGACCCGCGTGCAGGCAATCGAGGCACTAACTGATCCGAACCTACATCCTGAAACCCGACAAACCGCCGTATCTAACGGAAAAATTATACACGATTTCAACTTTTCGATATTATTCACTCTTCAACTCGGGAGTCTGTATTTAGAGCTGTCCACGGAGGCCTTGTTTACATCATTGACAGGTGTAGCAAACTTGGGACACCGCTGGTTTCAACGCCACGAAAGGACAACTCCGAATAGCAGAGTTACACAGAAATAAGTTCAACCGTTAGGGTTGTAATCGTTCAACCGAAGGTAAAAGCTGAGCGCTCGAAATGACAGAAGAACTTGAGCAAATTCTGTCACAGCTGACACAGCCTGACAATGCAGTTATTCAGCAGGTAACACCCTAACTATTCTCACCTAAACATTTAACGGTTATAGTCTTACATTTTTTAAAGTCAAAATAGCCAGAAACGGTTATTTTTCAAAATATCATGGCGTCCTAACTGCCAGTTAATTAGCTAACGTTTCTGTGTTGTAATGTTTCCAAGTTAGGAAAGATTTGTAGTGAAGTTGGATGTACTCCTGGTGACCAGACAGCTCATTGAGCTCTGATGTGTCCCGTTTTAGGCCACAGCCCAGCTGAAAGAGGCTTTCAAAGACCCAGCCATCATACCAGCCCTGTGTGCAGTCATGAGTGGCTCCCAAAACCCTCAGGTATTTGTGTTCCATTGGCAGGGGTAGTGTTACTATTCAGCATTTTTTCCTGGTTGATTCTAATGGTACGTTTTGCTTCATAGATTCGCCAGATAGCTGCAGTGATGCTGAGATTAAGAGTCAAAAAACACTGGAAGAAGATCAGACCTGATGATCGGGAAAGGTATGCCCATTTCCTCATTAAACAATTTCTGGTTCTCTCGACATTAAACCTATTTGCTGCTGAGTACATCAAGTTGAAAATCTGTTCCAACTGTTTCTCTTCTCTCATAAAGCCTCAAGGCAGTGGTGTTGCAGGCTTTCATGCAGGAAACAGAGTAAGACTGTCTTTGTCTTAAATGCTTACGTCTGTGTTTTGTTCGGTAGCACTGGAAATCATACTTTAAATGTTGCCTCAAGTTACAAGATCAGACATAGCCATCAGTGTCATGAGTCTTATGCGTCGATGTGTTCATGAATATCTTAAATGCAGGCACACAGTTCAGCATTCACTCTCCCAGCTCTGTGCAATGATGGTTAAACATGAGACACCAGACCGCTGGCCTGCCCTACTTCAGCTCCTCAGTCAGTCCACTGCAAGCAGCAACCCTCATGACAAACAGGTAAAAGAGTCATTAAATCACAAAAATGGTCTTTTTGGGTTGTCTCCATTCTAAATTATATGAAACAGAATACTGGCTTTAAGTCTCTGTACTGTTTTATGTTTATGTTATAATGGCTGAAGAGTAGACACTATTAAAATAATACACATAGCCACTGTTTCATCTTCACTGAAGTCATTTAAACATCATCATTGTTTTTCTTACCCAACAGTGTGGCCTTTTGTTGCTGAATAAGGTGGTGGAGTCCAACCCGGAGCCATTTAAGCCTCATTATTGTCACCTGCTACAGATGCTCAGCACTGTACTACAGGACCACAGCAACCCAACAGCATTATACTACAGCATCCTCACCCTCACAGGAATCACTGCATACACAGGCACAGAGGAGATGGTGAGACACTGTTAATGTTCCAACTCTAACTTCTAATCAGATCAGCAGGTAAAATGTAAGTGCAAAGTTTAACTGTTAAAGACTAGACATAAGTATTTAGCATTGTGTTGTCTTTCATACATAATATTAAGTTTAAATGTGCCGTAAGTCTAAAGCACAAGTTGTGTCGTGATTGTTATTTTAAACATATAGACCCAAACTTCAATGACAGGACTGTTTTTTTCTGCCCTACAGAACCAGATGCGATCCATCATTCCAAGTCTGATTGAGGCTCTGAAACATCTGATCAAGGCAGATCAGGTTGGCTGATTTACTTCAAAACACATGTCTGTCTGTTTTTAGATAAGCACAGGTGGAAGTTTAAATCCTGCGACATTGTTTGATTTAACTCTGTCTGTTTAGGAAAAAGCCAGTGAGGCCATGGAGGTGTTTAATGAGCTAATGGAGAGTGAGGTGTCCATCATTGTCCCTCATATTCCTGCTATGGTCCACTTCTGTTTGGAGGTAAGAATGAAATATCTTAATTCTGTATTTGAAATATTTGTGTCTGATTTTACTTCCTGAACAGCAACATGATTCATATTTCTAAGAACTCCCTAAGGCATATAGAAAATAATAATGTAAATCTTTGTTTAAGATTGGCTGTGACACCAATCTGAGTGACTCCTTGCGGGTGAAGGGGCTGTCCTGTATTATCTTTCTTATCAAGCTGAAGAGCAAGGTAAGGTCTCTTGTCAGCCTCTGTAAAGAAAAAACTGTCTTTCTGTGTCATGAATTACAGAGAACACAAAAGATATCTAACCTAACAGTTTGCATAATGCAGCTTAACTCCCCATGGTCTTTTTTTTGTTTTTTAACCAAAATAAGAGAATATGTAGCTGTCTGTAATTGTCTTTTTTGTTCTCAGAAACAGGAAAACAGTTTCTGGGGGCATGTGCACTTAATGTGTTAAACCAGCAACTTCTCTCCCTTGTGGGGACATTCTTCTAAACCTTTTATTTATTTATTTTTTAGAATAACCTTTGTTATTCTTAAAGACACTGCTGAACTATACCTGTGTTTAAGGAAACCCTGAAATCTCTATCTTTGAAGTTTCTACCCCTTTTGCCAAATTTAAATTCTTCCCTCAGTTTTTTTAAGCAAACACTTTTATTCATATGATTCTCTGTTCAACTTTTAAACTATCTGGATTGAAAGTACCTTAATTTAACAATTTTAATTTAATTTTAAAACAGTTTTTATAACAGTTTGCACAGTTTCAACTCGTGCTTGGCCCTCATACCGTCTTCCTCTCAGACTTAGATTTGACATCCTTGGGTATCTGCTTTGATTTTTGCAGAATCAGCTGGCAAAAGTCACATTAATTTAACTAAAAACACAGATCCCCGTCCTTTTTCTCTTTGCAGGCAGTGCTAAAGCAGAAACTGCTGAGCCCCATCCTGCAGTCTATTTTCCCTGTGCTGGTTGCAGCTCCCCCTCCTGGTGAACAAGATCCAGATGATGAAGAGGATGACAGTGGAGACGGCACAGACAATGACAACCCCAAACACTGCGCTACTCAGGTAAAAAAAAAAATAGTGTCAATACAAAGCATGAAACTCAGTTGTTTTTATGATTAGATCACGTGGAGTAGCCTGAATAAGTTCACAGGAAACTGGCTGACTATTTTTTAATTTCATTTTCAGATTATTGACACCATGGCACTCCATATGCCTCCTGAGAAATTGTTCCAGCAACTGGTAAGTCACCTGAAAGCCATTATGAAGTTTTTTATTTAATTCCTGGGTTTTATAAATATACATACCTGCATTTGACATTGCATTACAACAAGAAAAGTGACGCATAAACCATATCGCTTTGACTCGAAAAGTGTTTAAAAAAATGCAGATTTTCAGTTTTGGATATGTGAACAGACTCAGGCCCTGCCTTTTGTTCATGCAGTTCACTGTTTTGTGTTTCAGATGCCCTTGACTCAGGCCTGCCTTGCAAGTGAAAACCCCTATCAGAAGAAAGGTGGTCTCCTGTGTCTCGCTGTGCTAGCTGAAGGATGTGCTGACCACATTCGCACCAAGTACATGAAAGCATTCCTGTTCCCTTGCTTTTAACCTTTCTTTGTTTTATTTCTTCCTTAAAAGAAGCATTTCCTCTCTAGGAATGGATGTGTTTGCTGGGGAATTAATAACAGAAAAAAATTATTTTTCTCTTTTTTGTTTTCCTGTCTGTTGAAGGATGCTGTCATCAGTGCTGCAGACAGTGTGCAACAGTCTTTCTGACAGCAGTCAGGTGGTGCGCAATGCTGGCCTTTTTGCCCTTGGGCAGTTCTCAGAGCATTTACAGGTGAGGCAGTGTGAACCACAAAACAATTCATACAAACTTGCATTTATTAATTCATCATTGTAATTTGAACTGGGGAGTAAAAGAAATGGAGTACACCCATATCTCTGAGTTTTACACTGTATTATCGGTCTAGTTTTACTAATAGAGGTGCAGCCCTAAGATGGTACGCGTTCAAAAACAGAAATCGTTTCATGTCAAGTATAAAACAAAAGGAGATTTTCTTTTTCGTTGATGACTTTGTTTTCCACACCTCTCTCCAGCCTGAAGTGAGTAAATACTGTGAACAGCTGATGCCTTTACTGCTGGGTTACCTTTCATCCCTGAACCAGACCAAGGTCGGCCATGTTACCAGGGCCTTTTATGCCTTAGAGAACTTCATGGAGAACCTAGGTAAGAAGAAGTTTCATGCACTTGTTATCAGCACACCTAACAAAAAGTTAGAAAAGTAAACCTCAATGAATGTGAAGTTTTTTTTATTTGTGTTCTGTTCATTCACATGATGCCTGCTACTAGATGCCATCAACTGCTTTTATTATGAAGATGTTTACATTGTTTTTTCTTAAACAGCAGGCACAGAAATTGAACCTTATCTCCCCACCCTGATGGAAACGATGTTGTCTGCTCTCAACAACACGGACAACCTGAAAATAAAAGAGCTTACGGTGTCAGCCATTGGTGCCATAGGTATGATGCTTCAAAAAGTTTGTCCAATGCCTTACAGAAGTAAATATAGAGTTCCTGTTTTCTGTATCACAACTATTTATCTGAATGTCCAGCTAGCTTGTATAATTCCATCAGGGTTCTGTTTTGTCAAAATTGATAAAAAAAATTAAAAACGTTGTCAAAGTCAACATTAAAGTGAAACTTTGAGCATTGATAGTATTTTCTAGACTAAAAGTTGCATCAGCCAAAAAAAGTGTCATGAAGAGGGAAACTACAGATAAGTCACAGGTCTATAAGATGCATTTATCTGGAATTAGTTGGGATGTTTACAGTATTTCCCCTCCTTGCTCAGAGTTGCACTCAGAAACTTCCTGTATCACTCTCAAGCTAAGATTTCTTGCTAGGAATTTTAAGGCAAGTTAGGAGCTCTCTGAGAAGACTCTAAGAGGCTTTGTGAATACTGGCCCAGGAGCTGTCGGGCTGCAGCCTCCGTCAGCATGCAGTGCTGTTGGGCTGTGCATATATTTCTCATGTCTGAATTTAGTGATTTTTTCCAGTAAAATAATTTAGCAACAACCCACATTTATTTGATATACAAGTCGCACCTGACTAATAAGTCGCGGGACCAGCCAAACTATGGAAGAAAGTGTGACTTATAGTCCAGAAAATACAGTATAATTAGTCTATATTTCATGAAGCTTGACTGTTGCATTTTCACTTTTACATACTTACTATAAATGTTGTCAGTGTTTGATGCCATTAAATGATACATTGTGGATCACTTTCTTTCAGCCAATGCTGCCAAAGAGCTGCTGGTTCCCTACTTTCCTCAAGTCCTTGAAAGCCTGAAATGCTTCCTAACAGCTACCACTGAGGAGATGAGGTTACTGCAGACTCAGTCCTTGGGTAGGTAAACTTCAGGGGAAAGGAAGGAACTTGTGAAATTCCAGATTATTCTTTTCTGTGTTGGCACCCATATTTGTGCATATAACCAAAAACTTAAATAGTTTATGAACCCTGATCATTTTTTGATGTTTTCTCAGATACACTGGCAGTGCTGGCCCGTACTATTGGTAAAGACGTATTCAGCCCTCTCGCTGCAGAGTGTGTTCAACTGGGCCTTAACCTGACTGACGCTATTGACGACCCTGACTTAAGGCGCTGCACGTAGGTCGCTTAGATTAAAGAACCTACACACAATTTGGTAGTTAAAGCATAAAGTACCAAACATTAACCAGTAAATATATTTCTGTTTACAGAATTGAACAAAAATTGTTTTGACATTTGCAAATCAAAAGCAGTTATAAACGATATTCTTTTGCCTTTGCTCGTCCCTTCATCAGGTACGGCCTCTACTCTGCTGTATCCACTGTCAACCCAGAGTGCTTGATTCCTCATCTCACTGCCATCACAACCATTATGCAGCTTGCCCTCAAGTCCAATGAAGGGATAACGGTACTGAGCATGAAAACAACAGGGTGAATTTACACTGTCCAAATAACAAAAATTAACATTTTTACCTTTTGACGTCTTCTCTTCTCCTTTAAGGCACACCTTGAGGAGGATAAAGCATTTGTCCTGTTGGATGAGGAAGATGATGACGATGATGACCATGAAGAAAAAGATGATCAGATTCTGGGAGATGAACCTGAGACGGAGGTTCATGATGTAGCAGGGTACAAGTCACTTTCAGACTGCAAATATAGAGGATGAATGCATATTTAATAACCCTGCTTCACGATAGTGCTTACGCTTTCTGATGCTGTTTTTTCATTTCTCAGGTTCAGTGTAGAAAATGCTTACATTGATGAGAAAGAGGATGCCTGTGAGTCTCTGGGAGACATTGCATTCAGCACTGGGTAAGAGAGAGATGTGTGTGTCTGAGATTATAACATTTCAGGTGGTGAGATTTAATTGTGTTCAGTATATACCGTGTCCAGTTTTATTCTACATGAGAAAGTAGTTGTGATGTATGTGTGTGTCATTCATTTTCCTTTTGACAGAGCTGCCTTCCAGCCCTTCCTGGAGTCCAGCTTTCAGCAGGTGTTTGAGATGAGAGATGTGAGTTGTTCTGTTATTCTTCTCTGTCTAATGTTCTGTGAAGGAAACTCGTGGGTTGTGATGTGTGCATATGTTTTGTCTCAGCAGGTTTCTGTCAACAAGTAGATTGATAATTAGAGATTTGAAACCTAATTCTTAAAAAGTAGCAAAGAAAGAATGGCAGCACTGACAGCAGGCTCAGAGGTTTACTTTGGTATAAAATCAACAACTCTTGTGCCTGGATTCTTCAGCATCAGTATCCTATTTTCTCTGTATGGGGGTTATATATTTTCTCTATTACACAAAACTTGTTCATTTTACTCAAACTTCATGCATTTTGTATTCTCTCTTAATTTCCTCCTACTCTAGTATCCCCATGAGGATGTCCGCAGGGCAGCGTTTGGAGCAATGGGCCAGTTTTGTCGAGCTCAGCACAAAGTTTGGAAGGAAAATCCTACAGAGGAAAACCACCAGGGTAAAATTTGTCCTGAGGAAGTCTATTGAACTGAAATTTCTTTGAGTAAATTGAAGAATGGGCAGTGCTGCTCTCTGTTCAAGTCAGGATTATGAATCAAAGTTATAGGTTGAAACTGTAGGGTTGCATTCTGATGCTGAGTGAAAGGTAGAGGCCAGCAAATCCAGCAAGTTTGTGTGGAGGAGGCATCAGTTCTGTAGCTTTAATGTTTTTCAGATTTATTTATCTTAATTTTCTTCACGTCATATCCCTCCTCCAGCCCTTCTGAAGCTGCTGAATGTGGTGATTCCTCTTATTGTGGAAACGGTGCGAAAAGACCATGAGCGCCAGGTTGTAATGGGTGCCCTGGAATCCATGAACAATGTCATCAAAACGTGCAAGGGAGAGGTTTTCACAAACCCTTCATGCCTTAAAGAGATCAGCTACGTCATCCGGGATGTGCTCAAGAAAAAGGTGAGAAGAATGAGAGACTTATCGGAAAGAGTCACCTTTGTCTGCTACCAAGTGCCCAGTGTCTGTTTTTTAACATTTGCCGTCTTTACACCTCTTCTCTTTTTCTCCCTGTCTGTTTAGACGGTTTGTCAGGGTGCTGGTGGTGATGATGGTGAAGATGAAGATCAACAGGTTGGCTGAACTCCTTCATGTCACATTCATAGTCACCAACACTTATAACAGTATTAAAAGTTGATGAATCAATTTTGGGAAAATTAAGGGCCTTAAAAAGTATTAAAAAGTCTTAATTGTGGTTTAATGAGGTATTAAATTTCATAGGTATTCAAGCTTTGACCCAAAAAATATCCATGAATATTTATTTTCCTCCTTGCAACTGTCCCCTGATTGGGACGTTAAACATTCGGCCGATAAAGTTGTAAAATAGAATAGAAAAGAATAGAGTCACTTTATTGATCCCAAACTGGAAAAATGTTGTGTTAACAGCAGAAATCAATGAAGTCAGTAGAAAAATACAAAAATAAAAAAGAATAAAATAAAAGAAATACATAAAGACTCTAGTTACAATAAAATACAACAATAAGGATTGTGAGCGGTATAAACACCAGCTATAAATTAACGTCATTTCTAGTTTCATAAAGAGAAATTAAATACAGCAATAAAGCAAATCACACTATCTCCGGCACATGTCCTAAATTTTAAAAATGATGAAATAATTTCTCATTTTCTTCAGCAAGTTGGCCTTGAATAACTGCTGTTTCTTGTTGTGGGAATGTTGATAAACCTTTAGTTTTATTTCTTCTTTCAAGCTTTATTCCTCCTTAGCTTACATCATTTCTGTAAAAATGTAAACTACAACTGTTAAAAAGTAGATGCCAACAACAACTGAAAGTTGGGATAAAGTCTTAAAACTTTTTCAAAGGTTTTTGAAAAAGTCTTAAAAAGGTATTGAAATCAACCTCAGGATTTTAGCATATACTCTGTATAAGGAAATAGACATTATTTAAAGTGATGTTTTGTTGAGTGTCACTTCAGTTTTCTGAATCCAGAAATTGGATTGGAAATCTTTTTCAGGCCGAGTATGATGCCATGCTCCAAGAGTTTGCAGGGGAGGGAATCCCCCTCGTGGCTTCTTCAGTACCTGCAGACAGCTTTGCTCCTTTCCTGAATGACCTGCTTCCTCTCATCATGAGCAAGGCCGTAAGTCTGAACAACTAAAGCTAATATATTAAGCTTTAATAATTGTGTGTTGCTTGAATATGAGATGCATGTATTTTTTTGTATTGCAGGAACAGCAAGTCACCTGCTTGTCTCGCATTTTAGGATTTTAAATTAACTAAAGAAGCTTGTTCTTGTTAACCAAATCCTTAGACCAAAATATTTTCAGGATGCACTCTTTAGTTGTGTTTTATTTATTGTTGTTTGCTTTCTGTTTCCCCTCAAATAAAGAAATCCTCCTGCACAGTAGCAGACCGGTCATTCTCTCAGGGTACGATTGGAGAAATCCTGATGGCTCTCGTGAATGTCCCCGGAGGTCGTGCAGTGGCAGGCAGACTGTCCAATCGTTTGCTCCCTGTGCTTGTAGCAGGCGTGAGGGACAGTGATCCTGAAGTTCGTAACAACAGTGTGTTTGGACTGGGATGTCTGGCTCAGACAGCTGGACCCATCGTTGTATCGTATCCTTTTGATTGATGAATGTTTCTCTGAGCGTTGTGAAATAACTCAACACATATGGTTGTTCCTTAGTGAAGCGTTTCAGAGACTATCCCATGATGCTGTCTGTGTTTTCTAACCTGCTGACCAAAGAGTCAGACACCAGGGTGATTGACAACCTGTGTGCTGCCCTCTGCAGGATGATCATGAGTAATGTGGAAGCCGTCCCTCTTGAGCAGGTATGCTTCTATCTTTTAGCTGTTATTTTAGATGGCATTGGTTTAATTAGCATTTATTGCCAGAGGCACATTTTCACTTGTGGAAAACTCATTATAACTCATCTAACCTGGTAATAAATAACAGGTTTTGCCTGCTCTGGTGGCTCATCTTCCCCTAAAAGAGGACATGGAGGAGAACAAGACGGTGTTCAGCTGCTTGGCTATGCTGTACACACACAGTCCTGCTTTGGTACAGTACAAACACTACTCAGTTTAGACATATTAAAAATACTAAGGATAGAGGAAATGTACTGTTTCCTTATTCTTGGTCCATTATTGTGCTTTTTGGTCCATTGACTTGGGCACAGATGTGCTTGGTTACCATGTCATCTGTCTATTGTTTTCTCCCAGGTTGTAAAGGTGATGAAGCCCATAGTTGCTGCTTCCACTCATGTCCTTAGCAACAACAAAGTTGATGATGGTGAGGATTACTTTGTCAGCACGCAGCTTTTTATGTGGCTAGTGTTGTCTGTCACCAGCTTAAACTGAACTGATCACTCAGACTCCAACATTTTTATATCTTTTTATCTGAAGTTATTAAAATACAAGAATGCACAAAGAACACTTTTCAGATTACAGTCTCAAAACTTACACTCCTCTTTCCAGTGGATTAAATCATTTCTCTCATAGAGCACTTTCTTTAGTCCCAGCACAGCTTCATCCGTATTCTGTGGCTTTGTTGTTGCTGTACTCTTCAGTCTCCTGTGCTTTTCTCTTCTCTCTAAATGTGTTGTGTCTTCCGCCCACAGAAACAAAGAGCACTTTGGCCATGCTGATAAAAGAATTTGCTCAGCAGCACCCTGCAGACTTCCAAGCAGCTGTGACCTCACTTCCAGGAGAGCAACAGGCCCTGCTGAGTGCAGCCATCTCTGCCTCGTAGCCCCCACGCAGCCTCACACTCTGGTGACAGCCAGCAATAAAAGAATTTTATACTGTAGCTCGAACATGAGGACACTTTCTGGAGACGTTCCCCCAGTTAATTTAAAAACAGCACTTCAGTCATTCTGGTGAAGTTATTACATTTGGAAGTTATGCCTCTTAGTATTTACTTTTAATTTATTTGATCAAAAGCATGCCATGTTAATGTTGTGTTATTTTAAAGAGTTACACTTCACCATCCTGTTACTGTTGTATTTGTTTCCCTGGTATTCCTGTAATGTGCTTATATGAACTGATACTCTTCCCATTTTGCCCATTTTGCCACTGTTGAGTGTGAGGCAATGATTTGATCTCCACATAAATGTTATTTTCATTCTCAACCCTGAGTTTAAGTCTGTGGATTTGAAGTATTCGATCACTGTGGGATCTCACAGAGCATGGCCTCGCAGAGGTTTCTCCAGCAGCCCGACACTGCTGCTGTGTCTTGTGTGAACTCTGGCAGAAATACTGCAGTGAAAACCCCCAGAGCTCTCTTACTAACTGAACAGACTGAGCTAATCAGCAACACTCAAAAACCAGCACTTATTTTACCCTCAGTGCACTCAGTCCTGCCAGTGACTTAGACCGTGACTGACTTTGACCAGTTCATCTCTGCTACTTCTAATCCTTAAAGTTTACAGCACATTGATCCAATGCTACAAATTTTAGCACACTGCTAGCACATTCCACATTCCTTGCAGTTAATGCCAAGCCATAAATGTGTATGAGGGAAATAGCGACACCCTGACTCCTGTAAAATCAATTCATGGTTTCATCCTGGAATCAAACTGGAGTTACAACGTGCTTTGCAGTAGAATCATGATGATGACTCTTTGTCTTCATATCTCTCGATGTCCCTGAGCGTCGGTAGAGTCCGGCTGCTGGTTTTCCAGTGCCATAGTCATCTGCACTGGAGCCAGTTCATCCTCTCCTGAAAAAGCACAGAGACAGTGCCACTTAAACAACACATACCTTAGCAACAGATAGCACACATTTGTTCAAGAAAACAACCAGTCTACCCATCACATTATTAAAAGAACCAAAGGGCAAAAATAAATCATGATTTGGAAAATGCGATGTTTGAGGTCATGTCTGGACCATGGTGTGATGTTCACAATGATCTCATTTTATCCTGTGGTTCTGGCACATTACTGTGATCTACATCAGCCTGACATTCCTCCTGTGGTAACGAAATCTGTGCACACAGTTACTCTGATAAATCCACATCAGAATAAAGAAAACATCAGCCTCAACAACTCATTCTCGGATACAAGAGTGAATGTTTGATAGGTTCAGCAGCCACCAGACCTGTTGATGTGTGTTTCCAGGGCATGATGTCCATCCCTGTGCGGCAGAAGGAGCGGTCAGTGTGTGCCTCAGTGCTGTACAGCACCTCCTGCAGCTGTTTGTCTCCGGGCTTCTGGGCTTTCACTCTCACCTGCAAGTGAAAACAATAACATTTCACTTCCCAGCCTCAGCTCCTGAAATTAAAGGCCTGTGTTAACAAAGAGAATCTAAAAATAGGTTGAAGTTTTCTCGCATCTAAAGTCATACCTCCAGGATGGTGATCTCTTTCTCCTTCAGCTTCCCTGCTTTATTCTTAACTTTCGTCTTCTTGTTGTCAACCCACACGACTCTCTCCTTCACCTCTGACCTGGAGGCATCAAAGCAGACGGCTGTGTAGGTAACGTACTAGGAATCTGATTTGAAATGCTGCTTCACACACTCACTCTTGGATGCCCAGGTCAGCTAGTGTTGTGTCGAGGAAGGGGAATGGTTGGTGCGCAGGGTCAGGCTGCACCTCGATGGGGAGTGTCACAGACATTGGGATCTCCCACTCCATCTCGACTCGCACCTTTGGCCCTGAGGACTCCCTCTCTGCTGGTGCGTCCGACCCCCTGTTGGCCTGCTCAGCCGGGGCCTCTCCTTCCTCCTGCAAGCTTTTTGTTTCGTCTGCTGCCAGCTTGGCTCTTTGATCAGGAACTCAAAAAACAAACAAACAAAGTGATGTATCTCCTTCTCTCAGTGTCTGCTCCCTCTGTTTCTAGCCGTGCTGTTGTTGCAGATACTGGCTGCCTTGCTGCTCCCTGAGGGCTGATGATTCAGAGCTCTGTGTCGTTTGATGATAAAGGTCTGTGGAAAGTGTGAGTGTCTGACTGCGTGCAGACTTGTGCACTGCTCTCCTGGCAGATATAAGCAGCCTTTGCAAATGTGTGTAATGTGTCACTCAGATGTGAGGTTATTACACTGTCAGGGTGATGGACGGCTGCTTTTGTTTGTACTGCTCGGTGTCAACTCTGCCCCAGACTGACTTAAACGAGTGCACACTGATGAGGCCTGTGTGACATCAGAATCTTCCATGAAACAATAAAGAAGTAAATGCTTTATGACCAATAGCTGATATTTGTGTTTTCTATGTAAACATTTGTTGAAATACACACAAGAGAACGTCTCAGGCTCAGTGTGCTCAGCAAATTTATGACTGTAATTACATGATCCACACCACCTTCCTCTCTCCTATTTGCCCTCCATCTCATCTCAGGAGCTTGATATACGGCCCATCAGCAGCTCAGTGTCATATTCACATTAACAGAGGGAACACAAACAATCGTGTGTGTCTGCATGCCGTGGAGCACGTGTGTTTTGACCTTTACAGCCAGGATCCTTCCAAACCAACACTGTGGACACCGTGTCTACAAGCAGCCACAAAGAATCTCGTCAGTTGAAACTACAGCTTTACGTCAGCATACAGGTTATATAAAGCCAAAGAGCCAAGGCAGGTTGAATGTCTGAACGGTTGTTTTGTGGTTGCACAACATCAGCAGTACACAGCTAAATTGTCAGTTTTTCCGACTGGCAACTGAAGCTGTGATGAGTGACACTAACACGCATGTGCCATTGTTGTCCAATGTCAGCTAGATGTGTGAATAATCAGTGCTTTATATGATGATGAGGATGTGTCAGTGTTGTGGTCATGCATTGTTCCAGCTGCTGTAAAGAAAAGTTGAAGACAGTTGAAGTCTAAAGTTTACTGGAAGTGGTGACGACCAAGGTTATAATAGTTTTGGATTTGTCATTATAGTTTAGTTTTAGTTAGTTTTGACATTTTATTTTCCATTACAGTTTAGTTTTAATTAGTTTTGGAGCAGGCATTCTAGTTTTTATTTAGTTTTGATTTTTGCAACAAGGCTTAGTTTTAGTTTAGTTTTAGCTTAGTTTTAGTTTTTTCATACCTTATTAACCAGGTGCAGGATTCAAAAAGGTCAGAGTAAATATTTTGTCATACTGTTTATTTTCAAGTCCAACATAGTGCTCACTGCTCAGTCAATGCTGATACTGAACTGTTGGCTGCTGCCTTAAACACATGAAAATAATCTAAACTTAGTATAAAAAATATAAGCATCAATTATATCAAATAATGTTGACATAAATTACATAAAAATAATATTAACATAAATTATAAAAAAAAAACAATATAATACGAGCTTCAATAAATGATAACTTGGACTTTGTAACAATTAAACTGTTACAGATGCTCTGATTCATTGCTACGTTTCGTCGCAGCACAGCACACAGCCAGTCAGTGCAGTAAACAAGCTCGTCCCTATACATCGTTATGATGGTGCTGTGTGGCACTGACAACTGCCTAAAACTGTCTAAAATTGGTTGGGAAAATGTGTCCGATTAATTTAAATCCCAAAGGTTATTAATATTGTCAAAACTATAACTAAGGGAATTTTGTCTATCATTTTAATTAGTTTCAGTTAGTTTTGTGAACACAAGATACAGTTTTAGTTTACTTATCGTTTTTGTTTTCTTTTTTAGTTTTCATCAATTTGAGTTAACTGCGATGTATTTCAATTTTTTGTTTTTAGTTTTGTTTTAGTTAACTCTTACAACCTTGGTGACGACACAAGATGCCAACAGTATTCACCAAAGTGTGTCTGTGCACAGCATCATTCTGTAAACACTGAGAGCTCAGATGTGTGTGAATGGAGTCCTGGACTGAGGACATTAAAAAAAAGATGTTTGGTTTCCATGCAGCATTTTCAAAGGAAAACATGACGTGACAGTGGAAACATTGTTTCCTGGCATGGCACCATGACTTGAATGTATCGCAAGTAGTATCGACAAAATATTCATTCTGCTGTGTTGATGTAAATGAGGATTTGCGTTCTGTGACTGCAGCACTGACCTCAGCTCTGGCCCCTCGGTCACACTCAAGTGCCACATGGATATGGTCTCACTCTCATGTACACACACACAGCTGTCCCCAGTGCATTTCACGAGCAAACACTTTAATTGCGTGGAGTTACTGAGGCGTGAGCTCAGATAGCAGTTTCCTGCCAGGAGGGCAAAATATGTTCCAAGTGTCATCCAATCAAAAAATACGAGACTCGACCTTTTTCTGCCCCTGAAGCTGGATGAAACCTGACTGTGTGAATTGAACAGTTGGAATTAAACATAAAACTTTGAGATGAGTGGTGTTGATCTGAGATTATTCTAAATGTGCCAGTAAAGAAATTTACACACAGAACTCACCGCTTTTCCATATTCATTCTGTACTTTTTGGGAAGATTTCGATACCTTGGAAACATTTTTTCAAAGCAATCTATAAAACAACAATTGATTCTTATTCTAGAATTTTTCAATTGAAGATTTTTTACAAAGTTATTGATACAAAAAAACGGCTTAATATGTTTGATATTGTAGAGTCACCATTGTGTAGATTTTGTAATGAAGAAGAGGAGGACCAGATGCATTTTTTTTCTATTGTCCTTGTGTTGTAAGTTTTTGGATTAAAATCCAAAACTGGCTGAGGACATTGGATACTTGCTTTAATTTTATACCTTTGAATATTATGTTGGGAGTTTTGGATGGAAGTTGTCCACAGATAATAAATACAATTGTTTTGTTAGGTAAAATATTTATACCAAAAGCTCAATGAAGATATAGCCTAAATATAAGTTGGTTTAAAAATATATTGCGATGCCAATTTCTTTTGGAAAAAATAATTTCAACAAATAATTGCAAAGTGGCATTACATAATATGAAATGGGAAAAAATCTCATTAATAGAAGAGTGGGATTATATATAATTATAAATACTGTTCTCTTTCATATGTTGCTCTTCCAAAAGTTATAGGGTGATGCTATGCTATTTTGTTATCTTGTGATGCTATTGTGAATTTATTTCTTGAATATTTGAAGAGATCCTATATTTTATTTTGTCTTGTCGTATAATTATTGGTATACTATTATTAGTATATTTTTGTTTTATTTTGTTTTTTTCCGTTTTTTGTTTTTTTTTCTTATTTGATGTTATGTTACTATATTGCTATGCAAGAAAGGTTGTTTAAATGCTCGCCTGTTATTAAATTAATAATAATTATTATTATAATAATAAAAAATTGCACAAATTGATTTAAGATAGTGACAACGTTACAGTCAGGTAGGCTGGACTGTGTCTCTGAACAAGTTGATGATTCATAACATAATGTGAGAGAAAATATCTTCATTTTAGGAAAAATCATGTACAATACACATTTTATCAAACTTTTTTTGGTAAATATTTCCACATCATACACCAAGTTCCAATAGTGAAAGATCATGTATTAAAAATTTTGATTTAAATAATTAAAATGAGTACAAAGTCAAATAGCTAATAAAATACACATGCATAAAACACCAAATCTGAAAAACATTACATGTTCTAGTTCATGTTAAAAAACTGAACCCATAATGTCCTCAGATCAAATCATCAGTAACTGTTAAAAACTTCTCAACTGTATAAAAACTTTAAAATAGAAAAGACGAACCAGTTAAACACAGAGTAAAGTGATAAACTCCCAACATTGATCAAAAACTCCAGTAAAAAACGTTTAAAAGCAGTTCAGTGTTCAACTCATTCAGGCAATTTAACAATTCATTCATGTAAAAAACAACATTTGAAATCAACAGTGTTAGGTCTGATGAGCTTGTGTGGTTGAAACAGGATCTGTACTCATGACTAACTGGACCTCTGGAGTGGAGTGAACATTTGTAAGTGTGTGTTCAGGCAGTGATGCTGAGCCTCGCAGGGTTTATGGTGATGGGACTGTAGGGCTCGGCCTGCCGCGCTGTCAGATGTCCCGTCGACAGAAGCTCTGAAAGGAGACAAAGTTTAAACCACCAGTGATTCTCTGAATGTTACTAGGAATGCCTTTAAAGACTGTCAGTAGGATGGAAATCAGAATTAAAGCAGCATAAGTTGCACCTTAAATGGCATTTAGAAAACTAAAGCAAAGTTTTTCCTGTACACAGCTTGATTCCATGAACCAGGGACTGTTAGTCCATGTTTAGTCCCTGTTACACTCACCAGTATTAGATTAACTAACCAGTATTTCTCATCATTAAACAGTAGCATAATCACAGTGATGTGTGCATGAGTGAGCATTAGATGTCCTCACCCAGCAGTTTGTAAAGTGTCTGAGCTGCAGTGGCACGGTCAGCCTCAGGGGGCACTAGAGAGACAAAAGTGACTTCTCCAAACCTCTGTAAGATGCTGGAGATGAGGCTGAAAAGACATAACATGACAGGCAGTGTGACCATTTCAAGATGATTTATTTTACTTGGAGGCCTGACACAAAACTATTCAGAGTGGAGCTTTCATAATCTGTTTTCATAAGTTTAAGCACACATAGGGATGGTAATTGATAAGATTTTGTCAATACCGATGCCCTTATTGATTCTGCTTATTGATCTGATTCTTTATCAATTCTCTTATCAATTCCCGTTGTGAATTTTCTTGGTACAAAAAGTAGCTTTACAGGTTTTCTGGGTCAACAACATTTAATTGAGTTTATACTGTAAGCAAACAAAATGTAATTGGTCCCTGAGTCTGGATATTTCTGGGCATAATTATATAGAAATAGGTAAAATTGCACACAGTGTGACGTTGATGTACTGCATTGTTATATATTAATAATGCAAGTAGGCCATCTAGTGTCTCAAAGTGGTTATAGCAATGGTTTAAGTTGTTTGGAAGCTTTCCATAGTCATGAAGTCAGCCATGAGCCTTTCATTAGCCTGTTAGCTTTTGACATTTGAAATTCTCAGTATTTTTTACAAAGAGTTGATGTGATATGTTTCTGTGATGAAAGTTGAAATACTATTCTGAAGCTGAAGTTATACTGATGCATGTGAACTGCTAGCATATCAATGCAGTTTCTCATATACGTTAGCATCAAGCTTGTGCTATTTTGTTATTTCGGTAAATAAGGTGATTTACACCATTTTGAATGTACTGAATATGAATCTCCTGAGAGAGAGTAATGTACGTTTCTTTATGAAGTCAGTTCTTCGGTAAAACTTCAAGCTGAAAATCCTGAATCACAGTTTACTTGGGAAACGTTATCTAACTGCTAAGCTAAGATAAGATAGCTGCAGCAGACTAGTTGACGTAAGGCCCGGCAGCTCCGGCACAATGTAAAGAATTGATAAGGGAATCATTAAGCACAAAGGCTAACGATATCGATGGATTGAAACATTTCTGATCGATTCTCAACAAGAACTGGTTTTCGATTCCCATCCCTAAGCACAGATTTAGGTTGGACTTTTGTTTTATCCTCACATTTTCCTGGTAGTTTGGTGGTGAAGAGCTCTCTGTCTAAAACTAATTAAAAAATTCCCATTTGCACAAAAAACTTCTGTGCCATCAAACTAACAGTTTCATATCTGCACACACTCTGTTAATTAGATCAAAGGGTATAACAGCTTTAAACACCTGTACACATGCTCACCATCATATATGATTATTTTTGGTGAATGTGTGTGGCTCAGTCTACTCTCTTCACTGTCTGATTTCTTTCTACTTTGAATTTCAAAGCAGATCTGAGTGTTTTTAATGCCTGTCTGTGCTCGAAGAGAGTGTGTGTGTGCTCTGAGTATTGAATAATATACCTCAGCAGATCCCTGCTGTCTGCATCATTCTGAGCCTCAGGCATCTCGATGTTCTCCTCCGCTATAGCCTCCATTTGAAGTGGAGCCTCCTCATGTGGAGACCTACACACTCACACACACAGACACACACATTGGTCTGATGATTCTGTACAATTCTGCATGTTATGTCGTTCAGCCTGTCTGGGACTCACCATCTGCTGACAGGAGTGACCACGCCGCTCACAGATCTGTCCTCTTTGGCCATTTCCAGGTTTACATCTAAAGCAGCTGTTCACACACACACACACACACACACACACACACACACACACACACACACACACACACACACACACACACACACACACACACACACACACACAATGAATGTCTGTAAATTATGGATTCGTTGTGCTGCCAAAACACAATCTGAAAAATCCAAGGTGTGAGCAAAGAGGGTGAGTTCTTACATGAGCCCTCAGCGAGTTGCAGTCCTGACTCACTGGATATCTGCAGAGTTTCATGAAATAGAAACAAGCTTTATAATCTAATTTGTCCCACCACTGAACTGAACAGAGCTGGCAGAATACAACTGCAGGCCAGCTGCCCAATGGATAACCTTTGTTCCCAAGCCACAAATAGCCTGGCAGATTCTGGCACGGCAAGGATCTTGACTGCATTTGGTCAAATATTTGTTGTAAATAAAAATTCTTTCCCAATCAAACAAAAAAGAGAAAAAAAGGAGAAAAAGTTTTTAAAATGAGCTGCCACACAGACCCACCTCCTTCATGCTTGAATACCTCCTCTTCCTCTCAGTTCTCAGAATTTCTCTGTCCTGCTCTGACTCTCTGTTCGCCTCTCCTTCGAGCTCCTCGTCTTCAAACGCACCCAGGATGGGGATCAGGGATGCACACTTTTTCCACAGCGCCTGGAGGTCAGTATGGAGGAGGGCTGTGAAAGAGGAGGAAAGGTTTCGGACATTATCTGTACTCTCCAATAGATCAGGCTACTAATAAAACTCTGAATGCTGTAAACTGATCAGTATCCTCTCAAAGGTTTTACAGACCCTAAAAGTTTGCTCTCAATCAGAAAACCTTCTTGAGGTTAAGATAAATTCATATTCAGTCTAACTTGCTTGAAAAGACACAAAAGGCTGGATTTAAGACTCATCATGCAGTGTTCACTACCTTGTCTCTTATTGTTCAAAAAGTTGTCTGTAATCTAAAACTTAAAATGAATTTGAAACATGGAATTTATTCTATCAGGACTTTTACATATTTACTTTTGGGTTCTTCACAGTCTGAAAATGCATTTCCCATTTAACTAATTCATTATTTTTCACTTTCCTGACTGTCACCTTAAAGCTACTCCTTATTTTTTTTAAATAATAATAATGATAATAATAATAATAATAATAATAACATCAAATTTTATTTGTAAAGCACTTTTCATCAAGTGGTTTCAAAGTACAACAGAGTAAAACAAGATTACAAACAAGTTAAATACTTCCAAAGAAATGATCTCATTCGTTTTTTGAACATTTGTCCCGATTCTTTCTGTGGGCTTCTTGATAGATTCTGATCTTAAATCTGACTGAAACTGTAATTTGAGATAAAGTCCAGCAATGGATCTGAGTTGCACTTGATACTAACTTCCACAGGGGGCAGCAAAGAGCTGAGCAGGAGCAGCCTGTTTGGTCAAGGAGGGCAGGTCCAACAACACCTCAGACTAACAGAGAGGGGGAAATATTAGTATGTTAGTACAGTTTTAAATCAGTGGAGCAGAGGGAAAGGAAAGGAGTACAGTAAAAGAGGATGAAGCAAAGAGAAAAAGAATAAAAGAGTGGAGGGTTCAATACATAGACAGTGTAGCAAATCAACACTTCAATAGCCACACCTAAGTTGCAGAATGGCAAGACTGAAAGTTCAGATGGTCAGTGTTTAACAACTTTAAAGCATCTTTTATAAATATTAAGTTTTTGTTTGTCGTTAAAGGAGGGGAAGAAAGCTGTGTCTAATGAGCCGGCCTGTGTGAGGGGATATTAATCCAGTAACTATTGGATCGTAAGTGAAAGATGTTGATATGGATGTGTGATGAAGTACCAGGTCGAGTGTCTCTGCCTGAGGGTTTCTGATCTGCTCCTTCATTGCTCGGTCAGATAGCTGGACCTCAGGATCGGCAAAGACCAGTTGGCGCCTGCGACCTCCTGGCTTCTTAAGAGGAGGAACAACCTGATGACACCGTGAGAAACCCACATCTGAGTTTAAATCTATAAAAGAAGTCATTCCTCCACACATACTGGAAATTATGAACCCATGTGGTGACACACCCAGACCTGATGATCTTAAAGGAAACATGCTGCTCATGAGTCACTTTGTGGAATGTAGATTAAAGTTAATGACAAGTGTCACGAGGAAAAAAAAAAAGGTCGTTGTTTATGTGTTCCATGACATAAGTCAGACAATAAGAGACATAAAGGCACAAATGAGTAAACAAACAGCATTACTTGTCTCACCTCCTCATAGGGACTTTCTCTCTCTGTCCCAGACGCCCAAGAGGCTGGAGCAGGCAGAGCAACATGCTGTGGGGTCATCTCCAGGGCAACGGCTGCCAGAGGAACCTCCACGGGGTGACCTGGGTCTTCGTCCAGCAGCCACACACTGTCCCGCTCTGCTCCCAGCACGGTCTCCTTTAGCCTAGAAACAGTAACAAAACAGACACACACACACACTCTGACTGAGTTTGTTTTGCTTTCTGTTTGATTTCAGTTCTACCTTTTAAAAAAATGTTTCCTCAAAGGTTTGTTTCAAAATGTGTGGTTAAAGGGAAAGACTAATACTCATTTCTCAGTGTATTTACTTATAACAGACTTACTGGTCAATAGAGGACATGGCTCCTTCAAGATCTCCTGTCCTCTCCTCTCTCTGCTTTGACTCCGTTTCTGTTTATCACACACACAATAACAGTGAAACAATGTGAAAGCTGTGTTAAATAAACCCACCATGCCCTAAATGATCAAACTTATAAAAAAAGGTATTTACAATCAAATAATCTGAACTTAAAAAACACAGTTTTTTTGTTTAACAAACCTCTCAAAGAACTTCATACTTTCTCATTTCTGGTTAAAGGAAACCTAAGCGCAAATATCAGTGTTACAACATCCACCTGTCACTTATTCCTTTATTTTTTTTAGTGAGACCAGGATGCTTACCAACTACATAACTTCTTTGGTCTCCTCTGCAATAGTCTCATTAAAATATTATTGCAAATATAAAATAAGAAAGCCTGTTTCTTTCTCTTAAAGATAGTGCCACATTTGTGAGGAACATGAATTTGTGGACTGTGCCATGGAAAATTTGCCAGATCTTCTCTGCCAAAGCCAAAAGCTTATTCTGCTATAGTTACTGACTCTTGTATTAAAGTGATACTCTGGGATGGAACAAGTTGGGTCCTATCACAAGATTTAGGGCAGAAATTACCCCTAAAGCAGTGTTTTTTGTGCAGCAGAAGCCCAGAGCGCTTGCACCAAAGACCCCCTCCCTGCTCTCTCCCAGTTTCCTCTGCACTCAGATGGGGCCATTTTTTACTTGACCAAAATCACAAATAAACGGACTCCCATCGAAAAAAATTGATATCGGTCTGCATTTATGCTTTATTTAGAGAATTTTCAGCACGTTACTTTCACACAATAACACAGCTAAATAAGGCTCTAGTTCTCATCTTGTTGTAAATTGGCGCTACCTCCGCTGCAGAGCCACAGCTGGCTACGAGACGCTTAGTGTATCAGTCCGCCCGCAGCGTGCCAGATACGCAGGTAGTTTGCCAGGACAAAGAGACACGATGACAACTAGAGCCTTATGTGGTGGTGTTTTTGTGTGAACTTAACGCGCTGAAAATTCTCTAAATAAAGTGTGAATGCAGACCAATATCAGATTTTTTCGGTGGGAGTCCGTTTATTTGTGTTTTTGGTCAAGTAAAATATGGCCCCTTCTAAGTGCAGAGGAAACCGGCAGAGGAGCAGGGTGGGGGTGTTTGGTGCGAGTGCTCTGGGCTTCTGCTGCACAAAAACACTGCTGTAGGGGTAATTTCTGCCCTAAACCTTGTGATAGGACCCAACTTGTTCCATCCCAGAGTATCACTTTAAGCTTCTAGTCCCCCAGATGCCGACAATCAGGTGTCTGATTTGCATCTGATTGTCAGCTTAGTGAACATGAGCCCTGCTACAGTGGTCTGTTGGTGTCAGTGACTGTAAAATAGACGTCATCTTGCTTGGCTCCAAGTGAAGTCGCCACAAAAAGTGCTCCCCCTGGTGGCTGGCTGCAGTATAGGTCAAGAAATCCATCTTCACAGCCATTCCAGATGGGCTGAACTTTAAAAAATTAATACACCTCGTTCTGGAAAGTTTTGTTTTCATTAGTAATAAGAGGTTAAAAATGAGGTTTCACACCATGTTTAACGATGATTGACAGCTGCTGTTCATGTGTATTTTTATTGGGGATTGTAAAATATGTCAGGATGGAGAGCCAAGAAGAGATCAGACTCTCAAAAGAAAAAAAAAATATTGTTTTTGTCACCTGGTTCCACTCAGATTGTCTCTACCTCTACTGTGCAAACTCTGGCTGCACAATGACTGCCAATGGCGGCGCCTGTGACGCCAGTATTTTGGTTTCAAAACTGTACAATGGTTAATGGCGAAGCCACGCTGTCCACTCTATGTAGAGCCAATGGTGGGTGTCTGCTTCAAGAATCAGCATTGGCAGAAGATTTGGCAAATTTTTCATGGGCCCAACCCACATACTCAGCTCTGCTGCTCATCCCACAATACATGTTCCTCACATTTCAGGGGGAAATAAACAGACTTTTTAACGGTGCAAGATAAACGTCGAGAAGTGTTGGTAGAAATTTGTAGAAATAAAGTACCAAACACAAAGTGCCTTTTTATGATGCTAAGTAAAGAGAATTTTTTTTTTCATCTCTGCCACAGTCTCATGAATTTTTTTCCAAGTATCAAAAATAATGTTGGAGTTAAAACTGTTTTTCTTCTATCATTGCGCTGGATCAAAGACTTTGACCTGGTTCAGAAGTGCAGACACCATGGGTCCGACGAAGTAGGCTCTCCACAGGTTGTTAAACTTAATACAAACTCTGACCATGATATCAGGCGACACAATTTTAAAGGGAATATGTGAAAGTGACACCAAGCATAAAAATGGGTACTGCAGTCCAAATTCAAAACACTGGATAAAGTTTTCTCCTGCTTGAGTCTGGCTCAAACTTTACTTATGAATTGTAAAGTGTTGAGTCCTACACCGTAAGCTGATGAGGAAGCTTATGAGTTTAAGTTTTTATGGTTTGTAAATCCCAAACCAGTTCTTGCTGTTTACTTTCAAACTGCCAATGTAAGGTTCATGTCTGACTTTAACGGTAGCTAATGTCAAACATGTTATTTCTATGTGTATATATACAAAATGCTAAAAAATAAACAGATTCTGCAAAGGGATTGCCAGCCTCACCACTATCTGGAGCAAGTGCTGTCTTTAACAGATAACATGTAATTCATAACATAAATGAACATGTTGCTTTATATGACACCAAAAAAACAGGTGTGTGATTCGCTGTTATTAGCAGGTGTTACCATGAGGAGCTTGCTGCTGCATTAACAGTCATGTGTCAAATAAAGCTACTCACTGCCTCAATATGATTCTTATTTCTACTGGGAACCAACCTGACCTGGAGCTGTTTGGAAACATGCAGGTTGGGTAGAAAACATGTGCTTGTATGTGTGTAACTGGTTTGTTTGCAAACAAAACCTGTTGGTTTGCAGAGGTAACTGGTCTCATCTGGCTGGGGGACATTCAAATACCTGCCAAGGTGTGCCTTAAAACTGTCTTCCCATTCTAATCCATGCATTGTTGTCAGAGAAGCCAATATCTAATTCAGTAGGTTTTGTATTACTTCTTTAACACAATCCTTAACAGTGCTCATCATGAGAACAGAGGCACCAACCTCCGCGAAACTGGTCTGGGTGATCCAACAACAACTCAAGCTCTCTGTCTGTCACTTCAGGAAGGTCATCTCCTTCAAAATACTGTGAAAAAGAGAGTGAGAGACTGAATGACAGAGAAAAAAGGTTAAGAAAAGAACAAAAAGGAACTGCACAGAGACTGAGAGCAGGAAGCATGAGACTTCATCTGTTTCAAGCACAAAAACTAGGATGAAACTGAAAGAAGTGCTCTTTTTTTGCATGCAGGGCATAATCTGTCTGAAGGGTGAGACGAGTGATGGTCAGGGGACGCAGATAAACTGTATGTGAGTCACACATCTCTGTAAATAAACTGAGTGCATGCTGATGTAATTAAGTCACATCCTGTTAGGTCAAACAGACTTCATCAGCGTTAAGAGGAGCATTATCAGTCCCTTAGTGACATCACAAGGAGGCTGACATGGTGTTGAAGCTGTGTGGGACCCTGACTTACTGTAGAGAAACAAAGCTGCATTTTAGGACAAGAACATCATTTATCTTTGAAAGGTGACCTCCAGGCGGTCTGTTAAGTATCAGTTATATTATTTCAGCTCTTTTTAACACAATGACCTTTGATACTGTCACAGAGAGCATCCAGACGGACCAAGATTTAGCAAAAATATATTTCTTTTTATTTTCCAAACATGATTTAAATGACAAAGCAACACTTTGAAGGAGAGCTCCTCACGGAGACACCTCCCAACTCGTCTCTCCAGTCCTAGGCTCTGGAGAGGTCTCCTCACTCTCTGCCATGCCACACCTTTTACTACCTTCCCCTCAGGTGCCACTGATTACCCCGCACTCACGAAAAGAAAACACACCGGTAACCAAACTTTCCCCCATTAACATCCTGTAACTTAAAGGAACACTATTGGAAAAAATGTAATGATGGATTAACGTTAACAACAGAAGAAAATGAATTTGATGAATAAACTAATTGGCCAATCCTTAATCCAAAATAAGTTACAGATAACCTTAACCCCTAAACTCAACATAACATAACATAACATAACATACTAAAATAACATTCCCCTGTTTATGTTTAAAGTGTGAATGTATATATGAAGGTGTAGGAGTATGTATGTGTATGTGTATGTGTGTGTATGTATGTGTATGCATGTGTGTGAATGGGTGAGTGAAAGGCTCAGACAGACAGGGCAGCAGGCCCAGCAGAACCTCCCTTCACATTTCCCACCCCGTCAGCTGAGTCGGAACCTGGGTGACGAGATAAATAATCAGCCACAACATTGGATGATCCTGACCTGTGTCTGATCACAAAACTGTAAGGCTGAAGGGCCACGTACCACCTGGTGATGCGATCATTGGAGTCTTTCATTTGCATCAACCACCGCAGAGCTCTGTGATCCGTCTCAACTACAAAATGGCGTCCCAGAAGGTAGTACTTTAAGCTCTCTAAGGCCCATTTAAGAGCCAGGCACTCCTTCTCTACCACAGAATACCTCATTTCATGGGACTTTAGCTTGCGGCTGATAAAAAGTACTGGCCTTTCCTGTCCTGCCTCTCCCTGTGCTAACACAGCCCCAAGCCCCACCTGAGAAGCATCAGTCTGAACCACAAAGTTTTTTGCAAAGTCCGGGCTTGCCAACACTGGGTGGTTGCAAATCACTTCTTTAAGTCTGTGGAATGCCACCTCACACTCCCTTGTCCACTGAAAGGCTTTCTTGTCCTTTGTTTTTGTCAGTTCAGTCAGTGGATAGGCAATGTCAGCAAAATCTGGCACAAAACGACGGTACCAGCCAATAAGGCCCAAAAAGGACCTAACTGCCTTCCGGGTACCAGGAACTGGACAGTTCTTAACTGCTGCCACCTTGTCCACTTGGGGCCGCAATCCCTCGGGGCCAATGGTGTAGCCAAGGTACTGGACCTCTTTTTGGGCCACTGCACATTTGGAACCATTAACCGTCAGTCCAGCCTGTTGAATCCGCTCCAAGACAGCGTCAAGGTGTTGCAGGTGCTGCTTCCATGAACGACTGTAGACAACCACGTCATCTAAGTACGCAGCAGCAAACTCCTCACATCCCTGCAAAACCTTGTCCATCATACGCTGGAATGTTGCTGGTGCCCCCTGCAGGCCAAATGGCATGGTTGTGAATTCAAAAAGTCCAAAGGGTGTTCTGAATGCTGTCAACGGTCTTGCCTGCTTAGCTAGCGGCACCTGCCAGTAACCTTTGCTGAGGTCCAATGTGGTCAAGAAGTGGGCAGGGCCTAGCCGGTCCAAGAGGTCATCAATGCGAGGGAGTGGGTAACAGTCAAACCGGGACACACTGTTTACTTTCCTGAAATCCACACAAGGCCGCATCTCTCCACTTTTCTTTGGCACGAGCACCAGGGGACTGCTCCAAGCACTCTCTGAGGGCACTATAACCCCCAACCGCAGCATAGCCTCCACTTCCTCCTTTAGTGTACCCATCAACCGTTCTGGAATGCGATACATGTGCTGTCGGATTGGTTTTGAGTCCTGCAGATGAATGTGATGCTCCACCACTGTGGTCAGCCCTGGTTTCTTGGTGAACAAACCTGGCTTATTCAACACCTGCTCAACCTCAGCCCTTCTCTCCTCTGGCAGATGGTTGAGGTTTGGCTTGGACTCCTCCTCTTTGTCAGAAGGAAAACATCCCTCTGCTGTTTCCTCATCCTCCACTCTACGCACCAGCCCCACAGTCTGCTTCCTCTCTCTCCATGCCTGGAGGAGGTTCACATGAAACACTTGATTGGCTCTCCCCTTCTCCTCTAGATTGACTTCATAGGTAACAGGCCCCACTTTGCGCACCACCTCAAATGGGCCCTGCCACTTAGCCAACAGCTTATGCTCTGAAGAGGGCAGCAGCAATAACACCTTCTGGCCAGGTGCGTATTCCCTCTCTCTGCTGTGGCGGTCATACCATCCTTTTTGGGCTTTTTGGGCTTCAGCCATGTTCTCTTTCACCATCACTGCATACTGGGCTAATTTATCTCTCATTTGGAGGACATTAGAGATCACATTTTTGGGCATGGCAGTCGCTGGCTCCTCCCAAGTCTCTTTCAACACATCCAGGGGCCCCCGCACTGCCTTGCCATATAACAGTTCAAAGGGGGAAAATCCTGTGGATGCTTGAGGCACTTCTCGGTAGGCAAACAGGAGGTATGGCAGCCAGGCATCCCAATCCTTTCCTGTTTCATTGACAAATCTTCTCAGCATTCGCTTGAGGGTCTGATTGAACCGCTCCACCAACCCATCTGTTTGAGGATGATATGGAGTACTGCGTATGGCCCTAATGCCCAAGAACTTGTAAATGTGTTTTAATAATGTGGACATGAAGTTGGTTCCCTGGTCTGTGATTATCTCACTAGGAATACCTACTCGTGTGATGAGCTGTCCTAGTGCTTTAGCCACCTGTTTTGCTTTTATCGATCGGAGAGGAAAAGCCTCAGGATAGCGTGTTGCATAATCACAAATGACCAATATAAACCGATTTCCCGAACTGCTGGGGAGCAACGGTCCTATTATGTCCATAGCGACCCGTGAAAAAGGCTCCTCTACCACTGGCAGCGGACACAAAGGCGCTCTATCTGACACCCTGACACCAGCAGTGACCTGGCACTGTGGACAAGAACGACAGAACTCTGCCACTTCCTGTGTTATACCTGGCCAGAATTGCTTGTTTTACGAGATCATAATCATGAACTGAGTCGATGTCCATCGCTACGTAGGCTTCCCTCGCCTTTCCGGTGAGCAAACTAACCAGACGAACTGCCCACTCCGCTCTCGGCCAGCCACAGGTTACAGCCATTCTCTCAAAAGTTGACAGATAAAGTTCAATCTCGTCTCCTTCCGTGAGCTTTGGTAGTGACAACTCAGGCCGAAACGTCACCGGTACTCTCTCCTGAGGCATCTGGTTGGTCGGGAGGGTCGAGCCCTCTTCCATCACCTGCAGTGTGAATGACGTAGGAGTCGAGCCTCCGCCGACAGCTCCTCCCACTGCATCTCGGTGATCTCCACCAGACGCAGCTGCGCTGGATTGACGTTCAATCAATGTCTTTTCCAATATTTGCAAACGGGCTTCACGTTTCTCCTCCCGTTGCTCACTTTGTTTTATTGTCCGTTTCAAAAGATCCGCCAACTCTAACATCATGAGTTGCGGGTCCTGCTGCTCCAACAACTCCGCTGCCCCGGTACCTTTTGGTTTGCCTCTCCGCGGCGTCTCCAAACCACTCCATAGCAGCTCATGTGCCGCTTCACCTTGCTCCACGGCCTGTCTCACAGCCCTCCGCGTTTTTGCTCCCGGATCCGTCATCGACAGCATCTCCTTGGGCTCCATTGTTTGTGCGTTTTTCTGTTGCGCACTGTCGTTCCCAAAACCACTGCCACCACTTGTCACAGAGAGCATCCAGACGGACCAAGATTTAGCAAAAATATATTTCTTTTTATTTTCCAAACATGATTTAAATGACAAAGCAACACTTTGAAGGAGACCTCTCCAGAGCCTAGGACTGGAGAGACGAGTTGGGAGGTGTCTCCGTGAGGAGCTCTCCTTCAAAGTGTTGCTTTGTCATTTAAATCATGTTTGGAAAATAAAAAGAAATATATTTTTGCTAAATCTTGGTCCGTCTGGATGCTCTCTGTGACAGATACATTAAACACATCACTGACAAAATTCATATTTGTTTTTTTTCACCCAAGAAGAAGAGATGATGACGTTTTAGGGGCTAATCTGTGACAAAGGCTTTAACTGAGGCTGCTGTGCCCACTTGTCCCAACTCCCAGCCCGATGAATCACCAGGACGGCTGCTGTGACTAAAAATGATGACTTAGACGTTTCCTGTCCCTGCACTGTAGCCCAGAGTTTACCTCAGCAGTCGGGACGCGCAACTGCTCCTTCTCTGTCAGGGTGATGGCAGCTGGAGGTGACCTGAAACCTAGATTGACACACAGAAGAGAAGATTAGAGGAGCAGCATATTTTAGAGAAGGGAAATATTTTTTAGAGCATCAATAGAGATTTTGGGGGACACTCTAGGGATAAGCTGTAATTCCTTAAGACAGTAATCACATTAAAAGAAACATCTGCCATTAAATTGTTACCAAAATTTTACAGTAAAATATGTCATCAAATGTGTCACATAATCGTTTGAAAGGATCTGGAAAATCTTACTGCAGAGATTTGAAAAATGTTTTGTAAAACGTTTTGCCATGTTTATGGTAAGGCTGGGAGACTGATCCTGCTTTTCCTTCTTTGGTGACGTAGACACACAAGCAGTGGAGCTGGATTTGGGGATCATAGACTTATGCAGACCCAATTACCTCAAAGGCCTCCAAAGAAACCTTTATTACCTTATAGGACACATGTGATGTTAAAATGAGGACTTAAACGGCAGCCATCCCCTGAATTAAAGCACACATAGTCTTTTAAATGTCAAATTATCAGACTCACCCTTTTCATCAGGTGTGGTATCAGGACTGGGCACCAGGGAGTGCTGTGAACCCACCTCTTCAACCATCATCACAGGCTGAAAATAAACATGATTAAACATTATTTAACAAGAAAGGAATATTAAAATACATTATTGTTATTTTCTCAAATAACAAATACGTATGAACCTAATCTGGTAAAATCAATTTTAAAAATACTGCTTTGATTGTTTGATTGATGTTAAAATACACCATTCAATCCAAACATAAAGCATTTTTAATTGGTGCTTTAAGATAAGTTCAGTACAGGAATAATTGCATAAGCTTGCTTGGTTTGAGAGAGACACAATATATCCGCAAGGAATGGCTTCAGGAAGGACAAAGTCCAGCCTGGTCAGACCTTTTTACAGCACATGAAGTGAAAGTCACCACCCAGATTTACTTTATCTCAGGATATGAGTGTAGATTACACGTATGCTGGAATAGGAGTGACCTACAATATAAAAGTGTGGACATGAATGTGGTTCGTCTTGGTGAACAAAAGGCTGGATTCTGTAGACCAGTAAATACTGGGGTGTGCTTATAAAACATAATGTGGGAACATAGGGTATATGCTAAAATCCTGAGGTTAAATTCGATACCTTTTTAAGACTTTTTAAAAAACCTTTCAAAAAGTCTTAAGACCTTACCGCAACTTTAAGCTGCTGTTAGAACCCAATCTTTGATTATTGTAGTTTTCATTTTAACATAAATTAGGTAAACTGAGAAGGAATAAAGCTTGAAAGAATAAATAAAACTAAAGGCAGGTTAATTGACATTCCCATTCCCACAACAAGTAACAATTATTTAAGGCCAACTTGCATAAAATACATACGGATGGCTACTAAACTACTGTACGAATTGAGTTTGTTGTCACATTAGCCTACGGATATGTTGGGCTGCTAGCGATACATATAGCCTGGGCCTCACAAAGTTACAACTTTGCTTGTTGTCACGTCTCAAACAACAGCGCTACGTAACAATATTGATAAATACCGTATCTCATCGCGTAGTGTTCAGTAAAAAGGTGATTTTAACAAAGAAAATTTGTTCCTAAACAACTGCGATCAGGGGAAGCTGTAGGAAGCTTTCTCTAAATCATAAGAATCCAAAATCCCAGGTCATCAAAAGTCCGAGAAATTTTCTCAGGAGGATTGAGAAACTCTTATGATCTAGAGAGAAATAATTTGAGATGCTTAAGCTTTTTCTAGATCCTCACAGTGGTATTTCATGATTGTGATGAGCAGAATGATCGTGCAATCATCAGGTGTGGTTATTTTTGAAGGTTCAGACCCTGAAAACATTTTCGAAACAGATGGACTATTTCCATGGCGGATATATGGAATTGTCTGTCGGGCGTGTCAGGTTAGTTTGTTCAGAAGCAAGGAGGAAAATAAATATTCATGGATACTTTTGGAGTCAAAGCTTGAATACCAACAAAATTTAATACCTCATAACATTACGATTAAGACTTTTTAATACTTTTTAAGGGCCTTAATTTCCCCACAATTGATTATCAACTTTTAATACTTTTTAAGACCCGGCGGACACCCTGGAACACTATCACTGAGAAAACATCGTATTGTTACCTCAGCCCTCTGTAAGTGTACAGTAAAATAAATACCAAGTGTGTCCTTTAGATACAGTAGGTGTGGCAAGTATGTGTAGGGTTAAAAAAAAACAAACTTACAGCAGCAGGATATTTATGCTAACTGCGGTCAGATGAAGCTACTTTCTAACGTTTCATTTAAATCATAATTAACCTACTTCTACTTTAGAGATCTATGTTAAAGCTTTACTAAATGATAGTGGTTATCCTGTGCAACACCATACCAGATGTATTTTGTAGGGGCTGGGCAGCTGGTTTAAATCCATGAGACCAAAGAAAGGGTCCTGAGCTCCCTCTGCCTCCTCCAACATGTTCAGGTTATCAGGCACATCCAAGGCCAGCCTGCCAGAGTAACATGTATATTACCGCCCAGGATATCACATTACACACATTGTACACAGTTGAGGCTTAATGCAACACTAAGCATCCTCACAACTAGCTTTGTTTTTTTTTTTTTGGTTTGTTTTTTAATGTATCCTTTTTTGAGGAAAGATGATGTGACGCTATCTGTAGAGGACATGATATTTAAGGGTATCATGCATTGCAGGAAACAAAGGCTCACACATCACTGCTGCTCCATAACGCAGCCTATTAAACATTTACGAAGCTATTTAAATGACAGTGGCTCAATTTGTTCATCATTCACCCAATAAACACTACGGTCTGCCTCCTTTCACAGCATTTATCCTCAAATATAATCCCTCTCATAAATTCTGCAAAAGATGCTTTGAGCTCAGACTTCCCCCAAACATGTAAAACCTCTGCAGTCTTCTGCTACAGATCATGAACGCCCCTGGTGAATCAACACTCATCCACAGTTCAGCATCAGATGCTTATGTTTGTCCTTGTGTGCCGACCTGTCAGGCTCAGTCATGTCAATAGGTATGCATCTTTTCGAGCGCAGGAGGCGCTCCATGGTCTGCTGAACCTCCTCTGGAAACAGACAGAGATGAAATATTCACACACATGCTTGGATGTACAATTTGGAGAAAAGAAGAGACATTAAATTTGAGTCCACTCTAAGTCATCTCACATTATTTGCCATGTCCAGTGTTGAATTACAAAAGAAAAAAAGATTTTACCCTGTGTACAGAACAATACTGTGTGTCAGAGAGGACACCCACCCGCCCTATTATCCACTCTAAATGGTATGTGACAGCTTTAGGAGGCTGAGTCTTATTCTACTGAGGGATTAAATGAAACACCATTGCTGCAGCAAGAGCCGCAGTAAACAACAGACAGCGACTGCTTTCTTGGGTTTTCCTCCTGCTCACAGTTTTCATCAACCATGACAACAGGATGATTGTGAATCTATCAGATGTAATATTAGTCTCAGGGTGTAATATATGCAACGATAAAAAGAGACTGCTGAGCTCGGTTTGATGTAAATGCATTCATCAGCTCTGCAGGCTTTTAGATAAGCTTTGCCAGGGTGATTTGTAAAAAATGCATTGTGCAGAGGTAGAGTTACTGTGCTTTTACACTGAAACAGCATTTTCCTAGACTTCTACATTTTGCAGGGACAACTCGTGTGCTGTGATTCGCATAATTTGAGCAAACAGCATTTTCACATTTCACCTGAGACTTTGGGGAACAAAAACGATCCTTCTTACAAGCTGAGTTTTCTGTTACTTCTTCATAAATTATCATACAGAACTCTTCCCTTGCTTAAAATCATCTCACATGTGTTTATATCTGGCATCTGGTATACACAGAGCATACTTTTTGTTGATATTTTTCTGCATAAACAACCCTTTTTTTAGCTAATGCCATTATTAAGTTGTCCGTTTCTTTTCGCTTATCTAATGGAGGGTTTAAGCTTGGGGCATGGTTTTGACTTGTGGGTTTTCTGCTCTTTGCTTGTCCCAGATTCTTTGTTTTCCTTTACCGAGCAGGAAGCCACACTGTCTGTGGTACACAACCACCACTCCATACTGCAGCTGGGAGGACAGGTAGAGGGAGAACCGAGGCCTTGGCTGGTTGGGTTGGGATGGAGGCACCTGGGCTGTCACATAGTCCACAATGTCCCCGCTGTAAAGATTTCACACAATGAGCCAGTATAATCAAATTCAACGCATTTAATTTTAGCAAAGCTTTTTTTCTGGACTTCTTGACTTAAATCAAAGTGATCCAACTTCTTACCATGTCCGCCCAACATTAACCCTGAGAAGCTCTCTCCGAGTGACCCTGATACCTCTTGTGGCTGCTAACCTAAATATAAAAAACACAAAACTCAGAAACAAACCTTAGCAGAGACTGAAGTAGACTTAACACTCACCAAGTTAAAGATTTTTTGATTCAGTCTTAGAAGTAATGGTGTGGCCTGCTACCCTTTTAGAATCAAGCTAATGACCCAACTTGGCTTTAGCTTGTTTATAAACTTACCATATTGTTGAAAAACATCCAGTGTGGCGTTGAAGGACGTTTGGGTAGTAAAACATTTTTAATGCAAATATCAATGAAAAGTAATTTGACGAAAAAGATAAAGTTTTGGGATTTAATCTCGACCGTTTCTCACTACATTTCCCGCCTCTGGTCACACGAGACCAATCAGGTTCCAGTTTTGGCACACTGAAGATGCCTTCAGGAACAGTAGAAATTATGAACACCAACATTTTAAGTAAGCACAAATAACTACATTTGATAAGTTTATACAATAATATATATACAGTCAAAGAGTCCTGATTGAAAGACAAAATGTATATTGAAGTTCTTTGTTGTGCCAAGCTTTTCCCTTCTGCTGGACAAAAGAGTAGAATTGTTGCATTGTTTAAATTGTGGGTTTCTTAGTTTTGTGTTTTTGCTATTTTTTTCTATCACTTATAATGCCACGTAACTGTACTTTGCACTCTGTATGCTTGAAATTTGTAAAAAAAAAAAAAAAAAAAAAATTAAGTTGTTAGAGGTAGAGAAATTGACTTTGTCTCACTCAGTTATTGCAGCTTACAACCTGATTAAATCAATGGCAAAGATTAGTCAGTATAATAAATAATATTTAAAATAAAAAAAAAATAACAATGATGATTCATTCTTTTTTTAAATTTCCAATGTTTGTTTTGCTTCACCATTTAAAGTATACAGTGACTGATGGATTTTTACAACTACTGCATCAAATGCAACAAAGTAGTTCATTGTTTTCAATCAACTTTACAAAATACTTCACTCAGTGTAATGTAAGTTGTGATATACAAACATTTTTATTTTGCTGTTTTTTAGACTTAAAATTCATACATATTAGTGATTTTTTAAACGGTTTTAATTCCAGTTTCAGTTTTTCCTGTAGTATTAGTGGCCTGTTTCTATTTTTACTCTTTTTAGGAGAGGAAAATATGAGGAAATGTGACGTCAGCCTGCTTATGGGAAGTGGTGAATGATTGGCCACGCCTCTGTGCGCGAGGAGGCAGGCAGCAGCGTGATCGTCGGGTGGTGGAGTCTGATTGAAGCTGCCCTGTGAAGAAACTACAGCAGGAAGAAGAGCAGTCTGCTGCTGGCCTTAATAGAACAATTTTAAAGAGCACTCCCTTTAAAATGGCGTATCACAGCCCGTACAAAGCCCCACCGCACATCAACGCTCCCCCGGACCAGGGTTTTCTGTGGAATATCTTCCAGAGGTGAGTGAGGAAAGGCGGTTTGTTTCGCGCTGCCTGCCCGTCTCTCACTCCTCTCTGCAGTGAGAACTGCTGTCGTTCATAACGCGAGAGGAATAGAGAAGGTTGGGCTGGGTAGTGGTGTCACTGTTTTCCTGACAGCTCGTCTTTATTCTTAGATACTTGAAACTATTTTTGTCGAAAAGCAGTGCTCCGCATTGGAGAGTGGTCATGTCAGATCTAAGGTTACCTCTCAGCTGTAGCGCTTCCTGAAATTACAACTGCACAGTGCAGATGTATACATATCTAATAGCTTTAACACGTCTCTTCGCTGGTCACGTTGTGATAGATTGGATTAGCTACTCCCCTCATAGAGTCATTGTAACTGAGTCGAAGCCAGCATATGGCTCAACCAGGGCACTGCTTCTTGGAAATAAGAGTTTTCAAACTAGGGTCCAAGGACCTCCAGGAGTCCTTGAAAGCTTGTGTTCGGGGTTTTCTGAGCAAAAAAACTGTTCCATTCGTTAGTTTCGTTGTGTATAAGAAATAAGGGTTTGTCCGAACTTGTTTTTATGAATGAATACGTTTACTGTCTCTGTGAGAACAAGTCAATATTGATAAATCCTCTCAAGAATGGGTTTCCTGATACAGTCTGACAGATGTGAGTCTGTATGACGCAGTGTGTGCATGCGTGGGTATGTATGAGACAGTGGCATGAATATAATGAAAAGGTCCCAAAAGTATGACAACAACAGTATGAATAGTTCTTCATCTGAGTCGAGATTATAGGATCAGTGGCAGCGTTCAACCAGTGATTGTCATCAATTTCAGCATAGCCTGAGTCAAAAGTGTGTCAGCAGCTAAGGTCACCAGAGTAGACTGAGGGGGAAACAGATGATATGCTTTGGCCCCTGGTTGTAGTAAGCTATAGAGTTATGTAATACTGCAGAGAATTCTTCCCTGCTGCTTTGCTTTCTCACATCATTGAGATGCTGCATGCATACAAGGCTTTGAGCACTCTTTACAAATTATTTATGAGTGGTGCTAAACCCCCCTTAAGAAATCATGACGGAAGTACACATAGCGTCTTTTCCCTTTTCATCGTTTCTTATCGTTTAATTGGATATTCCAACGTTTTATTCACAGCCACGCTAACAGTGCTACTTATGATATTCATACAAATATTGAGGGATCACAAATATTGTTCAAACACAGGACTTTCATGATGAGCATCTCTCACACTGCAACATCTGCTGCCTCTTGGTGAAAATCTGGCAGAGCTGTGCTGGAATTCCCTCAGTCATGTGATCAGAGTCAGTAGAGCATACTTGACGCGGGAGGCCTCCTGATCTCTGTGACACACACGCACTTTTTCAACATGACTCACCGGCCAGCAGTGTTTGGTAATCCATTCATTGAGTCACACTTTCAGTTGTCTCTGTCTAGTTGTCACAGCAGTAAATGGAGTGTTTCATTCACTCCCTCTTTGGCACAGAAAATGAAAAAAATGACACTGCAGTCACGCTTCAGTCTGCTTCCAAATTAAGATTTTGGATCCTATTTTTCATCACTTTGATGTAATCACACAGAATTTAATGCATTTGTTTTGTCTGTGTGAAGAAAATGATGATTAAACGGCGGAAGTGTTTTGAGTCTGGAGTCAAAAAGAGATTCAGGTCTTGATTTGGGTTTAGTTTAAGAATATGCAGACAGAGCATCTGCAAAATACATAGTGAAGAAAAACACCAGAAAACCAATGACATAAGATGTGAAAGAGAACAAACTGTTGAGATGGAAATTTGGTTTATCCAGAAACATGGGACATCTGCTCTGCTAATGATGTCATCACTGATGAAAATTGACTATTGAACTGCTAAAAGACCCATATGTGATGTAAAATACAGTAGGGCTGCAGCTATTGAATATTTTAGTATTCGAGTATTCTACTGAAAATACCATCGATTAATCGAGTAATCAGATAAAATACATTTTTGTTTAGTTAAAGAGCAGTTGTTTTTCAAATGAAAATTTTTCTCTGTAAGAAATGAAATTTTCTGATACAGCATGTCAATAAGAGCACTTACTTTGGTAGTTCCAAAATCTGCAAACACACTTTGACACATTTTTTGTGCATTGTACATCTCATCAAATGTTGTGGACCCAAATGGCACCTGTTTCGTAGAATGACCCATTAGTCTCCAAACTCCAGAAAAGAAGCTAGATTTGTTGCTAGTTGCTATTTTGTATAAGAGGTAGCTTGAGGGATCTGAAAACTCTCTTAATATGGCCTCAGCTCTATTTGAAATACCACTCTTTGATCTTCTTTAAAATTAAACGATTCCTCGAGGCGGAGAAAATTACTCGAGTATTTTTTATAATCGAGTACCTCAAATCATTTGAGGAATCGTTTCAGCTCTAAAATACAGCTTAGCTTTTACTGAAAAATTCCAAAAAGGAGCATATGTTTGGAAAATGCAGCTTCAGTCTTGAAGTTTTAGTGTACTGCTCATGTACCATGGTTACATAGCCTTCATTTTGGAACATTTTTGTGGAAAGTAGGCCATGCTTTGTTCAGCAGCACATATTCCAACCTAACTGCTCTGTAGGAAAAATTGAGACATGGGAAAAACTGAGAAGAGTTACTAAGTTTTATGTTGTCCTGCTTTTTTTGTACAAACTCTGTGTTTTAAAGTGTGAAGATGAGAATACCAGATGCATCACTGTGCTGCAGGCAGAAAGGTTTAATGATGTTTTCAGCTCGCTTTAGGAAAAAGTCCTCGTGAAGTAACTTCACCTGAGGCGCAGTGACTGAGTCAGTAAACGGACCATGGAAAAAAAAAGGGGTGCGCTCATTTTTACACACACTCTTCTTTGAGTTCATCAGTCAGTGTTTGGTAAAGGTTGGGTTCCTCTTCTACCTGCACCAGTCAACCCCTCAACTTCCCTGTGACAAAGCTCTCATTTATACCAGCATGGTGAGAGCAAGTCTCCATATGTTTGTTTCTTTATTTAGCTGGGGGAAGGTGAAAATGAAGAGAACATGCAGCCACACATGGCTCCACACATGAAGAAATGAGCTTACAGAAAGCGTCACAGCTGGGAGCAGAAACCCAGCCCATAATACTAACCTCTGTGTTTTTTTTTCCTCTTGGGGGTTCCCTGGCTCCTCCCCTCTGTCTTTTTCCCTGCTGGTATTCAGAGCGTGTTTGTGCAGTGTGATCTGTATGGGAAGGTTGGGTCAGGCAGGTTGCTAAGGAACAGTTGAGTCAGTGGATGTTTGACTAAGCTGTTTTCACACTGAACTTAGTGTTTGTGTCACAGCAGTTTGTTGATGTTATGTTTCTTCATCTCAGTGAAAGACTCTTGGCTTTGTCAGTGCTGAGTAACAGTCAAACACTCTGCTGGCTTTTAGAATTGACTGCTTTTTTATGGCGGGGTTTTCCCTCATGCTTGTATCTTTTTCTTCCATGACCTAAAACCTTTGGATGTTGGTCAGGATGACATATTCTTAAAGAGTTTCTCAGCTGAGTTCCACTCTAACTCTGATAAAACTTAAAGAAAAAAATCCACTTTCGGACGCACCACACAAGGTTAAAATAGTTTTGGATTTGCCATTATAGTTTAGTTTTATTTAGTCTTGGAGCGGGCATTCTAGTTTTTATTTAGTTTTAATTTTTGCAACAAGGCTTAGTTTAAGTTTAGTTTTAGTTTTTTCATACCTTATTAACCAGGTGCAGGATTCAAAAAGGTCAGAGTAAATATTTTGTAATACAGTTTATTTTCAAGTCCAACATAGTGCTCACTGCTCAGTCAATGCTGATACTGAACTGTTGGCTGCTGCCTTAAACACAAAAAATAATATAAATTTAATATAAAAATATAAACATAAATTATATAAAATTATGTTAACAAGAATTAAATAAAAATAATAAAAACATAAATTATATAAAACAATAAAATATGACCTTCAATAATTAGAAACTTGGACTCTGTAACAATAAAGTCAGACTCACATGAAATGAAACTATTACAGATGCTCTGATTCATTGCTCCACTACGTTTTATCGCAGCACAGCGCACAGCCAATCAGTGCAGTAAACAAGCACGTTCCAGTGTGTCGCTGTGATGGTGCTGTACGGCCCTGACAACTGCCGAAAACTGTCATAAAATTGGTTGGGAAAATGTGTCGGATTAATTTAAACCCTAAAGGCTATTAATATTGTCAAAAACTATAACTAAGGGAATTTTGTCTTTTATTTTGGTTAGTTGCAGTTAGTTTTGTGGACACAAGATACAGTTTTAGTTTACTCATTGTTTTTATTTTATTTTCTAGCTTTTATCAGTTTGGGTTAACTGCAATGTATTTTAAATTTTAGTTGTCGTTTTTAGTTTTGTTTTAGTTAACTATTATAACCTTGACCACAACACACAAACCCACACCAGTTAGGAGGTGATTATTCAACCCATTATGTGTTGACGCATGAGCACACACACATGGTCGACCGGATGCTTTATATTTTCTCCTGCTAACCTTAAAGTTAATTCATATCTCTCCACCTTTGGTCTCTTAAGCGTGGCTTTTTAATCCTTTCTTTTTCCGTCAGCGAGCATGCCGTCACCTCCCTGGAAAGGTATGCTCTTCAGCTTTTAGAAATCTGCGTTTAAATCCCGCCACATCATTAAAAGCAAACCTCTCACTTAAAGAAGGTGCAGCCAAGTGATTATAAGAATCAATAACCACAGGAAAACTGCAGTTATTTGCTGCTGTGAGAGGAGATTACTGACTCTTACTGAGCACAGACGTAGAAAACCTCTCGGATTCAGAGCTCTGAGTGTGGATGTTTCTGTATTTTCTGTGTTTCATTATTACAAACTGAATGAATGAAGCTTCATTTGAAAGGAAATGCAATATGATGATGACTCTAAACATCTAGATATGGTATTTTAATGTGTTCTACCTGACATGTTACAGTAGTTGTTTACTTATTGAGTAATGATTTCAGATCAAAGTGACAGCTTCGATATTAAAAATCAGTGACCCATTATTCACAATTTGGGATGAATTTCACCCTCTGGAAGTTTTTTTTTTTGTGTCTTGGAGATTATTTGGAGTCGTTCTGTCCTTATTGTCTTAATAAGTGAACAGTCAAGAATAATGAGTCCTTTTTTGTTTTGTTGTTGTCAGGCCTAAAGTAATTACCTCAACCAACTTGATGAAATTTTCAGGAAATGTTCAAAATGGGATAAGGAAGAAGTGATTAAATTTTGGAGGTGATTCAGATCACCGTGTGGACCCAGGATCTTTTTAAAGGATTCTTTATCATTGTGAGATAAGGATGTTTTCACCATATGTGTACACTCCACAATAAATGGTCAGATTGCTTTGCAAAACAATACAAGACAAGGTCACCACAATTTCTAACATGTGTAAAAGTACAATCCAGATCCTGAAAATATTCTGGATACTAAGATCCTGAATATGAAATATGTTCTGCGTCATCATAACTTTCAACACTGTCAGGAAACAAATTATCATACAAACCTGCAACTAACACCAAACTGTAGCAGACAGTCTGCTGAAAGGGAGTATAACATTAAAGTAGGACTGAAGTGTTGCGTGAAAATCTCAGTATGTTTGGCAGAGATCTGCGCTCTCTGAGTGCTTTTCTAGTTTGAACTCTGGTTTTGGTTTTACATCTCAACCCAGAAATATGTAAAAATGTCTGAAATACCTGCCAGCGGACACCATGCTGGTAGCGTGACAAGTGATGAGTACATTTGCAAACATTCAGTTTCACTTTGCCGTCTTCACATCAACACAAACACACACTCAGAGCTCGTCTGTCCAGTCTCAGGGGAGCACTGAGCATACACACCGCCTTGTGTGTCCTGATCACAGGACTCCATTCATCCCCCATAAACTGTTGAAAAACGGGCTCGTGCTCAAGCGGATAAAGTTTCTGCTGGCGAGTGGTGATGCTGCTCCTATTGTGTGTTGGAGTGTGTGGGTGTGTAAAGTTGTTAATGCAAGCAGTATCTAATCTGTGTTTTCTTTCCCCAGGGTGGACAAGGACCGGAGTGGAGTGATATCAGACTCAGAGCTGCAGCAGGCCTTATCGAATGGTACGTATCAGAGTCTGACTGCTCTGCCACTCCCGTCTTCACTCCTTTCTTTTTTCCCTTAACATCTCATAATTTCTGGCCATCTATCTCCTCTCCCTCTTATCTCCTTTTCTTTCTCACTTTTTATCACTCTCTACCTCCTTTCTTCCCTCCATCTCTCTCTCATCTAGTTGTTACACACCATTGCTCTCAGCCACTCTTTGATTTAAACAACTGCCAAGCCAAAGCAGAAAATGGATTGTGATTTTATTTTTATCCCAGGGTGGCAGGTGAACTGAGCAAAGATGAATTAATGTTGTCCCTGGACACCAGAGAGGCAGGTGAAGAGTTTACCAGCATATAGCTTCAAAGAGATTACTTCTGGCAGTCTTGGCTTCTCTGTGATGACAGCACACTGTGATGATTGACACTTTTTGTGTCATGGTTTCCTCAGTCCAAACAGAACCACTACTTGAGGATCACAGCATGAAAGATGTTTGGGGGGCAGGATCCTGAAGTTTTTCTTTATTACAGTGACTGTAAAAGGTCAAGAAACACAACACTGTCAAGCTGTTCTCGTGCTGGTCCCTGGTCTGCTCAGGTGTGTTGCTCAGCTACATGTGCTGCAGCTGCTCAGTGATGTACTTTGAATAAGGCACACAGAGTTGTTGTGTCCCCTGTGGTATAGCTCCCTCAGGTTTTCACACTGGCACACGTCGATAACATGATGATTCTGAAACTCGTGATGCATTTTTCCCCTTGCAGATTGGAACTTTACTTTCTTAGATTACTTTCATACTGCTTTTTTTCCTGCTTACCCTAACAACAACATCTGCGTTTCACTAAGTGTCACAGTAGAGTACATCCCAAGTCCCCTAAAACTCTTCCATATTTCCATTCTGTGTCCTTTGTGTAGCATATCTCTCCCACCAGGGCGACAGACAGAAAACATAGATAATGTGAAGAGAGGAGAAGACTAAATATATTTTCTAAGAGACATTTAAACATGTCCCTGCCTCTGCATTGCTCACTGAAGCAACATCCATACCTCGTTACGGACAGCTGTGAAGGCATGAAGGCTCTTGGTTCTGTGTACTGAAGCTAATAAAGGCTCAGAGTTATCACTGTCAGAGCAGCTGTTTTTTCTCTTCAACCACTTTGTTTAACCAACGTCTGTGCACAAAGAACAACATACATCCTGTATTTGTTTTGTGTGCTTAAGTTTCTATTTCTATTTCTAGCCCTGAGACTTTTTTTTTTACAACAGTGTAAAGTGACGGAGAGGACTTTCTTAGTGATCTTAAAAAAGTCTCCCAGCTGGATGTATGTATGATCGTAATCCACACTTTAAATTATCAGCACCAATAAAGGTAATTTAGAAATGCTACTTCTTAGCTCCCTGATTGGACCTGATTGATTCACAGCATGTGGAAGTCTCTATGGCAACACCACGCCAGCTGACAAAGTTTTGAGAAGAGAGATCTCTGTTTTTCTCTGCTGAAGACGATTCCTGTGATTAATTTTGTAGTATCAGAATCAGAATCAGAATTATTTATTAATGGCCACACAACAGGGTTGATGGAATTTGTCTTCGGTACAGCACTTCATGCTTGACATTCCAGTGTCAGTCACATTACAACACACACACAACACAATACAGATACAGATACACACAAATATGGTTACAGTTATTCAAGTGAGTGATTTAATGTCCGTATGGCTATGGGGAAAAAAAATGTTTTTAAACCTATCTGACTTTGCTCGCAATGACCTGTAGCGCCTCCCAGAGGGCATGAGTGTAAACAAATGATGGGCAGGGTGCGTTGAGTCTGAGGTGATTTTTATTGCTCGCTCTGTGATGCGTCTTTGATACAGTGTGTCTATGGATGGGAGTGAGTGGCCAGTGATTTTGGATGATTTATGAATTATCCGCTGTAGCTTCGTGCGTGAGTGGCTGTCCAAGTTCCCATACCGAACAATTATTGCTGAGGTCAGAATACTTTCAATTATGGCAGTGTAAAACTGAAGAAGAATGTTGTGTGTGACCCGCAACTTTTTGAGCTGTCTGAGGAAAAGAGTCTTTTGTTGGCTTTTTTGTACGTTTCATTTGCGTGTTGTTTCCATTTAAGTGTGTTATTGATGTGTGTCCCAAGGAGTTTAAAGGATTATGTATTGGAGATGTCTTCATTGTTGATAGAAATAGGTGGTATGTAGTGTAGTAGTCATTTTGTTGTGGACACTGGAGCCTAAATGTCGGACAGAAAAATGACAGGAGTGCAGAAGAAAGCTAAACGGGAGAGTGATATAGCACAAGCTAAAGGCTAAAACATGGGTTGAGCTGTTTGTTATAATGGTTATTCTAACCAACATGCAGCAGTTATTCTGCAGTGGTCTGTTCAAACTTGAGAGTCTATCAATAAAATGAAAAGTGAGGTTATATTAGCTCTTCTTGGTAGACGACTGGCAGGACATAACGAGGATTTGCTAACATTACAACATGTCGTAGAGCACCAGCTGCGCTAAATATAGCCGGCTACTAAACTATGGTGTACACTTGCAAATTTTGCTTGTTGTCACATTTCAAACAACAGCTTTACCTAACTGTTGATAAATACATCAGCTTGTTGCGTAGTATCTGGTAAAAAGTTGTCTACAGCACAGAAAAGTAGTGTTAAAAAGAAGATATGATTTCTATTCATTTCCAAAACAAACACATGCCTTGTTGAGAGTAGAGATGGGTACTGAATTAGGTACTTTTATAGGTGCCGACCGAATTCTGTCAAAAGTACCGACCAAATCACATAAAAACAAAAGGTAGTATGTTTAGATACCTAAACGCAGCCTTGTGACTGTGAGTGAGCGGTAGAGGAGGCGATTTTCCCTAGTGGACATAAGTTTTATTATGAAACAAATTTATGTTTTTACCACATTAACACAAGAAAGTATCAAAAATTGGTACCATTGAGTACTGATACCAATTGCCCAGTACCTGGCAACAGTACCGTATTGTTTCATTTGTGAAAGGTACCCATCCCTAGTTGAGAGACGTGTCTTCAAGACAGTGTACACGGGAGTCCGGGGACAAAGGTGTCACTGCAATCCAGTTTTATCAGATACAGTCCTCACAGTCCCATTAAATCAAAATTCAGTGTTAATGTAACACTTTCAGAGTTAATTAGGTATGTCCCGATATTACATTTTCACTTCCCATACGATACCAATACTGCATCATTGAGTATTGGCCGATACCGATATTCATCAGATACGATATCAGCATTAAACATGCATACTTTTATCATTTATTTTGTAGTATGTCTGTTGTGTTAGAAAAAGGCTTGATTAAGTGACATTACTCAAACAAAGAACAGTAGTCAGCAACAGTAGGTATGTGGAAAAACTGGCCCTTTTATTATTAACCAATGGGTAACAGAAACTGCTTATATTGGAGATTTTAGATGCATTCCGATACGATACCTATACTTGTTTTTTTTGCTGATATCGGACTGATATCCGATATCAATATCGGACTGGGACACCTCTACCTTTTTGTTGAGATTCCTTGTCGTGTTGATGCAGAATGTGGAATTTGCTTCACTCTAAAGAGGTTAAGTTTCAAAACATTCCTTAAGGAATAGTGACCAATCAGTAACAGATCCAATTTGGATGTGTCTGTCAGTAAAGGACTGCCAGAGCCAGGTTTCCTCAAAGATCCCCTGTCACAACTCAAGACTGTCTCCTTTCAGAGAACTGCCAAAGAGCTCGGGAAACAACTCAGTGATGGACCGCTAGATAAAAGAGTGAGGAGTGAGTTGTCATGGAAAGTCAGATAAGAGACTTTAGATGTTCATATGGTCCTCATGTTTACTGTGTTAAAACTGAGGAAAAACTGTTTCGTTACACTAAAAGAAAAACTGTCATTACAATTTAAATTCAGCTTGACAGATCCACTGATTGACTGGTTTAGCAGCAGCTAGGAACCAGATAACAGATTTGTGAATGAAATGGAGACAAGGTGGAGTTTGTTTACTGCAGAACAGGATTTCATCTGAATGGAAATAACCAAAAATCATCATGAAAAGCCCCAGAGAGAGAACATGAGGTTTACAGCTGCCTGCTAAAGAAGCTGCATCACTCCTGGTCCTTGTAGCTCAGGAGGAGGAGGAAGATTTGAACTGGATTAAGGCTCAGTTCCCATCAGGCCTTGTGAACAAAAAAAGTACACTTGTGATTCAGCGAGGCAGTGTGAGGAGCGCTGTTGAATAAATGATACAGGGTGAAGCTCTGAGTGAAGTCAGTTTTACTCTTGCTTGCACTGAGAAGAATATACTGCCTCCCTACCTGCACCCGGCGCTGCACCAGCATCCTTTTTGACCTTGCTCACAGTGAGACAGGAAGGTTGACATCCGGTGGTGATTAATGTGACGTGTATTTAGAGAACGGTTTGCCCAGAAACTCTAGCACAGGTTGATGTTTGTCCTCTCATTAAAATATAATGTGTTCCCCACTGACTTTACGGCTGAGTTGCTCAGGCAGCTTTTCAAAGACTTTAGAAACAGATTACTCTCAGAAACTCATTTTTTTCTGGGCACTTCAGAGGGTGGAGGAAAAAAAGTGTTGGAGCCAGCAGCAGTGAAAGAAGCTGTTATCAGGCTGCACAGTGGCTCTGGCTCAGCATACTGATTAGTGTGTTAGTGTGTGTTTGAGCATGCATGCATTAAATGTGTGTTTGTCTCTGTATTAATGCGTTTTGTCCACATTTGTTCTCAGAGTCGGTCCGATGCCTTTTTGTTTTCAGAGATTTCTTCTCCGTGTCACTGTTTTTGTCAGGGCTGGTTTGATCTGCATCGTGCTGTGTTGGTACTCGTATGGGCAGCATGTCTCCCAGTCCAGTCTCCGCTCACTCCCTGGGCTCAGTGTGATATGAAACAGAGCCAGTGAGGCTGAACACACACTGCAGCACATCCTGCCCGCCCCTGTGTGTCCGTCGTGTTTCTACTGACCACGCCAATGTTGCTGCTCATTCAGTCTCGCACCATCAACCAAGCTTTGTCAGCCGTGCTCCTGCTGCTCCCTTTGACCTCTATCTTTGTCATCTACCTCCTCCTCCTCTTCTTCCTCTCTCTTCCTTTAGTCTTCCTCCCCACGGCAGCAAAGTGCAGGGTGTACCAGGGCTTAGCAGGCTGGAGAGTGAAACAGGTTCCTCTGTGTGTGCTGCATGCTTTCTCCTCTTAATATCTCTTCTTTCAAGTCCTCTGGCTTCAGCGACTGTCTTTTTAACATTTCTAAAATCATCCTCCTCCCTTTGCATGCAGTTTTTTTTTCCAGATGCGATTTTAAAGGATCCCTTTATCAAATGATGGCAGGCTTTATAAAGTGGAGTGATGCCACTATTTCAGTCTAACAAACTCAATTATGAGAGTGTCATCATCTCTTCCTCCAGCAGATTATGGTTTTGCTTATGTTACTTAGAAAATAATGCAATTACACACAAGACTGACGAGACTGAAGAGACTGGGTGACTTTGAGATTGGTCTGAAGCCTTGCCTCCTCTCCTCTCCTCTCCTCTCCTCTCCTCTCCTCTCCTCTCCTCTCCTCTCCTCTCCTCTCCTCTCCTCTCCTCTCCTCTCCTCTCCTCTCCTCATGCCCCTTCTCTTCTCTTTTCCTCATGTTTCCTCTCCTCATGTCTCCTTTTCCCTCTTTTTCTCATGTTTCCTCTTCTTTTTTTTAATCATGTTTCCTGTCCTCTCTTCTCCTCATGTCTCCTTTTCTCTCTTTTCTGAATATCTTCTTTCCTTTCCTTTCCTTTCCTTTCCTTTCCTTTCCTTTCCTTTCCTTTCCTTTCCTTTCCTTTCCTTTCCTCTCATGTCCTTTCCTCTCCTCTCCTCTCCTCCCCTCTCCTCTCCTCTCCTCTCCTCTGTCCACATTCCTCAGGAGGATATGGCAGAGACTCAGCTCCTGCTGTGTCCTCTGTCTGTTTGTCCCCTCTTTGTCTCTCACTCATGCCTCCTCTCTAACTACCACTTCTTCTTTTCTACCCTCCCTCCCTCTTCCCCTCCCTCTCAGCATCTCTATATATCAGTTTTGGGTGTGACAATAAAGCCTCCCTGATGAGACACAGATTGGCACTGAGCTGCTGAAGTGTATGTCTATGTCCATGTTGTGTGTGAGAGCCGCCTGCTATAAATACGGGATTTTTTGGCTTCACTTTCACTCAGCAGTGAAAAGACATCTAACCAACATGCTGCAGCTCCCCCACTCTCCTGCACACAGATTTATACTCCTCCTTGAGTTATTTATTTGAGTGTGTAGGAGCACTTATAGGCACCAAAATTGCTGATTCGTTGCTAAAGCGCAGATTGCAGAGTCGGCTGAATGGCAGGACTCAAAAGAAAAAAACCTTCTCTTAACAACTCTCACCCTGACACTGGTACACAAGAAACCCTCGTTAAAACCGGGTTACACACATGTAGTGCTGCAAAGCAGTCAGCAGAGATTTCCAGAGACAGTCTGCATTTCTGGAATTCTCTGCCAGTGTTTGTTTTATCTGAGCACTAGATGAGATGCTTCATGCACTCACAGACGGTGTAACCGTCATTTTCAGCATGTGGTGTGTGACAACAATGCTGTGTATGAGTGATAAGATCCCTTGTGTCTACCCTGCTGGTTAATCTCTCACACATCATGACTGTTAGCGAGAATTAACAAACCCAGAATGATCTGTTTGCTCGTGAAGTGCTGCTTTTCTTTAAACCATGTGGATGGTTGTTTTCCTGTGAGTTTGTGTTTTTAAATGTATCATGCTTTGAACAGTCTTCAGCAAATCCAAGAAAATAATCTCACTTTTTTAAACATAACACAAAAAAGTAGGAGTATTTGTTTTTGGTAGATTATTTCTTTTTTGTAAAGTTGCTTCTTCATAATAAACCTTGTTTATATCTTTTTTAAATGGTGCCACATAGGGTCGGGTATTGATAACTGCTTCCTTTTAAGAACTGGATAGAAATGGTTCAACATCATTAACCTTAAAGCTTAATGATTCCCTTGTTGAGTATTTATGTTACGCCGTAGCAGACGGACCTTAAATGGACATCACTTTATGTGTGACAGAGAGATGGATACTGGGTTAGGTACCATGCCTGTAGTACAGAGTACCGACTCACATAAAATCAAAGGGTACTATGTATTGATACATTGATACTCATCCTTGTGACTGTGAGGGAGTGGAAGAGTCAGTGATTTTCCTACTGGACATGAACACAGCATTGTAGGTTTATATATTGAGAAATAAATATGTTAAGTTGAAAAACTTAGAGATTTTATAATTAAACAAACTTACATTCATAACTGCATAAAAACACACAAAAGTACCAAAAATTGGTACTGTTGGGTACTGATACCGATAGCCAGGTACCAGGCATTGGTACCCTATCAGTTCAAATGTAAAAGGTACCCATCCCTGGTGTCACATGTCAATCAGCTGCAAAAACTCAGATCAAAAACTGGGCTTCATATTACCAAAAAGGAGGCTAACAACACAAAGTTCAATTTGTGCAATGCCATAATATCATGCAAAGATGGCAACACCAACAACATGTTAAAACATTTGTCGACACATGGTGTTAAACACCAATAGCGTCATAGGATGTTTATTTACTTATAAAGTCAATAAAATGTTTTTGACCCAAAAACCTCTAAAGGAGACTGTTTGAAAATTTACAGGAGGACGTGACAAAGAATTGGATCAATAAGTGGAATCGATAATTAGGGATGGGCACCAAATGTTTACAGGTACTAAACAATTTCCATCCGTAGTACTGTGTACCGATTCACGTAAAATCAAACAGTCCCATGTTCGGGTGTGTAAACGCTTTCTTGTGACTGTGCAAGTGGAGGAGCAGGCGATTTTCTATGCTGGACATGAACACGGCATTGCAAGGTTGAAGAATAAACATGTTAAATTAAAAAAAATTTGAGAATTAATCATTAAACAAGTTTATATTTATTACCACACTAACACACAAAAGTACCGAAAACTAGTACTGATGAGTAGTACTGATTGCCAGGTACCTGGGATTGGTAACGTATCATTTCATATGTGAAAGGTACCCATCCATATTGATAAGGGCATTGTTATCAATAAAATCTTATCATACCCATTGCCACATTTGTAAGAAACATGAATTAATAGGATGAACAGCAGAGCAAAGTGATTCGCCAAATCTTCTTTTGCAATGCCAAACATCATAATCTGCCAACCATGTGGATTTATTAAGAGAAATGAAATTGCCTCTCTTTGTAGATTTTAAACTTTTGTAGATGATGGATGGTGGTGATGATATCATCTGCTCCTCCTGATCGAGTGTTTAATTATGAAGCTTTTCAAACCGTTACCTCTGGAAAACAGCATTTGACTTTTGTGTGTTAGTTTAGTTAACTGAGACGACTTTTAATGTGTAAAACAGTAAATTAATGTGTAAATATTTATGACCATGTGAACTTGAATATACCTTGTGCATATACAAAAGCCTCCCTGAGCTCCATCACACGTGTTTGTTTACGCTGCGGTCAGCTCACTCTGTTTTTCCACCAGCCTGCCTCTCTCCTCACCTCGTATATTCACCCTCTACCCTCCTCCTCCTCACTCCTCCCTCCCTCCGCCTCACCCCTGGCGGTTGAGCTCCTAGTCAGAGAGCCCAGTGTGTGGACTGGACAGAGGGTGTATTGTGCCGGATGGCCGTCAGTCTTGCTCACAGGACGCACACAAACACCTCAGCCGTACTGATCATCTCACGCTGGGCAGCCGCAGTCTGTCTGGCATTCATCGGTGACCTCACAGCGAGCTACTGGTGTGAGGGGAGAGTGTGCATCAGTGTGGCCGCAAAGGTCGAAGCTTGTTCTCTATTCTCTGCCTTTGACCATTTTTGGATGGCTCTCATGCTGGAGCAGTGTTTATCAGACACTTTGGTGAAGTTCAGCTCTCTTGTGTCACTCTGATTGGAGATAAAATATTTCACATTTTGCGTACGACTGGGACAGAACGCAATCATCCATCGGTTCAATGAGGACAAACAAGTCAAGGGGAATTTTGTATACTCATCTCCAGTGAATGATCACTTATGGAGCTGACTTTTAACACGTCCTCATGTGGTAAAATAAACTCCTTTAATTAACCAGCTAAAAAGCCTCTTTGAGATTAAATCTTTATAAGAGTGACCTGGGCCAGACGGCAGCATACAGTCAGTTACAGACTATCCACACTCTCAGTTTGCACTCACCACTAACAAATTACAATTAAATGCAATAAATCACATCAACATACAACAGAATAATAAAGACATTCTTTAAATAAGGCCACGTGTTTTCGAAATGCAGGGGTAAGACCAGAAACAACAGCCCAGGCTAATCTTTTAAAGCTGATTTAAACTCCCCTGAAGTGACCAGTTGGAGCAGTTTCAGATCTGTCTGAAGGTTGTTGAGTTAGGAGCAGCATATTTAAAACACTTTGTGCCAACATTAGATAGTGAGAGTAGTTAAAACTGTACACAACGCTTCATACTCAGACAGCTTCTTTGATTTTTGGACAACAGTTTTGAAGCCTCGGTGCTGGGTTTTTGTCTTTGAAATCTATTTTTAGAGCCAGAAGCTTTGTTTTCCATGACAGGTTGGATATTAAATACTATTAATAATAACAGGGTTTGTTTTTAGTGCCTTTCAACACACATGAGTACTGTATTTTCCGCACTATAAGGCGCTTCGGAGGCGCACCTTCAATGAATGGCCTATATGAAAACTGTTTTCATATATAGGGCGCATCGCATTATAAGGCGCATAGAATAGAAGCTACAGTAGTGGCTGGTGTTGCGTTATCCATCCACTAGATGGAGCTGCGCTAAAGGGTCAACAAAACAGTCAATAAGTCAGTCAAAGTCAGGCTACATCCACACGGAGCCGCACATTTTCCTATCCTATTTTCTGTGCCGTGCGCTGTAAAGACGAAGCCGTTTCTGCCGTCCACAAAAACAGTTTCCAGAGATCATTTGACACGCCAGACCTTTGGGGGAGCGCTGTGTTGCTCTGACAATAAACAAGAGAAGAAGCCTGGGCCAGCCTGCGAGCGAACATTAGCACTTAGCAGAATTTCTCTTTACCAGGTCTTACCGCTTCGGCGACTCCCCCTGAACATGGTAGCCATGATTAATCAATATCGATCCATATATAAGGCACATCGGATTATAAGGCGCACTGTCTGCTTTTGAGAAAATTGAAGGCTTTTAGGTGCGCCTTATACTGCAGAAAATGCGGTACTTTAAAAATGCAACAACTAAAACACACTTTTTTATCAAGGACCAAGTTACATTCTGGAATTATAGACAATTATGTACACAATACTGTTTAGAAATGATTTGAGAGAGATTTAGAGATGGGGAGGCACCCCTCAAAAACTCAAGACCCCACAGAGGTCAAGGACATGTCCACATGTAGCAGGGTATCTGAGAAACCGCATATATTTTCTAATGTTCAGACCTGTTGTCCACACCAAACTGCACTTTTACATCCCTGAAAACAATGTTTCTGAAAACGCTTAAGTGAAGATTTTTGGAAAACTCCAGTTTCATGGTTTCCTGTATACTTCAAGAAACAGAGTTTCTGGTTCTCAAATGTCTCCGCTGAATGACAGAGGTTCATCATAATTGGATCACATGAGTTTTACGTCTGAAAAAACACTGCCAAGTATGGGTGTGGCATTCTTCGAGACACACTCACCAGTCGACTTGCCTGGTTTGTGTGAACAAAATTTTTTTTAAAAACGAACAAGGGGGGATATTCGTTTTTGAAAATGCCCGGCTATATGTGTACAAGACCTAAATGAGCCTGGGGAACAATGAGGAGTGTGAAAGAAAGAGTCTGAGAGCACAGAAGTGTGTGTGTGTGGGGGGTTAATGTGGGGTCTTTAATGGAAGAAGGTGAATCTTGAAGTCTGTGGGATTTTTGACCAGCAGTCAGTGAAGCTGTGGGAGTTCAGGGGCGATGCTGTGAAATGGGTTCTGGTGTGGCCGCGTTCTGGACCAGTAGAGGTTTATGGAGAAGCTTGTGGGAAAGACCAGAGAGAAGAGAGCTACAGTAATCAAAGCTCAAGGTAACCAAGGCATTAAAGAGAATAGTGGTACTGTGGGACATCAGCCTCTTCTCTAAAAGGCAGTGAGACAATCTGGCCTCTGTCTGAAAGAACACAAGTTTTGATCCAAAGACAGACGCTCCCAAAGGCTCAAGACAGCCTCACCCATCAATAAAGCAAACCAAAGAAATGAAAAAGGGAAACTTTGCAAAGTGCAGTTCATTCCAAATTCACATTTGGTGCTCAAAAAGCTCAAAGCTTTTACAAACTTTTTGCCCTGCCTTTATTTTATTCGGACACACAGGGACTTTTTTCAAAAGCAAAACCTTCACGTAAACAAACCGACAGTCACATATAATTTCAGCTTCTGTTTTGCTTGCATCGCTTTTATTTAAATGAGCTTTTCCATTTCAAAGAGAAACTTATCTAAGCTCTTATGACTCTCAGTGCAAACCCACTTGGAAACAGCACAGTGAGAAAAAAGCTTCAACATTACGTCAAGTGGGGTGTTAAAATTCTGCAGATGCTGTTTTAGGGACTGCAGATAAAGTTGCAGGGATTGATCTGAGGTCAGCAAAAGTAGAAAGAGAGTTCAGGTCACTGCAACAAAAACCAAACTGCAAACGCTTTATACTTCTTCTCTTCTTCACTTTGTGTCTTTTCTTTGTTGTTGCCTTTCTTCCTTATCTTCCCCTTTCTTGTCTTTTATGTGCTCTCTTGTTCTTCTGTCTTGTCTCCTCCTTGCACCACCAAACCCTTACACCCACTTGTCTTTATTCCTGGTCTTGAACTGTCGTGCCTCAGTGTAATAGAGTGAGATGGTGAGTCAGCAAGGATTTAGATCCACTGATAAATCTGGCTGTCTTGAGAGTTTAGAGAGCGAGAAGGCTATAAAGTAAAAGAGACTGCTGAAGTAAAGCTCAATCCGTCTTTTCCTGACTATATATCTGACATTTATACTCACCTTTGATTCAAGACTTTGTCCTGCAGATGAAAGATATCAATTTATGTGTTCAACACAGCTACCATCAAAGCTTTAGGTGTATTTATTATTATTATTATTATTATTATTATTATTATTATTATTATTATTATTATTATTATTATTATTATTTTTATTTTTATTATTATTATTATTATTTTATTTTGACTCTGATCTCTGTAAGAAGTCTTTCTGAGGATGGATCTCATTTGCTTTGCTACCAAATTGTAAACCAGTTGATGGTGGGAAAGGCTAATGGATGAATGAAGTTGGGTTAGTTTAAGTATTAACCATAACAGTCAATAGAAGAAAGCAGATCATATTCTTCATTTCAAGGCCTAATTGAAAACTGAGATGATTTCAAAACTTCAGTTGTTCTTGTTCTCTAACATCTGATCCAGAGTCTTTTGTTGAGTGAGGCTTTGAAAACCCGGTTCTTAAAAGTAAGAAGACCAAATTTAACTTGGCGTATATCAGTAGTATTATGTTCTTTTCAAACCATCATGTGGAAAATAACTTGATGGAAAAGCTCCTTTTTTAAAGTTAGAGACATGCAAAATGTTTCCATTATGCTCTCTTTATTGTAAAAAAATAACCTTCAAAACCTTACAGAAAAAAATGTTGGATTTTTAGGATTGTTTAGTTTGAAATTAAAATAAATGAGGCTTTTTGTTCCAGGGCTTAGTAATTCATCCAGAATAAAAATTGTGTGTTAATAATGATAAGAGTAGTACTTGTAGTAGTTTAGTTTAATGGCGTTCAAACATGTAATACAGACATGACATAACAAGACAAAGATTACATCATAAAACCCACCTCAAACACTGATTTCAAAAAACAAAAGTGGTAGGAGGAGGTGTCGTCAGACCAGCTGGGAAGACATGAAAATAAATAAATAAATAAATAAATAAATGAATAAATAAGAGGCTTATTCGTTGAGAAATTTGATAGGGATGGGACGATATACTATTCCCGATTCGATTCTGCTACGATATTTTGGGGTGCTGATACGATTTAAATGGTGATTCTTTCATTTTTACTATTTTTGCAATTTCTAGTTTGCTTTTTTCAACACCCATGTGAGTCAGAGAGAAACATTTCACCCTCTGCTGGAGAAAAGTGGAAACTTTTTTCCAAACCAGTTTATAAACAAAGACTGAGATGTCTTTATTGAAAACAAATCCTTCAAAACTATACAGAAAAATACTGTAGGATTTTTAGGATTGTTTAGTTTGAAATTAAAATAAATTAGTTTTTTTGTTCCAGGGCTTAGTAATTCATCCAGAGTAAAGATTGACAGACAGACATGACATACCGAGACAATTTTTTTTTGTGCCGATACGATTGAAATGGCGATTCTTTGAGAGAAACATTTCACCCTCTGCTGAAGAAAAGTGGAAACTTTTTTCCAAACCAGTTTATAAACAAAGACTGAGATGAAGAATTTGAATTTGAAAAAAACAAAAAAACAAAAACAACAACATTTTTGACATAGAATCTTGATTTTGATATTGTCAAACAAAAAATCCTGATACATCATATTTCTTTTTTTTTTCTCCCACCCCTAAAATTTGATGGCCTGTGGAACTTCAATGACAATGGTCAAAGAACAATAGCCACTGTGGTTACCCTCTGTTAGTCATATTGATTAAGTTTAGATGCTATAATTGTTCCACCCGCTCTGTGTTTACCTGTATTCTTCTGTCTTCCAGGCACGTGGACTCCCTTTAACCCAGTGACGGTCCGCTCCATCATATGTAAGTATCTCCTGACAGTGATGTGGCTAATTCAGTGAGACACAGCCCTCTATTGTTCTCAGACTATGTGTGTTATTTATTTACCCTCCTCTCCATGACGATAGCTAAATTAGTTACATTCAGAATTGAATTGCAGAGTCAAACTCGTCTGGCTCAGAAACTGCTGCTTTAGTGGAAACCTGCAGCTGTCAATGAACGGAGGAGGAGGAGAGTGAGCATCTGGAGGAAATGGGAAAGTTTGCCTCAAAGGGCAGCTGCCAACTGCCTCAGACTCTAAATATTGATCTGTTTACACTTTCAGCTGTAATAAGAAGTAGAGGTTGAAATCTTTAAACTCTGAAATGCAGTTAAGAACTGGGGTGGCAGTTCTTTGACTGGAGGTTAGTCTGTAAAATACTGCATTTTTAGATGGATTTCCTCTAAAGATTACAGTTGTTGCTTCAAATATGGACAAAAATATGTTCCCCGTCTTTTCTCAGGGTCTCAGATTTACTGTGTCCCCGTTTTGTTGTGTAACTTGCAAAATAAATCCCCATAATTCCATTGCCTGTCCTTCCTCCTGTACCACATTCAGTAAATCCATTGTTTGATGGTCCCGCAGCAAGAAGCATATCCTGCGATAACACTTCCTTTGTTGAGAGGTAATTGGATTGCAGCAGATGGTGTGGAGTGTTTGTGAGGAGGGGATCAACCAGTTTACTTCTTGTGGTGTTCTTCAGTCTCAGGCAGGAGAAGTCAAGCGTGAGAGGCAGAGTTTATACTTCTCTGATCCCTCACAGCCTTATCAGACGACATCTCACAACATCTTTACCTTTATGTCACTGGATCGGCTCCAACTCTGTGCCAAAGTCCACATCTGACAGTCTGTGTGTGTTTGTTTACTGTGTATAAATGCTGAAGTGTATGAGACAGATATTAAACAATGCTCTCCACCCCCCCTCTTCCTCAGCAATGTTTGACAGGGAAAATAAAGGTGGAGTAAACTTCAACGAGTTTGCCGGTGTGTGGAAGTACATCACAGACTGGCAGAACATCTTCAGGACCTACGACAGAGACAACTCTGGTTTCATCGATAAGAACGAGCTCAGACAGACGCTGACTGGATTCGGTGAGCAGCAAAGTATGCATGTATATCTAAACTCGGTGAATATGGGGGAGGGCTAGTAGCTGCCTCACTGAATGGCTTCCTTTGACTTGAAAGGTTGGGTGTTTCTTACCATTACCTCTCTGTTTGTGTGGATAGACTTTTGAGTTTGTCATCTCAATATGGGCTGTTTTCCATGCACTATCATCATTTATTTTTATAAAAGATGCCATGGTTATGCTGTGGAAACAGTTGATGACAAATACAAAAATCTGTCTATTAAAATGATTTTTAGGATTGACTTTTGTAGAAAAGTGAAGTTGTTTTGTCCTCAACTGTTCACATGAACTATATATCAGAGTGAAAACATTTGGGTTTAGAGATCTGTGTAACCGCTTTTTGCCCTCTCTGATTTCCATTTGTCTTTGTGAGTCTGTGTTCAGCGCTCACACTTTAAAAAACTGCCCAAAGTAAAACCCCTGAAGCCTTTTGTTTAAATTAAGATCCAGCGGTGTAACCCATATGTATTTGTCAAAGCTACAGTCACAGTAAGTGCTTTGAATAAATGGCTGGTGTCTGGCAGCGTTTAGTAAAAACAACTTTCATTCGACCTTTACTGCTTTCAGCCTCCTCTTTTGCAGACATCCTGCATTAACTAAGCTCAAAGGACTACAGCTCAGCAGCGCTCAATTTCACTGTTTCATCCTACCCACTAAAAATTCATTTTATTACTCTAAATTACTTTTAAATCCACGCCACCTCAGGCTCTATGATTTAGAGTTTATTGATTTGTCAGTCAGCTTATTCTCATTGATGAAAAGTTTCAAAGAACACCTGGATTCACTCTAATGTTAATGCAAGTTTCCATTTTGGAGGATGAATCCCTTCATAACTTTCCAATGACCTCACAAAACACACCCTATCCACGGCTCAATAACAATCACTTATGATGACACGATGTGTGTCAGGATCATTTTTTGAATTAATGACTTGTTCAGTCGTGAGGTCAAATATCAATAAATCAGAATGGCTTCCCTGATAGTAAAGTTTCTCACCTAGTGTTCTCATGCTACAACTTTAAACAGAAAGGATGTTTATGAGAGTATTTCAGGTTGTTCAAATATACAACTGATCTCACTCATTTTAAATGCTCACCTTGAAACAGAAGTGGTTGTAAGATCACCTGCTCTCCCTCTGGAGATATTTATTATGTACACAACCTTGAGTTGGCAGCAGACAATGCTTTGACATCTATTGCTTTTGCAACACTTTAAAGAATCTTTAAGCCCAAATGTTTCAGAGCAGGGGTTTCAGGTCAGTCACAGGGTAACCTGTGTTGAGGAAAATGTTAATGTTGTCTTTGTTGTTGTCTGCAGGCTACCGTCTGTCAGATCAGTTCTACGGCACACTGATAGAGAAGTTTGATCGACAGAGGAAGGGACAAGTTGCTTTCGATGACTTCATCCAGTGCTGTATTGTACTACAGGTAAAATACTGACTGAATCATCCGGTTTTGACTCACACATGCATTCCCTGTAGATGTGCTATTAGTGTTATTTGGGTATAAAGGCCTTCCAACAGTTAAATGTTTGATCACAAGAAGGCTTCGCTTGAATTCAGGAGATTTAAGTGGTGCACACTTCAGAAACACATGACTTTCTTCCCATTTAGCTATTTCATCTCCTGTGTAAGTGCCACAGCATCCTGTTTTTATGATAATATATAAATAAATATACAAATACTTAACAGCTAGAGCTAATGAGATGGGCTATAATGATAATACCACAGCCTCCAGCTCTGCTCGGTCAGGCTCATTTTTAGACCTGTAATAAGAATATCTGTGCTCTTTTAAGTTTGCATTTCCAAACGTAAAGGGGAAATATTTCAAATACTAATACTTTTGCTGTAATTATATTTTTTCCCGTAAATCATTGATTAAATTTACCATTTTCTCCCTCCTTCCACAGAGGTTGACGGATGTCTTTAGGCGGTACGACACAGACCAAGATGGTTGGATCCAGGTTTCATATGAACAATATCTATCCATGGTCTTCAATATAGTATAATGCACACAAGTCACCACAGAAGAGCACAACTGGACACAACTGTGCCAAAGCTACAGGCACCTTCTCGATGTCTGCCATGGTGGACACTACAAGATTTTTTTAACTCCAATTTATAGCCTGGGTTGGGCTGTTTAAAACAAATTCATAGAAGAAAACTTTGTAGAAACCTCCAGTTTAAGGGGTTTCATTAGTATTTGTTAGACTTTAAACATCAGTGCTTGCTGTATTAAAAAAAAAAAAATCTTGTAGTGTTTCTTGGATGACCAAACTGAGCTATGTCTGTGTGGGTGGGGGAATATCGTGGACACATACTGTCTTTTTGTCTGTCAGTCCGTCTGTTATTGTCAACAAACTTTTTAATGTCTTAACTTTAATTGATATGATTAAAAAGAGCTCTGCTGAGAGGAAATGATGCATTGTAAATACAGTTTAAGACTGCATGCTTTTCAGGGAACTTTAACCCCACATTGAAGCATGCTTTCTCTTTCTCTTGTCTTTCCTCAGCCCTGTTTTGCTCAAAGCCATGTTTACAAAAACAGTGAAAGCAGATTCTGCTTTGAGATTCACTGACATGCCAGCTTACATGCCATATTTGTACAAACTTATTTTTAAAAACAAAATCTTCAAACGTTAGAGCATAATTTTTGGTAGAGGGTAAGCATAATGCCTTTAGTATGGCTTATTTTTTGTGCATGATGCCTTAAAAGTGTAAAAAACAACACGAAGAAGGAAAAATCTTTTATTAAAAAAATTAAAATCTGGTGTAAAGTCTGTTTTTGTACTTTTCATGTCCATACAGCCACGTTGCATTGCAGTGGATCACCAACTCAGCTCAATGTCGCCCTCTGCTGTACAGCGGTAGTTTTCACCACTGCAATGCACCATTACGAGTCCCAGAACGATGTTCAGTGGAGAAGTTTCTGTGGGGGACATTTGACTGTTGCGCCATCAAATCAGAGTTGCTAAAGTTGACCCTTAAAGGCTAATGAGTACAGACCTTTTCATATCACGTTAAAGAAAATTAAACCAAACGTTGGTTTCTTTGTGGATTATCGAGCGAGTAACCGCCTCTGAATCAAAAAATCAGGAAATGGCACTGAAACGTATCCAGAAGTTGTCATCAGTTTTAAAACTCAACCAACATCAAATATTGGGACGGTTGGAAAAATCAAGTTTGCCTGAAGTGAAATCATACAGCTCAGCAGCAGGAGGTGAAAGAAGTGGAACAGGTAGGCTGTTTTCCAATATGCAGTCACACACCACTGGCTATGAGAGGCAGCAAAGAGCTGCAAACAGGTCAACGAAAATGCACACAGTCAGTAGTGAGGGCAGTTATTTTATTTTTCTGTCAAGCTAACGTCAGTAACACGATTTGAAGAAAATAGAGAACACAAAGGCTTGCAAACAAGTCAGTAGAAAAATAATGAAGTTAGAATGATTTTTGTTGAAGGTTTATATTTTATGACTCAATTAAAGTGGACATGTCTCACTCAAATAAGATTAGTTTAATTCCTCACTCTAAACAGTCTTGCTGCAGTCTTACAAGTAGTTAATCTAACTTATATTTTACCACTATATGGTTGTGCTCATAAGTTTACTGAGGGCATGCCTCAGTTCCCACATATTTACTTTTTTTTTTTTTTTTTCTCCAAATCCTAGTTTTGTTTTTCTGACTTGAAGAGATGAAATTGAAGTTTCACCAACTGTTACATCTGCTTCAGCCGCAATCCTTTTAGATCAGTTTGCTTTATTTTTTCTTACAATGATTGTGATTGTGACAATTTCTGCTGCTGCTGATCAAAACAAAATAACACATTCATTCATTTATTCTCTGTAAAGTGCGTCCAAAAAGTCTTATGGGAGTTAATAATAGGGCTTAAACTGAAGAGAAATTTAGGAACATATGCAGGAGTGTGTCCAAATTTTTTTTGTTGCGGGGGCCATGTCCTGGCACCAACTGTAGAAGGGTGGCACACTGAAACTTAAATGTTTTAAAATGTCAAACATAGGCCCTGTTTCTACCAAGGGGTTCATTTCAGTTCATCATGCATTTTATGGTGTTTCTACGGACTAATCCTGGGACTGATCCCCAAATAACCGAGACGAACCCGGGGCACTTTTGGGGCCCCTCCAGAGGGTTGCCAGGCTAAACCAATGTGATCCTGGAAGGTGGAGCTACAACACTGCAGTCCGTTGATTGTAATGTTGTAGAGACAGGTTTGTCCTGCCAACCGTGTAGCAATGCGTTGTGGACTGTGTTACATGTGATTTTTGTGCCATAATTCTTTTAGGTTTTGGCTAAACTGTGATATAAACGAAGAGGGACATTTCTAGGGAGCGTAATTTTGCATAGAAATGTTGAATAACTCTAAATTCAGTATAATATGGATTTACATTAAAAAAACAGTCACAACCTTTATCCATAACACGGTTGACAAAATTATGCTCCAATTTTTTTTTTGTTACTTAAATATTCAAGAATTCATAGTGCTTATGCTTGCCAACCAATGAATAAAGTACATTACAGGTGTATCATTTGCAACCAAATAGAATATGAAACAAAAAAGCATGTTTTTTTCCCGCTTTTTTGTAAACCTGAAATGTACCCCCATTATTATGAATTATAGAATCACTTGTATGTAAACTTATGTGCACATCTGTATTTACTGTGTGTGTGTGCTGGCCCCTCCTTTTGTTTCCAGCACTGAAACCTGTTAAAATGAGCGCTGTGCTGGGAGAAAGGTCAACCGTGGTGGAGGCGAGGCTGAACACACCGTGCAATATAGTAATTTGTCTGAGGTGTAGCAGAGTAGAAAGGGCTGCTTGAAACAAATGATCCTTTCTTCATCCTGCCGTGCTTCACTTCACTTAGCTTTGTTTAGCAGTCCATCCTTAAAATAGCCTTTGTTATCAAGGTTAGCATCCAGTGTTGTTTATCCTTGCTCTGCTCTCTGGGATGCTGCAGCCTCAGGCTGTGGTTGACAGCTGGATTCTCTGGGGTGACCCAAACAATGTCAGGTCAACTGCCTGCTGCAACCTCAGACCACAATCCCTGCACTCACACACTCTGAGACACCAACTAAGACAAAGCAAAAGCCAGGGCCTTACCTCAGCCCTGACCATCTCTTTCAGCGTTTCACTGATTCTGTTATCAAGGCTGTCCACAAAGACCATTATCATTCCATCCTCCTCCCTCCCATTGTGGAGTCAAACCGTAATGTCTCTGAGTTGGCTTCTATCTCACAGTGTTATGGTTCATATTGGTTTCTCTCTGTGCATCTCTATCATTCTCTGTGATTAGCTGCGGGACAGACTGTGGTCACAGAGCGCAGGGGGTGCGTTGTTACCGTGGGGATAAACCGCCCCGAGGTGCGTAATGCGGTGAACCAGGAGACAGCGAGGTGTCTGCTTGAAGAGCTGGAGGCCTTCGACAGGGATCCAGACTTAAGTGTGGCTGTCCTGCATGGGAAAGGTAAGAGAGGTTGTGTTCACTTTTTAAAATCACTTTGATGATATCGACATTTCATTGTGTTCTTTTAAAGGATACCCCTCCCTACCAGGAAACTTTAAGCTTGTAGTTTTACCAAAAGGACTAACTCCTGGTATACTTGTCAGTTTCATGCAACCAACAGCTCTCACTGTTTATGCTTCTAACATATGATCAGAGATTTGTGGCAAGGAAAAAGAAGGAGCTGTGAGCTTGAGGTTAAGAAGAGACATTATTCTCTTCCCTTCTCTCTTCTCCTCTTCATATTTTTCAGTCACTGCTCCCCAGAGTCCTCAGATCCAGCCTAAAAGGCCAAGGTGACCAGACTAGTGCACAGAGAAAAACACACACACACACACACACACACACACACACACACACACACACACACACACACACACACACACACACACACACACACTCACACACACACACACACACACACACACACACACACACACACACACACACACACACACACACACACACACACACACACACACACATACACACACCTGCGAGGCCTGCACTGTGTCAATCCCCCACAGCCCGAGCCCTGCCATGATTTTAATAGCTCTAAAAATAATCACCACACACACTGAATGAACTCTGCTCCTCAGTGGAAATAATGTCTTCAACCTGGATCAACCTGTCTGCTGTAGAAGGTGCACTGTGGCCTCGGGACACAAGTATATACTTTGTTTGGTACTTGAGGAGTTGGACCTTTTCCAAATGACGCTGCTCAGTGCCACTAGTGGCAGCTGTGAGAATTAAACAGTGTGTAAGAATAGAATAGAATAGAATATGCGTTATTTATCCACAGCAGCAATCGAGAAAACAAAAGTAAGAAAGTGTATAGAAAGTGCAAAAGGGTCCATAAGAAAATAGATGATGACAGCTTTGTCCATCATTCTCCAGTTCAGCCAGCCTCCACCTCCACAGGGTCCAGGACTGAGCTTCTTCAGTCATGCTCCATCTCTGTCTCCTGGATCCTGTCTGCTCACAGCAGGTGAAGCTCTTCCAATGTGGTGTTGGTGTCTGATATTAGCTCCATTAGCCATGTCTTGCATGATGCTACTCTTCCCTCTGGTAATCCCTCTGTTGCTGGGTTAGCACAGCTAGCTCGTCCATCTTATTGGAGATAGATCTTACGTTTCCACGATGGATGGAAGGACAGGTCGATGTCGTCACTTCTTAGCTCACACCTGAGAACCAGCATGCCATCTTCACCTCCTTCTCCTCACCTTGTGGGGAAACATCAGGCCTTGCACCAGTTAGCATTGACATGCTAATAGCTGAGCTCACATGCAGACAATGCGGCCATGGATACATGTAGGATCTCCAGACAAACACAGGAGCAAAAGTAGTAAAAATATCGCTGAAGCCACAAAAAGTTTGGTGTCCATGACCAAAAAATGAACCATACAAAAGAGATGAAAAAAATTACAAGAAAGGGACAAGGAAGAGAGAGCTGCTGTAAAAGGCAGCCACAACAGGGCGGTGCCTGGCAACTAATATAAGGAGTAAATCGCCTGTTTGCAATGAGCAGCATCGTAGGTCACTCCAGCTCAAATGGCTCATCTGTGCCTTCATTAAATGACCCACCACACAGTCCTGTCAGCAGGTCTCCCAGCTGTGCTGCTCTTTTAAAACCTTAAGTGCTGATTAGCAGGTTGTCTGTGTTATAGGGTGACACTCTGGGAGTTTTAGTTTGGACGTGTTTCTAAAACATAAGGAATCCATTTTGTCTAAATTACAGCTCGATCACTCGCTCAGCTCTCATTTTTCAGTGTCAGAGTTTTATTTTTACTTGAAAAATTAAGAGTAATTGCTTTCTGCGGGTTTTTCTGGCACAAGTTTGGAGTGTTTGGGAATTGTGTTTCTGTTGGGTCTGTGGTTAGGTGTGATGAAAGTGACAGCTCAACTCATAGATACAGGGACATGTTTGCTGTCAAATGTGGCAAAACCTGCAGCTTGCTTGAGTTACAAAGAAAAAGAACAACCAGGATATATCCAACGATATATCTGCTAAGTGATATTTGTTCAATTTTAGTCGTTTAAAACCAAGAAATCCACTCAAATAGCTGATTTGCAACTCCTTTCTCTGTGTAGGTTTCCAAGATGTTTGGGGCCCGATACCACTTAAAAGTCATCAGCGAATTCTTAAGTTTTGCTTCTTTTAGGGATGAAAAAAAACTTTCCTCATACTTCATATAGTCATATACCGAACTCACCTCTTCAGAATTATCACTGCATCTGATCACACTCAGCTCAGCATGATGAGAAGGTCAGTAGGTTCACATCCCCTTGCAACAACTTCCTGCAACCTCCCAGCGCTGTCGTTCTCCAGCCGTCCACCAGATGCCCTCAGACTTTACCATTAGACTCACTCCTCAGCTGTGCCCTCTGCTTGTTACCTGTGGTCCTCCTCACTCCAGTAATGTCTCTCTATGTATTAATTTTACCATGAAACAAATAACCTGCCTTTTAGCAGATGCCAGGCTGCTTAGTTAAACGGTTATGTAGTGTAAAGATATGAATCATATGTTTTGTCTTTACTTTGCATAAAACTTTTGTTTTCCTTCTCCTGCTTGGACCAGCTCTTAATTCTGCTGCTGGGGGCTTGTTAGAGCCTAAAATGCAACACAACCCAGAATGTAAAAAAAAAGAAGTGATAAACCCTGGATAAAAAACTAAAATCTTATTAAGTGTTTTATTTCCAGTAGAAAATGTCTTTTAATAGTCACATTCACTTGACCAGTCAAATTTTTAAAAGACAGAAATGAGGCCTGAATTGCTTGTAACAAGTAAGAAAATCTGCTGATGAAACAAGAGAAAAGTTGGTTGTATAAAGACATTACTCTAGTTTTAAGCAAATTTTCAAGCAATATTTTCTTGTTCCATTGGCATTTTTTTTTTACTTTTTAGAAACCTCATTTTTGTCTTGATAAGACATTTTTCTAAACTGATACGTTGAATGTGGCTCAAATCAAGTATAACGTGACAATTTTTACTTAAAATAAGGCAAAAACACATGATAAGATTTCTGATTTTCGCAGTGCAAAAAGTAAAAACTTATTACATTCAGGGTTTTATTACTTTTTTTAGTTATTACATTTTGGGCTCAGCACTGTTGTTACATTACTGACCCTACATTTCAGGCTGTGATACATTTTTTTAAAAACCAGATTTTGTGTTGTTACATTTAGGGTTCCAACAGATGCTACACTATCGAGGAAACTGACACACTGAGCTACTGTCTTTGCCTCTCTTTGTATCTTTCCTCGTTACCAACTTTAAATCTTAATGTCACAGTGATGTTACCATCTAAAAATATTTCTGGGAGTCTCAGAGTTCTGTTTTCTTTAAGGTTCCTCTTTCTTTTCGCTGCTGGCGGTCCGTGGTCTTGCCTGACAGCTGCAAAAACCACAAATCATTCTCTCAATGATCATCACTGTTACAATGCCAATCTTGATTAGAGGACAGTTTTGTTAAAATTGGTTTACCTGATACTTTAATTGCTATCCCTTTGATTGAAATCGATATTATAAATGCTTGTATGAGATTTGTTGACTTTGAGTGATATAAATATGAAGGTCTGTCCAAAGAATTGAACTGCTGTGAATATGACTAAAGTGCTTTTCTCATGGTGGATTAGACTGAGATAAGGCCCAGTCTCAACTTGAAGATGATACTGACCCCCATCCTGTCTTGATTAGTGATATCCTGATCCAATACACTGATAGTTTTTGAAGGTTGTCTAGCATCAGATTTCGTGACCTGATCAGGATCGATCCAGTTTTTGTATGTTTTCAGCACCGTCACGCTTTATGGCTGCTGTAAACCAAACCACATTGTACACATGTCCGCTGTGTGGGACTACTTCTCTTTGAAAAGCAGTGATGGCAAAACAGCGTCTTGCAACATTTGAAAAGTGAGGAGGCGGTACCAACAGGGCTCACTTTAATACAACAAATATGGTTTGTACTTGACAATAGAATCACCCAACGGAGTGTGGGATTTATCAGAGAAAGGTATTGGTATCGGCAAAACATATCATAAAATAACGGATCGGTTTGGAAGTCAAAAGATCCGTATCGTCCCTTGTCTTGATTGGTTCTTTGTTGAAAGTTTAACACAGAGTACAGTCTAGACCTGCTCTTTTTGTAATTGTCTTGATATAAAATCATGTGTGAAGTGGCACAAACCATGTCACATCAACCTGAACATAGTCTACCTGTATGCCAGTCTTGTACCTTTTATAAGTCACAAGCTGTGGAAACTCCGCAGCTATTTTTAACCTGTTAAAACAATTCACATTTGCTCATTGCTTTGGCTCTGTTTGGCTACTTTACTCCCTTACAAACAAACTTATTAGTTCAGTATTCAACATGAAAAGGTGATGTCTTCACACTTTCAGTGTCTGCTTACAAGCACAAAGTACTTCAGGGATCTCTGTCAGGTCGCTGCTGCAATAAACAGCATGACACAGTTTTTCTCTAATTGCCCTGTGCTGACCCACAGCTGTAATCAAAGCTCTGAGCTGATGGGTGTTGCTGGCAGATGTGCTTGTTATAATCATTGTCATTACCGTTGCATTAAATAGAGAGAGGGATTTTATGAGTCCCTGCCTTAGCCTGTGACATAGTGCTGGTTGGCCTCTTGGGTAATGTTGTAATTACCACATGAATCCAACGGAAGGGGCTGTGGTTGGAGTATGTGAGTCTTCCATTAATGAGGATATTGTGTTTGTGCATACGTGTGTGTGAGCACATGTGTGAACTGTGACCGTGTATTGGATTTGGGCTCTTTAGGGAAGAGAAGCATTTGTGTGCCAGCCAGGCCAAAGCAAGCTGCTATCCAAATTGCAGACCTTGGACTCCAGCTCAACTTGTTTTTTTTTTCATCCTCATCATTTTCCCTTCCTCTCTGACTTGCCAGCTGCCATAGTTTGTAATTTTGTGGTCTCTTCCAGGAGGGAATTTCTGCGCTGGTTATGATCTGAAAGAGCTGGCCAATCACACAGCTTCCCTCAAATTGGAGCAAGATGTCACCAAGGGTCCCGGTCCACTGGTGAGTGCTGTTTGGGATTTGTGCTCGTCATTGTAATTCATATCTTTCCTGTCAATGTGAAATAAATGGATATGTCTTAAAAAATATGTAAATCCAGATGATAAAGTCAGCGGCAATATATTCAGAAGGTTCGGGAAGTAGTCTTGAAAATGTAGAGATTTTGAGTGAATCAGAGAAATAACTCAGTGTCTGTGTGTGTGTCTGCAGAAAGTCCTTGTGTCTGGTGCACTGCCATTACTTTCCTTTGTAGAAATGTGTATTCCTCACTCAAGTTTTCTAGCTTTGCAAGTGTGTGTTTGTGTGCATACATATGTGTGTGTTTTAGTTGTACTAATCCCGATGTTTCCCCCAGGGTCCGTCCCGTATGGAGCTCTCAAAGCCGCTGATAGCAGCAGTCAGCGGCTTTGCTGTGGCTGGAGGACTGGAGCTGGCTCTGCTGGCTGATCTGAGGGTGGTGGAGGAGAGTGCCGTCATGGGGGTGTTCTGTCGGAGGTTTGGTACGTCTTACACCTCATTCAATGATTTCTTTACTGCTACCACAAGTATGAGTGTGCTCTGATGATCTGTTCCTCTACTGAAGGGGTGGAAGGAAGTGTGGTTTAAAAATACTTCTTTTACAGCTGGGAACTTTTCTTCTTTCAGTTATCCAAGTGACTCTGCTAACACTGACAAAGTTACAGTCAAAGAACTGAATCACCAGTCAAGAACAGGGCTGCAAAGTCTGGGTGACAAAGTAGCTCCAATGGCCAATCAAAACTAGCCCTAAACTAGCCTAACAGCAATTACAACCAGCCTAACGCTGCAATGAGTTGTAAAAACGGAAAATAAGCGTGTAAAATGGCACCATAAAGGGTCAGCAGGCCAGGGTTAAAAGCAGTTTTATCTACTTACAAAATCACCTCAGTTACTTAAAGCTCTCTGTTTGGCAGCATTTAAATAATCCCTTTCATTCTTTGTTCTTTATTTTTCCTCTTCAATTTGTTTTCACTTCACATGCACACTGCTTTACTGTACTTTTAAACCCCATTATAAAAAGGTGCCAACGGGCTCTTCATTTACTGTTAGTTTGTAGTTAATCTTATTTCAAATGCAGGTGCTGACAGCAGAGACTGTTGCCTGTGAAGGCTTGGTTGCTTTTGTGTATTTGTGTGCATGTGTAGCCTCCCTGCTTATCTGTGTGTCAGTATGGTTGGATTTGTGCATGTACGAAAGTCTATGATAAGTTATGGGATTTTTTTAATCATTTATATTTTCAAAAAAATTTCTATTAGAGGTGCAATACTTTGACCTGTGATTAAATACCAATATTTCAACTTTTAATATCGGTATTTTTGTTAAAATAAATAATAATAATAATATAAATAATAATAATAAATAAAAACTCATATTTTAGGTGAGTTGGAAGTACTATACGTCTTCCGCACCTCCACTGAAGTAGATGGCTTTAAAGAGCTACTCTGCTGTATGTTGCCCTTAAACTGTATAATAAATATAACCTCAAAGTATATTTAAAATATTTCATTCTTAAAATTGATGATGTGGGTTTTGGTTTCTAATAGCAAAGTTTTCTCTCTAGTCTTGGGTCAGTTAGTTCAGAATCATGTTAAGTTTTAATTTTTACTGTGTAGTAGACTCATAAAATAATAATCATGGTCATGTTTTGTGCAATATTAGATTTTTTATGGGTAACATTGGTCACACCAAGTGACATTTATCAGTTTCACCAGCTGACTGCATTTTTCAGCCAGTATTTGTTTGGCAGCATTAGTTTAATGTCAGAGTAGTTAAAGTGACAAGCTTGACACACTTAATGTTTTCAAGGTAAGTGTATGTATGAAAAACTGCATCTGACTTTCATTATTTCATACAAAATAAAATAGAAAAGTTGTTAACAACATTTGTGGCAATATATATCACAATATTGTGATTTCGTGATACATATTATATTGTTAGCTCCTTGCCAATAGTCAGCCCTAGTTTCTATTAACCTGCACCCAAAGTAGCTCAATTCTGAGGTAAAACCAGCTGAACTGCAACCCCATTCAAGAAGATCCAGTCAGTTTTTATAGTTTTTCAAAAAGGTTTTGACAGATAACTAAAATAAACTCCCCAGAGGTCTCCTCCTCTGCACAGTAACCTGACTGATTATTAGGTGGGTGAAAACATGATCCATGTAAAAAAAACAAACTCTGTACCTCTTCAACACATTTTGGAGAATTAGGAGGCTGCAATACAAGGTGGCTCATTAGCTAAATCCTTTCATCTTGTCATATGACTAAAAATATCAGCACTTACATTAAAACACAGATAGTTGTTTGGTCAATATATATCGTCATCTGGCTGAAACTGATTTTTTTTTTTTTAAATCTCAAACAAAGTACATTTTCGGGTAAAAAACGACAATAGGGGTGGGTTAGCGGTCACAGTTTTGTGTGGAAATGTCAAATCTGTTTTGACAAAACTTGAAGTCACATACAGCCATAGTGTGATAAAGTACAACCTACATATTGTTTGCATGGCAGGTAACACTAACACCAGCAAATGACTTTTTAAAAAACTTTTTGAACTTGTGCTCTGGCATCAGGAGTTGTAGTGATTTAACCTCAGGTTTTACTGATGGCATTGCTTCCACTCAAGTCATCCTCTATCAGACCTCATGCTGCTGCTGTTGTGTTAAATCCTGCATTTTTTATGAACTTATCCTGTTGTAAATGAAACTGCTCTCCTGCCACCATTGTCTCTGTATCGAAACCTGTGTTTTTCTCTGAGCACACTGCCTCCGTTTCCCCCTCTGTGCTACTTCTGTCCGTCCATGAAAGTATCCTTTTGTTTATCTTTGAAGCCGAACATTCATCATCTGCCTCCTAATGCCAGGAAGTCAACGGTGTTTCTATTTTTCAACTGTGTTTCTCTGTCCCCTGTTATCACCGCAGCCTCCTCTTGTTTGTGCGCTGGGACGTAGTCATAGTATGATAACAGCAGTGACTGTGACCTTTTGGCATCACAGCCAGAGTCTGCTGGGCAGTCTTGATAAGTGAAAAGGAAACAACTGACTGCCAGGTTTCCACTGCAGAGCCAAACAGGGCTTACATATTATTTATGTCACACAATTTCCTCATAAACAACTTTTTCCTTTTTTGGCGTCTCTCAGCTTATGAACATGGTTTGCCCTCTGACTCAGCAACAGAAAGTTTCACTTTGAATCTTCTGCTGAATGTGTTGTAAACTAATCTTAATCCTAATCCCTACATGTTGCGGCTGGCTTTCCTCTGTAAAAGTGTCTCATATTGGTCTGTTACAGCATCCCTCACACAGCCGTCATTTTTGAAACCATGATGCGAGAGGGTTTTAAAATACAACCATGGTGTTTATAAATACAACTGTTGTACTATAATTTCCTGGCTGTACTAGATATAGAGTGTAAACATGTAGAGCTTATCATCTCAGGCCTGTAATTTAACAGGAGAGCGTCCTTGTCTGTCTGTCTGGTCACGAGTCTTCAGTGCCACACTCCATGTCTACTGAGCTACTTTTCAGCCAAAGAGACAAATTAAAACCATTATTCTACTTTAGATACCTCATTGTTATAGTGAAAAAACTGCTAACCTCAAAAAGTAATTACTTAGCTGTTAGAATAAAGGTTAACAACTTTCCTGGTTGTGCTTTAAAAGATGGTTTCTAGTTTAAATAAACCAGAGAAAAGTGGGTGAAAGTTTGGATTTGAAAAAAGGGGAAAATAGAGAAGATAAAATAAAACAATAACTAGAAAAGCACTCAGAGAACGCAGAGCTCGACCAAGCATATTGTGATTGTCACGTAACACTTTAGTCCTACTTTAATGTTATACTCCCTTTCAGCAGACTGTCTGCTGCAATTCGGTGTTTTAATTTGTTTACTGACAGTGTTTAAAAATATAATGACCCAGTATGTATTTCATATCCCAGATCTTAGTATCCAGAATATTGGCAGAATCTGGACCGTACTTTTAAATCTGTGAGAAATTATGGTGACCTTGTCTTGTATTGTTTTGCTATGCAATCCTAACATTTATCATGGAGTTACATACACATATGATGAAAACAGCCCTATCTCACAATGATAAAGAATCTTTTAAAAGAATCCTGGATCCAGACGGTGATCTGGATCACCTCCAAAATTTAATCACTTCTTCCTTATCCCATTTTGAACATTTCCTGAAAATTTCATCAAGATCTGTTTGTTACTTTTTGAGTTATGTTGTTCACAGACAAACTCTCCCAAAAACACAACCTCTGTGGTGGAGGTAATGAACTTTCAGTGGATCTCCTCACATTAACTGATGTACAACAGATTTGAAGATCGTTTTCTAGACCCTACATGTTTCACAGTCTTTAGTAGTACCCTTTAGTCTGTGATGGCATTAAATAATATGTCTTATATGATATTATCCTGGTTGAACTGCCATTAAACCTGCAAAGTGAGAATATTCCCTCAAGACTTAAGTAAAGAAAAAAGCAGACACTGCGGTGGAAAAAGGCAGTCGTAAAACTTAAAACCTTATTCCCCGACATTAAACAATTGAAGCCGAACTTCCCTCCCCCTATACATCAAAGTAGCGCTGCTCTGTGGGATGCACGGTTTATTTAAAGATCCTGTGTTTCTTACAGAATATTTCCTTTTAATGGTTGAATTCTGTAACCGTTTTGGGGTTGGGCACAGATGGCAGCAGCCGGAGGGAATCCCTGGTGGTTTTGGAGTTGAATAAAAATCCCTCAGAGTCTCTCTGTACTGTTCTGATGTGGGCCAGCGGCAACCATAAGGATCTGACAGCTTTCTGGCACGTGATTGGCTACCAAACCTGTGGCTTCCTGTCTGGGGCCCCTTTGCCTCATCGAGGAGGAAATGAGAAGGAGGACAGGGTTGCGTCACAGGAGTCTGGTATTAGTGTCTAATGCTCGATGAATTGTGAGAGGACTAAATTTAAAAATAAAAAACACACTATGCTAAGCTAATTCCCTGATGTTATTCTAGATACTTAAACCAGGAGAATATCACAAAAAAGTTGGCGCTAGAAAGGAAACTCATTTTTTCAGTAATAATTCATCGAGGGATATTTCTTTAACTGGTGAAGCTAAATATGGCAAGCATGGAGCTTGTTCAAGATCAACTGTAGTCCTCCTCTGATTTTCCTGTTCAAGAAATCGAGACGGCTAAATGGAGTTTCTTTAAACACACCAATAAGTCATGTCGGTGGCTCGGCCTCCTCTTTTTCTCAGCTTTAGGTCCTCGCTCATACCTGGACGAGGGACGGATGGAGACTGCCAAAGAGGAAGAAGCCACATGTTGAATCGAAAAGTCAAACCTCAGTCCAAAGCTGACATAACATCGGCCAATTCAAACACTCGCTCAGCGAGTCTTAAGCTGAGTGACATAGTCCAGTGATTACATCATTCGCCGAAGACTGACACTCCTTTTGAAACTCTGGGTTCCTTTTTCAATAACGAGTTAATGGAAGCAGCAGTTGTGTGCAGACTGATAAATTGAGAGATAGAGCCATATCTAATATTAAAATCACACTGAACAATAAGTTTTGATGACAGATAATGTCTCTGTCCAAAATTTGATTGGGCTAAAATGTTAAAGTTCATTCAGATCATTTTTTGTTGGCAGAAAGTTAAGGTTTTATTTTATAATTGTGTCATACATACTGGTGTATTAATATGCCCAGCCAGTATGAGGGTTTTAGAGTTCATGAAGTCGGGGGTTGGGTGCACGGCAGGTCTGTTCAATGTCAGGGACCAGAGGAAGAAAAATCAAACAAAGATGCACTAACTAAAGAGACTATCTTGATGTCTTCTCAAGCTTTTGCAACAAAATTAGCCCTCAGTGTTCTGGTATTATGGTGCCGTGAAGAACTGAATACTAGCTACCATATTATTTTGGTGTGTCGTATATTTTAAATGAAGTTGTGTTTTTTTTTTGCACTTCTTTCTTATTGATTATTCACATTGAAATTACGATTAAAGGTCTACTGTTTCCCCTCTGTCCGTTTAGTCTGGAGTTGTCCGGAAACGGTTAATCCACATCAGACCTAATCGCATTACCCTCATGGGAGGCCATTGTAGTGGGTTTTACTTTGATGTGGTGAGGATTCCAGCAGCACCAGTAGCAGACCAGAACACCTCAGAGCGTCATGTCTCTGACTTTGTTGTCAGGTTGGAGCAGTTGTTGGTGGAAGATTTGATATCTTGTGAGATGTGGTCCATTGCAGTTTGAGTATCTAACAAGAGCAACCACAGAAAGAAACAGTCCAGGAGAATGATAGCTGACAAGCTCTGTGCTTTTGTGCTACTTGTTAAAAGTAATGCTGGGCAACAAATAATGTATCCACTAAATTTTGGGGGGTAAGGTAAAACTATTAACATTCAGTAAGAGAGCGAAGTTCAGTTAAGTCCTGACAACAAATAGGCTTATAAACTTTAAGCAAACAGCTCATTTTTATTAGGAATATTATATTTATGCTCCTCTCTACAGAAGGTGAATGACAGTCATGTTTTAAGATCATTTACAAATGTTCTCTGACATTAAACCTGTAACAATGGATCAAAAGCTACCAAACTCCACCTCCACACTCTTCTTTTAAGCCAAGCTTGTCTTTGGAGTCACAGATACTTCAAGGAGCTGCTTCCAACCGCTCACTTCCATTCATGTGGGACAAAGCGCAGATCTGGGTAAATTCCTGCAAACAGGACACATCAGAGACGGGACTATCAGTCAGAGAGGGTGAGGGTTGAAGGTGCTGGAGACGACTTTTGTGGATAAGATGTGAGATCCTTCCGGTTCCTGATAGCAACGGTGCCAACAGCAGCACCAAAGACAGAGTGGAGGTCAACCTGGCTCTTTATGGCTCCCTACTGTTTTCCTTTTATCAGTTATTCCTTTCTTTCTCTTTCTTTCTATTTCTTTAATCAACGGTGATCTGAACCTTAGATTCCTGTAATCTGTGAAATGATTTAAAACAAAGTAAATATAGTGTTCGTACATAGAGTGACACACTCCTGCACCTAATCAGTCTTCTGTCTGTCAGAGCACCACACGTGCTCAAAGTCTGAACCTGAGTCAGACTCCTGGATTGGTCTCATGTGTATTAACACTGGTATTCCATGTATTTCAATCTGATTTATTTGAACTAAATTGAGAAAGAGAGCAGCTTGCTGGGTATGAATAGAATCACAGTTTTTCCTCAGCTCTCCACAGAATGAGAGATGGGGATAAAAAGAGAAAAAACAAAAACCTCTAAACGCTTGCATGATGATTCGGGGTTATGAAAACATGTCCGACACATGTGCTCTCAATAAGGGGTGGTCAAATAGAATCAGAGACTTGGAGGAACTGGGGAGTTGGGATTGTGGTGGGGAACTTGGGAGCACTGAACAGGAGAAAATATGCCAGTTCCAGCTGGTGCTCTTTAGAAATTAGGACAGATGCCAGAAGCTTACTATTACTTACAATGTACTTTTTCTCCTCTTGTTTCTCCCTCTCCTGTTTTTCCCCTCTTTCCTTGGTAGACTCAGTAATAATGCAAATGTGTCCAGTGAGAATGAGAGTGGGGAGGAATTTGAGTTTGAACAAACTGAAGGAAAGAAAACAGATTAGCATTTAAGGAGGAAAATAGTTTCTACACTATGAGTTCTTCACAGCAGTGACCCAGATTAATGCGACCTCTGTTCTCAGTCTTTCTAAATTTGTCTTAAGCTGTTCTCGCACTGTTTTTCTATGTTGTCACCTGTAACAAATCAGAAACAAGAGAAGATTAATCAGAGTTATCAAATACATACAACATTTAACTACAACTTAAGGCCCAGTGTGAGGTTTCTTTTAGAAAAGTGTTTGAAATATTAAGTTAAAGCTGAGATGTTTTATATCGATCATGATTTCTTCCTTCAGGAGTTCCTCTGATTGATGGAGGCACAGTTCGACTCCCGCATCTCATTGGACTTTCACGAGCCCTTGACCTGATTCTGACCGGTCGGCCAATAGGAGCACAGGAGGCTCTCGCCTACGGGCTGGCTAACAGAGTCGTCCCTGATGGCCAAGGTATTGGATTTATTCTGGATTCTTTATACCTGATCATGAATGGATTCCCCGATCAGAGGGCTGCAGTGAAATTATTTCATTATTAATTCTAATGTGGTAGAACATTTGATTACCATCGCTTTGTTTTGTGGTTTCATCCTGTGGAGTACGTACTCTACAGCATTTGTTTCAACACCACAAGAAAAGTGTGAATTTGTGTCAAAAGAAGTTCAGCACACTTTAAAGAGCAGCATTCAAAAAGGTCGATGGCGTTTTTTTTTTTTTTTTTTTTTTTTTTTTACAAAAAAGTCTTAGAAAGTGTTTATAGACATCCAACAGCAACAGGTAGAGATTAGAAGACCAGATATGGAGGAGCCCGGCAGCCCTCGCTCTGTTGGGGGAAGTAAAAATCGTTACTCATTGAAAATCAGTCATGGAGATCCCAGAGGGAGGACAGGACTGTGACCCATTTTCATTCAGGAAACACAGTTTTTAGGGAACTGTCTTGTAGGTTGTATCAGAAAAAAACATAAATGTCTTCCAGTAAATCTGTTTTATTTATTTGGCTTCAACACCACACACGTGGCTTTCACTCGGCATCTCTGCTTCACTCATACTCAAAGCATAAATGTGAGGATTAAGCTTTGCCCCGATTTCAAAATGACATCTCTTGAATTATTTTAATGCATGAACACTCCCTCCCCGTTAAATCCCAAACAGACTCCCATGTGTGAATCCCCTCACTCCTCTGACGGCTGAAGAAGATTAGCTTAATTCTATTAAGAAGTTCTTCTTCCCACAGTCAGCCTGGGCCTAATTGGTCTCTCTGAGGGCCGATCACTCAAAGCAGGTTTAACATCAGACTGAAGTAATGAAGTTGCTTACAAATTCAGGCATTAAAGTGCGGCATCATGAGGTGAAGTTCATTTTCCATAGCACTGATCTGAGTCTGGGTTTCTAACCAGAAATAACTGCTCACTGTTCAGTGTCAGGCTTAGTACCTGGTTCCTCACGAAAGAATGAATCATGTTTATACAACATATTGATAAGTTATGCTGTTACTGATTTTAAATTAGTACTCACTGGCTGAATTGAAATTAAAATGAACATTAATATTCAAAGCTAAACATTAGCCTGTCTTCTTGTTATCGACCACATCAAAACTTCATGTTTCATCATTGTAAGGTCAAAACTCGAGCATCAGGTTGCATTTTGAAAAGATGTTTAAAACGTCCCCAGCACCTGTGCTTCATTTTGTGTTTCCCATGAGTCTTCAGCCTGGTCGACATCTCTTTCAGTCAGCTTCTCGCGTCTTTTAACCCTCTGTACTTTTCACATATCTACTTTTACTTCCTCTGTTTTTCTTTACTCTGCTAGCGACTTTATTGAAAACACACACATGTTGTTTACTAATTTGGTACGACAGTGGAGCAAGGCCACATTAAGAAAGAAAACATAAAGAGTTTGTAAGAATAAAGATGTCATATTGCAGGACTACGATTGTAATAGAAAAGAGGAATACATTTATCAGAATGGATGGATTTTGGTAGTTTTGTATTTATGATAATAAACTTCTAACCCAGGGGTGGCCAACCTGTCAGAGACCAAGAGCCACAAAAATGACCATGGTACTACAGAGAGCCACATTACACACAGGGTCTTACAAACACACTTCCTCTCACACATAAACAAAATGGCATAAAATGAAAATCAATACATTTCCAACTTTCAAAGCAAGATTGATTGTGTTTGTAAGTGTGTTTAAATTTGTACTAGAGAAGAGAAACTGATACTTAAGTATCAATCTGTACACCCAAACATTGATCAACACTCATCCCAACGTTGGCATCAGTATATCAATGTTTTAGATTGGTCGGCACACCACTACTCTTAACTATATATATTTTTTATGAATGTCTCAAAGAGCAGCACGCTGAAAGGCAAAGGGCGATATGCGGCTCCCGAGCCGCAGGTTGGCCACCCCTGTTCTAACCCAGTGAAACCATCTGTCAGATTGCCTTCTTAAAAAAAAGGGGGTTCAGTGTTTGTCCTTAATCTTTTCAGACTCCTGACACATATGACATGAACTGATGCCTTAAAGGATTTAGTTGATTATAATCATTATTGTCATCATTATTGGTTTTTATTAAACCTATACTAAAATGACTTCCCCTTATTTTAATGCAGGCAGCTGACTGCTCGCTTATCTTTTCCTTCAGAATTTACAAAATATCAAAATAACATCAAGTATAGGCTGACTGAACACATAAACTTTGGTCTTGTAATTTTTTTTTACTTTAATCTTCCAAATTAAAATCTTTATCTTCATTAAGTTTATGACAATTTTTTTCTCTTACAACTTAGTACTCGTAGAAATTAGAACTTAAATTAGTCATTTCCTGTGTCTCTGGTCCAGTGTAATAACTTAATATGTGAATAGAAACCAATGTTTTTGTTTCGTGTCAACAGGTGGAATTCAAATGTGCTGAGTTTCTTTCAGGGGATTGATTTTATTTGACCGTTCAACTGAAACCCAAAAACCTCGTCATGAGGTTATTGGGTTCCAGCTAAACAGACTTAAATGTTTGATAAAGCTGGGTAATAACATTTACTAAAAGTTAATTTTTTAAAGAAATTCTAAATCAGGATTAATTGTTACTTTTTTATTGTGTTCGCATTATGAGTGGTTTGATTTTGCCCTTTTCCTCTCAGCACAGACAGCGTTTTGCATGGAGCTGTGTATGTGCTGTGCTGTATATGTCACTGTTTGAATGTTGGTCTGCCTCAGCTCTACAGGCAGCCATGAAGCTAGCAGAGGAGATCAGCTCCTTCCCTCAGCAGTGTCTGCGAGCTGATCGCTCCTCAGCCATGTACAGCTCCTACGGTGCATCATCCTTCACACAGGTACCTCTGACACAGTCATACAATCATCCTACGACAGCATATCAAGGTTAAAGCTCAACCATGACTGCTTTCATCTGCCGCTGTGTGTCCAGGCCATGCAGTATGAGATGGACCATGGTGCTCCTGTTATCCATGCAGAAAGTGTCCCTGGAGCAACCAGATTCGCAGCTGGAGAGGGAAGAAGTGGAAAATTTTCCTAGAATTCATCTTTGTGTCCGGCTGGGGAGTTGTGATTTTCAGGTGATGGGTCAAATTTTGCTGCAGCCAATTGTGTGAACATGCTTAACTGGATTAATAAATTGCACTTTCTCTTAGCAAAGCAATTAACCCAAGCAGAAAAAATATGGAGATGTTTGAAAATGAGTAATTTACACAATTACAAGGTTTTTGTTTTTAACTTTTTTGTATCTTGAATTGAAACTGAAATCCCAGAGGAAGGCAGGGACTGCAGACTTTACACTAAACAGAAATCTGATGAGGCTTCAAAAGCACAAAACCTGTGGTGACTTACCAGTGTTCGTCTGAGCAAGAGTTCAAAACACTTTATTACTGGGATTAAACGTCTGTTTGTGTGCGTGTGTTTGTTGTTTGTGTGTGTGTGTGTGTGTGTGTGTGTGTGTGTGTGTGTGTGTGTGTGTGTGTGTGTGTGTGTGTGTGTGTGTAAGTATCTATCTACTGTCATTACTGCAGAAGATTCAGCACTTCTTGTCTGATCTGTGCCAGGTGTAAGCATTCCTATGGTTTTGGAGCGCATGTCCCCTTCATTTTGCACTCTGGAGGGATGTGTATGTCTGTTTTGTCCACACACACACACACACACACACACACACACACACACACACACACACACACACACACACACACACACACAGAAACACACACGCAAGTCTCTCTGTTGGAATGTGTGTGAACTGTCATGACCTTTTAGTTCTCTTCAATAAAAATGCTTTACAGAAAATGATTAAAACCAAGATGTATGATGGTGTGCATGTGTGTTTCTGTCAGTTTGAGTGTGTGTGTATGTGTGTGTGTGTGTATGTGTGTTTTTGTGTGTGTGTGTAGAAGATAGATACAAAGACCTCATTAGGTCTAGGAGGTGTCCTGTCTAGACAGTGTGATGACAGGACACAGAGCCTCTGTTTAATGTTTCCTCCTCCTGCTTCCAATTCATCCAGCTTTGACACACGCATCACCTGATCTGCTTCCAAGAGCACACACACACACACACAGATATGCAGACACACAGCACCGTTGATGTAAAGGAAAATAATGCAAATCTAGAAATACATACAAACAATTTTTAGTTATTGTTTAAAGAATCAAAAGAAGAAGATTTCCACGTTTTCAGCTGGATTAATTGAACAAATGCCTCAGGTTATTGCTCATGAAGTGTTCAAAGCATAAATCCCCTGAGCTGATCTCTATGAAGTGATAAAAATGATCCATTTCCTCTTTGGTTTTATCTGCAAAAAGACCATTTCCCTCTCATGGTAATTAGTACTGGGGCCAGAAAAGCTTCCTCTGGAGATTAAGTCTTCGCTGGATGAAACAGAAAATGAGAACAAGGTGTCTTTTCTGGAGTTGTTTCTGGATCTCTGCTAAACCACTGAATGTGTAAAATAAATCAGGTGTGCAGTCTCATTGACATGAGCCTCAATTTGAAAAGCCTTTTATTGACATACATTTAAAGCAATGATTTGCTGTCAGCTCAGTGTGAAGCTGTCAGTCTGATCCTCATGTTTCAGAGTTTGATGAAAGAAGGAAACGTGTCTCCAAACAGAAAGCTTTTGATTTACTGACAAAGATTCCAAGAAGGATTTTTTTTTTCATCTGTTTGGGGTTTAAGTGTGATTTTTGGGTCCTGAAAGCTAAACATCAGCAACAGTGTTGGTGTTCTGGTATGCGTAGCTTTGATGCAGCTTCTCACTCTTCACATGCAGATAAGATAGGCTCTGCAGTAGCAGCAGTAGCAGAGACAGACAGATGTGGACACCTTTGGGTCTTATCACCAGGACCATCACAGTCTGGAGGGACCATGAAGACATAACACAGGTATGGGTGAAGGGAGGAAAAGGGGGAAATGAAGATTTTAAGAACTGCTTATCTGTTGGCTGAGAGGTTCAGAGGTGCTCTGCAGGGATTGGTCACTGAGAAGCGTTTTGGGAATTTGACATGAAGTTGATATTTTTCAGCTCACTGTATAAATAAATGACAATGTAAAAAAAAAAAAAAAGATCATAAAACTTCACAGTTGGTTCGCATTGGATGCTGTTTTCCACTCCATCGTCAGGGGTCGTGCCTCAACTGGTCAACCTTAATTCTGCTCTATGAAGAGACACACACCTTTTATTTTTGGGCGGTTTAAGCTGAATCCATGCTGCGTTTCTGAAAATTAAAATACGTCCTCTACATCTAAAGTGAAATTATTCAAACCGTATGAGGGAAAAGTGAAAACAAAAGCGTCTGAAAAACCTAAATCTTAAATTGTTGGTCACTCCAGTTACGTCATCGAGGTAAACAAACGTTAGAAGACACGCCTTCTCTGAGAAATCAAATGTTTGTAATATCAAAGTTTTAACAGTCGATAACGAGGCGTTTTTAATGCAGAGGGAAAGATAGAATTTGACTTTTTATAAGAGTAAAGTATGGAAGTGTGTTATTGCAGTTGCTCTTGTAGCCCAGGGAGCTCCACCTCTGGCTAAGTGTGCACGGAGTGGAGTGGGCGGTTTCTGAGCACACACACATACACAGACGGACACGCGCGCGCATTCATATTATAGACTGCAACCTGCAGATTGCTGCGAGACTCTGCCGCTGCCAGTAGGAGTAGGTCACCGTCACTGAGGCCACCTCAGCTACATTAAAGGGCGGCTCTGACAGTGCGCAACCTTCTACAATTTTTTTATTTTATTTTGTAGAGTAAACATTTCGGCCGCAGAGGAATGGCTTCTTTCAGACGACTTGTATTTCTCCCTCTGGTGACCGTCAGAGCACACGGGGTCTTCTGACAGACTTACCGGAGCGCACAGAATAAAGTTTCTCATGGTGCACTTTATCCGGGGGCAGCAAAGCGCGCTACGGGGATCAGAAATGAAAGCAGAGCCGAAACTTTTTTGCGTGTTTCTCTTTTTAAAGTCTTTCAAATGGCTTGATTCGCGAGTCCTCTCTCGTTTTTGATCAGCGGCTCCTGCAGATAACAGCGCGCTCCGACGGACTTTGGTTACTCTTACGCACATTATACGACTGGATAGTCGACTGAAGCTCCGGGACTTCGGGTAGCACAGCGGGACAGCACCATGACCAGCTGCTGGCTTGCCCTGATCGGATTGTGGTGGAGCGCTTATTACTGCATGTTCGAGGTCGCGGGGAGTAATTATTCACTGGATGGAAACAACGAAGTGCACGCGGGTTTCATCCACCGGCGGCTGCGGACGCACGAGAAGAGGGAGATGCAGAAGGAGATCCTGTCCATCCTTGGGCTGCCACACAGACCGAGACCGCATCTGTCGCATGGGAAGTACAATTCTGCTCCACTTTTCATGTTGGACCTGTACAACACCATTTCTACCGAGGAGAAAAGCCAAGTGGAAGGCATACTTGACAGATATCAGTCCATGCGCACGACCCAGAGTCCTCCTTTAGCCACGTTTCAAGAAACTGCTTTTTTAAACGACGCAGATATGGTGATGAGCTTTGTCAACCTGGGTAAGTCGACTCTTTCGATTTATTGATTTTTTTAAAGAGTGCTCTCCTGTGAGATTTTGGTTGGAGCGGTTCATTAAAGCAGAGCCAGATTGAATTGTGAGTGAACAGGTGTTTGGCACGTGCTGGAATTAAGGGGTAGCGAGGAAGAAACTGACTGAAAATGGATGATTGTCAACATCATCAAGAATAAATTTACTGTTTATCATATTTGTGCCCTTTCACATCAGACTGGCTGTGTCACCTGTTGATCGTGATGCATCTGGATTTCGCTGAACCAGACGGGCTGTTGACAAACAACACTATAACATCACACTTAGCTTTACGCATGCTTTTTTAATGAATGAATTATTGTGCGAAACTCAAAAGCCTCATAGCTCTTCTTTTTTAAGGCTGTAAAACTGTTGAGGTTTTTATTGTTTCGCAATAATTTATTGAAACATCCTCTCTGCGTAGATTGGCTCTACTCGGCTCATTTATAGGACGGAGATTTTGTGGTCGTACATTCTACACCATGATTTATGTCTTCGCGGAAAAAACAAACCTAGCATCCCAATGCAAACCATCAACCACCACCGCTGGTATTTGTATATAAAGGGCTATTCCTGCCATTGACCTCCAGCGCAGCGAGTTGCGGTTGTGCGTAAATTGCGTCGCATTGTTTGTGTTACCCAAGAAGATTAGTCTCTAATTAGCTGCAGTGAAGATAAAGAGGGAGACTTTAATCATAACGACTTTCAGACATAAAAGCACAAAGACCTTCCCTCCATTAGCAGCCCCAGTGTTTACTGGGAGACTCCAAACAGAGCGCCTGAAGATAAACAGAGGTGCTGCCAGAGTCAAACGCTGGTGGACAGAGGGGCTTAAATCCAAATGGATTATCATTCTCCTCTGGGAATGCCCTGGGAATCTTCATCATCTGTCTGTCTATGAAAGCCACGCAGCACTGCTGAAGACTGCTGTTTTGTTTTATCTAAAACTCTGAGGTATCTATACTTCACTTTTGTAAAATAATTCACTCAGCACCACACATGAAGAGAAGAACAGGAAGAAAAAAGACTGGAGACAAAATGTTTCTTTACTCATTGCTCCTCTGAGGGTTGGTGTTGCAACAAATATTGATGAAAACCAGATATTTGAGCAGCAGGAGTCTATCTTTTTGGTCTCAAATATTGAATCCTCTCAGTTGGCTCCTGTGTAGGAGTGCTGTGGTGGTTTTGTGGTGTTTGTGTATCTGTGGTTCTGGTGTTCCTGCACTTTGTCAGTGTGGGTATATTGGGTGGTGTTGTTGAACATCTGGCTCTCTGCTTTGATTAATCGTGTCTTGTACATCTTTTGACGATTCCCTCAGATTTCTGCGGTGGCCGGGGGATTAGGTAGCCATCTCCTCCAGCCGTACACAGAGTCCTAACCACCTTGGAGGAGGGACGGCTTCCTCTTTGGATGTGATTGTAATTAATGTTGGACAGGCCAAGGCTTTCCATCTGCTTTGCAAATAAGACCTTACACGACTACCGTGTGTCATCGCCATCTGATTAGATTTTAATGTGTCTCTTACTCGATTGGAGCGGTTTGAGTAGAGCAACTTAGAAATCCGTAGTAGAAAGAGGTCTGAACAACTCTTCTGGGTGGTCTTTTTGTTTCAAATCCTGCCTGAAAATCTGGAGATCATGTGTGGCCGAAGTAGAACTACAAACTGAGACTAAGATAAATGAAAGGAAGAGAGACAGAAGGCAAACAATCCGTCTGAAACCATTGGAGAAATATGGTGCAGCATGAACAGACAGGGTCTAAAACAGATGTCTTAATTGGAAGGCACCTTCCTTCCTGTGTAATCTGTGTTTGTGAAGCAGCACCACAGCACAGAAGATTGGATTTAAAACAGGCTTCAGATTTTTACATCAGCACATCCTTCCTGAATAAGACTCTCAGACCTTGTAACAAACATTAGTAAATCAAACAATCACAGTGATCTTTACTTGGGACTTAACTAATGTCTTTCACAGCCAGCTGCAGCAGAGGCACAGATAGAGAGCTCACTCTGAGGGTTTTCTCTTGGGGCTGGAACAGATTTAAGAGCCTCTACGTTACATCCAGTCTCAAGTCCCTGCCTCCCCTTAAATGATTCATGTGGACCTCTTGTTCACTCATCTGGTCTCCTCAGCTTTCATCACTAGTTCAGAATGACTGAAAAAAAACACACAGCAAGTGGAAAAGTCCAAAAGGAGTGACCAGAAGCATACTTTCCAACCTCTTTTTCATCTTCATTCCTAGAATAGCACGCTCATCACTGTTTGCCTTGCGGACGTCCTGCTTTCCACTGAGGTCCTGTGAAGTGACACTGTGTGCTGAATGACTCATGCTCTGTGACACACGGCAGCTCTGAACATGTCCCAATGTGTCCCTTTGGAGTTTTACACCTGTTGTGGTACCATGGAGCTGTTTTATGTGAGTGGATACAAGTCTTGTTTGTCTTAGCACATGCATGAGGATGCACACCCAAAGATTTGATGCAGTGCATCAGCAAGTAACAGCAAGAAGGCTGTGAGATGGTAAACATGGATGTTAGTGATCCACATTTTGGAACATCTCAAATCTCTCCACAACAGAATTTTTTTAAGCACGCAGCTGACACATTTTTTTTTAACTTGGTCAGAGAAAACACAATACAATGACCTCGCAGTGATTGTATTTTTAATAAGGTAAAACAGACAACTTTACCTTTAAAATAAACTCTAATAAAGAAAGCTGCATAAAAATAGCTGAGAGATCTGCAAAAACAAGTAAAAAATCTTCTTAAAAGGTTCAGGATTTTATTGTTAATTCATTTCTTTCCTTTTTTGTGTAAATGCTGTCTTTAGTTCTTTTCTGTAGTTTTTTTTTTAAATTATTTCTTTGGAGGGGTCTCCAGTAGAGACATTTGGTTGTCTATGGCTAGCCTACCCCATGCACATATTAACATCCAGTAGATTTTTAAAGCGGGGTATATTGTGGTGCCACGAGAAACTGATACAAAAAGTTGCGTCTCAGTAGAGACCAAACACAAAAACGTCAGCGGAGACTTTTTACTAAATAAATAATCACAGCCACCAGCGCTATAAAAACCAGCTGGGGAAATGTTTCTATTTCTTCTCCGTTTGGTTTTTGTGGTTGAGCTGTTACCTCGTGACAGTGAGTCAAGGATGCACAGAAACGGTTCTGGTTTCATGGGTCACAGAACAGGAACTCCAAATGTTGTCTCCGTGTCATCTACATTTAACTTTGATGAGTTTGCTTTGCTGCTGCAGAGACAGACAGACGGACAGGTGTGCAGGTCTGTTGAAGGTGCAGCCAAAACTCTCATTGCCTGTTTGCTCTTCTTCTTCTTCACTGTTTGTCTCTTGAGTCGTACCAGAGGGAGGGTCCCGCTATGATCCGGGAAAATCTGTTCATGGTTTTTGAGTAAATCTTGTTTTATTTTCCCTGAAGTTTTGAAAACCTCCTCATGATAAACATGTCTGTTTTTATCTGTTGATGGGCTCTCCTTGACTCTGAATCACAAGGGTCTTGTTGCTTGATAAAACCCAGATGAGTTGAAGAACACTTTGTACTTGCATGACTTTTTTTTTGTTGTTGTTGGTAAGATCACTGTGTACTGTTATGTTTGCTTCTCTCTGCTAGGTGCACATATTACATGCTGCTAAGCTGGTTTTAAGTTAATTTCAATGTATCCGAAACTTCAGTGGCTTAAATGCAATTTGACCATTTTTCACACATGCGACTGTAATTTGCTGAGCGAGAAAAAAGCTTTTTGTCTTTTAAGGTGTCTAATCAGGTCAAAGGTGATCATACTCTCCACTGTTTATCTTTACTTAGACTCACTGAGCATCCCCTGGCTGGGCATCCAGTCTGTCAGGGATTTTGATAAGATGAAATGAGAACAAAATCTGCAGGATGTCTCTTTGAAAGCGTTTCTAATTTTTTTCACCCTCAATTTATTGATTATCTCAGGGGTCAACAGGGGGTCCGCAGCTCCCAGGTAGTTGATTAGGCAATTTTTAAAAATACTTTCAAGTTATTATTTCCAAATATTTCAACTTTTCCTTATGTTATGGTCTTTAAACAGCCATCAGTGGATACATGGAAGCTAAAAATGTAATTTTTCAATCAGAAATGAACACATCAGCAACACAGCAGCTCTCTCAGGGGCCGTTTACCCGACAACAGTTATAGGGTGAATGCAAAATGATGTCGCGTTTTGGCCTTGTGTGTACACAGAAAATGCAAACTTTTGAAAACAGCCCCCAGAGTGAAAATTTTCTGAAACCCTGCCGCTGCCTGACCACCATGTTGTGCTTGTGCTGCTCAATCTGCTGGCTGTCTTTTAACAAAATGTGCATCTGTTGCTCCAATTCTGCACTTAGTATTCGCCACTACACCAGATGATCAGCTCAACTCTACTTCGGTGGAAATCTACCTAAAGTGGCTTACTACACCTTTTTCAGTCCCTCAGCGTTTCCGTATAAATGCATTTTTTTTTACTGCGTTTTAGCGTTTTCGGTTGAAACGTTGTCAAGTAAACAGGGCCTGAAACTGCACACAGGTTCACTCAGTGTTCAATTCCAGATCCTCAAGACAGAGGAAGTCCCGCCTCTATCACTGCTTTGCCAATCACATGGCCGCATGTTTTTGGTACTCTAGTGTTTTTTTTGTATATTCTTTATTTAAACTGTTTCATATTCTTTATTTATAGTGTTTATATTCTCTATTTTTATATTTTGTATATTTCCTTTTTAAATCTTTTATATGTATCTTTATATCCTTTATATCTTTTGTCTTTGACTCTGAGAGAGCCCCGCACAAGATTTCCAGTGTGTCTGGACTGTCGGTCCATCTACAAATGGCAAATAAAAAACCTTGAGTCCTTGAATCCTTGAATCCTTGCATGTTTCACACTGGCACTGTCAGGTTCCCCAAATGGCTTAATACTGACTGCACACTAGCATGGTATGTTTATACATTGAACCAGGCCTGGTTTAATATAACACACTTTTTAATAGACATATAAGGGGGTCCCTGCTCCGTCTCTCCATCAGTTAGAGGGTCTTTGCTCTGAAAAATGTTGAAGACCCCTGCATCAGCAGAGCAGCAAGTGTAGCTGTTGTATCAAAAATAGCATTTGATGACATTAGCTGTTACTTTTTTAACATTGTCTTATCAAAGTACTGCTCCTTATATTCAAAAGAAAAAACACTCACGTCCTACTCTGCCAATGTTATCAAAGTTTCTCAAGTTCCTGTGCACTTGTCTGTGTCAGGACTATCGCCCTCACCTTCTCCTGCTTTCTCTTCTGCGCCCCTGCACACCTCGTTGCATGGCTTTAGTTTAGCTGTCACTGGACCTCTTTCCTAAGTCAACAGCAGAGCTTTCTAACAGCCTACCTCCCACACATTAAAGGCAAACAAGCCAGAAGTTTTAAGAAGTGGGTTTTCAGGAGATTATCTGGGTCCAGACAGCCCTTGGCTTTTTCTGAAATGAAGTGCCCTTATTAGATGGCTGTTTTCCTTGTCTTATGATGCCTGGCTGCATTTCTCAGCGCCTAAGCCCAGGTAAGCCACTTCCTTTGCCGCAAAACGTGTCCCAAAGCCTCAGCATGATCAAATAATTAGTTGGCTTCAATCAAAGAGTCAATTGTTTGATGCAAAAGGCAGCTTTGGAAAAGTTTCACTAAACCGTCTTGAAACACTTCCTGCAAATCCTCCGATCCAGAACAAAACAGAGAAATGGAGACCACCCGTCACTTCTCCTCAGCTCCCAACAAACCCTAAACATTATTAGCAAGACGTTGAGCGAGGAATTCAAGATATGCCTTAGCTGAATAAAGGATATTTACTGAGACATAAACTTGGCAGACGAAGCTCTGCAGTGATGGTAAGAAAAATTACATCGACAAACTACAAACCTTTGTTTGTTTTCATCTGTTTACGGTATCAGATATTTCACTGCCGCTACAAGCTCACTTGAACTTGGCCTGATGTTCAAGAAAGCCCCAAGTTTTACAAATAATTCCCCTTATTGAGTTACAGTGTTTCAAAATGCTTCCTTTTTCTCATGTTTGGATTGTATTGGTTGTCAAACTCTTTGGCAAAATACACAACGGCCTGAAGAAACAAACAGCTTTGATGGAGGAAACATGTCCGCCTGTCCACATTATGTCTTTCCCAGCCCTGCTTTGTCTGTCATATTAGACCAAGTGTTACAGGACATCTCTATTGTCCATCAGAGCTTTTGAAACAGACACAGCGAACTTTTGGCTGGAGATTTTTTGCGTAAACGGACACACACACACACACACACACACACCGTTGGTTGACTCTTGGGTCAGTCATTTATACCAGAACATTCCATTTACACTTGATGTCATCTCTGTTCCACACACTGCTCCTAACACCCCACTACACAGACACATACACATCCTCACGCCCACCCACTCTGATGATATCGCTCCCTCTCACGCCATAAGTCAAAGACTTGACGAGATGGCAGCCGAGATCGGGGCTAAGTACAGAGATAACACATCTGCCTTGTTTTTGCTCTCCGTCTTCATTTCCTCTCCCCTCGTCCAGTCCCCTGTCTTCAGTGGACATTCCACTTGGAAGTGATGTGCTGTGGAATGGAGGAGTGTGACCAGATAAGGAGGTGAAGTGAGGCACGCTCACGGCTGGTAACGATCTATAGAACGGAGCCGATAACCCTGGCGGAACAACTGATTAGGGCCCGCTGCTCCCATTTATCACCTCTGGGTGCAGGCATAGAGGAATTTGCTGTTTTTTTCTGCTGTGACTCAAGGAGGATGGGGCAGACTTCCATAAAACTATCACACATCTCTTGTTTTCTTCAACCTCTCATATCTCTTTACCTCCCTGTCGTTGCTATGCATCATGTTGTTATCCAGTTTCATCTCGCTTCTCACAGCTTGACTCCTATTTACCCTGAACATCCTCTGAAAAAAAAGTCTTGAGTGAAGTTTGTGAAAGATGAAGTAGCTGATCAAAAACAGGTTGATTTGATGTCCTCCACAGGACTCATAAAAACAGACAGCACATGATAAATAAGTCTTTTGGCCCTGAGTTGGACAGAGGGATTCTTGTTTGGGTGGGTGAGCTGGCTCAAACGCAGGAACTCATTTCTGCATCCCCACTTCCCAAAAAAGGTGGGATGCTTTAAAAAAAATGTCAATAACAAAAGAGTTTGATAGTTTGCAAAGAATTTAAATCTTTAATTCAACTGGAAATAGTGCAAAGACAACACATCTTATGTTGCAAATGAAAATTGCCAGTGCTTCAAAAATACAATACAGTCCTTTTGAATTTGATGTGAGCAACACGCTTCATAAAGACTGGGAAAGGGAAAACAAAAAAATAGAAAAAAAATAATGTCATGGTGTATAAATGAAGGAAAATCTCATTTCTTATAGAATAGAAAAGAATAGAATAGAATAGACCTTTATTGTCATTGTAACAAGTACAACGAAATCAAAGTCACAGCAGCAATCATAAAAAAAACGTAAGAAAGTGTATAGAAAGTGAAAAAATGTCCATAAGAAAATAGATGATGACAGCTTGTCCATCATTCTCTAGTTCAGCCAGCCTCCACCTCCACAGGGTCCAGGACTGAGCTTCTTCAGTCATGCTCCATCTCTGTCTCCTGGATCCTGTCTGCTCACAGCAGGTGAAGCTCTTCCAACATGGTGTTGGTGTCTGATGTTAGCTCCGTTAGCCAGTTCTGTGAATAGCATGATGCTACTCTGCCCTCTGGTATTCCCTCTGTTGCTGGGTTAGCACAGCTAGCTCATTCATCTTATTGGAGATAGATCTTACGTTCCCAATAACGATGGATGGAAGGACAGGTCCATGTTGTCACTTCTTAGCTTTCACCTCAGCACCAGCATGTAGTCCTTACCTCCTTCTCCTCACCTTGTGGGAAGACATCAGGCCTTACACCAGTTAGCATTGACATGCTACAGGCTACTAACAGCTGAGTTCACATGTAAACAATGTGACCATGGTTACATGGAGGATCTCCAGACAAACACAGGAGAAAAAGTAGTAAAAATATCACTGAAGCCACAAGAAGTTTGGTAATAGTCTACCATGCAAAGAGGAACCTTGTCTGGCTTATCTGGCTTATTGTCAGTGCATTAAACTAGCATCTGTGATGATACAGGGTTGGTATGTGACAGAGACATATGTAGTTTACACACCTGGGAAGATTAAACCACTGCTGAGCAATTTATACAGGTAGTGTGTACCGCCATCCACACACTACCTTTTTTCAGGAGAGACCTTACATTTTTAGCATGACCAAACCATTTTCTACTCTTAGTACAACAGCATGGCTCCATAGTAGGAGAGTCCAGGTCCTGTAGCTCAGTGGTGCAGTGGATCCTCTCTCAATGGGAGGACTGGGGGTCCAATCCTAGGTCCCACTGTTCATGTGCCAAGCAGTCTGTTTAGTTCCTGAATGTTTGTCTTTGCACAATTTTCAATCACATAGGCTTAGCATGAATGCAAACCATAGAATATCAACATGTTAAAAAATTGTCCCAACTTTTTTTTTTTTTTTGGAATTGAGGTCAGAAGTTTTTCCAAAATACTAACTAAGCTCTTAGGAATGACTTTACCCTATGATGTTAGAAACTTGTTTAAAAGCTAATGGTAGCCTTGCATGTTTAGTGAGTGCAGTGTGTGTGTGTGTGTGTGTGTGTGTGTGTGTGTGTGTGTGTGTGTGTGTGTGTGTGTGTGTGTGTGTGTGTGTGTGTGTGTGTGTGTGTGTGTGTGTGTGTGTGTGTGTGTGTGTGTGTGTGTGTAACATTGCTCAAAAAAGACAAATAGAGACACTGTTTATGTATTTGTTATCTCCTCTGCTCTCTCCCTCTAGAAGCACCATAAAGCTGTCAGCCTTTGTCTAGTGTTAAACTAACTATGAAGAGGCCATGCAGAGGAGATCATTAACCTGGAATTAGTGTTTGTTTGTGCTGGTGTGAGGCTGTGTTTGTATATATAAGGTTTGTGTGTGTGCAGGAGGCTAACAAGGGGGAAATTAGAGAGGCAGTGATGCAAACAAATGTGCCTTCTTGGTTTTTCTCTGTGCATTTTCCAAATTTAGTTCAAATAAAACCGAGTCACAATATCCATCCAACGGTTAAAATGCCCACTGACTGAATTTTAGGTGGATGTGGTAATGCTAAGAAGGACTGGTAAAATAACAGCTTTAATGAAACTAGAGCTAAATAAGTGCAAACTGTATGAGTATCAGACAGTTATAAGGACATGAAACATCTGGCTGAACACATCTGGTAAATCCTGGACTTACATGTTCAGTTTTTAAACAAATGAGTAAGAAATAACTGTAATTAATGCAATAACAACAACAGTCACTGGTGGTGCTGGGTGCGTGGTATCAAGTCCCTGGAAAACTAAATAAGTTTCTGATACATTTGTTTGGATCTTGAGAAACTGTTGCATTTACCTTGTGTGCAAAGCTGAATAATTGTGACAGAAGAAAGTGAAGGAAAGTGCTGAGAGGGTATGACTCTTGTAAAAGGTTTGGGAACTACTTCTGTTATTCTCAAACTACCAAACAGGAAAACTTGACTCTTCTGCTAACCCATTGGCTTTTCCTGCTTCCATGTACTTTCCTGTAGTCTTTCACTCCTGACTGAATAATGAAACATTTTATGTCACATTAAACATTTAGGGCCTAGGCTTTGTACATTTAATAATGGTTGGTATGTCTTTGGAATTTCTGCTCCTTCTTCTCGTCACAAAAAAGGTTATGAACCTGTGAACCGCTGAACTCCAAACCGTGTCCTTGTGTGCCCAGTAAACTCCATCCATTATCATAATGATCCTGTCGTTTGCTCTGTTCCAGAGAGACGCTCTAGTTAGAGAGCTGACTGCTGCCGACAGGAATGAAGTAAATGTGACGGTAAACATTCCTGTTGTCACATTCTTCTGTGAAGCGACCAGGAAACCTGCAGGGTTTCATGGATCCACGTCTAGTCTATAAAAACCAAGTAAGAGGGAAAAAGGAGAGAGAGGCACACCCAGACGATCTTTGAAGGCTGATTTAAAGCTTTTGGTGACCTTGAGGGAGCAGAAAAGAAGGATGTCAGTGTTTATTCTGGAGGCTGCATATATACACTTGTACGTTCACAGATGTCATTGGGCTTATATTTGTGTAACATGAGGATATTTTATGGTCACAACAACTAAAAATACTATGGGAATTCTGTTTGTAGTTGCGCTAGCAGCGTGTTTGTTTGTCTGTTCGGCTCTTTGATTCAGGCTGAAACAACTGGACGGTTATTGTTTGGATTCATGTGATAGTTTTACAGAAATTTGTGGTTCACAGAGAATAAATCCTGTAGACTTTGTTGATAAACTGACTTTTTTTCCCATCTCCTTTACTTATTAGTTTCTTTATGGAGTGCATTGACTGTTTGATGGATTGCTGTGAAATTAAGGGCAGACCTTGATGTCACCTCAGTCTGGTTTGTAACAACTGACTCTGTTATGCGGATCAGGTTACAGCTCACTTTGTCCAACACTTAACATTACAACTTACACTTTGGTTCAGTTTAGTTAGCAAACATGCCAATTGAAGCATTTATTTCGAAGGACGTATGTTTGATATTGTAGCTTTTTAATATTGCTAGCATAGCATGGTCTGTTTTAGGATATCAGAATCAGTTATTACTGTTGCCCTTGTACAAAGTGGAGTAAGAATATTAAAAGAAAGCACAAATAGAATGTAGAGTTAAGTCTCAGTTGCTTTGTCTGCAGTCAGGCTGGAAAACGTTGCACACAGGCTTGCAGAAGGAGGATGTAAACAGCCACCAGTGGGAGCACCTTGGATTGGTAATGTGGTTGGGAGTATAGACAGTAAAAAAAAATGGACGTCATCTTGCCCGGCTCGAAATGAGATCTCCACAAAAACTGCTCCCCCTGGTGGCTGGCTGCAGTGTAGGTGAAAAAATCTGTCTTTCCAGTCATTCCAGATGGGCTGTGGCCAAACTTAAAAAAATCAACACACCTTGTCGAAATGTTTCTCACATCCGTTTGTTGTGGTGATTTGAAGATATCATTTGGCTGTCTTGTATTCAAGTCCCCTTTTTTTCTGAGAAGTCTTGTTTTCATCAGTTATATGAGGTTAAAAATGAGGTTTTAAATCACGTTTAACGATGATTGACAGCTGCCGTTCTCGTGTATTTTTTTCGGGGATTATAAAACATGACAGGAGGTAGAGTCAAGAAGAGATTAGACTCTTGAAAGAAAAAAAATAGTAATTATTTTTCTCACCCAGCTCCACCCAGATTCTCCCAGAATCCCTCACAGTCTCTACTGCGCAGACTCTGGCTGCACAACTGCTACAATGGCGACGCCTGTGACAGCGGTATTTGTTCAAAACCGTACAATGATAAATGGCAGAACCATGCTGTTTACTCTATATACAGTCTATGGTTAGAAGCCATGGAGGCAGCAGATCCCTTACCTAAGTGCAATCTTCCTAGAACTATACCCTCTGTTATTGGCGAAAAAGATCAACCTTCTAGCCCGGACCCTCTGGAAGCTGCTGATTGTGATGGTATAATCTGGAATATCCTGATGCAGCCACGTCTCCATAAGCGACAGTGGACGCCATGAGAGAAGACAGACACAGGTTACATCTCCTCTCCCAAAGTGTCCGTTGTCTTGCACCAGTTCTCGTCCTTCGTCGTTGTTTGTTTTCTCTGCGTCTTAAATATCCAGAGCTCAGCATGAATGTCTTCACACAAGAATTCTTCAAGGATAAATGCCCTTCAAAAGTTATTGAGTGTTTAACTTACCACCAAATATTACCACGTTTTCTCTATGTACCAATATCGCCATAGGTTGTAAAAGCTGACGCAACATATTGCACTTTGGTAGATAGAAAAGGAATAAAACATGACTGAGTGCATTTTTTCCAAACTGTGCACCATTATCTAAGACGGGTCATTTCTAACAGCCTTTGGCTCCGTTCTCATGTCTTTGACTTGACACCCTGTAAAAGATGAAAAGTGGGGTCTTGACCTCAGTTTTTCTTGCTATTTCAATAATCACTGACTTGGAAAACAGCAAAAACAAGAAAAATATGTCGCTATCCCTGATGGCTGTGTTGTCATGACACTGCAACTAGTAGGACTCAAGCTTGGCAAACTGTTGCTTCAGGAAATCAAACCCTTTGTCGTTTGAGAAACAAAAAACAACATGATGTTTATTCACTCGATAATATCTGTGTTTGACAGTTATAAGTGTGTTTGGCTGAAGTTCCTTACAGGTCAGGGTCAAGGGTTAGGGCATGAATGTAGTCCCTCACGTACTTGCTCAAAGCCCTTACAAGCCTATAAATACCAACAAATGGGACTTGACTTGTACTGTCTCCTCCATGATAAGTGTGTTTGAACATACTTGTTAGACATCACTAACTCTCCCCTCATTTACATGGAAGCTTCATCATACACCGGTGTCACATAGTAAGCTTCCACCCCTCGGCCCCCATGTATGTTCTCAGGCTGGTCGTCTCTCTAAAGAGGACGTGCCTGAAACAACAACCAAGGGCCCGTAGTGAGAAAAAGACCCCATGTGAGCGCAGATGCTCCTGACCCTCCCGAGCAAGTAGCCTCCCTTTCAACCGCGCTGCTGCTGACAAATTTACGAGCCCTAGGCTGACCCATGGGTTGACTTTCCAAACATGATACTGACAGGAAAACAGTCGGAGACGGGAGGGATGGAGGGAGGCAGGGAGAAAGACGAGGATGAGAAAAGGAGTGCAGAGGAAGGAGAGGAAAGATGTGTGCTCCCTATTTTTATCAGAAAATTACAAATGTGGTGGTAACAAAATGTATTTCCTGTCATTGTCGGAGGGAGCAGTGAGGTTTCCAGCCATAGGTATCATCAATAAAAAGAAAATGATCAGAAAAAGGAAAAGAGGGTAGTGGTGCAAGGAGAAATTAAAACTCTTAATACAGCCAATAAAGACAGAAGATCAGATGAGAAAGAAACAGATTTAAAAGCCAAATTTTTTTGAGCAAGAGGGTGAAACAGTAACACAAATGTGTACATTGGTTTGACTCCCATTGAGGCCACTTATGTGACAAATGTATCCACTCCCAGCGCCGTGAGGCTCTCTGGATAAAAGGATCTTATCACTAAGGATGTGCAGGGGAAACTCTGCCCAGTCTTTCCTCCTGCACTTTCCACACCTCTAAGCAGCACGTCTCCTAGATACCATTTCCGACAGTGTTAAGAAGGCAAGAAGGATCCCCCTACCAGTTAACGTGTCACAGTTTTAGCTCTCAGTACTTCTAAATATACACAGCAGTGTGTCTGTTTGACAAAATGTACAGTCAGGGTATTCACTTGTTTACAAACGCACACACATGCTGCTATGACAATCATCAGATTTACTTATATTTTATTTAGCCTTTTAAGTAGCTTCTCCTCATTATAGAACATGAAATGGTCCAGGCTTTAGAGAACGCAGATTGAGATCACATTCTGGGATAATCTTGCCCTTCTCTGTGTCATACTTTGCCAAGGATGTTGAGGTAAATGACCGTTGCCAGTGAGTCTGCTTCTTCTTGAGGTTTTGGAAGTTTTTCCTGGCTGCTGTTGCTCAAGTGTGTTGGATTAATGCTGTTTTTGTAAACAATGCTTAAGTTAAAACAGAAATGTTTTGTCACAATTTGGCTGTATACACACTTAATGTGGTTGATTATTACGACTTTTTTTTTTCTTTGGACTGCAGCCTGGTAGATAAATAGTGCCTCCTTGTAATGAAGACTATACTATAATTTTAACATTGCAATATTGTGATTGTTCCATTTGAGATGGCACTTGATGTAGTCAGAATTCTTAAACGTAGGGAACATACAGATTTATTATTAAAAAAAAAGTGAAGTTTTATGGATTAGTTTTGGATTAGTTTTTCTGAATTCCTAAATAAACTTCAGTTACAGCCTCAACTTTCATTTATACCCTCTGTGTTAACCTTCAGAGAGAATACACAGGATTACTCAGTGATACTGTGCAGTCAGATGTAGTGAAGCTATGTGGCCTTTGACAAAAAGAAGTCCCCCTGATAAATGATTAGATTCTCCATCTTTTTAACATTATGAACATCTATGTTATTTCATGTGCAACAACCACTTTGTTCTTTGTCTGCCAACCTATGCATTTCACGCAGTATTTGTATCTCTAAAAAACAAAAATATCCCTGGTCTTTGATTTGGTAGAAACACAGCAGTCTAAGATGACGATGTCAGCAAGTTAACTAAAAAAAACTTTAAAAAAATAAAAAAATGTAGTGATAACCATTGGCTGCACAAAATATAGACATAGTCTCTGTGACCTCACTCATTTGCTCCTAATACAGAGTTTTGAAGCCTCCTCACTACCAGCTTTGGGACACCTGCCTGTCAATCAGCAGAGCTGTGCCTTCTATTGGTTAAACTCATGATCTTAATATCTTCTAAACTCATCAGTTTGCTCCTGCATAAACCCCAAACAAAGTCAGACATCAGAAGAGGAGATTGCTGCGTGCACATCAGCAGCTCCCTACAGCTATGCTAGTCACACCGTTCTTAAGTTCGTTATCACTAATCAAACACATTAAAACACTCCAACTTGAAACGCTTCTCATCAGAGTCACAATATGTGATAAGTTTTTATACTTTTAACACTTTATGTGCACTTTTAGGACAAATACTGACAAAGATGCGACAGAGCAAACAGAAGACCAGCTTACCCCCAGCAAAGACATGAAAGACTGCACCGAACCATGTCATGCGCTGAAGTTACAACAGCGCCAACTTTCGCTGGGACTTTCTCAATAAAACATTACAAATACAGAAAAATAATGATTGTGTCCCAAATTTAACAGATATTTCACACAATTATTTACACTGTTACTCTTGCATGCCGTTGGTCTTTTTGAAAGCTGTGTGATGCACACAGGGAAGACTAGCAGGGCTTTATAGTTTGGACTATTTGCTTTCTAGAATTAGTTTCTGATGGCAGTAGTTGTATTCTGACCGGTTTCTCCATTGGTGTATTTACATTCTGCTTATAAAATATCTGTACACTTTACACGGCATGTCTAGTTTATTGCATTGGACATTATGGTCCAATGCAGCAGATACATTTCCACCATGGCAGACCCTGTGCTAACTAACTTGAAAGTGCATTTTTTACTCTCAGCAAAAACCTCAAACAACATGAGTAAGCCAGAGTTGTCCACACTTTCATCTCACCAATATTATGTTGACATTGTGGACAGAAGTATTATTAGAAACATTGTTTGTTTTCCTTCTGATTCCCCTCAAAGCCCACCTGCTTTTTAAATACCCAGGTATCTGGTTACCGTCGCTGTTTTTGGAGCTGCGCCTGTATGTAAAACAAGCAGTAGGTTTTACATGTAAGTCAGCCCAGGGGGGAGATTGAAGCTGGCCCAGACTGATTTATCAGAAGATCATATGCTGGGCCTCTGAGCCGCTGAAATGCATTGTGGTCACCACAGACTTTCCAATGGGAATCGCACTGAGGCTCAACTGTCTTCATGACAAAGAGGGTGAAGGGGAAGAAAGGCAGAGCAAGAGACATTGCAGGGAGATGTAGTGGTGAAAAGAGAAGGAAAAGTATGCAGAAAGGCAGAGGAGAAAAAAATAAATGGAGGTGTGAGGCAGGGAAACAGGGAATCGAACAGTATCATAGAGTGAGCTGGCCATCTACCTTCTGTCTATGGAATGTAAAGCCACCAATATTTTGACTTCTCCTTTGGAAACAGCTGCGTTTCCCTTTTTCAAAGATATTTTTTCCTTATTTATCTGATCCCTCAGGAGAGATCCATCTCCTGGCCCTGACACCGGCTTCCTCCTCTAAATCTGGGACCAGACTTGCCTAGCTCACACATGTATACACACACACACGCACGCACACACTCACACAAACACACCTGCTGCCCAAAAGCAGACGACCACAGATCGCTGTAGCAGGCTTGTCCTACTGCACTTTGATAGAAGCACATGGACACATAAAACATACAGAAATACGTGCCTGCCAAAGAGGAGGCACTTCGACGGCAGAAGCAACCACTACGGTAAACTGTCCAGAATCATACGAGTAAATCTCTGATTATGGACAAACAATTAGCCCAGAATAGCATGGGGCTCTTTGAAGCAGCAAATGGAGATGTTTCTGAGAGGGTCCAACCCTGGAGGAAAGTAGTAAGTTGTCATCATCTGTCAAATAAATCTTGGAGGAAATGTAGCTGAACATCAAGGACGGAGAATCCCACAAAAAAAGGAAGTAGATCAGAAGTTTCTTGTGCCATGGTCATTGATTTCCTCAATAAATACTGACTTTAATGGCTTCTTAGAAACATCTAATAAATGGGTCCACCTGTTATCCAACATTTGGGGATTTCATTTTGTGACCTAGGAACGGTAAAAAAAAAAAACCTTTATTGTCAAAAAACGCTGATAGATTTGCAGCAGCTTCTATTTTATTGCAGGGAATCGTCGTTCCAGATGAACCCTCCTCCGCTGGCCACCCAAATGTTTTTACCATGTTACCTATGGCAACCCAGAGACAGCAAGCCCTGACTGTACAACCAGCTCTAAACAATGCATTTGTTCACAGCAGATGAATTCATGATTAATGATTCTGGTTATGATTGTTGTTGTTAGTCACATACATTACACAATGAAGTGTTTGGTATAACTTCTTTTGTTTATGGCTTCAGTGTTTGGTTGCGTTTATTTTCTTGTTCGTGTGTAAATCAAACAGCCGGTAGTATCCCTGCCAACTCAGCCTCCAAATTCAACAAGATGTTGGAGAGGGAACAACTTGGGTTCATGCACCAACCTCTCGCAGAAATCTTTGGCTTTTATGCAGAGATCTCAACGAGCCGGAGTCCATCTGATTTTTAGATTTTTGGAAATAACATGATAAATAACATGATCTGTTAAAGTGGCAGTTTTCTCATTCAACCTCTTTTGTGGCCTGATGCTAGCTCATTGTAAATCCTAAAAGACTAATTAGATTTACCCATCTTTCATTAAACTGTATTTCAGTAGAGCTGGATTTCCACCATCTTTTGTAATGCTCATCCAAACACTGTGGATCTAAAAGGCCGTCCGACTCCTCAGTCCACGAGATCCTGTTGTGTGTGAAGATCCCTGATCTAAGTTGAAACATAGGCCATGTCTGTCTGACCAGAGGCTGTTGTGACAGCTGTTCTTCTGTAGAATTACATTTTTATGAACTTCCCATAAAGTGGAAAGGGGATATTCTGTGTTGATTATTTTCCAGCTCGTTTCTTTCCTGATTTCATGGAATTTCCTTTAAAAAGTAAAAAAGATGTTGCACCGTCTTTTGTTGACAGCTCATTGGCTGGAATTGATGTCCAATGAAAGAACACTTGTTTTTACGGGGGCTTTTGGGGAAAACTGCAACAAGCCATTAATGTCAATGAGTGTTTTTTCGGTGTCCGTTTGGAGCTGTGAGTGTTCAAACAGACACAGATGCTGTGTAAAGACTGATTGCAGAGATGGGCGTAAAGGTCAGATTTGGACACGGTTTAACAAGACTCCTCCCTATCACACACATTTGTCTCTGTAAGCATGTGACCCTTACACTCCAACGTCAGTCAGTAAAGATTTGTAAAAAGTAAGCTGTCAATGCCACGAGATAAAACATAAAATTACAGCACCATACTCAACTTAAAAATGTGAAAAATATGCAGAAAATGCAAACATACGCAACTTGAAACAGAGAGGGTTTTTGTTGCTCTGGTGCAACATGATGGAAAAAACTGTTCTTTTAGTGTACTGAATCAGTAGACTGAATAATTTCAGTACTTCTCTACAGCTTCGCCTTATTGAATCAGGATTTGATAAGCTGAAATATGACCAAATGTTAAGTTCTGCTCACTATTGTACTGAGAGCAACAGGTGGTGAATAAGAAGCCAATGAGCTGAGAATCTAGTAGGATAAAGTTACAATTTGCTGATTGTAATCTGCAAAATCATTCACAGATAAATGTTAAATAAAATATTTTCCACTTCCTTGATTTTGGAGACATGAGAGGGAGATGTAGGGGCAGGCTTGAGCAACTCAAGGATGTGAAAGGATGAGGGAGAGAGGGCTTTGCAGTCTAGAAACAGAGAGACGTGATTGGAGAGAGGAGAATGCAACGTAAACTGCGAAATGACTCACTCTTTTCAGTGATTCAGTTCAGTTTGTTTAGCCATGGTTTTTTCTTCTACAATGAATCATTCATGAACAACACATCACTACTGTGGTGATGACTTATCAGTGATAACTTCAGTATTACTGCATTAAAGGGGTGAGTATTGGCAAGAACTTCATGATACAATAAGCGTGACGATACTTGAGTCGCAATGCGATAAAATCATAATACCACAAAATTGTGATATGTTGTGATATTCTACACAGTTAACCATTTGATTGAAAACAACTGTTCTATTTTATTGTGTTTGAAATAATGAAAGTCGGATACAGTGTTTTATACGTACACTTAACTTGAAAACATAAAGTGCATCAAGTTTGCCACACAAACTATTGTGACATTAAACTGATGTTGCAAAAAAATTATTGGGTGACAGACGTGGTCAGTTGGTGAAACTGCTAAATGCCACTGAGTGTAATCAATGTTGCTCATAAAAAAATCTAATATTGCGCAAAATTGTTACTTTATCAGTCTACTACACAGAAATAATTAAACTTAAAATGATTTGTAACCAACTGACCCAAGAATAGAGAGAGAACATCGCTGTTTACAGCATCAAAATCCACTTCAAGTTGAGGAATAAAACATTTTGAATATACTTTGAGATTATATTTACTATACAGTTTATGGGCAACATACAGCGGAGTAGCTCTTCGGTGGTAGCTCTACCGCAGTGGAGGTGGAGGCAGAAGATGTTTTGTACTCCCAACTCACTTAAAGGATTAATTTTTATTTTAACATACAAATTGATGTAAAGAGTTTAATTAGATAATAAAAATAATTAATTAATAGATCTCTTATTAGGTCAAAGTATTTGAATATATTGGTAGAATAACTTATAGCGCTGTTGTTGCACCAGCTAGATTTTTCTTCTGTCTAAATTCTTGCTTGTGTTGTACGTGGCTTTGGACAAAAACGTCTGTTAAATTAAACTGTAGAACTGTATATTACTGTTTCAGTATTTTTTCACACCTTTACTACATAACTGTGAACATGAGTAAAAATCAAACCTTATCTGTTAGCTCCCACCAAACTCCTAAATTGAGTGGCATAAAACTTTTTGCAGCATTCTGACCTAAACTTTGTGATAACTTGGCTACATTATGCTGGGCTAAAACACCTACATATTGTTCTCATTATTAATTAAACTACCTTTAATTTACCAGGATTGTTACCATCAAGATGAAAATAATCTGTTTTTCAAAGGAAGCCCTCGTCAAAAGATGCAGCAACCATCTCATCTGACTTTGCTTCGTTTTGTTAGTTCATGTTGCCATGTTTTTATACACAATTTTTGAAAAATGTATCATGACATGTTTTGATTCCTGATGTTTTTCTACCAAACCTGTTTTTTTTTTTAATGGACAGATAAACTAAAATGTCATCCTGTGGCTGAGTTAGCATGTCCACATCTTAATCCTGAGTAATGGAGCTCGATGAAATGAAATAAAATCTCCTACTGACACACAGGTATGACATCTCCATCTACCTGGAGGCCAACAGGAGACTCAACAGAGAGTTGATGACTGTTACCTCTGAGCTGTCAGTCCATTGATGGGAAATACTGATACTGCACAGTCCAACAGCCATACCTCGGATATCTATCTGTTAGCAGAGCCTCAGCAGAGCAGCAATTAGAGCAAATTATCCTCCCACTCCTGGGTTGGACACTCAAACCCACACATATTGCACACTAGCTGAAATCTCAAAAAGGCAAAGGATAGACGTGTGTCCAGATTTCAGTTTATCATCTTGTATGGAATGCTGCCCGGTGCTGATGGAGCCTGAGTTGGTAAATCCAAAGTCAGCTAATCTTCCTCCATGAATGTGTACGAGGTTGCATTGTCTGTTTGCATGTATGGGAACTGTGCACCCAACATTATGTGTCATGGTTTTGGATGAAAAACCCAAATGCTTTTACAAGAATTATATGGAGGATGATGGCTGTAGAAAAATGTAATTATATGGTTCAAATGCAGCTTTTGTTCTTGGGGATGTCTGTCCAGTGAGGTCATGATGTGGTGTAACCTGTGGGAGGTAGAGGAAGAGCAGCAGGCTGACTATCCAGGTCACTGATGAATCTCAGTGTCCATGTGTGGAGGTGGAAAAATGAAGCTGGGACTGTCAGGCTTTCAGGATGTGTTGTATGAGTCTATGCTTCTAGTTTATCCAGGTGTTCTGGTAGAAGTATAAGTAAACACTAGTTTTTTTTTAAATTATATCTTCAGTTTTCCCTTAATAAGTTATGAAAGCTCCTGTATGAACGTTAGCCTTCACTTCCACACATCTTTCGTTTTAAGCCGTAAAGCAGCCTCTTGGGGTGTGGAAATTTAGCGCTGGTTATGCCCAGAAGTATAACTAGCTTAATTGCCACAGGAATAATGTCAACTCATTTCAGTGCAACCAAAACATGCATGAAATGTACCAACAACATGTTGAAGGTATCTCACAGTCAACAGTTCTTGAAGCAGGTTTCTCCAGCTTATCTTTCTTTATTCTGCTAAAGCTGCAAAGAAGTCTGCAGGAACATGCACAAGTCAACAGACTAGTCAGTCAATCATTTTTTTGGAAAACTAAACTTCTTAGAAAAATGAGCACTTGCATATAAATCAGCGTTAGAATGAACTTCAGTGACAGATACCATGTTTAGGAAAAAAAATAATTTTTGCTTTTCTTAATTTTATAGTTTGACCCATGCTCATGAAGGAGGCAGTGTTTATGACGTGCTGCAAGATTCACAGGAAGAGAATATTTATAGTCTGTCTTTATCATAGACTATATAATGAAAAGACTAAGTCTCCTTTATGTCACTCATCTGTTTCTGAAACAGTGTGAGTGTGTGTGTGTGTGTGTGTGTGTGTGTGTGTGTGTGTGTGTGTGTGTGTGTGTGACTACAAGCTTCGGACATAAACCCTCACTCTTGCCAGTGGCCCTTGGCTGGTCCTGTGGCGCTCAGTGTGTCGGCTTTGAAGCTGGTTCACAGGAGAAGATCAGAGCACAGGATGATTCTCCAAAGACACACACACACACACACACACACCCACACACACACACACACTGAAAGTAAATGATAGCTCCCGGCAGACCCTTCCTCCATACCTTGACCACAGGAACGGCCCTGCCAGCTGCCCGACCAGAAAGAGCCAAACACTCATCTTTAGGTTGAAACACATCCCCACGGTAGCTAATTATAACACCAGCACCTTGGGAAGCTCACACTACTGCTGTGTTTGTGCTTGTGTGTGTGTGCACTGACAGTCTTGATGAGCCTTTTGAATCACCAGTTTCTTTGGTGTGTTGTTGTTCCACAGTGCATCCATCTGAAAAGTAAACACTTGGATTCAGCTCAGGCCTCTTCAAAAACACAAGTATTCACTTCCTAATAAAGCAGAAAGAATACAGACAAACAAGTCCCCTTTCAAAGTCAATCTGGAGACCGAAACTTTTAATTAGATTTTGATGGTGGTATCAATAAATGGAAAACATGGACATTTCTGACCTATCCTCAGAAACCATTAAGCCTGACAGAGAGAAACCAGACAGATTATGGGCTGTAATTACATAAACACAGATGGATTCTTCTCATGCCTCAGACATCCAGAACATTCTTCATTGGTTTAACCCTCCGCAAAGTCTTTAACAACGCTGACATGTTCTTGGTGTGCACAAAATTAATTGAAGGATGAAAATGTCTTATTTTAAATTTTTCTTTTCCCACATTCACTTTCATTTTGTCTCCCTCTGAGAGGCTCTTTGTCAGAGCACTGCATTTGTGGGTCAGAGGAAATAGTAAATTATAGATTTAATTAGAAAGCAAAGATTTTTACGAGTCTTTGGGATACAGTCTTGGCATACTCCGAGCATGAATCTCCCACGAAACCTTAGTTATAGAGAAGACAGTGGAATCTTTGCTTTGCAGAAGAGGAAAGTTTGGTTTGGTTTGCAGCTACTCGAGCATCTTGTATTGCTGTTAGTCTGAGAAGGTTACTCATTCCAACTGCAATCATCTTATCGTGAAAATGTCTTCTTCAAATAACCTTTTCTCTGGATAAAGAGAACGTCGCAGAGAAAACCCTTCATTGTTGTGCATTCACAAGAAGTAGACTGAGGTTGATGTCAATGAATCAAGCTGCTTGACGACCAGTCCATTTCAGGAAAAGCTATAAAACTCTCACATTGATAACACACTAGTTGGCCAAAAGAAGTCGCCACCAGAAAAACAGTTACACACTCTAATATTTTGTTGGACCACCTTTAGCTTGTATTACAGCACAAATTTGCTGTAAGATTGTTGTGATAAGCTTCTGCAATGTCACAAGATTTGTTTCCATCCAGTGTTGAATTAGTTTTTCACAAAGATCTTGCATTGACGATGGTAGAGTCTGACCACTGTCAGTCAACAATCAGTGAGGCTAACCAGAAAAAGAGGCTTCAATTTGCTAGGGAGCATAAAGATTGGACTCTGGAGCAATGGAAGAAGGTCATGTGGTCTGATGAGTCCAGATCGACCCTGTTCCAGAGTGATGGGAGCATCAGGGTAAGAAGAGAGGCAGATGAAGTGATCACCCATCATGCCTAGTGCCTACTGTCCAAGCCAGTGGGGGCAGTGCTATGATCTGGGGTTGCTGCAGTTGGTCAGGTCTAGGTTCAGCAACAGTCTGTGCTCAAAGAATGAGGTCAGCTGACTACCTGAATATACTGAATGACCAGGTTATTCCATCAATGGATTTTTTCTTCCCTGATGGCACGGCCATATTCCAACAAGACGATGCCAGGATTCATCAGGCTCAGATTGTGAAAGAGTGGTTCAGGGAGCATGAGACATCATTCCACACATGGATTGGCCTCCACAGAGTCCAGACCTTAACCCCATTGAGAATCTTTGGGATGTGCTGGAGAAGGCTTTGTTGGTGCAAAATTAATGCAACACTGGATGGAAATAAATCTTGTGACATTGCAGTAGCTTATCAAAACAATGCCACAGCGAATGCATGCCGTAATAAAAACTAAAGGTGGTCCAACCAAATATGAGAGTGTGTGACCTTTTTTTTTCAGTAGCAGCTTTTTTTTTTTTTTGGTTTGGCAGTGTATCTTGGTACTCCAGAACCAAAGACTGTCTTTTTCTACAGGACCCTTCACCTACACACTGCGTCAAAACTTCTACCAAATGTCCAACACCATGATAACATGGTGTTAATTGGCTGTAAAGTAAATCCTTTAATTTGACAGATCTTAGGACGTATTCATATAACGTGGCATACTGTGTTTCTGATTGTCATGACTTACATAGCATGCCTGTAGCATCATTCAACATCTGTTCGCCTTCATGAAAAGGAAGCTTTCCTCAAAGTTTTGGAAAGGATGAACCAGGCATGAAGCGCACAAACGCCCTTTAGTCTGAGTACAGCCTACCAATAACCCCTTTAAAGCAACTGACCCAGGAAAATTTTAGGAAATATAGGCAGATTTAGTGTACCGCTGTGTTGTAAAAGTCACTCAAGGCTACAGTGGGTACTGCACTGAAATATTTTAATAGACTTGCCTGAAAGTCTTGTGGTACAAAACTCTATAACTGTCTCAGCATGCTAACTGTCTGTGGTGGAGGAAGGATTTGTGGGTTAACTTCAGCTACAGGCGGATAGAGAAACGGCTGTAAGGGCCTAACGTCTGTCAGCAGATGTGTTTAGTAAAGTCTTGATGACAGATCTAATGAGGGCTCCCTAAGGACCAGTCACAGGTGCTCTTTCTCTAAAACCTACATTCAGAGCATTAATACTGCAGAAAGGTCATCAGCTAAATGGGATGAATGGTTGGATAATTTATTTACTTTATGCACTCAGAGGATGCACTTTTGATGTGGATCTGTTTTTTTTCATACTGTCCACAAAATTGTGTTGTGTGCCTGGTGTGGTAGTTTTATGCCTCAACACCCTAAAAAAATAAGTTAATTTTCTCTCTTTGAAGTTAAAACTTTCTACGATCCCCTCTTTTAAATAAATGGATATCTGACAGCGTAATTGCCTTTCAGAAAACCACCCATAACAGTCCCTTTAGTTAATTTTACCAACTGAGTGTTGCTGAGGGGAGAAAAGTATTTTGGCTGGAGAAAGTGGTTGTTAGTTGTTTTGCTCTGTGGTTGTGGGACGTGTGAGAGAAAGCAGGAGGGATTTGATGCAGGCGACCGTTGGCCAGCTGTCTCTCTCAGGGATTTGCTGGACGGGGTTAGGAGTGTGAGCAAAAGCACTGACCACTGACCACAGACAAGTCGGCCGGTCTACCACCTCGGGCTCTTTCCTGCTCCTTTTTCTGCCGTGCACCAAAGAACCCTTCTATTCTGCTCCTCTACACTCTTCTTTTTTTAGTTTATTCCCTGTTTGTCCGTCTCCCTTCCTTATAAATTCATCCTTCTCTTTGCTCTCCTCTTTTTCTGGTACTTTCCATCATGGCTCTCAAATTAGTGATTGCGTCATTACTCCCTTTGTGGTTTTTAGATTCAGCTGAGTCCTTTTTGAATTCTGTTTTGTTTGTTTGTCTGCTCGGCCGTCAGGCACAGACAGCCTTCAGGCAGAGGCTTTCACTCACTCGTCTTTCTTTCAACACCTTTTTCTTCTTTCCTTCCCTTGCTTATAAAAAGCCAAACTGATGTCACACTGAACTACTTCACTGTACTTCCAGGATGTTATTTCAGTTCTCTTTAAGCTGGGTTGAAGAGGAGTGGTGGATTTTTGTTTTCCAAAAATAGTAGGTCAAATGAAATTGCAGATTCATAGAGTCTAAAACTGCTGTTGGACTGCTTTTTCTCTTTTTACAGAATCAATAGTATTAAATTGTAGCTGTCCTTTATCTGGTAAAATTATCACTGATGTTTATGCACACTAGCCTCCTCTTTACTATCCTCTGCTTTATAACAAATGTGTTTTTGAACATCAGGGCCATTATTGGGACATGGTTTAGGAGTTTTTAGGGTCAGTGCGAGTGTTTGTGTGTATATCTTCGTGTGGGCTGACATAATACCTACAGCAGCAGGGACAGGACGGCAGCACCAGATGTTGCGCAGGTGGAAACGAGAGAACAGCTCCTATCAAAGCAGCCAAGTGAATCTGCAAATCGTCCGCCTCACTCTCCCTCTGTCACTGAGTGTCTCCATTTTTTTCCTTTAATTCATCCCTCTCTGAGTCCCTTTGGTCTCTCCATCTTTCTCTCAGTGACAACTGACTTTATCTTTCCTTGTCTGGTGTTGTCATCTTACTCCTTCCTCCCACGTTCATTTGGTTTTCATGTGCTATCTCAATATACATACACCTTTTTGTTAAACTTTTGTTTGAAAAAAGTTTTCTGAAATATGACTTTGGCAATCAATGATATGCATTTCTTACAATTTGATTATATTTTTTGAGAAGTTGCTTGGTTACACATATCCCTCATTGTGTGAAGTTCTCCTTGCCTGATGTGGGAAGTAGTGGGTTGGAGGTAAGGATATCAGTCTGAGGAGGCAGGAAATCAAAAGTACACTGCAAAAACCAAAGTGGAGTGTTAGGCCTGGTTTATGCTCCTGCCTCAAACTGACGCCATAGGTCCATATAGCTTTGATCTCATGAAGAAGTTGAAGCACATTACCTCACACATTAGCCTCATCTTCTACATCAGGGGTGGCCAACCAATCAGAGACCAAGAGCCACAAAAAATGTGGTCATCCAAACGCATTTTCTCTGACACATAAACAAATTTACATAAAATGAAAATCAATACATTTCCAATTTTCAAAGTGAGATTTATTGTTTGTAAGCGTGTTTAAATTTGTACTCAGAGCCGTGTCAAAGACAAATTTCTGTTTTTACCGCAGAAGAGACAAAGTTCCATCTATCTATCTATCTATCTATCTATCTATCTATCTATCTATCTATCTATCTATCTATCTATCTATCTATCTATCTATCTATCTATCTATCTATCTATCTATCTATCTATCTATTAGGGATTAAGAGGACCGCATGTAGAGAAAAGAAACTGAAACTTAGGTATAAATCTTGTCACCCAAGTATTGATCAGTACTGATCCCAATGTTTGCAACAATATATCAGTTTTATGAGTGGATCGAAGAGCCGCACACTGAAAGGCAAAGAGCCACATGCGGCCCGCGAGCCACAGGTTGGCCACCCCTGTTCTATATCCTTCACTATGGTCAACAGCGACATTTATTAGCTCCAACTACAACAGCACCTTATAGACCCAGCTTGGACAACACTGGGGATGCAGCAACAATAAACTCTTCATTTAATTGGACACGCAGAAGGATTTCCTTTCTTCAAACATATGTTTTCATTTACCAGGTTAAGATTAACTCTTGTGGGCTGGTACTGGTCACATGATATAAGTGTCATCACCACCTGCCCACTCACTCCGTTCATTTAAATGGATTTAAATGTTTCTAAATGCTCTTCAGCATTCACCACTGTAGTAGTCATATTTCTTGCGTTTATTCTTTCTTTTTAAAATCTCTCATTCATTTTTCTCTCTCCTGCCCATTTGTTAAGTCAGGTAAAATCCCTCAGAGGGTCCAGCTGGATCATCTGAGATGACCCCCCACTGTCCAATGGCTTGGCCTGTGATCATTAAAATATAATAGACTGAAACTCTGTCTTATTTGGATTGCTCAAGATTATCTACTGTTTCTAAACTGGAGTCTTGCAATGGGTATGTGGTAAAAAATTCAACAAGTAAGGAGTGTTTTCCTCAAGATTTTGTCAAGCACTATTTGTACCAAAACACTAATGTAACCATGCTTCCCATCTTTAGAATCACTCTGAACGAATACCTCTGAATCATCCCCATCCAAATCCCTTTTCCCTTCTGTGTGTTCCAGTCTCACAGTTCACGTCACGGTAGATTAGCACAGAGTTTACGCTCCCTGTACACGCCGTGTGAACACTTTCCTTTGATTTTAGTGCAAAACCTCAGTGGATTTCAGTTGAGTTTCAGGCTGAGACGAAGGTGGGGAAGCAGCTGGAATGCTACTTAGCGGCTAACCCTGTGGCTCCCATGGCCACAGATGCAGAGAAGTTCAGTGATCGAGTGTTTGAGATGTGAGATATGAGGCTGCGGCTGACTTCATATTTCATACTTTTAATTGTTTGTCTTTTTCTGGAAGTTGTTTGGAGCAACTCCCCTCTCTACAACTGTAAATATGATTGATTTGAACTTAAACAGGCCGTCGGGTTGTTTGATGAGGCCAGATGTGCATTCAGAATTTAATCCCAATGTGAGGGAAATAAATGCTAAAGAGAAATTGAGCAGATAAATTTTCCCCACATGGAAAAGTATTTCCTTCTTGGACAGAATCTGCTTCAGTTCTCCTGTATGATTGCAGTAATTGTGTTGCATTCTTCATGGAATAAAAAGAATGAAAGCTTTATTATTGAGTTATGAGACTGAGCTTTTATTAGTTGATAATCTTTATGTTTTACTTGACTGTTTTACTGGACGACCGTGGGTATAATTTATCGATTTTTTAAGGTGAAACTGACTTTTGTTGGTTAGGGTTAAAGCAGCCAGGAATGACTCTTTCAATGCTGTTTAAGAGTCTTTAAGACATGTCCTCAATGTGTAATGTTAGTAAATACCAGTTATGGCTTCCAGTAATCCACCAAGCAAAGCTAACATAACCTCACTCTTCATTTTATTGATAGACTCTCAAGTTTGAACAGACCACTGCAGAATAATTGCTGACTGTGGGTCGGAATGAACATTATCACAAACAGTTTAGCCCCTGTGTTATAGAGTGATAAAGCCAGAGCTAAAGGCTAATTAGCCTTTAGCTAGGGGTGTATGACTCCCCTGTTTAGCTTTGTCTGCTCCTCTGTTCTTTTTCTGTTTGACAGTTTAGCTCCTGTGTCCACCATCACTGCAAAATTATTCCAAGATATGGGTTTTAGCAGAAAAAAACACAGATCTCTGTTTTTTATCTCTTCTCTCTACTAAACTTCGTCAGCCAGCATGGTGTTGTCATAGAGACCTAAAGGTGCTGTAAATCAATCTGGTCCTGGTCAACCCGACCTGGAAGCTAAGATGTAGCAATTTAAAATAACCTGTAACCTGTAATATTGATTATCTCAATTTAAAGTGTGGATTACAATCAAGCATTTATCTTGAAGGGAGACTTTTTAAAGATCACTTTCAAACTCCTCACAGCGCCCCCCCCCCCCCCCCCCCCCCCATAAATAAACACATGAATAAACAAATTCTTTAAAAAAGTTAATGAATAAGAAAATACAGTTTCACAAAACATCTTGAGTTTTTGGTCATAGCGGTGAATACATATATAAAAATGAGGATTACTATGCAATATCCCTACTTCTATTTTGTTATGCTTAGTAAAAGTAAGGGTATCATCAGCTCATATTGCATAAATGCTGATTGCAGTTTGAAACGCCCTTTCCAATAACCCACACAATGAAAAATGGATAAAGATTTACTTTGGTTCAGTGTGAAGCTCTGAGTGCCAGTAAAATCTGCCAAACACGTTTAGCCTCTCAGTACAGTCAGGTGCCTGATTTTTGTGCATTTGTTGAGAGTTCATTTCAGCAGATGTTATAAATATTTGATACATATGAAACTGTTGCTGACCTTAACACCACCTACAGGCAGTTTATCAAAGAGCTTTCGTGCCAGAAAGCCCGTTGATTCTTAAATAGGGAATATACAATTTCAAGATGTTGGTCTTTGAGCCCGGAGGGGAGCGTTGAAAAGTCATTTAGAGTACCGTGACCTCTGCTTAAGTCCTCCACATAACGACACACAAGCTTAGCTGATCTATCTACTCTTGAAGCAAAGACCAGACCTGTTATCACACAGTTTCTGCAACATCTGTGTGTGTGGGCAGCCTGTGGAATATGATGATGAAACAGAGACTGTCACATCTGATGGAAGTCACAGCGACACATATGTCAAAAACATGCAGTTTCTCTATAGGTGGTTTCTTTGGCTTGGATGGAAAGTGAAAATCTTTTCTGATTTTTCTTAGTGATGCAGTGATGCTTGGAAGACACTCCTTCTTTCCTTGCTTTTAGTCTGAGTTTTAGACTAAAGTTCAGCATCCAAATAACTCTGAAATATCTGGGGATATACAGAGATACAGAGGAAGCTCTGACCTGGATGTTGTAGTGAGGTGGGGCTGTTACCTTTGGGAGTCTGATTGATTCCACAGTTGACACAATAACACAGTTTCCTTTAGTCATGGGGAACAAAATAATAATAATAATAATAATAATAATAATAATAATAATGATAATAATAATAATAATAATAATAATAATAATAATAATAATAATAATAATAATAATAATAATAATAATTTAACAAGTCTGGAACTGGTTTAAACAGGATGAGGACAGGATCATGTTTATTACCACTTTGCACCATGTTCACTGCAGAACCCTGAGCCTATTTAATTTGAACATGTAAGTCCTCTCACCATCATCAGGACACCAAATGCAGAGATTTTCTTGGTGGTCAGTCAAGGAGGGGAAGCTCATTTTTTACCGGCCTACATCATAAATTTGTTTATTTATTTAAACGTAAATTCTACCCTCCGTGTCAGCTTGCTATAGCTGGAGCTGCTACGTGAGACTATGACAGGCTGTAAGTGTGAGTGACAGGGGAGAAGCCCCGCAGCTGGAGCTGGAGCTGCTTATTGGTGAAAAGAGAGAGAATCTTTAAACACAACGCTCGTCGTTTTTAAGAAAGGTAAACTCGCTGGGGATTGATAAAGCCTCCGGATCGGTACATAACAGAACTCAGAACTCATAACTCAGAAGATGCTCCGGTGGAGGGTTATACTTCAAGAATCGCTGATTGGCTCATTTCACTGTCAATCAAAAAGGGATTCGGCCTCAGACAGATCATCCAATCATCATGCAGAAGCCCAGCGTCCAGGCCAGCCCACTGCCTCATAGACTCCCAGAGACGCTGAGCGTCCGAGGGCGGGACAAAGCCCAGCGTTTATCCAATGACAGTCCAGTTTCCACAGTGGAACAACCCACTCTACGCATCCCCACTGAAGTCAGAAGACGCTCAGCGTCCGACTGTGTTAAAGCGCTGAGACGCTGCGGGGATGAATGAGAAGGAGGTGGAGCCAGTTACCTGTGATAGGTAGCTGATTCTGAACAAAAGATGAAGGAATTCTAGCGCATATTTTGTCAATAAAATGTACACACAGCAGAACATATCACCACTTTTTTGGGGACATTTTAGAGGAAGCTGAGCTTCCCTTGCAGTCTTAGAGCAATCACCACTGCTTGGCGTCAATAATGTCGATTCTTAAGTGAGCTCCTGAGACTTTAAGAATTAATGCCAAGTAGCTTTGAAGCCATGATGGCAGCACCTGGTGGGTCAACCTCTCACCTGAAACACTTCATGCTTTTTTATTTCTATTTGCCATTCACCTGCCAGCACACGGATGCAAAATGGAGTGTATGGTGTTGTATTGTGCATGTATGTGTATTGCTGAAGACACAGCAATTCTTAATGCGTGTTTTTAAATTTAGTTATGCTACTATAGATTTTGTGTATTTGGCAGAATGTTGCACAACTGTTAACTGTTTTCAGTTTACTGTTTTTAAAGCCCATTTTTTCTCATTTATGTCTTCCAACTCTGTGTGTGTCCATAGAAAAGCTGAGACAGGAATCGCTTTGCTGTGGGAGAAAATCCTCCAGCAGAGGCAGGAACTGAATCCCCAGAGAGCACATTATCATTACGGCCTATAATGCACATAAAAGCATAGGAGGGAGCTCATTTGTTGGTTTTTGTCATTTCTTGCTGTCAGAAGTGGTCACTGAGAGTCTATAGGCTTGCTACCACTAAAAAAATCCTGGGCTTTTGCTTCAGACTGATGATAACAGGGATTTATTTAAGGAAACTGGAAGCCACGAAACCTATTAGACCTTGGGTATAAATCCCATGTGAGCGTTTTGAAAGCTCCAATGATAGACCTCTGTACAGTGTCAGTGACACGGATATTCACTCGTCACTCACTACTGTAATTTACACCCAAACCACATTTGTAAATATGCAATTTCAATTGATTTGCAAGTGCTTTAAAAGGTATTGTGAAAGTTATAAAAAGCAGTTCCTTTTTCAGTAATGTGGATGATAGCTTTGAGCACCACTCTAATAAAACCATGACTTCCTCTGAGGAGCAGGACTCAAAAACCCATGATATCCCAGTTCTACCCTCTCTGTTTGTGTTCAATGCTGTAATTCTGTTTCCATTCCACAGTGGAGTACGACAGGGAGCTCTCACCACATCGGCGTCACCACAAGGAGTTCAAGTTCAACCTCTCACAGATCCCAGAGGGCGAGGCCATCACAGCAGCAGAGTTTCGTCTCTTCAAGGAGTGTGTGAGCAGCGCCTTCCGCAACGACACCTTCCTACTCAAAGTCTACCAGGTGGTCAAGGAGCACCCTGACAGGTAAACACATAAAATAGACCCCAGCATACTTAACATGAAGAGAATTAGTCACATTCCTCCAGAAACTAAAACCTGATTCCCCCTAAAACTTTTAGATCTGCTGCATTAATGAAATATCATTTCTGCACCCACACATATTAGCTTGCTTATGTTTAGGATGTTTGTTTACTGTTTGGTTTGTTGTTTACTGTGGGCTGTAAAGGCAATAGATGTATGGATGCATTGACTGTTTTGCTTTGATGGAGAGGTGGTTGATGGTTGACTGCACTGCACCTTGCCGTACTTCAATACGCCACACTGCTTTCCCCCACTTGACATCATATCAGTCATCCCATGTTCATATGGGTTTTTCCCTCATGTTTCCTTTTTTATCCTGCACAGTTTGATAGTTCAGCTGTAAAAAAATGCTTCTCTACCTGCAGTTTGAGGTCTACCTCATGATTATGACTGTAACTTTCTGCAAATTTGTCGACAATGCCCCCTTACAAAGGTAAAGGTTAAAAAAGTGATTAGCATAACCTGCAACCCAAAAAAAGGTTTCAGTTTCTCAGCGCTGCAGCTTTTTCAAATAAACCAGAATTTTTTAAATGCATACCTTGAAACCTATAAACTGTGCATGTTCATGACCAAGCAGTGAACTGGTGTGCCTAAAAAGAGTTGCAGTGTTGTTTTGCTGAAAATCAGTAAGTCTGCTTCAGATATGGAGATAAAGTTCTACAAACAGAAAGAATGCTGAGTTGACTTTTTCTTCACACAAAGGGTAAAGATTACAGTTGTAAGAAGGTGTGTTGCTATCTTTCTATCACTCTACCTTCGTGTTACACAGACTCCAGGCCCTTTGCTTTGTTTGTGTTCAAAATCAAGTGTAACCACGTCCTTCAGAAATAGCACAGCTTCAAAATTCTCCCGCCCCCTGAAATGAGCCCAGCTAATACATGCCAAACATTTACATTACTTCTGCTGGGGCAGATAAACATCCAGTTAGATTTCTGAATGATATTTGTGTTTTGTCAGGCCTGCCCTTTAAGAACCACCTCACACATTAAAGACTCTCTGGTATTCTCCTTATGTTGCAGAGTGTATTTTCTGCGTGTGTTATTACATATGTGCCTCTGTAGCTTTCATTTGTATATTTTTGTCTTTAAAATCAACGAGTCACAAAGCACCTGAAAGTGGAGTTTCTTGCAGCTGAGGTTCACAGAGCAGAGTCCTAAGCTACAGCTGATCCACTTTGAGGTCCATGGATTGAAAATGTGTAGGACCTGCAGCTGTAGATGTTGGCACAGTATATTTTTCTGTCTGTCAAAGGTTTCTTAAGGTATCAAGAGCTACTTATTCTCTGCATTCCTTTATCCTTACAATGGGTGGTTTGTGCTTTCCAGCCTGGTAGTAAAGCCTTGTATTTTTAGAGATATTTGAAGATTAAAGGTCCCATATATCTCCAATTTCTGTGTTATTGTAGGACAGGTTTTTACCTTGAAGAAAATTATAGTGTGCCCTCAGTTGAAGAGGACGCTGCTCATGCTGTTTGTTCTCTGTGGGAGTGTATTCAAGACACATCATTGGACAAAAAAGTCTTTACGTTACATAACAAAGAAAATGTCCTTAAGAATAACATCTAAGGCTTGATGTCGCAAAAAAGAAAAAGTATCTTCGGTTGCAGTTTCCCTCATTTTTCTTCACTCTCTTTTGTAATCACCCAATCAACTGAGAGCCTATTAACTTCTTTGTGCCCCTCCTTCCCATTAAAACCTGACTCCAGCTCTGACTCTAAGCTGTAATGACAGAGCGCTTAATTAGCCTGACACCCTTTGTGCTTCTCATTTGATTGGGGCGGTTTCGCTAACAGCAGGCGAGGAATGTGCGAGATTACAATGCCAAAAATGTGACAGGCCTGATATTGTTTGTGAAAGGACAGGTTGCTGCAAAGGTTGTACTGACCAAAGCTAGAACAGCAGCTTTTGACAGTTTGTATACTTTAAATTGACTAGTGATGTAATTCCTCTAGTACCTGAACCTGAAAATAATTCATTCTGATTCCCTTTGAAAATTTGTTGCACTTCCTTTAATAACTACAGTAATACACCCCTGTATCAAAATCTTCTGCATTCTTTCCTTTCTGACTCCTTTCCTGCATTTACAAATGTGCTTATGTTAAAGATAAAAGCTCACAGAAGAACCAGGCCGGCAGTGAGCTCCACCTCCCCTCCCTGATCCTTTTTTAACACCACCACTGACAAGCCTTATAAAGGAGATTTACTGCAGCAAAAAACACAACTTTCCCCTTTGACCCTATTATTCTACTTCATTTAACTAGTCACTCAATAATATTTTTTACTGTAGGCTCCTGCAGGAGACTCTCTTGAGGACCCCCTGCTGTTATTCGTCAGCCTCTGAGGCGGAAACACGGGTACACTGGCCCATGCTGTGACAAACGTGTGAACTCAGCAACGGGGTGGTGTGTGTGTGTGTGTGTGTGTGTGTGTGTGTGTGTGTGTGTGTGTGTGTGTGTGTGTGTGTGTGTGTGTGTGTGTGTGTGTGTGTGTGTGTGTGTGTGTGTGTGTGTGAGGGAAACAAGGCACAGAGGCTCGTACTGACGCTGTCAGAAACACTCCCATTAATGACCAATAAAGAGGGGCTGCTGATGCATGACTGCAGGGGCATTCTCTGAACACCTGGATGATTGTGGGGCTTTGATGTCAGCTCTGGAGGAGGGTCCAGCAGACCTGACGCTGTGTTATTACCGCTGTAATGGGACAGTGGGAGGACAGGCCTCCTTGTCGTTCACACTCTGTCTTTTCCTCCTCTGTGCTCTCTTCATTAATTAGTTGAACTGAGTGGGTCTTTTTTTCCTGTTTGACACATTCTTCAGTTTTGAACCCTGAATTTAATTACTCTGAATATTGTTGATGATGTTAACATTCATGTAGCCTGATACCAAAGATATCATTCCTTCCTTTCTCCAGCCCCTCAGAGAGGTGGGCTCTGTGGTCAAACCTACAGTAAAGTACTGTTCAGTGAATCCAAGGATTTACTCTCGAGTGTAGCGATCCATCTTTCCGTCAAACTGTTATGATAATCTTACCCTGATACAAACCAACTGCTTCTGTGGTTCTCTCTGTTGCTCAAAGAGGCAGGAAAGTTCTTTAGTCTCTAAAACTACTGAGAAACACTGTCAGTATCTGTCTCTAATGCTGTTTGTGTGGCTCCAAATGACCTGGTCATATGAATGTCATACGTGTATAGGGAGATTCTATGTTTTCTCAAAGACCTTTTTTTTGTTTTAAAAATCATTCATGGGAAAAAAAAAACTATGTCCATGGAGTGTGGGTTCAAAACATGAATTATTGTATAATTTTTCTGTCAGTAAAACTATAAAATGGTTCAATAATTTGACACACACAGCACACATTGCTCCACTGTTTCTCCAAATGTTTTTATAAGGTATTAGCTATTTTTTCCTCATTTTTTAAATCTATTCTTTATCTCTTTTATCACATTTTCATTTGTTTTGTTTGTGACACTTTTTTTTTCATTTTCAGTTCAATTTTCTCAAGTACTGCTCATCCCAATGGGTCTACTTCTCTTTAGTTTTTTCTCATGCTAATAAAATGGCTTAACTTAGATTTTTTTTTAAAGAACTTACTGGTTGAGTTATTGAAACATGATTTTAAAATAACTTTTAATAACTAGATTTTTTTGTGTTATGGAGTTCAACTTTGTCCTTTATGAAAATAACTAGCAAAGCACTCAGAGAGCGCAGATCTCTGGGAAGCCTATTGGGTTTCTCATGCAACACCTAAGTCTTACTTTAATGTTGTACTCCATTTCAGCAGACTGTCTGCTACAATTTGGTGTTAGTTGCAGGTTTGTACAATAATTTGTTACCTGACAGTGTCGAAAATTATGACGGTGCAGCACGTTTCATATTCCTGATCTTAGTATCCAGAATATTGCCAGAATCTGGATCGTACTTTTACATCTCCCAGAAATTATCCTGATCTTGTCTTGTATTGTTTTGCAAAGCAATCCAACCATTTATCCTGGAGTTATATACACAGATGATGAAAACGGCCCTATCTCACAATGATAAAGAATCCTTTAAATAAATCCTGGATCCAGATCACCTCCATAATGTAATCACTTCTACCTTATTCTATTTTGAACATTTCCTGAAAATTTCATCAAGATCCGTTCATTACTTTTTGAGTTATGTTGTTCACTGACAGATAAACCTCCCCAAAACATGACCTCCTTGGCGGAGATAATCAACTCCTATGATTTTACAACACATTTACCTACCAATGTTCATTCATTATGATGATATTTATTTATCACTATGTCATAATTTTATTTATTTATTTGTTTGTTTGTTCCCATATTTTCTCTCATCCTTCAGAGAGGCAGATCTCTTCTTGTTGGAGTCTCGCAGACTGTGGGCTGCTGAGGAAGGCTGGCTGGAGTTTGACATCACAGCTACAAGCAACCTGTGGGTAATGAGCCCAGTGCATAACCTGGGTCTGCAGGTCAGCGTGGAGACCAGCAGCGGTACGAGACGTTTGACAGAAACTGATTCTGCATTAGCTAGTTTCAATAACCATAACTGACCACAGAGTGTCACATGGTATAAATATGGCCTCGTGTAGGTTTTAACATTCAGTGTCTCCTTAAACAGGGCAGAGCATCAGCTACAAGGAGGCAGGGCTTGTTGGACGTGATGGCGCACAGGAGAAGCAGCCGTTCATGGTGGCGTTCTTCAAAGTCAGTGAAGTGCACATCCGCACGGCACGCTCCACAGGTGGAAAACGCCGCCAGCAGAACCGCAACAGATCCACACAACCACAGGATGGATCCAGATCCCCGGGACCAGCAGGTCAGTTTGATGTCAGCTACACAAACACTGAACCCTAACAGACCTCTTCAGACAATAAATCCATTCACAACCAGGCTCAAAACTGACCTCAGCTTTACCTCATGACGTCTGTAACTGATGTCCAACCTGTTGAGAGCCGTGGATGGCTAACACGTGTACAAGTCTGATTGCAGTTTTCCTCTTTGAGAAGTTTTATTAATTGGACTTGACGAGATCGAGATCTCTGTAATCAGCCCCAATCAGATGAAAGCTCCAGGATAAAGACGAGGATCTGAATTGTTGGAGTTTCTGAGTTTTGAGGTAGTAGGTTTTTCTGTGGCACCTTTCCATACATGTTGAGCTGCAGAGTTATTCAGACAGTTTGGCTACAGCTTTGAACAGAAAAAGCTTTGGAATAATGTGGTTTGAAAGGCCACAGGAAGTAAGAGAGAAAGGAGCTTCATGTCCCACTAGAACAAAAATGACAGAAGCACAAAGTCATGGACAGACAACATTCACTGGGTGAGGACACAGGCAATGAATCCATCGTGACAGCTGACCTCATCCCCTGAAACTTCTCATCAACTCCCCCTCACTTCTCTTCCTACTCAGCAGATGATGTAATGACCAGTTACAAGCCTGCTGTAATGAGCTACGTATGATTTTCAAATTAAACCAAGCCTCAATCCACCCACCTTTCACCTGCTGTGTAATTCTGGCCGGACTTTAAGCTAAGCTTCTCCTGTGAGGCTTCATTGTGTTAGTAGCACAGTACATAAAGCTGGCACACAGTGAACTTGCTGTTAACATCAGTCTGATCCTTGGGTAATTTGACAGCTAGAGAATCATGTATTAGTTGGAAGGGCTGTACGCAGGGGATTATTTAACGTCCGCAGCAGGCGACCACCTTTTGATATCTCAAGGGCTGGTGGTTTTAGAAAGAGTTGCTGCATCTTAAACCTGTTTTTAAACAGAAAGAAAGCTTAAGTCAGGGGTGGCCACCTTGCGGCTCGTGAGCCACATGTGGCTCTTTGCCTTTAGGTGTGCAGCTCTTCGATCCATTCATAAATAAATAAATGAATAAATAAATATATATAGTTATGAGTAGTGATGTACTGATCAATCTAAAATATTGATATACTGATGCCAACGAGATCAGTATTGATCAATGTTTGGGTGTACAGCTTGATACTTAAGTTTCAGTTTCTCTTCTCTACGTACGGATTTAAACACACTAACACAGTAGATATCGCTTTGAAAATTGGAAATGTATTGATTTTCATTTTACGTGATTTTGTTTATAGAATAGAATAGAATTATACTTTATTGTCATTGTAACAAGAACAACCAAGTTGAAGTCACAGCAGCAATCAAGAAAACAAAAGTAAGAAAGTGTACAAAAAAGGTCCATGAGAAAATAGATGCTGACAGCTTGTCCATCATTCTCCAGTTCAGCCAGACTCCACCTCCACAGGGTCCAGGACTGAGCTTCTTCAGTCATGCTCCATCTCTGTCTTCTAGATCCTGTCTGCTCACAGCAGGTGAAGCTCTTCCAATGTGGCGTTGGTGTCTGATGTTAGCTTCATTAGCCATGTCTGTGAATAGCATGATGCTACTCTGCCTTCTGGTTTTCCCTCTGTTGCTGGGTTAGCACAGCTAGCTCGTCCATCTTATTGGAGATAGATCTTACGTTCCCAATAACAATGGATGGAAGGACAGGTCCATGTCGTCCTCACCTCCTTCTCCTCACCTTATAGGAAGACATCAGGCCTTACACCAGTTAGCATTGACATGCTACAGGCTGCAACTAGCTGAGTTCACATGTAAACAATACAGCCATGGTTACATGTAGGATCTCCAGACAAACACAGGAGAAAAAGTAGTAAAAATATCACTGAAGACAAAACCAGTTTGGTGTCCATGACCAACAAATAAGCCATACAAGTGCGTTTGTAAGACCCCGTGTGTGATGTGGCTCTCCGTATAACCATGGTCATTTTTGTGGCCCTTGGTCTCTGACTGGTTGGTCACCCCCGGCTTAAGTCAAGCCATGAAGCTTGAGCATTGCCTCCATAGCACACAGTATGCTCTTTTCAATTTCTCTTACAGCTGTTTGTTCACTGAGTATCAGGCAGTCAAAGTTGTTTGGCTCAGCATCAGCTCAAACAAAGCACACCTGCTTACTGGACTCGTGTCAGGATTGTGAGAAATAACTTGTGATAGTCAGTGTTGGTATACCTCAGCTCAATTCAGGGATTAGACTGGCCCCCATCTAGCTCTTGTGTTGCTAACTGGAGCTGATTCCAAGCCCAGAGAGCCCGTGTCTGCACCCAAAAACCTTGGCAAAACCCGTGCCAGAGCCCAGCTTAGCGCACTGACATACAGCTACAAACGACTTGGCGAGCTACCTGAGAAACCATTTACCTCTGCTTTGCTTCTCCGTCTGTCCTTTTTAATGACTCCACCATCTGCGGGGTATACTGAAGTATTTTTGGGACAGGTTTGGTTTGCTTCACATCCACTCTGAGAAAACTCTCGCTGGGGTTTGTTTGCTCCGTTTCCTGTTTGTGCAGTGCATCTCCCTCACTTTCTCAGTAGGTGATAGTGTGCTGCTGTTAACACAAGAGGTTGTAAGTTGAGTTCCTGCGGGGCTTTTTCTCAGTAATTGCGTTAGATGAAAGCTTTGGCTGACATAACAGAGAACAAAGACTCGTCATTTGTTATGCTACAGGAGAGTCAGAGTGAACCACATGTTCAGTTTGGCTTCTTCTTGGTTTTTCTTCTACCCAGCTGTCCTTAGCTTCACATATCCTGAGATGTCACAAAACTTAATTTAGGGTGTCTTATGTTTGGGTGCACTGATCAAGTAGAAGGCTGAGGAACTATGTGTTCATGATACAGGTCTTAAAAATGAAATTTTAAAAGCTTCTGGACTGTCTCTTGCTTTTTTAAGCAAGTTATGCAGAAGGTGAATTTGCTGTGGTCTGCTTTTGTGTCTCTGGAGATCAAAAGGATGAGAAAACTTTCTCTGAGGTGAATCTGCTCACAAATCTGCTCAAACAAGGACAATCTGTTAAATATGTGTCCTCCAGGATTGGACTTTACATAACCCAAAACATCAAGACCTCTCCGCCTCACCACTCGGGACGACGGGGAGTGTAAATATTTAGATCCTACACAGGAAGCAGGGAGGCCCCCCTCGCGACAGCAGAGTGTCAGCGGCCAGCACAGGACTGCTGGAATCGGGACTGGATGGGAGGATCCGTGAGGAATTCAGGAGGGCATATGGTTTCAATACCGCATCACTCACTCCAGAGACAGGGAGGAGGACGGGATGGATGGGGAGAGCATCCGTCTTGTGGAGCGCTCATGGGGAGAAACAAAATGTGGATGTTGTCCCCCAGTTTGTGTCTGGCGCTGAGCTACAGTACATCAGTTCAGACCACAGCAGCCCCTACTACTTTTTTTCCCCAAAAAAAACACAAGATCTAAGGCCGGAAGGCAGCGATGTGTTTGTTTTTAATTGCTCTTGTGTGCACAAGCCTCTGCATAGAGGCTTTTTAGCTTTAAAAATGAAACATTCAACATGAACCTCTATCCGCTGTGTGTTTTCTATTAATAGTTTCCCGCCTTTGCTGCTATTACACACTCCTGACCTGTGTGGTCAGCCACAGCTCTGATGTAACTTCATCCGTTTCATCAGTTTGGTTCTAATTTATATTTGACCTCCATGTAAACAATGTTTTTCATTTTCATTTGAGTTTTACAAAATAACTTGAACTGCCCAGCTTTGTCATGAGTAAGTGAAATGCCTGCTCAGGACATAAAACAACCTCCTGACTGTGAAACTTTATTTCCCCCTCTTTATTCCCTGTGAGGCCTAGGGGCTTGTTATTTTCTCATTTTCACATTTTTAGTGAGCTGGATTTTAAAACGACATGTGATATTAAATGTCTTCCAGATGACATGAGAGGACAAATTCAGCCAAAAACATTTCTGCAGCATTAGTTTAAGATGACAGTGTAATTATACATGCAATTAATCATCTTTGTTTTTTAGTTCTGCTCACATAAGCAGTTAAAAAAAAAGTTTTCAAATATTTTTGGCTAATTTTTCATTTTGGTGAACTTTATTCCCCTGTGGTTTAAAGTTATGAGTTTGGTGCATAAATACTTTTATCAGCACGCTGACTCTGCCCCTCTTGGTGTGCTGATGTGAGTTTAGTTGAAATGCTGCCGTGTACGTTGCCAAAAGAACAATACGACACCTTTAAAGGTAATTTAGGGTTTTGTGGGCGTAGAAGGACGGGAGGTAATGGGTCTTGGGTTGGGTTTTGGCTGTGGGGGAAGTTAACAACCATCCGGGGAAGGAGTATCACGTCCCGGCACAGCACATGCGGCCTGTAATTAGGCCTAGCCAGTCATTAGCTGCACAGCTAAAGGACTGACCACGCTAACAGTATCGCTTAAAGAATTATAATAACACGGCACTTGGCCTGCAGTGTTTTTTCATCTGTCTCTCTTCTCCTCCTCACTCTCCTCACTCCCTCCTCTCCTTCGACCTCCTTTTGTTTACTGTTGGAGTAATTAGACATGGCGGAGCTCCCTCGCAGGGTTTAATAACCTCTGTGATGAAAGACAGGAAGAAAGATAAACTTCAGTAGTAGTGGCTGGTGGGAGGGAGGAGAGAGGAGAAATGTTAGGGACAGCAGTGACGTTATGCTTTCATGTCTGCGTGGCTTTTGTGACTCTCTCCTTCCTTCTTCCGGTTAAAAACTCTGATTTTATTTTAAACTTTAGTCCTGTACAACTATGTTTTTTGTCACCACCACCTCTGTGGGAGTTTTTATAATTGCTACTGTAAAAGCTGCAATCTCTCCCACTCTTGATTCAAGAAATTGCCTGAGCAGCTATAAAATTACACTTCAGTGGTTTGTGAGGTCGCAGCACGCTGGGTTGGAAATGACTTTTTAATGTGGAGTGTCACACATGCACACACACACACACAGACATGGACACACACATCCGACACCAGTCACCCTTACTACAGAACTCTGAATATCTGAATTGGCACCATTTAATTCTTGTATTTTCGGAGCAGCATGTGATAAATATGATTTATTGGCTTTTCCTCCTGACATACGTGCTCCAGTTTTTCAGGAGCCTGATGAAAGCAGGTAGTGTAGGGAAAAGTTAATATCAGGGCAGGACTCATTGAGTACAGTACATTGAAAGTCTGAGACTCACTAAGGTGCTGTGTTTCCTCTGTTTTTGAATAGAGAGGGTGGGAGGCCGGAGGCCACTGGCACACCTCACTGAACGCTATGTGAATCAGTTCTGTGGAGCGTTTAGCCTCACGTGGTCTCATTTCCAGGTTTAATACCGCTGGTTAAACTGCTATGATATGAGAGTAAAGCTGTCATTTCAATACAGGAAGTTCTGTCTCTGACTGATAGGCTCAACATTTGTTTCTTACAGCAGAAAGATGCAGCTGAAATTAGACTCCATGGTTTCATTGTTTAGGTGATGGTAGTTCTCTATGGTATTAACCCCTTGATGCCTGTTGTTGCAAATTTGAGACATACCCTGCCAGGTCTTGATGCAGCTGAGATGACCTTTGTGTCCCACTAATGCCTGTTAATTCATATTCTACACCAGGGGTGGCCAACCTGCGGCTCGTGAGCCACATGCGGCTCTTTGCCTTTCGGTGTGCAGCTTTTTGATCCTTTCAGTGTACCACTCAATCTATTGATATATTGATGTTGTGATCAGTATTGATCAGTACTTTGGTGATGAGATTGATACTTAAGTTTCAGTTTCTTTTCTCTATATCGCACATGTGCTCATTGCAATCTAGATAGATAGATGGGTGAAACTTTGTCTCTTCAGCAGTAAAAACAGAAACTTCTTTTAGACACAGCCCCAAACATGAGTTGAAACACGGTAACAAACGCAATAAATGTCACTTCAAAATTTGGAAGTGTATTGATTTTAATCTTTTGTCCTTTTGTTCATGTGTGATGTGGCTCTTTGTAGTACCACAGTAGTTTTTGTGGCTCTTGGTCTCTGACTGGTTGGCTACCTCGGTTCTACACATACCAAAGACCATATCAAATACACCATGTCCCAATTTATTGGTCAGAGGGTGAACTTATTGTATCTATACACATCATATAACTTAATTATAACTATTGTATATGCTATATTCAAATCAACAATCTCCACTCATTTGAGCATCTGTAAGATTAAAAAAAAAAAAAACCCACAAAAATAATATTTTAATACAATTGTAAACTAACTCAGGGAGCAAGAGGTTAAGATCAGAGAGATGTATTACACTTAAAAAACAAACAAACAAAAGGAAAAAAACCTTGTGGAGGTTTCAACAGAATTGTTTCTGATCATGTCTGAACACATACACAAAGATAAGTCGTGAATTTAGGAAGTTCAGAAACTTTTACTTTTAAAATCACATTTTGAATGAGCAGTTTGCTACAATGGAGGATCAGTACTACATAAAAAAAAGCACAAGTACAGAAATGTGAGGATATTTTGCAATTTCAGTTGTGTTATTATGAGGATAAACATGATATGAGTTGAGTAAAGTTGTCTTATTTGAAGTAAAGTCATAAATTACGTTTAAAAAGTTTCAGATTTTGGGCTATGATCAGCCTGTATGCTTTTTGAAAGGACAGACTGGGAGAGCAGTCTGCAGCTGCCCTAACATAAATGAGGAACAAGCATGCTGGTAAGATGATACTTAAACTTCAATGCTTTTAAAAATGTCAAAATTTTAGCTCCACTGTGTCAAAGGTATCAGGATTCTGAGTCAACTGTTCACCAAATTTAGTCATTCCCCAAAGCCTGTGATGAGACTTCATTCTTATAATATTACACCTTATTCTCCTAATATTATGATTTTAATCTGGTAATTTTACAGCTTTATTTTGAAACTCTTTTTTCTCTCATTTTTTTTCTTTTTACTGTGGCTGTCATCCTCTGTTGTTGTTTGCTTATTTTCATCGTTTCCATATTCTGCAAAGCTATGCTAATGATCCTGCTGACTGTAGCCAAATGTTAATGTTATTAAGTAACATTTCCCAAAAAGCCTTATCATGATGAATTAGCACCATGAAAAACTGCAATATTCAAACTAGATTCAAATATTTAATTCATTTTATATAAAAAGTTATTCTTCTTTAGTAAAAAAAAAGTTTTAAACATGTAGTAATGAGTTGAATTAGTATACAAATATAGCTTGTCAGATACGCAGAGTAAATTTTCTCACACTCGCCCCCTCCTGCTCTCTGTCAGAGAGAGGAAAAAGAAATGAATAGAAGCCTCATGGGAGCCGGAGTTCAGCGGTAGCTGTGTGGCATTAAATTTTTACAGGCAGGAAGGGGAGATGTGGTTTATGGGCACCACAAATCTGGGCCTTTACACTCAATGAAAGCCCACAGTAAATATCAGCTTTATTCCTCTTAAAGAGCCCCACAGACTGTTAAGGCTGATGACTTTAAAGGGCAAGAGGTGCAAAGAAAACAGCAGTGTGTATGTGTGTGTATGGGAGAGGTAGAGGAAAAGAAAATATGATGCTTCATACTACATCTTTTGTGTTTGAACCAACAGTTCATTCAACAACATGATTTTCAATCTGACCATGATAACTCATATTAGATAACTGGATTTTGCCAACAAACCTTCAACCAAACTCATGTGAAATTATATTTGGTGTAGAAATCTGGTGTCTGAGGATACATTCAGCATCCACCCTGGGCTGGGGTGCAACCCATAGCTCAATGTCATGCATCATAAACTAGACCTGGGTGAAAGCAAAGGGGGGTCCATGAGTGTGTGTTTGGTATTAGTGTGTGAACTTTAAACCAGTTTGTATGTCTGTGTTTTAGAGCGTCAAGTCGACTCAGAGAGAAAAGCTGTTATACAAAAAACAAGCTTGATGTTAGAATCCCAGTGGACCCTCCTTCAGTCCACACTCTTAAATCTCTGTATACGTTAAGTGTTTGAAAGCTCCACCGTTACATGTGAGTTTCTCATTCTATAAACATCACCTCAAGTTCAAACCAGGTCAGTGGAGTGTTTCAGCCAATCAGCTTAGCCCTCTCAGAGGCTCTTTTCCTCTATCCTTGGGATTTTCCGGTACATAAACACTCCACACACTGAATATGTTCCTTTACAATGTGAGGAAAAACATGTTTTAATATAAAAAAATATAGAAGAACTCTGTTGAATCTGCAGCTTTTAGTCTACAGCCAGCTTGTTTAGTCATTTGTGAAGACCTCTGTACAGTAAATCTGTTTAATCCTGATACTCCCTGAATGCTTTAGCAGAACATTTAGTCTACAGACAGACAGGATAAGCACTTGTGACCCTGTATATATGTGTATCATCAGCACACACACGCATCCACATGGAGTCAAATGTGAGCCTGAATACACAGAGTACACCAACACAGACACAGTATCTGTGTTTCCACATTAGCAGACACACAGCGTACGGCTCTTCCTATTAAAAAGGAAGGAGCCTTAAACTGGGGAAACACCTGACTGTATTTGATGGTTACGGATGACCATTTGACCTCACCCCACAACGCCTCCTGTGACCAGTCTGGCCTTTCTTTTCCGGCCCTGTTGCTAAATTAACTGGTCCCATCAGAAAACATATTCTTGTTCTGCTGCAGTAAAAATGAATAATCATTTATTCTGTCCAAGGAGCAGTTCATCTGCATTTAGTTTGTCTGTGTTTGGTTAAATGTGATGCCAAGACACTGAACCCCCAAACAGCCCCTCGGATTGTGCCAACAGGAGTTTATATTGATGTCACGCTGGTGTTTTAAAAGCTCTTATTTTAGTCTCTGTATGAAACACTTTGTTTTTAGGTGCTGGCTCTTCACTCTAAATCAGCTTCCCTCTGATTGGTCAACCCTCTGTTGGCCTGTCAAATGTGCCTTCAACCAGATAGGAGATCTGTGATAATCTTATCAATTTAGCAAGTCTTGGGAAGATCTAGTGCTATTATTTTAGAACTGACCTTTCTGAGCAGTTTACAGACCAATTCAAGGATTTCTACAACATATGAATACGTAGCAGTTTGAAAATCTGCACATTGAGATATGGACATTGTTATTTATGTCAACCTTTAAAACACTGGAAAGCTTCACACCCCTTTAGGTAAAGATTCTTGATTACTGAATCGAGTGGATCAGAGCACGGTCTTGTTTGTGGTTTGATATTATACAATTAACCCTACCTGCAGAAATAAAGAAAAAATGTAACGCTTGGCTGCCATTGATTTGAGGATGACTACCTATTTTGGTTGGTGTTGATGTCCACCAAGTAGCAACCGCTGGTCTAAAAATACGAGACAATGCTAAAGTGCCAAAATCTTCTGTTCCCCTAGTGTACGCTTGAGACTGGATCCGTCACATAAAGTCGCAAACACGCCAAGCCAAAAAAGCTGTTTTCACAGCAGAAATAGACATTTACAGTCTAGTACGAAAAAAGTCTCTCATCTGAATTACTAATTTCACTATCGGCACGGTGAATTTTTTTCTAACCCAGCAGTTTAGGAGGGTCCCAAGCCCACCCAATCAGAGGCACAACTCAGGTCACATGACTTACAGGTGCTCTATTGCTGTTAGTGTGGAGACTTGAAGCCCACCCATCTACTAATATGGTCGCACCACCTGATTTAATAATAATAATAATAATAATAATAATAATAATAATAATAATAATAATAATAATAATTATTATTATTATTATTATTATTATTATTATTATTATTATTATTATTATTATTACTATTATTATTATCGTTATTATTATTATCATTATTATTATTATTATTACACATTTTATTTCAAGGCGCCTTTCAAGACACCCAAGGACACCATACAAAACATAGTTTAGCAGCATTTCAACAGATTTAAAAACAAGAAAATGGATAATAGTTTAAAAAGAAAAATGATTTAAAAGATTAGATGGATGGGGGACAGTCAGGTTGAGTAGGCCAGACGGAATAGATGGGTTTTGAGGTGGGATTTGAAAACAGTCAAAGAGTCAGTATCTCGGATGTCCGGTGGGAGGGAGTTCCAGAGATGGGGAGCAGAGCTACTGAAGGCTTTGTCCCACGCTGGACAAGCGGGCTGGGGGAATGTTGAGGCTGAGGGAGGATGAAGATCTGAGAGTGTGGCTGGGTTTGTTGATGAGGAGGAGATCACTGAGGTATGGCGGGGCGAGGTTATGGAGGGCTTTGAAGGTGAGGAGCAGGATTTTATAACTGATGCTGATCCGAACTGAAATGATTTGCTTCAGAAATCTGTTTAAGTTACAGACAGGTGACGTCGGTGAGACTACATCCATTTTTTATATAGTCTATGGTGCCAACAGTGGTTTTCCATTTTCAGTCAAGAGTTTTGGAAAAGCTCAAGCCAAAGTTGCATTCATGCTCTGAAATCAGTTTTTTATATAAAGTGCGTTAGATTACACAATGCTTTTGGAACATTTGTCATTTGTAATGCAGTCGTCCTCATCGGTGCAGCACACTGACTGAAGGTGATCCCTGTGCTGTTTGGTAGATGCTCTTACACGAACTGTTCCTGCACAATAACAGTTACAAGAACAAAGCAGTGTGAGGACCAAGCTGCACTCGAGTCCTCTTTGCTTTCTTTCTCTGTTTCCTCTTATTAACGTTTAGCTGAGATGAATCCAACTCACTCTCCTTTTCTGTCTGTCATTCTCTGTCTTTCATTTGACAAACCTCCAGGTAAAACACTCATGTCCTGGCAGAGCGGTCAGTGTGTCTGGTCAAAATGAAATGAGATTTCATGATGAAATCCAAATGCAACCGATAATGATGAATCTAAATCACAGCTCTGCTCTGTAATAAGGTGCTAAGTGGGTTTGGCTGTTAAACAGATACATCAGATACATTTCTGGTAATTGATGTGTGAGTGTGTGAGTTTGTAAGCTTGTGTTTGTCTTTGTACTGCAAGTGCCTGAGGATAACAAATGATAGATGTACAAAGCTGCGATCAGGGAGCCTTAAGTAATTGAAATGTGTTCGTATGGTCTGTATTTTTCAGTGTGTGTGTGTGTGTGTGTGTGTGTGTGTGTGTGTGTGTGTGTGTGTGTGTGTGTGTGTGTGTGTGTGTGTGTGTGTGTGTGTGTGTGTTTGAGTACTTCTCTAACTCACTGACCAATCAAGGCTGCTGCTCATAATTAGTACAAAAAATGACTGGGTGGTGGCTGTAACTGAATGACTCACTCTCTTTCCCTCTGACACACACACACACACACACACACGCTTTCCTTTTTTAAAATCTGATGTGGAGAATTTGCTTCCATTGAAATAATTGAATGTGTGTATTATTTGCTTTATAAAAATATTGTAATTTTTTTACTTGCTAATTTTTGAACTGCTGTTGCCGTTCCACCCGTCTCTGCAGACAGACTGATGCTCTGTATGTGTTGCTTCGGAAAGGCAAACAACCATGTTCGCATGTCCTGACAGGATAATTAGCTTCACCGAACAGGCTGGCGATGCAATGACTGCATCTGAAAAAGTAGCAAATGACAGTTTTGGATTTGAGGCCCAGTTGCGTATGGGCTCAAAGCTGTGAAGTGATTTTTCTTGCAGCGTGTGAAGTTTTTCTAGTCTGAATATCCAAAGCACTGAGTCTAACAGGCTAAACATGGAGTCAGAAACCAGTACTGTAACCCTAATGACAAGTGTGACAAAAAGCGCAACAAAAATAGACGACCGCTAGAAGCTCTTCAGCCAAAACAGTTGGTTAACAGTTTTATAATTAACTTTGCAATGTGAGAATATGCAGACCAACAGACACCTACAATTAAATTGCACTGTGAGTAAAAGTTTAGAGTTTGTTAAGGCTTCACAGAGCCACCATGAAACCAAGCTTGGCTTGCTCATGATCACACACTGGCTCAGCAGGGAAAGTTCAGTTTCTGAAGTGGGGTTGTGTGAGGTACCTGTCCCTGATAACCATGTAAGCCACAAGGGGTGTGGCTCAGTAGCGGCCTTTTTGTTAAGAAACTAGGCAGAGAATCGATCCAGATGCAACGTTACCGACACAATTTCGCTAGTTTAAGCAGATTTTAACAAAACAATAATGTTAGTGTAGGTGTATGCTCTAATTGGAAATTTATCTCTGCTTTATTTTGCTTCAAGTGCTATTCCTTATCTTGGATTGATATGTAAACATTCTTCCACCTTACAGTCAATTGATCAGCTGTTTGGGTCAACAATAAACAAGCCAGTGACATATTTAGAATTTTGATCTTTGAATCTTCATGGTGACATAACATCATGCAAAACAGGCTGTACATTACCCAGCGGACACAATAATGGCTGGAAAGTTTTTTTCTATCATCTTTTAGCTTGGTTGTATTTTGTCTCTTTCAAAGTCAGCAGGCGTGATCAGCTGATCAATGCACACAGATTAGAGGACACGTTTTATGTGTTACCTTTACTGATGGAGCAAAACAAAGTGATTTCCAGTGGCAAAGCTAAAAGTAAAAAAAAAATACAATCAGAATGTAGAAAAGGGTCTGAAATGACATTGATCACTTGTGGCTAATGCAAATGCTATATATGAAAACTTCATACAACCCTCGCTAAAAGAAAAAACAAACCCCTGTACAATCTCTTCGAAGGAAAGCCTCTGCAACATGCGTGTTTTACAGTTTTCACGTAAGATTACTATAGCTTCCCTCTCTTTTCTTTTTGTCTTTGGGAGGATTTTGAGAAAAATACCTTTAACTACAATAAATTCAATGAAGAAGGTGGAAGTGGAAGTTAGCCAAAAGCAGAGAGAGCTCTTGAAATGTTAGTGGAAAGTTGGTGTCACTGTCCTGACTTCAACTTGGTGACTGATGCCAACAATGACCTCTTCCACTGCGAAAACCCAATCTCTACCTGGGACTGTCTGCAGACATCCACCCCACTGCTGCGCCGTGGAACAGAGATAATTAAGCTCAAACTGCAGAGCAGGAGAGTCCATAAACACACTTGTCACTGTGTCACCACTTGCACTGGAGCCAAGTAATATTTGGAGGTTGATGAATTCAATTAGGCATGTGTTCAAGTGTGTTAGACTACAGATGACTATGGAGCATGTACAGCAAAGTGACTGTTGTAATGAGCATTTGGGCCTGAGCTCTGGTCTACACCCTCACATGTGTCTCCACCCAGTGCATTACATGAGGAGGATTGTGTTTTCCCGCTGCTTTCAGATTCTGAATGTAACACGTCACTTTCAGAAGGTTTAATTGAAAAACAATCATTTAACCAAGGAGGTTTTTGCCAAATATGTTTTACAGTGGACGCTTAATCAATCATGCAGTGACACCCATTTTACTCAGTGCGGGAAACGTTATGTTTGGCACCTGAAAGTATCCTGCACAAATGAATGCCTGTACGTAACTAACCTAAGTGTGTGTTTGTCTGTCTGTGTTTGTGTTGCAGATTACAACAGCAGCGACCAGAAGACAGCGTGCCGAAGACATGAGCTCTATGTCAGCTTCAGAGAGCTTGGGTGGCAGGTCGGCATTATTTATTTTTTAACTGTCCAATCATGTAGAGTCCAAGGGATAGTTTCCTACCCTCATCATTTTATATGGACAGCTAGACACTAAAGAATAATAGTTGTAGCTTGTGAAACTGAAAGTAATTCAAAACCATGATTATAAAAAATATTGAGTAAAGATATAACCAAGCACTTTGGATCAATGTAAGCTCCAGCCTCCTGCTATATGGAGTGTGTACAAGTCTTCTGGGCAAAACTGTGTGTTGGAAATGCTTGGATGTTTTGTATGACCTCTTCACAAAATCAAGTTCATAACCATGTGACTAATCTTGGGCATACAGGCCAGAAACAGGTCTTTATTTTTGTCCACTAAAAGAATATTGTGTTGTTAGCTAATGCTCACAGAATGAGCTTCCATTCTTCATTTACATCTGTGCTGTTGCTTGGGCAACTTGGGATACTGCATGTATGTCTACATGCACCTGCAAAAAAAATAAAAAAATAAAAAATAAATAAAATAAGGGCCTGTTAATACAACATCATTTCAATAGTGCTATTAGAGGCTAAAGCAACACGAGGAACCTTCTATCTTTAGGTGCTTTTTGACAGCAGAACCCCCCCCCCTTCAAACATGGGAAACTGTGCATTTTTATGGCTGGAACCAGGTCTGAATTTAGTTCCTGGGTAGTTTATCTGCCCTTTAAGAAGTTCCTGCTCAGAGGATAGTACTTTCCAATAACCCAGGAACTTTGGTGGACAAGATCTGCAACACTAAACATGATCAGTAGAATACCTGCAGTGCTTGTATATTCACCAACAAACCACAGTAACATAACAGACATCTGTGATTCACTTGATTCAACAACTGAGCATTGTTCTTAATTTTGCTTGATAGCACAATGCTTCTCTGCTGGCTCCTGCTGACAGAAATGACCCTTAAAACTGACAACTTCAAGCTAATGTCAGGGATGCTAAGTTTACAACATCTGTTGCAACACAGAGGGAGTCTTCTGGAGTGCATCCCTGATTTATTATTATATCAGACTGCAGTGAAAATGCAAAAAAACAAAACAATGGACCACTGGAAACATTTAGTTCTTTGAAGGAAATTCCCAGGTAGTTCTGGTTGAAAAGCGCTTTTAGAGAGTACTGGGGACAGCTAACTAAGTCATGTGTGAAGTTGGTGCAGATTCACAGATAAGAACTCATTTAAAAAAAAAAAAGTCAAGTCATACGTTCAGTAACTACTGCCAGCTGGAATAAGGCTGTAACATATTGCATTCTGCTTCTTTGTGTTGAATGTCTGATGTGCAAACAGAAATCAAAGTCCAATCTTGTACGTACATGACTTCTTTTGTATGCTAAACCTCCAAGAACTCAACACTGTTTCTAGTTCCCTTCTTATATGAAACCAACACTTCCAAACAATAATGGTTTAAAGAGAAACGGTCTGCTTCAGGAGCCTTTTGGAGCCACAGTAGGTCTTTGACTGTGTGCACGAGTGTGTGTTTATGAAGACAGAGTGAGAAAGAAAGAGAAGAGCAGAGTCACGTACATCATTCAAACAAGCTGTTGAGGCTGTTAACACAGCACTGACATCTAGAGGGAGACTGCCAGCTCTCTCTGTCTTTGAAAGACGAACACACGCAAACACAAACACACAGGAAGGGAGCTAGATAGAAAAACAGGAGAGAGTCAGAGAGTGTTGGAAAAAAAAAGACAGAGGCAGAGATTATTGACACAGACATGAAGGTGAGCCAGATAAAACCACAAAAACAAGTTAGAAAGAAGTAAAACATGCATTGAGTTTGTCAGATAAAAAAAAAACAGTTACATGGAGAGTGGAAGGAAGGAAGGAGGAGAGGAGTATTGCTTCCCTGAGCGATTTCACAGACAAGAGGGTTTGAACAGAGATTTGGCCTCAGAGACAAGGTTAGCTGCAGCAGACAGGTGGGCTGGAACAGATACAACCATTACACTGTTCCACAACAGAGACAAACCGTTCTAACTTTCTTATAAACAAGTTATTCTTTTTCAAAGAAGTTTCATTAACTTTGTTTCATAAATCAGATTTTGTTTTTTCATTCCTGTCGTGCAGGATTGGATCATCGCTCCAGAGGGCTACGCAGCCAACTACTGTGATGGAGAGTGCTCCTTCCCCCTGAATGCTCACATGAACGCCACCAACCACGCCATCGTACAGACACTGGTAAGACAACTCCACTGGAGTTTGCAACACACATTGTTGTAATAAAAAAGCAGAGAAAAAGTTGTTTTAAATTTGAACCCTGTTGAAAGAACTGTTTGGTAGCTATTTCAGTTGACTTTAAGACAGCTACAGCAGCTTTTTTTTCAGTAACTTTTCTAATTGTTCAAAAAATTGCTTTGTATTCACATGGCTGAATGCACTCTTTTGGGCCATAAAACAACATTTGTTGAACTTTTAATCCACTTTTAATAATTCAAAGTGGCACTCCTGCATTTAAGAAAAAGAGATTAAATAATATATTGGGAGATATCTTGGGAATTTGGGGAAAAAATGTCAAAGATTTTTAAAATCTTTTTAAATGTAAGGGATATTAAGTCTATTTAATTTTTAACCCTTTAACAATACATCCAAGAAAAATATGTATACAATTATTTTTTTGTTGTGGGAGCAGAGATCTTTTTTTTTTTAAGTTCCTACAAGCTGTAGAGACAACCCAATCAGGTTTGACAAGGTTTAACATTTTGGATGAGATATAGTGACTCAAAAAGACGCTCTACCAAACAGTTGAGATTCCAGCTAAAGGGTTAAGATGAGGGGTTACTTTTCCTCTTATTTCATGGGAACTGATACATCAATGCATGACCTACAGTGAGAGTAAAAAGTATTTGATCCCTTGCTGATTTTGTTGGTTTGCCCACTTATAAAGACATGATCATTCTATACTTTAAATGGTAGATGTATTCTAACATGGAGAGAGAAAATATCACAAAAAAAAAATCCAGAAAATAACTTTAAAGAATATATTTTTAAAACATTTTTATATCATTGAGGGAAATAAGTATTTGATCCCACCAGTCTAAAGAACTTAATACTTGGTAGCAAAACCTTTGTTTGCAAGCACAGCAGTCTGACGTTTGTTGTAGTTAACCACAAGGTTAGCACACATACCAGGGGGAATTTTGGCCCACTCTTCTTTGCAGATCCTCTCTAAATCATTAAGGTTGGTGGGCTGTCACTTGGCAACTCGGACCTTCAGCTCCCACCATAGATTTTCGATTGGATTGAGGTCAGGAGACTGGCTGGGCCACTCCATGACCTTAATGTGATTCTTCTTGAGCCACTCCTTTGTTGCCTTTGCTGTATGCGTTGGGTCATTGTCATGTTGGAAGACCCAACCACGGCCCATTTTCAGCTTCCTGGCAGAGGGAAGGAGGTTGTCCCTCAGGACTGCACGGTACATGGCTCCATCCATCTTCCCACTGATGTGGTGAAGTAGCCCTGTGCCCTTGGCGGAGAAACACCCCCAAAACATAATATTTCCACCACCATGCTTGACGGTGGGCACAGTGTTCTTGGGGTCATGGGCAGCATTTTTCTTCCTCCACACATGACGGGTTGCGTTTGGGCCAAATAGTTCAATTTTGGTCTCGTCTGACCACAGAACCTTCTCCCAGTCACTTTGTGCATCTTTGAGGTGATCATTGGCATACTTTAGGCGGGCCTCCACATGTGCCCTCTTAAGCATCTCCCATTCAAAGTATAGAATGATCATGTCTTTATTAGTGGGCAAACCAACAAAATCAGCAAGGGATCAAATACTTTTTACTCTCACTGTATACTAAGTCTGCTGTTAGTTTGAATACTGTGGTTTGGTGTAAACATGTGATTTGTGTTATTTTTCACTCACTGATGCTTAGAGTGTTTGCTTTCCCATTCAGGTCCACCTGATGAACCCTGAGAACGTACCGAAGCCTTGCTGCGCTCCCACCAAGCTCCACGCGATATCAGTGCTCTACTTCGATGACAACTCCAACGTTATACTAAAGAAGTACAAGAACATGGTGGTACGAGCCTGCGGCTGCCACTGACACCAACAAGGAGAGCCGATGGTGTTTGACTGAATGTTGGGAAGGCAAGGGGCTTCAGCTGCAACAGTGACTCAAGGGAGATGTTGACTCAACTAGACACAAACTTCCCGCCCAAATTCTAAGCTTGCAAGAAATGTCCACCCTAAGAGATCATCGATGCAAGCTTATCCAGTAATCTAGTGAAGTCCAAAAACAACATCAAAATTTGTCTTCATTAAACTTAAGAGGAGGCCAATGAGAAAGTGACACCATCTGTGTGTCATTCCTTGGCAGATGTTCAGTCACCAGGTTATCTTTCGCCTTCTTGGGTGAATTTTGATTTCATAGATCTACAGCTGAGTGAATGACCGTGTGTGGAGAAGACAGAGTGTTTTAGTTTGTATATTATGTGTTTTTGAAAGTGTATGAGTGTGACTGACGTGCACCCTCTGCCTCACCAAGGGAGGGGGTGCAGAACTTAGCTGTTGTAGGACCAGTCTGAGCGCTGCTTTCTTTCCCTCCTCCACTCTTTCAAAGAAACTTGGTGGGTCAATTCTCTGAACAAGCTCCAGTTATTCCAGATGAGAAGATTACTGACAGCCTGTGAAAATGGTTTATCTTAAATGTAACTCAATCTAAAAGCAAATGATTGATTCATTAGACTTTGCAGTTTCACATTTCATTCCCTTTTCTTGATGTTTTTTCTTCTCAAGCCATATTTGCCTTCCTAAAATATAATACGGACAGAACCAAAGTGACCGCAGGTTATTTTAGTACTGCTCCAAATATCCCCTCCATGTCAATATTTGCTGGGCTCACGCTGAGCTGTGATTCACTGGGATGGTTCAACATGATGCATGTTGTGGCTAAACTGATGTTTTCCCCCAAAGAAGCGAAGAATACAGCCTTATCCCTCCGACATACCGCTAATGGCCGTTTCCATGTTGCTGCTCTTGCAAAGTTAACAAACGCTTCCCTCCCTGACAACCCATCAAGAGATTGAGGAAAAACATTTAAGTCAAAAACAGCCAGCTGAGCAGTTTCTGTGCCAGCTCGCTGGAATTAGCTCTTTGCTTTCTTAAGGTGGGTAAAGTTATGCTGAGATTTGTGTCCAGAGGCAATGTCTTACCAATTGAACATGTTACTGTGAGCTTTGAATGACATGGAGTGTTTGTAGAGAATATATTTTATTGAAAAACTAATACCAACAAGAATCAAAATACCTTATGTGCCTAACCAATCATAAATTACAAAATATACCTCTGGTAAGCTGCTGTTTACATTTTTGATCATGTTAAGACTGTTTTTTGTAAATACTTGTACATTCTCCGCTTATTTATTGCACCTTTTATTAAAAACCACATACCTTATTAACAGAGACAGATGCAAGAACAAAATGAACACTTATTTTTTAAATTTTTATTATGAATTCTCATGTTACAACTTGCCCTTATTCACTCTTTTTGTACAAAAAGCATGGGCAGTGCACAACCCATGTCTCACAAGGAAAAAAACAGGAATATAATACTTCTGTCACTGGAGTTCTTTCGACCGTGTGCTACTCATAAAAATTTGTACTGACAAAAAATAGTGCTGTGTCTCTTTGTGTTCCTGGGTCAGAGTATAAATGGTGCCTCACACAATTCAGTACACAAGTTTCACACATCCTGGGTCAAAGGGCATTTGCGATGTGATGGGCATCGTCTGGCAGGTGGTGAAGTTATGGCCAGACAATGAAATGAGTCCAAAAAGTAAAGACAAAACACCAAAGATGCAGCAAAGATGATTCAGTCTCAGAGGTAAAGAAGAGATCACATTTGCATTTAGTGAGCTGATATGAAGCCAGGCAGCCAATCTGACCCTAGGCTGCAATGAACATTCAGTTTTATCAGCCTTTATTTATAAAAGGATCCAGCCACAGAGTGAAGAAGTGAAACCTGTCCCTCTCTCACAGCTTCACAGAGAACAGTGTATGGGCTAATTTATTCAGCACAAGATCACAAAAACTTCATATTTCAACCTCATTCCAGCCCAAGAAGCCAAGCTGCTCCTCTGCAATCTGAAGTATTCAAAATCTTGTGGATAGGCCAGGCTTAAGAAATGTAGCACAACTGCTTAGCAATCACACTTTTCCCCCTACGTCTTAAGTTACCTTTAAGGTCTACATTTAATGAGGATTTCACATTTCTTTATCAGATGAGCTGCATCAAATAAGTGTTTGTAAAATGTAGTTTGGGCACATGGTCCAGGCCTGAGACCCCGAATACTCGGGTAAAGGAAGGGGATGGTTATCGCAGGAGTCAGAAAATGGGTAAGACACACAAAGGTGATGTTTGGTTCTTTTTATTTCAAAAGGCTGAGTCGTCTTCATTAAGAGAAATAAACATGTCCATGTGCCATTATCAGACTCCTGTGACAACAATCATCTATCGCCACTTTCAGCGTGCGAGGGCGTTTCCCTGAGAGTTAAGTCAGACAGACCATCGCTGACATGGATAAAAAGTACCCTCAACTTAACACTCACATTTGGGTGACATTATCTAAACAATCTTCTGTGTGACAGTACCACAACATTAAGGATTGAGCAACAGATCACAAGTATAAAATTTAGCATCTAAAAAAAGTGAAATGGCATCAGAAACAAATCATTTTTGTCAGGCAGAAACTGAAATATCCATCCTCTATGATCACTCCATTGATAAACAGGAGTGTGAGGAATCCTGGTTCTGATTGGTTGAGCAGCTCCACTAAAGTGGTTGTCAGACACGTCATTTCATTTGCAGATCCAACCAAAACCCCGGTCGGCCCACTGCATCAAAACATACATTCCCATCCAAATACATTGAATCACATCGTCCTTAAAGACCAGAGAGAGATCAGACTGCTGCAGTCTGTCATTGGCTCCTTTGTGAGGAGAACCAGAGTGGAGAGAAACAAAGAGAGGTTTGGCTACTGTAGGACAGAGCTGTGTCCTACTGGCCGGTAACACAGTGTTATTGAGCAGAGTGGTGGAGAGTTGAGCGTCGTGCCGACACTTTCTACAGCTCATCTCTCGCCTGCCTCATCACGAAGCTGTGCAGACTCTCCAGGTCCCGTCCTCCATGATGCTCATCACCCATCTCCCCCGCCCTGAAGATGAGCAAGGTGGGATATCCCCGGACCTGGAGAGGAAAGGAAAACAAGATACCAGTCAGTTGTCTTTAATGCTACATTTTGGTGGAGGGAAATGAAGTTTCTTGCAGTTGTATGATACAATTTATAAAATGTAAACAAAGACACAATGAGGGCATGTTTTATTAGAGTGAATCGTCACCAGATTAAAAGAATACCAAGCTGTGGATCTTGACCTCTGATGCAGCACTTCAGAGTTGTGTATGTGCTGACAAACTGGCTTAATGATTGGCTGCAGAAGTTTACTTTGGAAAGCCAAAACAAGGAGCAACTGCAGTTTCAAGCACAGAAGTTTTTAAACTACTGAAACAAACGACACTTTCCATTGCTTCATCTTTGATAAGTTGAAGGCTACTTTAAATTGAGATGAGAAGAGGTCTGTAAAGGAAACCTTTATTGTGAAAACTGTTACATAATCGCCTTAACACTCAATCAAAGCTGTGCCAACATTCCTTTGCCACTTTTTCAATCTGCCTTCACAGCCTGTGACGTCTAATTTAAATCTGTAATATTATATGGCTCTGTGATAAAACCATCATCTTTGTTTTATGGCATTCATTACTACACCCAGAGGAAATAAAACAGCTGACAGAAGGGTGTGTGAGACAAAGAGCCACAGAGTGCTGCATGTTCAGTGGATGGCATTCGTATACTCACAGAGTACTTGTTGCAGAGCGTGCGCTCAACAGTGCAGTCCACTTTGGCTATCTTGACATCAGTGAGGCCGGGGAAGTCCTTCTTAGCGAGGTCCTCCCATGTCGGAGCAAGGTTCTTACAGTGGCCACACCTACAGTTCACAGCAGGAAAACACAGTTACATCATCAAGACTGACAGGGAAATTGCTGGAAAAATATAACGTCAGTGTTTGACTATATATATCTATACGCCTGAAAAATAATAATAATAATACAGAGAGTCCTTAAACAACTACTCATGATGTGCTCCTCATGCTTCCAGTTTTGAAATGACCTTCTTACCATGGAGCGTAGAATTTGATGAATGTGAATCCTTTGGCCACGCTTTCATCAAAGTTGCTCTCTGTCAGGGTCAGTACTGCAGACTGTAGTGAGGAAACAAAACATTTAATTTAGAGTTAACTCTAGAAAATATAACCCAGGAGAAATCTTCTACCCATGGGAAGGCTGACTGTTTAGTTAATGTACCAGATAGCTATGCAGAGGAATCCTTCATCATGTCAACATTACTTCTGATTAAACCTTTTGGTAATTCAGAGCAGTTTCACAACCTTTTCCTACTTCCTCATTATTGTTGTTCTTTGTTAGGCGTGATAAAAACAATATGTACGTTTGCACTTCATAGACAGCTGATGCAGGTGCTGTACCATGAAGTGATCCTCTGCTCCACTTTCACAGTTGCTCATGTAAAGCAGATTACAATTTGAGGCATTCATAAATATAACAGCCGTAATACTTATGTAGTTTTGTAATCAGCCTTACAGATTTCTACATTGGAGATCATTACTAATATATCAAAACGTAAAAAATCCATGGAAAAAAAGATTACCTCCTCTTTGGCTGGCTCTTCAGTAGGGATTTCATTTGCTTTTGGTTCCTCGCTGGGCTCCTCCTCCTGCTCCTCAGTGGCAGCAGCCTTCAGCTGGTTGTCCACAAAGTCTTTAAAAGAGTCCAGGTCTCTTTTCCCTTTGTACTGTTCGGTCTAAGAAGATACACACACACACACCAAATACCATTTATTTTGACAGAAATTTAGAATAAAATGTAACAGAATGGGAAGAATGTAAAGCTACAACAGAAACAACTGGCACTAAGAAGATAATTTCTTTTTCCCTCTCCTTGAATAATTCTATGTTTATGTTCTTAACCATCTCTCCCTGGCTCTGCACCCACTTTCTCTGCTAATCAGTTTGATTATCAATATCAGTGCTCATCATTTTTTCAATTAGGACTCAAATATGTCCCATAAGTTTCTAATCGTATGTGTTGTTGTTCTTTCCATGTTTTAAAATCATTATTTCTTTCCTTTTAATCAATTTGATAGGTAACATATCCATACTCAGATCTTTGATGGGAATTCAAACATCAGACCGTGATTGCTGAGGTTTATATGTCAGTACTCTGACAATTTATGCATTTCATTATATCAGTTTCACACCACGTGGGTTGTTTCTCTCCCTGTGAGTTTTAAAATGAGCCACAGTCAGAAACATGGCAGCAGAGTGGAGTGGGATGACTGTGCGGGCAGAGATCATTCAAGATGTGAAGTCTAGAGCAGGACAACAACAGAAGTTCCCCTTACCTTCTGTCCATTGTAGAAGAAGAGCAGTGTGGGATACCCTCTTACACCGTTATCAGAGCACACCTCGTAGTGCTGAGTACAATCCACCTACAGCATTTACATATGAACGTGTTAATCATCCAAAAAGTAACTGCAATGCAAACATCAACCAGACAAATTTGCTTAGGAGGTTTGTTTAATAACCCTGTCTGCAAACATCCTTTTGTACCCAGCATGTAACAGGAAGACCATCCTGATACTGAACCGTAACTGTGCTTCAACACTGCACTGACAGTCACCTTTAAAACATCCCTGTATTCTCTTTGACTAAGTGTACACTGTTTATTATTCACTATGTATTAAACATAAGGGGATCATAAACTGTAGGAACTCACCTTTCCTATTTTGACATCATCAGAGTGCTCAAAGGTAGTGGCCAGCTGCTCCCAGGTTGGAGCCATGGCTTTACAGTGACCACACCATGGGGCAAAGAACTTTACAAAATGAGCTCCTGAAGCAAGAACAAAAGAGAAAATAAGAAGAAAAGCATGCACACGTCCTACTATGACCGTATAATATCAACAAAACATAAAAAGGAAAAGAAAATTAGGAAGGGGAACGCAGAAGGTCCAGTCAAAGCATGCAGTAACCGTAGAAACGTGAGAGTATAAAATTCACTTTCACAGTGAATAAAAATAAACCACAAGAAAAAAATGTAAACGTCTAAAATGTCTCAACTTTTGTCTCAAAACAAGAAATCATATATTTGTCTTCGTTGCCCACAAAAAAAATCACTTTCAGTGCCGACTAACGGCCACTATTTACACGATCAAAATCAACACAAGCACCGTTGATTTCTGTTGGAAAATCCAGAAACTTGAGGTGACAGGAGATGACTGTCTTACAGTTGTTGTGGGTTGATGAGCATTGTGGAATAAAGTTAAAGGGCTAGTGTTTATACGTCTGCTATTACACTCAAAGCAACAAGGTGTTTTTATCCTCCAACAGTGACAGTATGAAACTGAAAGTGTGACTGAACTGAAAAAGCAAAAAACAAATAATGTTCTGTTGCGAGCAGGATGCAGCTGTATTGATACAGGAGACAGAGACAAATGATTATATGTGTACTATAGACCGTGCTGGCATTCATCAACTGCACGTGTTCTCCTGCATCTTTACCTTTGGCTATGTGGGCCTTGAAGGTAGAAGCAGTGAGCTCATACATGCCCTGTTTGGGCTCTGGGGCTTTAGGAGGCTCCTGTTCACTTTCAGGTTCCTGAAGGACACAGAAAAGCACGAACCCATGAACACAACAGTCTTTGCACTCACATTTATAATTTTATGGAATAAATACTCACTGAAGGCTCTTCCTGGAGTGTCTTTAGCATCCAAGTCTCCAAGGACTGAAGATCCCTGGGCCCCTGGTATTTAATTGCCTCCTGGTCAGGTTTGAACAACTTTAACCTAAAGGCAACAAAAAAATGATTCAGACTTTGATGAATTTCTGCTCATGATGTCAGTGACCCAGGACTTAACAGGTAAACTTTAAACCAAATTATTTAACCATCATTACAAGCTTAAGGACACCATTAAGTTAACTGTTATTGTCAAAGTGCTGTCATTCATTTACATGTGACTGCTGTGTGTGCAGGTCTAAACGTAGCTGGCAGCAGCAAAGGTTTACAAGAATAACACTGAGATACTAGAGTATTTAACTTACTAAGTCAATGTGTCACTTTTCTGTCAATCAATTATGACAACGACTTTGTTGGGGGTTTTCTATTTTACCTGACTTTCTATTTGTCAGTGTATTTTTCTGATCCCAGATTTTAGATCTCACTATTTGAGACCCAATCCATGCAAACAAACCAGTACTAAGTAATGCAATAAAGACATAGTGTGACAAATACTCACGTGGGATAGCCCCTGACTCCATGGGTATTAGAGCAGAACTTTGTATCCTGGACACAGTCAACTTTTACCACATACGCTGGTGGGTCATCCATGCTGTTGTATTTGTCTGCCAGTTCATTCCACGCTGGCTGTAACCTCTGGCAGTGACCGCACCTTAATAAAATAATAGTACAAATTAACAGACAGAACTGTAAAGATAGTTTTTTACAGCTTTAACCAGTTTGGGCAGAAATGGTTGAATGCATCTGTTAAAAAACTTGTTGATCTGGGTTGAAAGCTTATTTGCACCCTGCTTTTCATAACCTTATTTCATGATGTAGAACTGCATGCACTGATGTTGATACAAAGTGTTTACAGAGGTAGAGTGGTTTCTATGAGGCATTACATTCTTGGTATTTGCAAACAATGTGAGTTAAAGACAGTGAAAATAATTTTAAAAAAATGATGAGTAGTTGTACAGCTTCCCATTGTATGACAATCTAAGTATTTGGAAAAGGTGTGATACAAATGTGCAGAAAGATTCACGTGTATGGTTGGCATGTTTTGCTTGCTCTAAAAGCAAAAACAAATACACTTCTGATCTTATCTTATCCCTCGGTTGATGCTATCTGCTTTCATATCTCAAACATGAGTGGGAAACAACTACATTGATCTAGAAACCCTCAAACGCTGGTAGCTATGCAGAGCCCCCTAAAGGAACTTTTGGGGCGCGCGAATCCTGAGTGTTCATCCTCTGACATAACAGTCAATCAGTGCGTGCCACGTAAGCACAGCTCTGATATCGCACACTCTGATTTAGTTTTATAAGCACGGACTGCATTGAGAAATTGGGTGTTACGCTATTTTTCATGTATTGTGACTCATTCGAGGTTCCTTCAAGAAGTTTTCAGCTTAATGTCACCAGCTAGTGAACTACTGTCTCAGAGGCCTTTCTCCAAAGTGTCTACCAAACTGCACTCAGCTAACTGTGTAGCAATGCTAGTTAGCAGCTACGCTAGCTACACCGTTTGAACAAAATGAAGCTGCTAACTAGCCCAATAGCTCGACTAGCAGCTAGTGGGTTGCCAACTTACCGGTAAACGTATCCCACATATAATATATGCACAGTTGTGTATTTCTACTAGGACAGATGTCAATGCGAAGTCATTTAATACACGTCTTCTATAGAAAAACGACACGTATGAACTTACCATGGAGCATAGAACATGACAAAGTGGGGTGCAGTGGGAACCGCCTCGTTAAACATCTCCGTCGTATACGTGTGCTTGGCATGTTCATCTTCATCTGCATCAGCGCTGCAAAACACACCAACAAACAGTAACGAAAAATAAACAAAACACAACATGGAGGCAGTGCAATTCAGTGCTGAAGCCATGGTGGATCTCTCTCAGTAGGTGAGCAGTGTCCCTGCTGGTGTGAAAAGACCGACTCTGGACGTGCACGCCCCTCTGGCAGACCCGGGTTAGATGGATAAACACTGTGGATGAGCTACTGCCAAATGGCGTATGTCACTGCAGATAGACAAACAAGGCAGATGATGTGTAGTTCTGTTTCAACCCAAGAGCGTTTACAACTTAATCCAACTTGACAGGCTCTAACAAGTATGGAAGCCTATGTGGTAAGAAAGAAAGAGGATTTTCCACTAAACTCTAGATTTAGAGAAAGAAAACATTGTGCACCATGTCCTCAACAACTGATTTGACGTATATCTTAATAAAAAGATGAGCATTTCATATTATGGCATTTCCAACATTTTTTATTTGGTTATGTGTTGTGAGATTAGGATCATATAGTTACACAAAGAAGGGGATCTGAGGGAGTAAAGCAACTGAAAGAAAAAAAAAGAAAAAATCTCCTTTTTAGAAACACTTTCCCTTTATATCACATACTGTCAGTTTTAACACATCAATAACGAAAACTAAACAAGGAACCCTAATAAATTATAGTCTAATTGTCAAAGCGTTCCTCTTACCTAACACTGTTCTCGAAGGAAAAAATGGTGGCTCTTATATGACCAAGTTACTTATACATCACTAAATGGTAAATAAGTGTTTTCAGTAATTAACTTATATGTAATAAGTTGAAGCAGCCAAGTAAAAACAACTTAAGTCTTGAAGTTTTTAAAGAAACTCTTAAAACACTAGTACAGGTATCACATCAGTGTTGTTGCAGATGGCAGTTTTACAGTGCTGGTCAGATATGAGTCAGAGTTGCCCCTCAGCTACGGAAATGATGCTTAAGAGTGAGGACATTTTGGACAAATATAATTAATCCTTTCTATTAGGTTAGGTAAATTTTGCCTCCCATGGGGGCTGTAGCTTTTCGTAATAGCTGACAGCAGGTATAAATTGTGTGTCTATCCACAGGATGGTGTGTACTTGTGTGTCTTTTTCCTGAGTTGCAAGTACCTGCTGGCTGCACGAATTGACAGCTCTTTGGCAAATCCCTGCCTCCTTATCCCTTTCAATAAAGTCATGATTTCATGGAACTAAAAAGAGACAGCCTTCACATGTACTCTGCTGCTTTTAAGTTATCCCTCTTTTTCCTTTCATCTAGACAACAGGAAGAGTGGGAAGAGGAGAGGAAGTGGTTACAGCATGGAAACTGATGGAGGAGGTGACCAAAGCAGCTCCGTGGTGCAGTTTAGAACACTGTTCCAGACTGTCACAGCTCTCAATAAAACCAAGACTTCTTGAATGGCTATAAACTGGAACTAGGTGAAAATGATCCTTCCATGCACAGTGTCTGCAGTAAGATGCATCACAGACTGAGGTGTTCAGACTCTCTCACAGACATGAATGAGGCCGCATTGACCTCAAGGCTAAAAGGAGGTGGCTGTCAGTAGCGGGGAGCCACAGGGGCTTTCCTCAGACACTTGCAAGAGTAAGGAAAGGTATAAGCCTTTGTTTCCTCAGGGCACCTCTCATTGCAAAAAAAACCCTCACCCCTGTAGCTTCTCCCATCAACAGTTATATTTCACTTCCTAGCATTTGCCACGCAAACAGTTTTAGCATTCAGTAAAATCTCCTTTTCTTCCCTCCTTGGATTGAAAAGATGTGACTCTAATCCTCTCGGTCTTAAATCTCCAACTTTTTTTTTTTTTTTTTGAGAAGAGAAGGGATGTCTTGTCTTCTGTATGTGACCCTTCTTGTAGATAATTTTTTAGAAAAAATGACACATCCAAAGGGTTGCCATTCTCTTCAGAGGAAGTTATACTTTTTTCCTGTGAGATGGGTCCCAACTATAAAGTTATGAAAATGGCAAACACCAACGACCGACCACTTCAGGGTCACATTACATAATCTCCAGCCATATAACCATTATTGGCATCCTTTAAACCTGTTAATTGCAATTAAACAGTGCAACATTTAGCAGTAGTAGTTGTATTTAATGTGCGACTTGCTCCAAACTGCAAATCATGTTGGCTTAGCTTGACCTTTTTAACATATTATCCACCGTGAAATTGTCAGTCTCAATCTGGGAGCAGTCTCCTCCAGGAGAACAGCTGGATGCAGCTGCTGAAGGAGAAAGTGCAGGGTTCCTTGAATGTCTGCTTGAGGCTGGCTCCAAAAGTGAGTCAGTCCTTAAAGAAAATCTTTTTAAATTGCATAACTTTATAACAGGAATAAACATGTTTATATCCCTGAAAAAAGAGAGAAAAAAGTTTTTGTCTTTTGACAATTTTGTTCTGTATATATTTTAACCCTTTGAATATTGTAAAGAACCCAGAACATTTCTCATGACACAGGGTGGCTTCTTTGACTCACAACTGAATGTTGCACAATGTGTACTTAGTTTCATCACAGTCTTGTCTGTAGTATTGGTGGAGGTTATTTGTTTTTGCAAATGTTAAATAAATGTCATGGCTTGCAGAGAAATGTATTACCAGGTATCTGTGCAATCAGAATTCAGCAGTGCAGTCTTAAATGCAACCGCATGGGGGTCTAGATTGGTATGGAATTCCCCACAGGGATGACGAGTGGCGGTTTTGATGAGATGGGTTCTTTTGCACAGGCCAGTCCCTTTCATTCGCCCATCCCATGCTGCCACACTGGAGAGTCGATTGGCAATTTATGACTTTGCTAAATTCAATAAGCTCCCTTGGCTTTCCAGTTTAGTCAACAAATGAGTTTTGTTCCAGGTCACCACAAACAGACTGTCATTTCTGCAGAGCATTTTCATTAAATAGCTACAGGAAGGCTATAGCTTACAACCAGAACACACAAGATGGGGCCTCAAAACATCCAAGAAAAATAACTGGACAAAATGTTAAGTGTTTCTTTGAAAATGGCACTCTACAACTTGATTCTTTCTCTTATGTCGTAAATAAATGTCAGAAAATTTGAAGCATAACTGAGGTTAGATAAAGACGGCACATTTAATAACACACCCGCAGATGTTGCTGGTGTTTCAGTGTAAAGTGTGACCCTGTTAACTGGTGACTCTCAGCCAGTGATCGCTGATACCTCAGGCTGAGAGTCGCCAGTTAGCATGGTTGCTTTAAACGCCAAAAAACTGGTTACTCTATAAGCGTCTAAACTTGACGGACGCTGCCTCTGTTTTATAGTATAATTTCTGACAACTGACCACAGAAAACACTGTACATTTTAATGCAGCTAACAGGTTGAATGCTTACTTGTCTGAATGTATATAGCTAAACCCTGCTCCTGCTGTCAAAATGCATGTGTATCTTTATGATGCCGCAAAGTTGTAATCACTCTATAAAATGCGGTTTAAAAAAAAAAAACTGCAATAATTTTATAGAAGTCATGAAATTTCCAAGACTTGGAAACATTTCAATCCTTTTATTGAAATTTCAAAAACTTGCAAAATTTCCAACAATTTTCAAATTACAGAAATGTGCAAAAAATCAAAAAAATTAGAAATTTCCAAAAACTTTCCCAAATTTATATATATATATATTTTTAAATTTGAAGAATTTTCAAAAAATTTCCAGCAATCTTGAATGTAAAAAAAAATGCAAATTTTCAATTTTTTTTAGAAGAATACCCGAGTTCAATAACATACATTGATAATATTGCTCAACCCAGCATTTTTTGTTGTGTGCTATTTCATTGCCATTTCTCAAGCATGTTTGTTAGGTTTGTATGTTGGCAGTTAAATGATTTCATCCACACAGAATTAAAATCTCAATTTCCTTTAAGAGTTTTCTTTTTGTAGATTTAGTTATCTTACAAGGGATGTAAAATTTGAAGTTAGCTCCAGGTGTATGGAAACTTGGTGGGCTATTGATTTTACACTTAGTGAATTAGAATGTTGGCAGGCTTTGTTGCAAGATGTGATGCATATTTAGTTCAACAGAATGTTAACACATGGTTTCATTTCATGTCAGTGTATTTAATCATCATTGCCCTTTGTAAGAAAAATAGAATATTTTCACTTTCAATAATGTTTTTTTAAGGCTGCAAAGAGCCACTGCAAAGGAGTCAAAGAGCTGAGGCTCCAGAGCTGCAAGTTGCAGACCCTAGGCAGATTCAGTTTTGTTGTATGTTTTTCTTTACTCTGTTTCTAAAGGCAAGGCAGGAAAACCTATAACCTACTTTAGGAAAGATTCTGATTTAAATCAGTTTAGTAGTATCATTTATTTTAGCTACTCCGGTACCAGAGCAGATGCATGTGTGTAAATACAGTGAAAGTGGTGATAATTCTCAAAATATCTCTTCAGTCAAAGAAGCCCACCACCATGTGTGCCGCAGAAGGAACTGTGCTGAGTGCTGCCTTTTTGAACTTATTCTGCTTCTCATCAAAAGTGTTTTTGCTTGAATTGTTATTCTTGCTATGATCATACTCCTGCTCTGATATGTCCGCTATGCTCACAAGAAGATGTCAGCAGTATGAGAGCTACCACCCACTCAAGTTTATTTGAACAATTATATCAAAATATGGCCTTGACATCCACTCATGACCCACATGTACTACACTCCCACATTCATGCCACAGCTCACTCGATGAAACACAAATGCCTTTATAGTTAATTTGAGGTGAAAAATGATCTATGAGATTATTTTCCTTGACTTTGGCTCACTTTAAATAACATTGACACACATGCCCCTCTCTCCCAGTGGAGCTCTATTGTTACCATGGTAGGCCAATAACCACACATCGCTATTTAATCTCAGCATTTCATGTAGCCGTGGTAAATATGACCAAATTACTGCTGACACACTTTACATTTTGCTCAGGGAGGTGGGGGCTGCATAGTTGTGGGTGTCTACTGGTTACCCATTGTTGATGGCCAGGCACCTTGCCAAGACAGCTCCAGCATGGTGTAATAGGAAAAAGAAAGATTAATGGACCCTGGGGACCTGAAGACATTCTGTTTATTTTCTCAATTGCCTGAAGTTAGTGGCTGTGAGTGCAAGAGTCAGCAGGTGGCAACAGATTGAAAGTCAGAGCTGAGAGAGAGTGAATAACAGAGGAGAGCAGTATGTGTGGCTTAAAATAAATCTATGCTATTGTTAGATATTGTTCAGGGCTGCTAAGTTCAGTGAGTGAGCAATAACTCAAAGCAAAGTGCCAAGGCTTTCTTCACTATGTGTCTCAGTAGACTTTTCTATCAGCTCCAGTAAGAATAAAACATCCAGTCCTTCAGGCTGAATGTGTTCAAGACTCAAATAAGACATCTCACTGTTTCTGTATCTCTATTATGTCAAACTTTTTAACAACGTAAAAATGTTTTCGACGTAAAATTCATGTTCAAATTTTTATGCAGATGATACCCAGTAATAATTCTCAAAGAAGAGAAACTAATCTGATCAGTTTACAAACAGCAGCTCTTTTACCCATTAAGTACATTTCACTCGCCGATGCCAAAATGATTGCATGCTGCTGTGGACCTGCTTGACTCCACCTGCCCAACAGTAACCATTTTACTTGAATCATCATCACTGTTGTTGAAGATGCTAATGTAGGAAATATTTGTTTCATGAATGTTGGCTTTGACACCATAAGTCTCAGTAGTAGAAAAGGACACCTGCTGTACGCCATGGAGCACCAACAAGCTCAGATCAACAAAGATCTGTCAGTATTATCGGGATAATTTTGTAAGTTCTTTGGTTTTTTGTACCTGCTTGGTGTTGGTTCGATAGGCCTGATTTTAGACTACTGAGAATAAGGATGGCAGGTAGCCAGTAGGTGACTGAACTGAGTAGCTTTCCAAACATCCAATAAGAGGGGTTAGGGATCTTTAAAGACACTTTTAATATTATACACTTATACATATTATATCCATACTATTACCCACTGGGACTCACTTTTGATGACACATATATATAATGTATGCTATCTTTAAAAATATATAAATAAGTTAGTTCTCTTGAAACCTGAGTGGCCCTACCAGGTGCCAACCAAAAATATGCCACTACAGTCAGCTGAAAGTAATTTTTTTTTTTTTATTGGTGCAGCATGGCCCAAGTTTCTTTTCTTTTCTTTTTTTTTTTTTTTTATTTCAAGGCGCCCAATGCTTGTGCTGAGTACCTTTTACGGTTACTTTGGAATTCAACCTTTCAAAGTGCTCATTTATTGTCCTCAAGGATATTTAAATGTTGCCACTGTATTGTAGAAAACTTTAGAAGTCAAAAAAACACACTGAAGATGTGGATAGTTTGAATTTAAAGAGATGGATAGAAGTCCAATCATGTTAGCTTGGGCTATTTTAAAACCAGGATCATGGATCATCTGATGAACCTGTGCGCTTGTTTTAATGCAAAACACTGCTAATTTATGAGCTTGTTGTATTGTTGATTTATTTCTGTCTACTGTCTCTGTCTTGTTACCTGTGTGAAACTTTCTTATGTTGCTGTCTTGGCCAGGACTCCCTTGTAAAAGAGATCTTGCATCTCAATAGGATTATTTCTGGTAAAATAAAGGTTAAAAAAATAAAAATAAAATAAGTGCAGACAAAAAGAGTAAATAAAGGCCTCTATAGGAGCCAAGCTGGGTCACCCTGGAGAAGAAAGTCCAACCCATGCTGTATCTTTATTTGAATGATTGATGATTATTATTGATGTTATTGATGTTATTGAAATGATTGTTAAATCATTTTTCTTACCTAACCCCACTGAAAAATATGACACATTTCCCTAAAATGATGCCTTGACAGGTTTATAAACTCTTGCAGTACTTTCACAAGTGAACATAAAAGTGTATAAAGTAATTTATGTCAGAACATCATAAATCTAAAACAAATCACAGAAGCAATATCCGCCCTCTCATGTAACAGATGTGTAGCCCACATCACTAGAAAAGTATCTTTTTCAAATTAAGGTCAGTTTCTTATGGCTGCCAATCAAAACACAGAGAAAACAGCAGCTATTTCCGACTAAATCTAATTCTGTCACTGAACTTATGGGAATTACCTTGTAGTCTTCTGAAGAAATTTTTTTCAACACTGTCTTCCCACAGCTGAGCAGATTGCAATCCAAAGTCAGACGTGTTTCCATTGGGAACTCAGAGACTCATGGCGGTATCATATCCAGGACACAGGATGTGACCAACGGAGGAGAACCAATGTCATTTGCAGACGACTTACAGCAGCCACTGCAGCAGGCACCTGTGCTGGGAAAAGACAGATGGAAAGGGCTCTCCCACATGATTGAAATAAAGTCAGAAACCTGGAAAACTTAAAACACCTTGTCCTTTCATCTAAGCAGCTAAAGGGGGGAGTATGGGAGTGTGAGAAAGAAAAAAATAGAAGCGAATGAGGAAAAAGCACTAAAGACAAAAGAAGGAAAGAGGGGTGGAAACTGCTTAATAGTATTATATACTAAGGGCAGGAAAAAAGAGGTTAGTTAAGTGAAAATGAAGGTGGAAAGGTTATTATGTTGGTGCATAACCATGACAACGCTTGCTGAATCACCTGTTTTTATGTTTTGCTGCTCTCTACTGGATCCAGCCGGATGACTAAAGCAGTGCCAAGTCCCCTGAGATATCCACTATTTGGGATTACCATCTTTTTCCACAAGGTCTCTGTACTTAAAGGGTCTGCTGCTTTTCCTGGAAAAACACACAAGCTGTAAACAGGTCAGATTTTGACAGATGCAAATAAAATTGAAGTTGTTTGAAAGGAAATACATTTCTGCAGAATTATTATTATTATTTTTATTATTATTTTCAAACATGGAATTAACTGTCATGTGTTGACTTTTTGTTTAATATAACTTTAGTGATCCTTGTGTTGTGTTTTCCCTTGGTTCTGATTTCTGCTCCCTTTGTGTGTGGTTTAGTTTTTCCTCCTACCACCCTCTCTGTCTTGATTGCTGTATTTTAAAAAACAAAACAAGCAGTGAATAAACCTATTCACAACCTGGTTCAAAAAACGTCTCCTGTCTGAATCGTTAATTTTACTATTGGCACACTCTGCACAGGGGTGGATTTTTTTCTAACTGAGCAGTTCAGAGGATATTAAGACCATGAGCTTGCCCAATCAGAGGCACAGCTCAGCTCATGTGACCGACGGGTGCCCTATGGCTGCACTCGAAGCCCTGTCACTTCCAATATGGCTGCTATCACGGAATTTGCTCCAAAAGTCTGTTTCAGAAACAGACAGAAGACGTCAGGGAGACTACGGCCATTGATTATACAGTCTACAGTGCGGCTCGAAGCATGCCAAACCCATATTTGGCCGTGTTTTTTAGATGTGAAACTGGTGCCATCCAATCAGAATAAACCTCCGTTGTTCAGCTGTGACGTTTGAGAACTACAGACGGCGTTTTCACAAAACCATGAAAACAGAGTTTCCCAAAATCTTCGCCTTGACTGGAATTTTCAGAAAACATTGTTTTTGATGATGTAAAAGATGTGGACAACAGGCCGTAACGTTTAAAAATATATGCAATTTCCCAAATACCCGGCTACATGGCTGTAGTCCCTGTGTTTTCTTCAGTTGCTGTCAGTTTGTCATCTTGTCTTCCTTGTCTGCTTGTTGTGTCTTGTGACTTTTTCCCTTTTGAATTTTGAGTTTGTACAGTTCTTGGATTTCCTGTTTTGAATTTTTGACTTTTATTAAATAAGAATATAACGCTTTTTTTTTTTTTTTTTTTTTTTTTTTAAATCATTTGAATCTGCACTTGGATCCTCTGCTTCTTGTGTTCCCTGTCATCTCCTGACACTAGCTTCACTTGCAGGATTGTCATGTATGTTATATCAATCTGCTGGTCATACTCTAAATATGTAAAAGAGATGTTTTCTTTTTAGTGCAGCTGAGAAGTTTCCAAATCAAATGTCTCAACAAGCTTTTGGAGGTCTGCATATATGTTTTGTAAACACATCGTTTTGCTTCTAAATAAGATTTGATGTTTCATGATGTTCTATTAAGTGCATCTCAATAAAATATTAAGCGAACAGGTTAAACCAAGTAGGATACGTTAAAATATATTTGCCCAGCACCTCTCCTGATCACTGTAGAGTCACTGGCAGCCTTCATATGACACTTACCGTGCGCTATCATCTGCCTTTACTTCTTATGCCTGTGTCAACAAAAGTCTCAAACATTAAAGAAGAGCCATAGTGCTATAATTTGTTGAAACAAGTTGCCTGGGGTGAGATATTAAAGGTGATGACAGGACCCTCCTGGACTTGGACTTTGCTTCTCACAGATGCTTTTTGGTCTAGAGCCTTCACTCTGAAGGCCTCACTTCCTGCTGGTAAAGCCATCAGGATATACTGGCCAAAATATGGGGGGTGGGGGAGGGTGATGTGGGGCAGAAAGGGGGAGAAGGAGGTAAAGAACACAGACCATGAGAGAAGAAGGGAAAAGGGGGATGGGACTAGAATCGGGCATCCTGGTATTTCCAGAACGCAGAGCAGCCCCCGAGGAGGAGGAATAGAGTTAAGATCTTGATGAAGAATTGATATAAATAATATTACAGGTTATAATTTGAATGTCTCTCGATTTAATCAACCATCATTGATAGATAAATTTATGAAAGAGGATTAAAATTCTTAAAAACACTATTTGAAACAGGTTTAGCGCACTATTAATCCACCCTTGTTGCCACATGCTACACATATAAATATTGGGGTGTAGATACAGAGAAAGGTCTCCTTGAAGCCCACACATTGGAAAACATCCATTCTGTTGAAGTGTCCTTGAGCAAAGGCATGAATATGCTACAAGCAGGTCTATAAGCGCCGCTTTGTAGCTAAGCCCAAACAGAAATTCCATAAAATGCAAATCGGGGCCGCCATAAAGGCCTGAAGCTACAGGAATAGTAAGTCTTTAATGTGATATTTCAGCAGACAGTATTTCTTATGAGGCGAGCCATAAATGTCAATAATAACCAACGAGGCTTCACTTAACTTGAGCAAAAGTCGTATAAAAGACCATACATGGTTTTATTCCTTTTGGACACTCTGCAAGACATATTGAAAGTGCCATGGTACCTGCCTTCATTGCGTCAAGGTTTGTTTTTATTTTTCTCCACTCTCCTGAAAAAAAGAAATTACAGATGCTGTCACCCATTTACTGGTACTTGCTCTCATGGAAAATATAAAAGGGGCCCAGCCTTGTTGAGGTCAGGCTGACATTGCCAGTGAGAGGTGGCCAAGTCACAAAAAACAGATGTTTACTGTTTTTCTAAGGATGATTAGCTCTCTGCTTCACATTGACCTGGGTCCGAACACAACCACAGTCCCTCTAAAGGAGAGCTGGATAAGAGTGGACAGAGACACAGCGTCTGAAATGGATGTTCCTGTGTCATTTAAAGAATCTTACATTTGTGGCGGTTACTTGATTGAGTTAATGATTCTCATTTTTTTAATCAATTTTTCAGATGTGCTATGAACTGATTTTGAGGATCGCACATGGAAAGGGTGTGCCTCATGGGTGTGTCATCCTCGTGAGTGAGTGTCTGTGTGTGTGTGTGTGTGTGTCAATTCAACCTGCACCCCTGAGCGTCTGTAGAGGCAGTCATGTCCAGCAAAGGTCTCTCCACAGAAGCCATTAAGCTGTGCGTCTGTTGGAATAATGTGTTTGACTTGGCTGTGGAGAGGCAGCAGGTGCTGGGAGGACCTGCCTGGAGCTGCTGCTTACCGCCTGCTTTGATGTGGAGGCCAGTGAGCACTCCTCCATCTCTTGGTCTTTCCCTCCTGTCCAATCTTTGTCTTTCCTTGTGTTTGTTCCTTACTCTCCCCCTTTCCTCTCTCTGTTCTGTTGTTGTTGCTTCTGTTGTATTCTCTGTACTTCTTGCTGTGTTGCTGTGCTAATTTATCTGCCTTCCTTTTACCTTGACATTTTCATCCCGATTTTCCTTTTTCTTTTTTTTTTTCCTACAGATGTCTTTTTTCTTGTACTCCAGCCATACATCTGCTAGACCTCAACAGCACAACTGGGTGTAGAGCAATGAGAGCAGGTTTAGATTTATGTATTCAATGGCTCATTGAAAGACAGGTAGTAGGGACTTGGAAGTTGGTTGCACATATATTTTGCTGCTTGGTTATGCAAAAAATGTCTAATGGCACAAATTTCAAGCTGTGGCCACTATTTACTGTTGAAAGTCTGTCTGTCTGTCTGTCTGGACCTAGACTTTGGTTTTGAATTTCTTTGGACATTATGTACAAAAAGGCAGACATAACTTTGCTGTGCTACCGCAGGATATTGGGATATTCACGAGCTCAAAGACTGGTTCTGACATTTTGAAAGTGGAGTGTCTTATCTAATATCCATCATTAGTCAGTGCATCACCTCTATGAAAAGCCAATCAGCTCAGCCCATACACAGGATTGTGAGAAACAAATGAAGAAACATGCACTCAACCATTGACTTAAAGCTTAGAAAAGAATCCTTTTAATTGTGTGCTGGATTCTGATTATTTATTCAGCTTTACTTTCAAGTTAAACAGCCTATTTTACACCATATCATCCTGTTTAATCATACTGACTATACTAGTAGATCAGCTATATGGGTTTCAAAAGGGCCAGGGTCAGCAAAACTTTACACAAACCTGTTATTCTCCTAGCTTCTCAGAATTTAACTTAACCAATGAGTAATTCTGTTATTGGACAGCTGAGTTTAGAGTGTTGTCAAAGTGTGTAACATGGACACAACTTCCCATCTGCAGTTAGGAACTCCCTGTTCCCAACAAACAGTGACAAATAAACTATCAAACAAGCACATTAGCTTAGTTTTTCTCTTTGGCTAGCCTCACTTTGCAAAAGATAACTGTCTGTAATCACATTCATGAAATGACTCTGTTGCCTGCATCATGCTTTTCTATCATCATTTTATTTTACTGTGTTAAAGGTCCCATATTCTGCTCCTTTTCTGCAGTTTGATATGGATCATTGATGTCTTCATGAAATGGTAGTTACATGTTTTGGTCCAAAAGGCCAATAAATCAAGCACAGCAGCATTGTTTCCAGGCTCTCATAGCCCCTCTGTTCAGAACGCTCTGATTTAGTGGGCGTGACCTTCACATGTAAATGAGCCACAGCTGATACCGCCCGCTCTTCCGCTTCACTGAGAGCGGTGCCACGAGCTCCGAGTGCACAATGTTTACAAAACAGCGAAGCTCTAACTGCAGCTAAAGTTAGCATCCTGAAGCTAACACAGAGACAGGGGGGACACTGAGGAAAAGCTCTTCCATCTGCTCCACAGCACACAGCATTTAAAACACTCACATTTCCAGGGTTCGAGATTTGTTGGCGGATGGTTGATAATGCGCCTGGATTCAGGACCAGTCTATTCTCTAGCCCTCTGTTGTACTGTCCAAAGTTGGAAAAGCAGTCGGCCATGAAGTGACTAGCACACACATGCACAGTTTTACTGAGTGTAGCTGGCACATTTCCCTCATAAATGACCTCTAGCCAGATGGGAAGCTTGTGCATGGAACTATGTGGCTGTTTACAGCCAAAAACAAAGCAGTGATGGCTGCTGGAGCAGCAGTGGGGAGGGGAGTGGGCGGGGAGGGGGTTCGGGGGTATCTGCTCCGGTGGACCAATCAGGTCAGACTTGCTCCTGATTGGTCAAAAAAGGGAATCGCTGACGTCGGCAAATCTCCAAAATCCAAACAGCTCGTTTTAGGTCAGGATTTTACATTAACGAGCACTACTAAGTACAGGTTTTGTCATTAAATGTCACATTTTTTGGGCTGGGAGGAAAGCCAAAGACCCACAAATCTCACCAAAAGACTAAATAAAGTGATTTTTGCACAATATGGGATCTTTAAGTCTCTTAATGACTCTCTGATTCTTTAAACCTTAATAGCAGTTATGGATAGCTTTACTTTAGTGTTGTTTCTGTGACTTGCCTCTTCAAAGAGGAGCAGTACTGACAGTCTGAACAGAGCACACTCACTTTGATAAGAACCTC